>NW_028182161.1:0-745000 GCF_964271855.1 Acomys minous
CTCTTGCTTCCCTGTGCGTAGGGAAGCTCAGTTTTAGTCACAGTAGCTCCCACAAGTGTCTCCTCAGTGTGTTCCCATTTCCTTAGAAACAGTGTATTTGCTGGGAGAAAAGTGCATCACTGTGCGCTTTCACTGTTCAGCAAATACATGTGTAGAAGCACAGCGCTAGCAGAAACGAACGTTTCTCGACGTTTTCTAACTCAGGGAACAAGTTGCACACTTCTGAGATGCATTTGGGCAACTTTGTCAGAAATGAGTTTTTTGCCTATAGAGACATGCCTATTTGCGCAGTAGTACAGATTCTGAGTATGTAAATCGGTTTGATGAAATCAGCATTTCTCTTGCTTCCCTGTGCGTAGGGAAGCTCAGTTTTAGTCACAGTAGCTCCCACAAGTGTCTCCTCAGTGTGTTCCCATTTCCTTAGAAACAGTGTATTTGCTGGGAGAAAAGTGCATTACTGTGCGCGTTCACCGTTCAGCAAATACATGTGTAGAAGCACAGCGCTAGCAGAAACGACCGTTTCTCGACGTTTTCTAACTCAGGGAACAAGTTGCACACTTCTGAGATGCATTTGGGCAACTTTGTCCGAAATGAGTTTTTTGCCTACAGAGACATGCCTATTTGCACAATAGTACAGATTCTGAATATGTAACTGGGCTTGATGAAATCAGCATTTCTCTTGCATCCCTGTGCGTAGCGAAGCTCAGTTTTAGTCACAGTAGCTCCCACAAGTGTCTCCTCAGTGTGTTCCCATTTCCTTAGAAACAGTGTATTTGCTGGGAGAAAAGTGCATTACTGTGCGCTTTCACCGTTCAGCACATACATGTGTAGAAGCACAGCGCTAGCAGAAACGAACGTTTCTCGACGTTTTCTAACTCAGGGAACAAGTTGCACACTTCTGAGATGCATTTGGGCAACTTTGTCAGAAATGAGTTTTTTGCCTACAGAGACATGCCTATTTGCGCAGTAGTACAGATTCTGAGTATGTAATGGGCTGGATGAAATCAGCATTTCTCTTGCATCCCTGTGCGTAGGGAAGCTCAGTTTTAGTCACAGTAGCTCCCACAAGTGTCTTCTCAGTGTGTTCCCATTTCCTTAGAAACAGTGTATTTGCTGGGAGAAAAGTGCATTACTGTGCGCTTTCACCGTTCAGCAAATACATGTGTAGAAGCACAGCGCTAGCAGAAACGACCGTTTCTCGACGTTTTCTAACTCAGGGAACAAGTTGCACACTTCTGAGATGCATTTGGGCAACTTTGTCTGAAATGAGTTTTTTGCCTAAAGAGAAGTACAGATTCTGAGTATGTAACTGGGCTTGATGAAATCAGCATTTCTCTTGCTTCCCTGTGCGTAGGGAAGCTCAGTTTTAGTCACAGTAGCTCCCACAAGTGTCTCCTCAGTGTGTTCCCATTTCCTTAGAAACAGTGTATTTGCTGGTAGAAAAGTGCATTACTGTGCGCTTTCACCGTTCAGCAAATACATGTGTAGAAGCACAGCGCTAGCAGAAACGACTGTTTCTCGATGTTTTCTAACTCAGGGAACAAGTTGCACACTTCTGAGATGAATTTGGGCAACTTTGTCAGAAATGAGTTTTTTGCCTACAGAGACATGCCTATTTGCGCAGTAGTACAGATTCTGAGTATGTAACTGGGCTTGATGAAATCAGCATTTCTCTTGCTTCCCTGTGCGTAGGGAAGCTCAGTTTTAGTCACAGTAGCTCCCACAAGTGTCTCCTCAGTGTGTTCCCATTTCCTTAGAAACAGTGTATTTGCTGGGAGAAAAGTGCATTACTGTGCGCTTTCACCGTTCAGCAAATACATGTTTAGAAGCACAGCGCTAGCAGAAACGACCGTTTCTCGATGTTTTTTAACTCAGGGAATAAGTTGCACACTTCTGAGATGCATTTGGGAAACTTTGTCAGAAATGAGTTTTTTGCCTACAGAGACATGCCTATTTGCGCAGTAGTACAGATTCTGAGTATGTAACTGGGATTGATGAAATCAGCATTTCTCTTGCTTCCCTGTGCGTAGGGAGGCTCAGTTTTAGTCACAGTAGCTCCCACAAGTGTCTCCTCAGTGTGTTCCCATTTCCTTAGAAACAGTGTATTTGCTGGGAGAAAAGTGCATCACTGTGCGCTTTCACTGTTCAGCAAATACATGTGTAGAAGCACAGCGCTAGCAGAAACGAACGTTTCTCGACGTTTTCTAACTCAGGGAACAAGTTGCACACTTCTGAGATGCATTTGGGCAACTTTGTCAGAAATGAGTTTTTTGCCTATAGAGACATGCCTATTTGCGCAGTAGTACAGATTCTGAGTATGTAAATCGGTTTGATGAAATCAGCATTTCTCTTGCTTCCCTGTGCGTAGGGAAGCTCAGTTTTAGTCACAGTAGCTCCCACAAGTGTCTCCTCAGTGTGTTCCCATTTCCTTAGAAACAGTGTATTTGCTGGGAGAAAAGTGCATTACTGTGCGCGTTCACCGTTCAGCAAATACATGTGTAGAAGCACAGCGCTAGCAGAAACGAACGTTTCTCGACGTTTTCTAACTCAGGGAACAAGTTGCACAATTCTGAGATGCATTTGGGCAACTTTGTCCGAAATGAGTTTTTTGCTACAGAGACATGCCTATTTGCACAATAGTACAGATTCTGAATATGTAACTGGGCTTGATGAAATCAGCATTTCTCTTGCATCCCTGTGCGTAGCGAAGCTCAGTTTTAGTCACAGTAGCTCCCACAAGTGTCTCCTCAGTGTGTTCCCATTTCCTTAGAAACAGTGTATTTGCTGAGAGAAAAGTGCATTACTGTGCGCTTTCACCGTTCAGCAAATACATGTGTAGAAGCACAGCGCTAGCAGAAACGAACGTTTCTCGACGTTTTCTAACTCAGGGAACAAGTTGCACACTTCTGAGATGCATTTGGGCAACTTTGTCAGAAATGAGTTTTTTGCCTACAGAGACATGCCTATTTGCGCAGTAGTACAGATTCTGAGTATGTAACTGGGCTTGATGAAATCAGCATTTCTCTTGCTTCCCTGTGCGTAGGGAAGCTCAGTTTTAGTCACAGTAGCTCCCACAAGTGTCTCCTCAGTGTGTTCCCATTTCCTTAGAAACAGTGTATTTGCTGGGAGAAAAGTGCATTACTGTGTGCTTTCACCGTTCAGCAAATACATGTGTAGAAGCACAGCGCTAGCAGAAACGACCGTTTCTCGACGTTTTCTAACTCAGGGAACAAGTTGCACACTTCTGAGATGCATTTGGGCAACTTTGTCCGAAATGAGTTTTTTGCCTACAGAGACATGCCTATTTGCGCAGTAGTACAGATTCTGAGTATGTAACTGGGCTTGATGAAATCAGCATTTCTCTTGCTTCCCTGTGCGTAGGGAAGCTCAGTTTTAGTCACAGTAGCTCCCACAAGTGTCTCCTCAGTGTGTTCCCATTTCCTTAGAAACAGTGTATTTGCTGGGAGAAAAGTGCATTACTGTGCGCTTTCACCGTTCAGCAAATACATGTGTAGAAGCACAGCGCTAGTAGAAACGACCGTTTCTCGACGTTTTCTAACTCAGGGAACAAGTTGCACACTTCTGAGATGCATTTGGGTAACTTTGTCAGAAATGAGTTTTTTGCCTACAGAGACATGCCTATTTGCGCAGTAGTACAGATTCTGAGTATGTAACTGGGCTTGATGGAATCAGCATTTCTCTTGCTTCCCTGTGCGTAGGGAAGCTCAGTTTTAGTCACAGTAGCTCCCACAAGTGTCTCCTCAGTGTGTTCCCAGTTCCTTAGAAACAGTGTATTTGTTGGGAGAAAAGTGTATCACTGTGCGCTTTCACCGTTCAGCAAATACATGTGTAGAAGCACAGAGCTAGCTGAAACGACCGTTTCTCGACGTTTTCTAACTCAGGGAATAAGTGGCACACTTCTGAGATGCATTTGGGCAACTTTGTCAGAAATGAGTTTTTTGCCTACGGAGACATGCCTATTTGCGCAGTAGTACAGATTCTGAGTATGTAACTGGGCTTGATGAAATCAGCATTTCTCTTGCTTCCCTGTGCGTAGGGAAGCTCAGTTTTAGTCACAGTAGCTCCCACAAGTGTCTCCTCAGTGTGTTCCCATTTCCTTAGAAACAGTGTATTTGCTGGGAGAAAAGTGCATTACTGTGCGCTTTCACCGTTCAGCAAATACATGTGTAGAAGCACAGCGCTAGCAGAAACGAACGTTTCTCGACGTTTTCTAACTCAGGGAACAAGTTGCACACTTCTGAGATGCATTTGGGCAACTGTGTCAGAAATTAGTTTTTTGCCTAAAGAGACATGCCTATTTGCGCAGTAGTACAGATTCTGAGTATGTAACTGGGCTTGATGAAATCAGCATTTCTCTTGCTTCCCTGTGCGTAGGGAAGCTCAGTATTAGTCACAGTAGCTTCCACAAGTGTCTCCTCAGTGTGTTCCCATTTCCTTAGAAACAGTGTATTTGCTGGGAGAAAAGTGCATTACTGTGCGCTTTCACCGTTCAGCAAATACATGTGTAGAAGCACAGCGCTAGCAGAAACGACCGTTTCTCGACGTTTTCTAACTCAGGGAACAAGTTGCACACTTCTGAGATGCATTTGGGCAACTTTGTCAGAAATGTGTTTTTTGCCTACAGAGACATGCCTATTTGCGCAGTAGTACAGATTCTGAGTATGTAACTGGGCTTGATGAAATCAGCATTTCTCTTGCTTCCCTGTGCGTAGGGAAGCTCAGTTTTAGTCACAGTAGCTCCCACAAGTGTCTCCTCAGTGTGTTCCCATTTCCTTAGAAACAGTGTATTTGCTGGGAGAAAAGTGCATTACTGTGCGCTTTCACCGTTCAGCAAATACATGTGTAGAAGCACAGCGCTAGCAGAAACGACCGTTTCTCGATGTTTTCTAACTCAGGGAACAAGTTGCACACTTCTGAGATGCATTTGGGCAACTTTGTCAGAAATGAGTTTTTTGCCTACAGAGACATGCCTATTTGCGCAGTAGTACAGATTCTGAGTATGTAACTGGGATTGATGAAATCAGCATTTCTCTTGCTTCCCTGTGCGTAGGGAAGCTCAGTTTTAGTCACATTAGCTCCCACAAGTGTCTCCTCAGTGTGTTCCCATTTCCTTAGAAACAGTGTATTTGCTGGGAGAAAAGTGCATCACTGTGCGCTTTCACCGTTAAGCAAATACATGTGTAGAAGCACAGCGCTAGCAGAAACGAACGTTTCTCGACGTTTTCTAACTCAGGGAACAAGTTGCACACTTCTGAGATGCATTTGGGCAACTTTGTCAGAAATGAGTTTTTTGCCTATAGAGACATGCCTATTTGCGCAGTAGTACAGATTCTGAGGATGTAAATCGGTTTGATGAAATCAGCATTTCTCTTGCTTCCCTGTGCGTAGGGAAGCTCAGTTTTAGTCACAGTAGCTCCCACAAGTGTCTCCTCAGTGTGTTCCCATTTCCTTAGAAACAGTGTATTTGCTGGGAGAAAAGTACATTACTGTGCGCTTTCACCGTTCAGCAAATACATGTGTAGAAGCACAGCGCTAGCAGAAACGAACGTTTCTCGACGTTTTCTAACTCAGGGAACAAGTTGCACACTTCTGAGATGCATTTGGGCAACTTTGTCAGAAATGAGTTTTTTGCCTACAGAGACATGCCTATTTGCGCAGTAGTACAGATTCTGAGTATGTAACTGGGCTTGATGAAATCAGCATTTCTCTTGCTTAACTGTGCGTAGGGAAGCTCAGTTTTAGTCACAGTAGCTCCCACAAGTGTCTCCTCAGTGTGTTCCCATTTCCTTAGAAACAGTGTATTTGCTGGGAGAAAAGTGCATTACTGTGCGCTTTCACCGTTCAGCAAATACATGTGTAGAAGCACAGCGCTAGCAGAAACGACCGTTTCTCGACGTTTTCTAAATCAGGGAACAAGTTGCACACTTCTGAGGTGCATTTGGGCAACTTTGTCAGAAATGAGTTTTTTTGCCTACAGAGACATGCCTATTTGCGCAGTAGTACAGATTCTGAGTATGTAACTGGGCTTGATGAAATCAGCATTTCTCTAGCTTCCCTGTGCGTAGGGAAGCTCAGTTTTAGTCACAGTAGCTCCCACAAGTGTCTCCTCAGTGTGTTCCCATTTCCTTAGAAACAGTGTATTTGCTGGGAGAAAAGTGCATTACTGTGCGCTTTCACCGATCAGCAAATACATGTGTAGAAGCATAGCGCTAGCAGAAACGCCCGTTTCTCGACGTTTTCTAACTCAGGGAACAAGTTGCACACTTCTGAGATGCATTTGGGCAACTTTGTCCGAAATGAGTTTTTTGCCTACAGAGACATGCCTATTTGCGCAGTAGTACAGATTCTGAGTATGTAACTGGGCTTGATGAAATCAGCATTTCTCTTGCTTCCCTGTGCGTAGGGAAGCTCAGTTTTAGTCACAGTAGCTCCCACAAGTGTCTCCTCAGTGTGTTCCCATTTCCTTAGAAACAGTGTATTTGCTGGGAGAAAAGTGCATTACTGTGCGCTTTCACCGTTCAGCAAATACATGTGTAGAAGCACAGCGCTAGCAGAAACGACCGTTTCTCGACGTTTTCTAACTCAGGGAACAAGTTGCACACTTCTGAGATGCATTTGGGCAACTTTGTCAGAAATGAGTTTTTTGCCTACAGAGACATGCCTATTTGCGCAGTAGTACAGATTCTGAGTATGTAACTGGGCCTGATGGAATCAGCATTTCTCTTGCTTCCCTGTGCGTAGGGAAGCTCAGTTTTAGTCACAGTAGGTCCCACAAGTGTCTCCTCAGTGTGTTCCCAGTTCCTTAGAAACAGTGTATTTGTTGGGAGAAAAGTGTATCACTGTGTGCTTTCACCGTTCAGCAAATACATGTGTAGAAGCACAGCGCTAGCTGAAACGACCGTTTCTCGACGTTTTCTAACTCAGGGAAGAAGTGGCACACTTCTGAGATGCATTTGGGCAACTTTGTCAGAAATGAGTTTTTTGCCTACAGAGACATGCCTATTTGCGCAGTAGTACAGATTCTGAGTATGTAACTGGGCTTGATGAAATCAGCATTTCTCTTGCTTCCCTGTGCGTAGGGAAGCTCAGTTTTAGTCACAGTAGCTCCCACAAGTGTCTCCTCAGTGTGTTCCCATTTCCTTAGAAACAGTGTATTTGCTGGGAGAAAAGTGCATTACTGTGCGCTTTCACCGTTCAGCAAATACATGTGTAGAAGCACAGCGCTAGCAGAAACGAACGTTTGTCGACGTTTTCTAACTCAGGGAACAAGTTGCACACTTCTGAGATGCATTTGGGCAACTGTGTCAGAAATGAGTTTTTTTGCCTACAGAGACATGCCTATTTGCGCAGTAGTACAGATTCTGAGTATGTAACTGGGCTTGATGAAATCAGCATTTCTCTTGCTTCCCTGTGCGTAGGGAAGCTCAGTATTAGTCACAGTAGCTCCCACAAGTGTCTCCTTAGTGTGTTCCCATTTCCTTAGAAACAGTGTATTTGCTGGGAGAAAAGTGCATTACTGTGCGCTTTCACCGTTCAGCAAATACATGTGTAGAAGCACAACGCTAGCAGAAACGACCGTTTCTCGACGTTTTCTAACTCAGGGAACAAGTTGCACACTTCTGAGATGCATTTGGGCAACTTTGTCAGAAGTGAGTTTTTTGCCTACAGAGACATGCCTATTTGCGCAGTAGTACAGATTCTGAGTATGTAACTGGGCTTGATGAAATCAGCATTTCTCTTGCTTCCCTGTGCGTAGGGAAGCTCAGTTTTAGTCACAGTAGCTCCCACAAGTGTCTCCTCAGTGTGTTCCCATTTCCTTAGAAACAGTGTATTTGCTGGGAGAAAAGTGCATTACTGTGCGCTTTCACCGATCAGCAAATACATATGTAGAAGCATAGCGCTAGCAGAAACGCCCGTTTCTCGACGTTTTCTAACTCAGGAAACAAGTTGCACACTTCTGAGATGCATTTGGGCAACTTTGTCCGAAATGAGTTTTTTGCCTACAGAGACATGCCTATTTGCGCAGTAGTACAGATTCTGAGTATGTAACTGGGCTTGATGAAATCAGCATTTCTCTTGCTTCCCTGTGCGTAGGGAAGCTCAGTTTTAGTCACAGTAGCTCCCACAAGTGTCTCCTCAGTGTGTTCCCATTTCCTTAGAAACAGTGTATTTGCTGGGAGAAAAGTGCATTACTGTGCGCTTTCACCGTTCAGGAAATACATGTGTAGAAGCACAGCGCTAGCAGAAACGACCGTTTCTCGACGTTTTCTAACTCAGGGAACAAGTTGCACACTTCTGAGATGCATTTGGGCAACTTTGTCAGAAATGAGTTTTTTGCCTACAGAGACATGCCTATTTGCGCAGTAGTACAGATTCTGAGTATGTAACTGGGCTTGATCTAATCAGCATTTCTCTTGCTTCCCTGTGCATAGGGAAGCTCAGTTTTAGTCACAGTAGCTCCCACAAGTGTCTCCTCAGTGTGTTCCCATTTCCTTAGAAACAGTGTATTTGCTGGGAGAAAAGTGCATTACTGTGCGCTTTCACCGTTCAGCAAATACATGTGTAGAAGCACAGCGCTAGCAGAAACGACTGTTTCTCGATGTTTTCTAACTCAGGGAACAAGTTGCACACTTCTGAGATGAATTTGGGCAACTTTGTCAGAAATGTGTTTTTTGCCTACAGAGACATGCCTATTTGCGCAGTAGTACAGATTCTGAGTATGTAACTAGGCTTGATGAAATCAGCATTTCTCTTGCTTCCCTGTGCGTAGGGAAGCTCAGTTTTAGTCACAGTAGCTCCCACAAGTGTCTCCTCAGTGTGTTCCCATTTCCTTAGAAACAGTGTATTTGCTGGGAGAAAAGTGCATTACTGTGCGCTTTCACCGTTCAGCAAATACATGTGTAGAAGCACAGCGCTAGCAGAAACGACCGTTTCTCGATGTTTTCTAACTCAGGGAACAAGTTGCACACTTCTGAGATGCATTTGGGCAACTTTGTCAGAAATGAGTTTTTTGCCTACAGAGACATGCCTATTTGCGCAGTAGTACAGATTCTGAGTATGTAACCGGGATTGATGAAATAAGCATTTCTCTTGCTTCCCTGTGCGTAGGGAAGCTCTGTTTTAGTCACAGTAGCTCCCACAAGTGTCTCCTAGTGTGTTCGCATTTCCTTAGAAACAGTGTATTTGCTGGGAGAAAAGTGCATCACTGTGCGCTTTCACCGTTCAGCAAATACATGTGTAGAAGCACAGCGCTAGCAGAAACGAACGTTTCTCGACGTTTTCTAACTCAGGGAACAAGATGCACACTTCTGAGATGCATTTGGGCAACTTTGTCAGAAATGAGTTTTTTGCCTACAGAGACATGTCTATTTGCGCAGTAGTACAGATTCTGAGTATGTAACTGGGCTTGATGAAATCAGCATTTCTCTTGCTTCCCTGTGCGTAGGGAAGCTCAGTTTTAGTCACAGTAGCTCCCACAAGTGTCTCCTCAGTGTGTTCCCATTTCCTTAGAAACAGTGTATTTGCTGGGAGAAAAGTGCATTACTGTGCGCTTTCACCGTTCAGCAAATACATGTGTAGAAGCACAGCGCTAGCAGAAACGACCGTTTCTCGACGTTTTCTAAATCAGGGAACAAGTTGCACACTTCTGAGGTGCATTTGGGCAACTTTGTCAGAAATGAGTTTTTTTGCCTACAGAGACATGCCTATTTGCGCAGTAGTACAGATTCTGAGTATGTAACTGGGCTTGATGAAATCAGCATTTCTCTTGCTTCCCTGTGCGTAGGGAAGCTCAGTTTTAGTCACAGTAGCTCCCACAAGTGTCTCCTCAGTGTGTTCCCATTTCCTTAGAAACAGTGTATTTGCTGGGAGAAAAGTGCATTACTGTGCGCTTTCACCGTTCAGCAAATACATGTGTAGAAGCACAACGCTAGCAGAAACGACCGTTTCTCGACGTTTTCTAACTCAGGGAACAAGTTGCACACTTCTGAGATGCATTTGGGCAACTTTGTCAGAAGTGAGTTTTTTGCCTACAGAGACATGCCTATTTGCGCAGTAGTACAGATTCTGAGTATGTAACTGGGCTTGATGAAATCAGCATTTCTCTTGCTTCCCTGTGCGTAGGGAAGCTCAGTTTTAGTCACAGTAGCTCCCACAAGTGTCTCCTCAGTGTGTTCCCATTTCCTTAGAAACAGTGTATTTGCTGGGAAAAAAGTGCATTACTGTGCGCTTTCACCGTTCAGCAAATACATGTGTAGAAGCACAGCGCTAGCAGAAAAGACCGTTTCTCGATGTTTTCTAACACAGGGAACAAGTTGCACACTTCTGAGATGCATTTGGGCAACTTTGTCAGAAATGAGTTTTTTGCCTACAGATACATGCCTATTTGCGCAGTAGTACAGATTCTGAGTATGTAACTGGGCTTGATGAAATCAGCATTTCTCTTGCTTCCCTGTGCTTAGGGAAGCTCAGTTTTAGTCACAGTAGCTCCCACAAGTGTCTCCTCAGTGTGTTCCCATTTCCTTAGAAACAGTGTATTTGCTGGGAGAAAAGTGCATTACTGTGCGCTTTCACCGTTCAGCAAATACATGTGTAGAAGCACAGCGCTAGCAGAAACGACTGTTTCTCGATGTTTTCTAACTCAGGGAACAAGTTGCACACTTCTGAGATGAATTTGGGCAACTTTGTCAGAAATGTGTTTTTTGCCTACAGAGACATGCCTATTTGCGCAGTAGTACAGATTCTGAGTATGTAACTGGGCTTGATGAAATCAGCATTTCTCTTGCTTCCCTGTGCGTAGGGAAGCTCAGTTTTTGTCACAGTAGCTCCCACAAGTGTCTCCTCAGTGTGTTCCCATTTCCTTAGAAACAGTGTATTTGCTGGGAGAAAAGTGCATTACTGTGCGCTTTCACCGTTCAGCAAATACATGTGTAGAAGCATAGCGCTAGCAGAAACGACCGTTTCTCGACGTTTTCTAACTCAGAGAACAAGTTGCACACTTCTGAAATGCATTTGGGCAACTTTGACAGAAATGAGTTTTTTGCCTACAGAGACATGCCTATTTGCGCAGTAGTACAGATTCTGAGTATGTAACCGGGCTTGATGAAATCAGCATTTCTCTTGCTTCCCTGTGCGTAGGGAAGCTCAGTTTTAGTCACAGTAGCTCCCACAAGTGTCTCCTCAGTGTGTTCCCATTTCCTTAGAAACAGTGTATTTGCTGGGAGAAAAGTGCATTACTGTGCGCTTTCACCGTTCAGCACATACATGTGTAGAAGCACAGCGCTAGCAGAAACGACCGTTTCTCGACGTTTTCTAACTCAGGGAACAAGTTGCACACTTCTGAGATGCATTTGGGCAACTTTGTCAGAAATGAGTTTTTTGCCTACAGAGACATGCCTATTTGCGCAGTAGTACAGATTCTGAGTATGTACCTGGGCTTGATGAAATCAGCATTTCTCTTGTTTCCCTGTGCGTAGGGAAGCTCAGTTTTAGTCACAGTAGCTCCCACAAGTGTCTCCTCAGTGTGTTCCCAGTTCCTTAGAAACAGTGTATTTGTTGGGAGAAAAGTGTATCACTGTGTGCTTTCACCGTTCAGCAAATACATGTGTAGAAGCACAGCGCTAGCAGAAACGAACGTTTCTCGACATTTTCTAACTCAGGGAACAAGTGGCACACTTCTGAGATGCATTTGGGCAACTTTGTCAGAAATGAGTTTTTGCCTACAGAGACATGCCTATTTGCGCAGTAGTACAGATTCTGAGTGTGTAACTGGGCTTGATGAAATCAGCATTTCTCTTGCTTCCCTGTGCGTAGGGAAGCTCAGTTTTAGTCACAGTAGCTCCCACAAGTGTCTCCTCAGTGTGTTCCCATTTCCTTAGAAACAGTGTATTTGCTGGGAGAAAAGTGCATTACTGTGCGCTTTCACCGTTCAGCAAATACATGTGTAGAAGCATAGCGCTAGCAGAAACGACCGTTTCTCGACGTTTTCTAACTCAGGGAACAAGTTGCACACTTCTGAGATGCATTTGGGCAACTTTGTCAGAAATGAGTTTTTTGCCTACAGAGACATGCCTATTTGCGCAGTAGTACAGATTCTGAGTATGTAAATGGGCTTGATGAAATCAGCATTTCTCTTGCGTCCCTGTGCCTAGGGAAGCTCAGTTTTAGTCACAGTAGCTCCCACAAGTGTCTCCTCAGTGTGTTCCCATTTCCTTAGAAACAGTGTATTTGCTGGGAGAAAAGTGCATTACTGTGCGCTTTCACCCTTCAGCAAATACATGTCTAGAAGCACAGCGCTAGTAGAAACGACCGTTTCTCGACGTTTTCTAACTCAGGGAACAAGTTGCACACTTCTGAGATGCATTTGGGTAACTTTGTCAGAAATGAGTTTTTTTGCCTACAGAGACATGCCTATTTGCGCAGTAGTACAGATTCTGAGTATGTAACTGGGCTTGATGGAATCAGCATTTCTCTTGCTTCCCTGTGCGTAGGGAAGCTCAGTTTTAGTCACAGTAGCTCCCACAAGTGTCTCCTCAGTGTGTTCCCATTTCCTTAGAAACAGTGTATTTGCTGGGAGAAAAGTGCATTACTGTGCGCTTTCACCGTTCAGCAAATACATGTGTACAAGCACAGCGCTAGCAGAAACGACCGTTTCTCGACGTTTTCTAACTCAGGGAACAAGTTGCACACTTCTGAGATGCATTTGGGCAACTTTGTCAGAAATGAGTTTTTTGCCTACAGAGACATGCCTATTTGCGCAGTAGTACAGATTCTGAGTATGTACCTGGGCTTGATGAAATCAGCATTTCTCTTGTTTCCCTGTGCGTAGGGAAGCTCAGTTTTAGTCACAGTAGCTCCCACAAGTGTCTCCTCAGTGTGTTCCCAGTTCCTTAGAAACAGTGTATTTGTTGGGAGAAAAGTGTATCACTGTGTGCTTTCACCGTTCAGCAAATACATGTGTAGAAGCACAGCGCTAGCAGAAACGAACGTTTCTCGACATTTTCTAACTCAGGGAACAAGTGGCACACTTCTGAGATGCATTTGGGCAACTTTGTCAGAAATGAGTTTTTGCCTACAGAGACATGCCTATTTGCGCAGTAGTACAGATTCTGAGTGTGTAACTGGGCTTGATGAAATCAGCATTTCTCTTGCTTCCCTGTGCGTAGGGAAGCTCAGTTTTAGTCACAGTAGCTCCCACAAGTGTCTCCTCAGTGTGTTCCCATTTCCTTAGAAACAGTGTTTTTGCTGGGAGAAATGTGCATTACTGTGCGCTTTCACCGTTCAGCAAATACATGTGTAGAAGCACAGCGCTAGCTGAAATGACCGTTTCTCGACGTTTTCTAACTCAGGGAACAAGTTGCACACTTCTGAGATGCATTTGGGCAACTTTGTCAGAAATGAGTTTTTTGCCTACAGAGACATGCCTATTTGCGAAGTAGTACAGATTCTGAGTATGTAATTGGGCTGGATGAAATCAGCATTTCTCTTGCTTCCCTGTGCGTAGGGAAGCTCAGTTTTAGTCACAGTAGCTCCCACAAGTGTCTCCTCAGTGTGTTCCCATTTCCTTAGAAACAGTGTATTTGCTGGGAGAAAAGTGCATTACTGTGCACTTTCACCGTTCAGCAAATACATGTGTAGAAGCACAGCACTAGCAGAAACGACCGTTTCTCGATGTTTTCTAACTCAGGGAACAAGTTGCACACTTCTGAGATGCATTTGGGCAACTTTGTCAGAAATGAGTTTTTTGCCTACAGAGACATGCCTATTTGCGCAGTAGTACAGATTCTGAGTATGTAACTTGGCTTGATGAAATCAGCATTTCTCTTGCTTCCCTGTCCATAGGGAAGCTCAGTTTTAGTCACAGTAGCTCCCACAAGTGTCTCCTCAGTGTGTTTCCATTTCCTTAGAAACAGTGTATTTGCTGGGAGAAAAGTGCATTACTGTGCGCTTTCACCGTTCAGCAAATACATGTGTAGAAGCACAGCGCTAGTAGAAACGACCGTTTCTCGATGTTTTCTAACTCAGGGAACAAGTTGCACACTTCTGAGATGCATTTGGGCAACTTTGTCAGAAATGATTTTTGGCCTACAGAGACATGCCTATTTGCACAGTAGTACAGATTCTGAGTATGTAACTGGGATTGATGAAATCAGCATTTCTCTTGCTTCCCTGTGCATAGGGAAGCTCAGTTTTAGTCACAGTAGCTCCCACAAGTGTCTCCTCAGTGTGTTCCCATTTCCTTAGAAACAGTGTATTTGCTGGGAGAAAAGTGCATCACTGTGCGCTTTCACCGTTCAGCAAATACATGTGTAGAAGCACTGCGCTAGCAGAAACGAACGTTTCTCGACGTTTTCTAACTCAGGGAACAAGTTGCACACTTCTGAGATGCATTTGGGCAACTTTGTCAGAAATGAGTTTTTTGCCTACAGAGACATGCCTATTTGCGCAGTAGTACAGATTCTGAGTATGTAAATCGGTTTGATGAAATCAGCATTTCTCTTGCTTCCCTGTGCGTAGGGAAGCTCAGTTTTAGTCACAGTAGCTCCCACAAGTGTCTCCTCAGTGTGTTCCCATTTCCTTAGAAACAGTGTATTTGCTGGGAGAAAAGTGCATTACTGTGCGCTTTCACCGTTCAGCAAATACATGTGTAGGAGCACAGCGCTAGCAGAAACGAACGTTTCTCGACGTTTTCTAACTCAGGGAACAAGTTGCACACTTCTGAGATGCATTTGGGCAACTTTGTCCGAAATGAGTTTTTTGCCTACGGAGACATGCCTATTTGCGCAGTAGTACAGATTCTGAGTATGTAACTGGGCTTGATGAAATCAGCATTTCTCTTGCTTCCCTGTGCGTAGGGAAGCTCAGTTTTAGTCACAGTAGCTCCCACAAGTGTCTCCTCAGTGTGTTCCCATTTCCTTAGAAACAGTGTATTTGCTGGGAAAAAAGTGCATTACTGTGCGCTTTCACCGTTCAGCAAATACATGTGTAGAAGCACAGCGCTAGCAGAAACGACTGTTTCTCGATGTTTTCTAACTCAGGGAACAAGTTGCACACTTCTGAGATGAATTTGGGCAACTTTGTCAGAAATGTGTTTTTTGCCTACAGAGACATGCCTATTTGCGCAGTAGTACAGATTCTGAGTATGTAACTGGGCTTGATGAAATCAGCATTTCTCTTGCTTCCCTGTGCGTAGGGAAGCTCAGTTTTAGTCACAGTAGCTCCCACAAGTGTCTCCTCAGTGTGTTCCCATTTCCTTAGAAACAGTGTATTTGCTGGGAGAAAAGTGCATTACTGTGCGCTTTCACCGTTCAGCAAATACATGTGTAGAAGCACAGCGCTAGCAGAAACGACCGTTTCTCGATGTTTTCTAACTCAGGGAACAAGTTGCACACTTCTGAGATGCATTTGGGCAACTTTGTCAGAAATGAGTTTTTTGCCTACAGAGACATGCCTATTTGCGCAGTAGTACAGATTCTGAGTATGTAACTGGGCTTGATGAAATCAGCATTTCTCTTGCTTCCCTGTGTGTAGGGAAGCTCAGTTTTAGTCACAGTAGCTCCCACAAGTGTCTCCTCAGTGTGTTCCCATTTCCTTAGAAACAGTGTATTTGCTGGGAGAAAAGTGCATTACTGTGCGCTTTCACCGTTCAGCAAATACATGTGTAGAAGCACAGTGCTAGCAGAAACGACCGTTTCTCGATGTTTTCTAACTCAGGGAACAAGTTGCACACTTCTGAGATGCATTTGGGCAACTTTGTCAGAAATGAGTTTTTTGCCTACAGAGACATGCCTATTCGCGCAGTAGTACAGATTCTGAGTATGTAACTGGGCTTGATGAAATCAGCATTTCTCTTGCTTCCCTGTGCGTAGGGAAGCTCAGTTTTAGTCACATTAGCTCCCACAAGTGTCTCCTCAGTGTGTTCCCATTTCCTTAGAAACAGTGTATTTGCTGGGAGAAAAGTGCATCACTGTGCGCTTTCACCGTTAAGCAAATACATGTGTAGAAGCACAGCGCTAGCAGAAACGAACGTTTCTCGACGTTTTCTAACTCAGGGAACAAGTTGCACACTTCTGAGATGCATTTGGGCAACTTTGTCAGAAATGAGTTTTTTGCCTATAGAGACATGCCTATTTGCGCAGTAGTACAGATTCTGAGGATGTAAATCGGTTTGAGGAAATCAGCATTTCTCTTGCTTCCCTGTGCGTAGGGAAGCTCAGTTTTAGTCACAGTAGCTCCCACAAGTGTCTCCTCAGTGTGTTCCCATTTCCTTAGAAACAGTGTATTTGCTGGGAGAAAAGTGCATTACTGTGCGCTTTCACCGTTCAGCAAATACATGTGTAGAAGCACAGCGCTAGCAGAAACGACCGTTTCTCGACGTTTTCTAAATCAGGGAACAAGTTGCACACTTCTGAGGTGCATTTGGGCCACTTTGTCAGAAATGAGTTTTTTTGCCTACAGAGACATGCCTATTTGCGCAGTAGCACAGATTCTGAGTATGTAACTGGGCTTGATGAAATCAGCATTTCTCTAGCTTCCCTGTGCGTAGGGAAGCTCAGTTTTAGTCACAGTAGCTCCCACAAGTGTCTCCTCAGTGTGTTCCCATTTCCTTAGAAACAGTGTATTTGCTGGGAGAAAAGTGCATTACTGTGCGCTTTCACTGATCAGCAAATACATGTGTAGAAGCATAGCGCTAGCAGAAACGCCCGTTTCTCGACGTTTTCTAACTCAGGGAACAAGTTGCACACTTCTGAGATGCATTTGGGCAACTTTGTCCGAAATGAGTTTTTTGCCTACAGAGACATGCCTATTTGCGCAGTAGTACAGATTCTGAGTATGTAACTGGGCTTGATGGAATCAGCATTTCTCTTGCTTCACTGTGCGTAGGGAAGCTCAGTTTTAGTCACAGTAGGTCCCACAAGTGTCTCCTCAGTGTGTTCCCAGTTCCTTAGAAACAGTGTATTTGTTGGGAGAAAAGTGTATCACTGTGTGCTTTCACCGTTCAGCAAATACATGTGTAGAAGCACAGCGCTAGCTGAAACGACCGTTTCTCGACGTTTTCTAACTCAGGGAAGAAGTGGCACACTTCTGAGATGCATTTGGGCAACTTTGTCAGAAATGAGTTTTTTGCCTACAGAGACATGCCTATTTGTGCAGTAGTACAGATTCTGAGTATGTAACTGGGCTTGATGAAATCAGCATTTCTCTTGCTTCCCTGTGCGTAGGGAAGCTCAGTTTTAGTCACAGTAGCTCCCACAAGTGTCTCCTCAGTGTGTTCCCATTTCCTTAGAAACAGTGTATTTGCTGGGAGAAAAGTGCATTACTGTGCGCTTTCACCGTTCAGCAAATACATGTGTAGAAGCACAGCGCTAGCAGAAACGAACGTTTCTCGACGTTTTCTAACTCAGGGAACAAGTTGCACACTTCTGAGATGCATTTGGGCAACTGTGTCAGAAATTAGTTTTTTGCCTAAAGAGACATGCCTATTTGCGCAGTAGTACAGATTCTGAGTATGTAACTGGGCTTGATGAAATCAGCATTTCTCTTGCTTCCCTGTGCGTAGGGAAGCTCAGTATTAGTCACAGTAGCTCCCACAAGTGTCTCCTCAGTGTGTTCCCATTTCCTTAGAAACAGTGTATTTGCTGGGAGAAAAATGCATTACTGTGCGCTTTCACCGTTCAGCAAATACATGTGTAGAAGCACAACGCTAGCAGAAACGACCGTTTCTCGACGTTTTCTAACTCAGGGAACAAGTTGCACACTTCTGAGATGCATTTGGGCAACTTTGTCAGAAGTGAGTTTTTTGCCTACAGAGACATGCCTATTTGCGCAGTAGTACAGATTCTGAGTATGTAACTGGGCTTGATGAAATCAGCATTTCTCTTGCTTCCCTGTGCGTAGGGAAGTTCAGTTTTAGTCACAGTAGCTCCCACAAGTGTCTCCTCAGTGTGTTCCCATTTCCTTAGAAACAGTGTATTTGCTGGGAAAAAAGTGCATTACTGTGTGCTTTCACCGTTCAGCAAATATATGTGTAGAAGCACAGCGCTAGCAGAAAAGACCGTTTCTCGATGTTTTCTAACTCAGGGAACAAGTTGCACACTTCTGAGATGCATTTGGGCAACTTTGTCAGAAATGAGTTTTTTGCCTACAGAGACATGCCTATTTGCGCAGTAGTACAGATTCTGAGTATGTAACTGGGCTTGATGAAATCAGCATTTCTCTTGCTTCCCTGTGCATAGGGAAGCTCAGTTTTAGTCACAGTAGCTCCCACAAGTGTCTCCTCAGTGTGTTCCCATTTCCTTAGAAACAGTGTATTTGCTGGGAGAAAAGTGCATTACTGTGCGCTTTCACCGTTCAGCAAATACATGTGTAGAAGCACAGCGCTAGCAGAAACGACTGTTTCTCGATGTTTTCTAACTCAGGGAACAAGTTGCACACTTCTGAGATGAATTTGGGCAACTTTGTCAGAAATGTGTTTTTTGCCTACAGAGACATGCCTATTTGCGCAGTAGTACAGATTCTGAGTATGTAACTGGGCTTGATGAAATCAGCATTTCTCTTGCTTCCCTGTGCGTAGGGAAGCTCAGTTTTAGTCACAGTAGCTCCCACAAGTGTCTCCTCAGTGTGTTCCCATTTCCTTAGAAACAGTGTATTTGCTGGGAGAAAAGTGCATTACTGTGCGCTTTCACCGTTCAGCAAATACATGTGTAGAAGCACAGCGCTAGCAGAAACGACCGTTTCTCGATGTTTTCTAACTCAGGGAACAAGTTGCACACTTCTGAGATGCATTTGGGCAACTTTGTCAGAAATGAGTTTTTTGCCTACAGAGACATGCCTATTTGCGCAGTAGTACAGATTCTGAGTATGTAACTGGGATTGATGAAATCAGCATTTCTCTTGCTTCCCTGTGCGTAGGGAAGCTCTGTTTTAGTCACAGTAGCTCCCACAAGTGTCTCCTCAGTGTGTTCGCATTTCCTTAGAGACAGTGTATTTGCTGGGAGAAAAGTGCATCACTGTGCGCTTTCACCGTTCAGCAAATACATGTGTAGAAGCACAGCGCTAGCAGAAACGACCGTTTCTCGACGTTTTCTAACTCAGGGAACAAGATGCACACTTCTGAGATGCATTTGGGCAACTTTGTCAGAAATGAGTTTTTTGCCTACAGAGACATGTCTATTTGCGCAGTAGTACAGATTCTGAGTATGTAACTGGGCTTGATGAAATCAGCATTTCTCTTGCTTCCCTGTGCATAGGGAAGCTCAGTTTTAGTCACAGTAGCTCCCACAAGTGTCTCCTCAGTGTGTTCCCATTTCCTTAGAAACAGTGTATTTGCTGGGAGAAAAGTGCATTACTGTGCGCTTTCACCGTTCAGCAAATACATGTGTAGAAGCACAGCGCTAGCAGAAACGACCGTTTCTCGACGTTTTCTAAATCAGGGAACAAGTTGCACACTTCTGAGGTGCATTTGGGCAACTTTGTCAGAAATGAGTTTTTTTGCCTACAGAGACATGCCTATTTGCACAGTAGTACAGATTCTGAGTATGTAACTGGGCTTGATGAAATCAGCATTTCTCTTGCTTCCCTGTGCGTAGGGAAGCTCAGTTTTAGTCACAGTAGCTCCCACAAGTGTCTCCTCAGTGTGTTCCCATTTCCTTAGAAACAGTGTATTTGCTGGGAGAAAAGTGCATTACTGTGCGCTTTCACCGTTCAGCAAATACATGTGTAGAAGCACAACGCTAGCAGAAACGACCGTTTCTCGACGTTTTCTAACTCAGGGAACAAGTTGCACACTTCTGAGATGCATTTGGGCAACTTTGTCAGAAGTGAGTTTTTTGCCTACAGAGACATGCCTATTTGCGCAGTAGTACAGATTCTGAGTATGTAACTGGGCTTGATGAAATCAGCATTTCTCTTGCTTCCCTGTGCGTAGGGAAGCTCAGTTTTAGTCACAGTAGCTCCCACAAGTGTCTCCTCAGTGTGTTCCCATTTCCTTAGAAACAGTGTATTTGCTGGGAGAAAAGTGCATTACTGTGCGCTTTCACCGTTCAGCAAATACATGTGTAGAAGCACAGCGCTAGCAGAAACGACCGTTTCTCGACGTTTTCTAAATCAGGGAACAAGTTGCACACTTCTGAGGTGCATTTGGGCAACTTTGTCAGCAATGAGTTTTTTTGCCTACAGAGACATGCCTATTTGCGCAGTAGTACAGATTCTGAGTATGTAACTGGGCTTGATGAAATCAGCATTTCTCTTGCTTCCCTGTGCGTAGGGAAGCTCAGTTTTAGTCACAGTAGCTCCCACAAGTGTCTCCTCAGTGTGTTCCCATTTCCTTAGAAACAGTGTATTTGCTGGGAGAAAAGTGCATTACTGTGCGCTTTCACCGTTCAGCAAATACATGTGTAGAAGCACAACGCTAGCAGAAACGACCGTTTCTCGACGTTTTCTAACTCAGGGAACAAGTTGCACACTTCTGAGATGCATTTGGGCAACTTTGTCAGAAGTGAGTTTTTTGCCTACAGAGACATGCCTATTTGCGCAGTAGTACAGATTCTGAGTATGTAACTGGGCTTGATGAAATCAGCATTTCTCTTGCTTCCCTGTGCGTAGGGAAGCTCAGTTTTAGTCACAGTAGCTCCCACAAGTGTCTCCTCAGTGTGTTCCCATTTCCTTAGAAACAGTGTATTTGCTGGGAAAAAAGTGCATTACTGTGCGCTTTCACCGTTCAGCAAATACATGTGTAGAAGCACAGCGCTAGCAGAAAAGACCGTTTCTCGATGTTTTCTAACTCAGGGAACAAGTTGCACACTTCTGAGATGCATTTGGCAACTTTGTCAGAAATGAGTTTTTTGCCTACAGAGACATGCCTATTTGCGCAGTAGTACAGATTCTGAGTATGTAACTGGGCTTGATGAAATCAGCATTTCTCTTGCTTCCCTGTGCATAGGGAAGCTCAGTTTTAGTCACAGTAGCTCCCACAAGTGTCTCCTCAGTGTGTTCCCATTTCCTTAGAAACAGTGTATTTGCTGGGAGAAAAGTGCATTACTGTGCGCTTTCACCGTTCAGCAAATACATGTGTAGAAGCACAGCGCTAGCAGAAACGACTGTTTCTCGATGTTTTCTAACTCAGGGAAAAAGTTGCACACTTCTGAGATGAATTTGGGCAACATTGTCAGAAATGTGTTTTTTGCCTACAGAGACATGCCTATTTGCGCAGTAGTACAGATTCTGAGTATGTAACTGGGCTTGATGAAATCAGCATTTCTCTTGCTTCCCTGTGCGTAGGGAAGCTCAGTTTTAGTCACAGTAGCTCCCACAAGTGTCTCCTCAGTGTGTTCCCATTTCCTTAGAAACAGTGTATTTGCTGGGAGAAAAGTGCATTACTGTGCGCTTTCACCGTTCAGCAAATACATGTGTAGAAGCACAGCGCTAGTAGAAACGACCGTTCCTCGACGTTTTCTAACTCAGGGAACAAGTTGCACACTTCTGAGATGCATTTGGGTAACTTTGTCAGAAATGAGTTTTTTGCCTACAGAGACATGCCTATTTGCGCAGTAGTACAGATTCTGAGTATGTAACTGGGCTTGATGGAATCAGCATTTCTCTTGCTTCCCTGTGCGTAGGGAAGCTCAGTTTTAGTCACAGTAGCTCCCACAAGTGTCTCCTCAGTGTGTTCCCAGTTCCTTAGAAACAGTGTATTTGTTGGGAGAGAAGTGTATCACTGTGCGCTTTCACCGTTCAGCAAATACATGTGTAGAAGCACAGCGCTAGCTGAAACGACCGTTTCTCGACGTTTTCTAACTCAGGGAATAAGTGGCACACTTCTGAGATGCATTTGGGCAACTTTGTCAGAAATGAGTTTTTTGCCTACAGAGACATGCCTATTTGCGCAGTAGTACAGATTCTGAGTATGTAACTGGGCTTGATGAAATAAGCATTTCTCTTGCTTCCCTGTGCGTAGGGAAGCTCAGTTTTAGTCACAGTAGCTCCCACAAGTGTCTCCTCAGTGTGTTCCCATTTCCTTAGAAACAGTGTATTTGCTGGGAGAAAAGTGCATTACTGTGCGCTTTCACCGTTCAGCAAATACATGTGTAGAAGCACAGCGCTAGCAGAAACGATCGTTTCTCGACGTTTTCTAACTCAGGGAACAAGTTGCACACTTCTGAGATGCATTTGGGCAACTTTGTCAGAAATGAGTTTTTTGCCTACAGAGACATGCCTATTTGCGCAGTAGTACAGATTCTGAGTATGTAACTGGGCTTGATGAAATCAGCATTTCTCTTGCTTCCCTGTGCTTAGGGAAGCTCAGTTTTAGTCACAGTAGCTCCCACAAGTGTCTCCTCAGTGTGTTCCCATTTCCTTAGAAACAGTGTATTTGCTGGGAGAAAAGTGCATTACTGTGCGCTTTCACCGTTCAGCAAATACATGTGTAGAAGCACAGCGCTAGCAGAAACGAACGTTTCTCGACGTTTTCTAACTCAGGGAACAAGATGCACACTTCTGAGATGCATTTGGGCAACTTTGTCAGAAATGAGTTTTTTGCCTACAGAGACATGCCTATTTGCGCAGTAGTACAGATTCTGAGTATGTAACTGGGCTTGATGAAATCAGCATTTCTCTTGCTTCCCTGTGCGTAGGGAAGCTCAGTTTTAGTCACAGTAGCTCCCACAAGTGTCTCCTCAGTGTGTTCCCATCTCCTTAGAAACAGTGTATTTGCTGGGAGAAAAGTGCATTACTGTGCGCTTTCACCGTTCAGCAAATACATGTGTAGAAGCACAGCGCTAGCAGAAACGAACGTTTCTCGACGTTTTCTAAATCAGGGAACAAGTTGCACACTTCTGAGGTGCATTTGGGCAACTTTGTCAGAAATGAGTTTTTTTGCCTACAGAGACATGCCTATTTGCGCAGTAGTACAGATTCTGAGTATGTAACTGGGCTTAATGAAATCAGCATTTCTCTTGCTTCCCTGTGCGTAGGGAAGCTCAGTTTTAGTCACAGTAGCTCCCACAAGTGTCTGCTCAGTGTGTTCCCATTTCCTTAGAAACAGTGTATTTGCTGGGAGAAAAGTGCATTACTGTGCGCTTTCACCGTTCAGCAAATACATGTGTAGAAGCATAGCGCTAGCAGAAACGACCGTTTCTCGACGTTTTCTAACTCAGAGAACAAGTTGCACACTTCTGAGATGCATTTGGGCAACTTTGTCCGAAATGAGTTTTTTGCCTACAGAGACATGCCTATTTGCGCAGTAGTACAGATTCTGAGTATGTAACTGGGCTTGATGAAATCAGCATTTCTCTTACTTCCCTGTGCGTAGGGAAGCTCAGTTTTAGTCACAGTAGCTCCCACAAGTGTCTCCTCAGTGTGTTCCCATTTCCTTAGAAACAGTGTATTTGCTGGGAGAAAAGTGCATTACTGTGCGCTTTCACCGTTCAGCACATACATGTGTAGAAGCACAGCGCTAGTAGAAACGACCGTTTCTCAACGTTTTCTAACTCAGGGAACAAGTTGCACACTTCTGAGGTGCATTTGGGCAACTTTGTCAGAAATGAGTTTTTTGCCTACAGAGACATGCCTATTTGCGCAGTAGTACAGATTCTGAGTATGTAAATCGGTTTGATGAAATCAGCATTTCTCTTGCTTCCCTGTGCGTAGGGAAGCTCAGTTTTAGTCACAGTAGCTCCCACAAGTGTCTCCTCAGTGTGTTCCCATTTCCTTAGAAACAGTGTATTTGCTGGGAGAAAAGTGCATTACTGTGCGCTTTCACCGTTCAGCAAATACATGTGTAGAAGCACAGCGCTAGCAGAAACGAACGTTTCTCGACGTTTTCTAACTCAGGGAACAAGATGTACACTTCTGAGATGCATTTTTGCAACTTTGTCAGAAATGAGTTTTTTGCCTACAGAGACATGCCTATTTGCGCAGTAGTACAGATTCTGAGTATGTAACTGGGCTTGATGAAATCAGCATTTCTCTTGCTTCCCTGTGCGTAGGGAAGCTCAGTTTTAGTCACAGTAGCTCCCACAAGTGTCTCCTCAGTGTGTTCCCATTTCCTTAGAAACAGTGTATTTGCTGGGAGAAAAGTGCATTACTGTGCGCTTTCACCGTTCAGCAAATACATGTGTAGAAGCACAGCGCTAGCAGAAACGACCGTTTCTCGACGTTTTCTAAATCAGGGAACAAGTTGCACACTTCTGAGGTGCATTTGGGCAACTTTGTCAGAAATGAGTTTTTTTGCCTACAGAGACATGCCTATTTGCGCAGTAGTACAGATTCTGAGTATGTAACTGGGCTTGATGAAATCAGCATTTCTCTTGCTTCCCTGTGCGTAGGGAAGCTCAGTTTTAGTCACAGTAGCTCCCACAAGTGTCTCCTCAGTGTGTTCCCATTTCCTTAGAAACAGTGTATTTGCTGGGAGAAAAGTGCATTACTGTGCGCATTCACCGTTCAGCAAATACATGTGTAGAAGCATAGCGCTAGCAGAAACGACCGTTTCTCGACGTTTTCTAACTCAGGGAACAAGTTGCACACTTCTGAGATGCATTTGGGCAACTTTGTCAGAAATGAGTTTTTTGCCTAAGGAGACATGCCTATTTGCGCAGTAGTACAGATTCTGAGTATGTAACTGGGCTTGATGAAATCAGCATTTCTCTTGCGTCCCTGTGCCTAGGGAAGCTCAGTTTTAGTCACAGTAGCTCCCACAAGTGTCTCCTCAGTGTGTTCCCATTTCCTTAGAAACAGTGTATTTGCTGGGAGAAAAGTGCATTACTGTGCGCTTTCACCGTTCAGCAAATACATGTGTAGAAGCACAGCGCTAGTAGAAACGACCGTTTCTCGACGTTTTCTAACTCAGGGAACAAGTTGCACACTTCTGAGATGCATTTGGGTAACTTTGTCAGAAATGAGTTTTTTGCCTACAGAGACATGCCTATTTGCGCAGTAGTACAGATTCTGAGTATGTAACTGGGCTTGATGGAATCAGCATTTCTCTTGCTTCCCTGTGCGTAGGGAAGCTCAGTTTTAGTCACAGTAGCTCCCACAAGTGTCTCCTCAGTGTGTTCCCATTTCCTTAGAAACAGTGTATTTGCTGGGAGAAAAGTGCATTACTGTGCGCTTTCACCGTCCAGCAAATACATGTGTAGAAGCACAGCGCTAGCAGAAACGACCGTTTCTCGACGTTTTCTAACTCAGGGAACAAGTTGCACACTTCTGAGATGCATTTGGGCAACTTTGTCAGAAATGAGTTTTTTGCCTACAGAGACATGCCTATTTGCGCAGTAGTACAGATTCTGAGTATGTAACTGGGCTTGATGAAATCAGCATTTCTCTTGCTTCCCTGTGCGTAGGGAAGCTCAGTTTTAGTCACAGTAGCTCCCACAAGTGTCTCCTCAGTGTGTTCCCATTTCCTTAGAAACAGTGTATTTGCTGGGAGAAAAGTGCATTACTGTGCGCTTTCACCGTTCAGCAAATACATGTGTAGAAGCACAGCGCTAGCAGAAACGAACGTTTCTCGACGTTTTCTAACTCAGGGAACAAGATGCACACTTCTGAGATGCATTTGGGCAACTTTGTCAGAAATGAGTTTTTTGCCTACAGAGACATGCCTATTTGCGCAGTAGTACAGATTCTGAGTATGTAACTGGGCTTGATGAAATGAGCATTTCTCTTGCTTCCCTGTGCGTAGGGAAGCTCAGTTTTAGTCACAGTAGCTCCCACAAGTGTCTCCTCAGTGTGTTCCCATTTCCTTAGAAACAGTGTATTTGCTGGGAGAAAAGTGCATTACTGTGCGCTTTCACCGTTCAGCAAATACATGTGTAGAAGCACAGCGCTAGCAGAAACGACCGTTTCTCGACGTTTTCTAAATCAGGGAACAAGTTGCACACTTCTGAGGTGCATTTGGGCAACTTTGTCAGAAATGAGTTTTTTTGCCTACAGAGACATGCCTATTTGCGCAGTAGTACAGATTCTGAGTATGTAACTGGGCTTGATGAAATCAGCATTTCTCTTGCTTCCCTGTGCGTAGGGAAGCTCAGTTTTAGTCACAGTAGCTCCCACAAGTGTCTCCTCATTGTGTTCCCATTTCCTTAGAAACAGTGTATTTGCTGGGAGAAAAGTGCATTACTGTGCGCTTTCACCGTTCAGCAAATACATGTGTAGAAGCATAGCGCTAACAGAAATGACCGTTTCTCGACGTTTTCTAACTCAGGGAACAAGTTGCACACTTCTGAGATGCATTTGGGCAACTTAGTCCGAAATGAGTTTTTTGCCTACAGAGACATGCCTATTTGCGCAGTAGTACAGATTCTGAGTATGTAACTGGGCTTGATGAAATCAGCATTTCTCTTGCTTCCCTGTGCGTAGGGAAGCTCAGTTTTAGTCACAGTAGCTCCCACAAGTGTCTCCTCAGTGTGTTCCCATTTCCTTAGAAACAGTGTATTTGCTGGGAGAAAAGTGCATTACTGTGCGCTTTCACCGTTCAGCAAATACATGTGTACAAGCACAGCGCTAGCAGAAACGACCGTTTCTCGACGTTTTCTAACTCAGGGAACAAGTTGCACACTTCTGAGATGCATTTGGGCAACTTTGTCAGAAATGAGTTTTTTGCCTACAGAGACATGCCTATTTGCGCAGTAGTACAGATTCTGAGTATGTACCTGGGCTTGATGAAATCAGCATTTCTCTTGCTTCCCTGTGCGTAGGGAAGCTCAGTTTTAGTCACAGTAGCTCCCACAAGTGTCTCCTCAGTGTGTTCCCAGTTCCTTAGAAACAGTGTATTTGTTGGGAGAAAAGTGTATCACTGTGTGCTTTCACCGTTCAGCAAATACATGTGTAGAAGCACAGCGCTAGCAGAAACGAACGTTTCTCGACATTTTCTAACTCAGGGAACAAGTGGCACACTTCTGAGATGCATTTGGGCAACTTTGTCAGAAATGAGTTTTTTGCCTACAGAGACATGCCTATTTGCGCAGTAGTACAGATTCTGAGTATGTAACTGGGCTTGATGAAATCAGCATTTCTCTTGCTTCCCTGTGCGTAGGGAAGCTCAGTTTTAGTCACAGTAGCTCCCACAAGTGTCTCCTCAGTGTGTTCCCATTTCCTTAGAAACAGTGTATTTGCTGGGAGAAAAGTGCATTACTGTGCGCTTTCACCGTTCAGCAAATACATGTGTAGAAGCACAGCACTAGCAGAAACGAACGTTTCTCGACGTTTTCTAATTCAGGGAACAAGTTGCACACTTCTGAGATGCATTTGGGCAACTTTGTCAGAAATGAGTTTTTGCCTACAGAGACATGCCTATTTGCGCAGTAGTACAGATTCTGAGTGTGTAACTGGGCTTGATGAAATCAGCATTTCTCTTGCTTCCCTGTGCGTAGGGAAGCTCAGTTTTAGTCACAGTAGCTCTCACAAGTGTCTCCTCAGTGTGTTCCCATTTCCTTAGAAACAGTGTTTTTGCTGGGAGAAATGTGCATTACTGTGCGCTTTCACCGTTCAGCAAATACATGTGTAGAAGCACAGCACTAGCAGAAACGACCGTTTCTCGATGTTTTCTAACTCAGGGAACAAGTTGCACACTTCTGAGATGCATTTGGGCAACTTTGTCAGAAATGATTTTTGGCCTACAGAGACATGCCTATTTGCACAGTAGTACAGATTCTGAGTATGTAACTGGGATTGATGAAATCAGCATTTCTCTTGCTTCCCTGTGCATAGGGAAGCTCAGTTTTAGTCACAGTAGCTCCCACAAGTGTCTCCTCAGTGTGTTCTCATTTCCTTAGAAACAGTGTATTTGCTGGGAGAAAAGTGCATTACTGTGCGCTTTCACCGTTCAGCAAATACATGTGAGGAGCACTGCGCTAGCAGAAATGAACGTTTCTCGACGTTTTCTAACTCAGGGAACAAGTTGCACACTTCTGAGATGCATTTGGGCAACTTTGTCAGAAATGAGTTTTTTGCCTACAGAGACATGCCTATTTGCGCAGTAGTACAGATTTTGAGTATGTAAATCGGTTTGATGAAATCAGCATTTCTCTTGCTTCCCTGTGCATAGGGAAGCTCAGTTTTAGTCACAGTAGCTCCCACAAGTGTCTCCTCAGTGTGTTCCCATTTCCTTAGAAACAGTGTATTTGCTGGGAGAAAAGTGCATTACTGTGCGCTTTCACCGTTCAGCAAATACATGTGTAGGAGCACAGCGCTAGCAGAAACGAACGTTTCTCGACGTTTTCTAACTCAGGGAACAAGTTGCACACTTCTGAGATGCATTTGGGCAACTTTGTCCGAAATGAGTTTTTTGCCTACAGAGACATGCCTATTTGCGCAGTAGTACAGATTCTGAGTATGTAACTGGGCTTGATGAAATCAGCATTTCTCTTGCTTCCCTGTGCGTAGGGAAGCTCAGTTTTAGTCACAGTAGCTCCCACAAGTGTCTCCTCAGTGTGTTCCCATTTCCTTAGAAACAGTGTATTTGCTGGGAGAAAAGTGCATTACTGTGCGCTTTCACCGTTCAGCAAATACATGTGTAGAAGCACAGCGCTAGCAAAAACGACCGTTTCTCGACGTTTTCTAAATCAGGGAACAAGTTGCACACTTCTGAGGTGCATTTGGGCAACTTTGTCAGAAATGAGTTTTTTTGCCTACAGAGACATGCCTATTTGCGCAGTAGTACAGATTCTGAGTATGTAACTGGGCTTGATGAAATCAGCATTTCTCTAGCTTCCCTGTGTGTAGGGAAGCTCAGTTTTAGTCACAGTAGCTCCCACAAGTGTCTCCTCAGTGTGTTCCCATTTCCTTAGACACAGTGTATTTGCTGGGAGAAAAGTGCATTACTGTGCGCTTTCACCGTTCAGCAAATACATGTGTAGAAGCACAGCGCTAGCAGAAACGACCGTTTCTCGACGTTTTCTAACTCAGGGAACAAGTTTCACACTTCTGAGATGCATTTGGGCAACTTTGTCAGAAATGAGTTTTTTGCCTACAGAGACATGCCTATTTGCGCAGTAGTACAGATTCTGAGTATGTAACTGGGCTTGATGAAATCAGCATTTCTCTAGCTTCCCTGTGTGTAGGGAAGCTCAGTTTTAGTCACAGTAGCTCCCACAAGTGTCTCCTCAGTGTGTTCCCATTTCCTTAGACACAGTGTATTTGCTGGGAGAAAAGTGCATTACTGTGCGCTTTCACCGTTCAGCAAATACATGTGTAGAAGCACAGCGCTAGCAGAAACGACCGTTTCTCGACGTTTTCTAACTCAGGGAACAAGTTTCACACTTCTGAGATGCATTTGGGCAACTTTGTCAGAAATGAGTTTTTTGCCTACAGAGACATGCCTATTTGCGCAGTAGTACAGATTCTGAGTATGTAACTGGGCTTGATGAAATCAGCATTTCTCTTGCTTCCCTGTGCGTAGGGAAGCTCAGTTTTAGTCACAGTAGCTCCCACAAGTGTCTCCTCAGTGTGTTCCCATTTCCTTAGAAACAGTGTATTTGCTGGGAGAAAAGTGCATTACTGTGCGCTTTCACCGTTCAGCAAATACATGTGTACAAGCACAGCGCTAGCAGAAACGACCGTTTCTCGACGTTTTCTAACTCAGGGAACAAGTTGCACACTTCTGAGATGCATTTGGGCAACTTTGTCAGAAATGAGTTTTTTGCCTACAGAGACATGCCTATTTGCGCAGTAGTACAGATTCTGAGTATGTACCTGGGCTTGATGAAATCAGCATTTCTCTTGCTTCCCTGTGCGTAGGGAAGCTCAGTTTTAGTCACAGTAGCTCCCACAAGTGTCTCCTCAGTGTGTTCCCAGTTCCTTAGAAACAGTGTATTTGTTGGGAGAAAAGTGTATCACTGTGTGCTTTCACCGTTCAGCAAATACATGTGTAGAAGCACAGCGCTAGCAGAAACGAACGTTTCTCGACATTTTCTAACTCAGGGAACAAGTGGCACACTTCTGAGATGCATTTGGGCAACTTTGTCAGAAATGAGTTTTTTGCCTACAGAGACATGCCTATTTGCGCAGTAGTACAGATTCTGAGTATGTAACTGGGCTTGATGAAATCAGCATTTCTCTTGCTTCCCTGTACGTAGGGAAGCTCAGTTTTAGTCACAGTAGCTCCCACAAGTGTCTCCTCAGTGTGTTCCCATTTCCTTAGAAACAGTGTATTTGCTGGGAGAAAAGTGCATTACTGTGCGCTTTCACCGTTCAGCAAATACATGTGTAGAAGCACAGCACTAGCAGAAACGAACGTTTCTCGACGTTTTCTAATTCAGGGAACAAGTTGCACACTTCTGAGATGCATTTGGGCAACTTTGTCAGAAATGAGTTTTTGCCTACAGAGACATGCCTATTTGCGCAGTAGTACAGATTCTGAGTGTGTAACTGGGCTTGATGAAATCAGCATTTCTCTTGCTTCCCTGTGCGTAGGGAAGCTCAGTTTTAGTCACAGTAGCTCTCACAAGTGTCTCCTCAGTGTGTTCCCATTTCCTTAGAAACAGTGTTTTTGCTGGGAGAAATGTGCATTACTGTGCGCTTTCACCGTTCAGCAAATACATGTGTAGAAGCACAGCACTAGCAGAAACGACCGTTTCTCGATGTTTTCTAACTCAGGGAACAAGTTGCACACTTCTGAGATGCATTTGGGCAACTTTGTCAGAAATGATTTTTGGCCTACAGAGACATGCCTATTTGCACAGTAGTACAGATTCTGAGTATGTAACTGGGATTGATGAAATCAGCATTTCTCTTGCTTCCCTGTGCATAGGGAAGCTCAGTTTTAGTCACAGTAGCTCCCACAAGTGTCTCCTCAGTGTGTTCCCATTTCCTTAGAAACAGTGTATTTGCTGGGAGAAAAATGCATTACTGTGCGCTTTCACCGTTCAGCAAATACATGTGAGGAGCACTGCGCTAGCAGAAATGAACGTTTCTCGACGTTTTCTAACTCAGGGAACAAGTTGCACACTTCTGAGATGCATTTGGGCAACTTTGTCAGAAATGAGTTTTTTGCCTACAGAGACATGCCTATTTGCGCAGTAGTACAGATTCTGAGTATGTAAATCGGTTTGATGAAATCAGCATTTCTCTTGCTTCCCTGTGCGTAGGGAAGCTCAGTTTTAGTCACAGTAGCTCCCACAAGTGTCTCCTCAGTGTGTTCCCATTTCCTTAGAAACAGTGTATTTGCTGGGAGAAAAGTGCATTACTGTGCGCTTTCACCGTTCAGCAAATACATGTGTAGGAGCACAGCGCTAGCAGAAACGAACGTTTCTCGACGTTTTCTAACTCAGGGAACAAGTTGCACACTTCTGAGATGCATTTGGGCAACTTTGTCCGAAATGAGTTTTTTGCCTACAGAGACATGCCTATTTGCGCAGTAGTACAGATTCTGAGTATGTAACTGGGCTTGATGAAATCAGCATTTCTCTTGCTTCCCTGTGCGTAGGGAAGCTCAGTTTTAGTCACAGTAGCTCCCACAAGTGTCTCCTCAGTGTGTTCCCATTTCCTTAGAAACAGTGTATTTGCTGGGAGAAAAGTGCATTACTGTGCGCTTTCACCGTTCAGCAAATACATGTGTAGAAGCACAGCGCTAGCAAAAACGACCGTTTCTCGACGTTTTCTAAATCAGGGAACAAGTTGCACACTTCTGAGGTGCATTTGGGCAACTTTGTCAGAAATGAGTTTTTTTGCCTACAGAGACATGCCTATTTGCGCAGTAGTACAGATTCTGAGTATGTAACTGGGCTTGATGAAATCAGCATTTCTCTAGCTTCCCTGTGTGTAGGGAAGCTCAGTTTTAGTCACAGTAGCTCCCACAAGTGTCTCCTCAGTGTGTTCCCATTTCCTTAGACACAGTGTATTTGCTGGGAGAAAAGTGCATTACTGTGCGCTTTCACCGTTCAGCAAATACATGTGTAGAAGCACAGCGCTAGCAAAAACGACCGTTTCTCGACGTTTTCTAAATCAGGGAACAAGTTGCACACTTCTGAGGTGCATTTGGGCAACTTTGTCAGAAATGAGTTTTTTTGCCTACAGAGACATGCCTATTTGCGCAGTAGTACAGATTCTGAGTATGTAACTGGGCTTGATGAAATCAGCATTTCTCTAGCTTCCCTGTGTGTAGGGAAGCTCAGTTTTAGTCACAGTAGCTCCCACAAGTGTCTCCTCAGTGTGTTCCCATTTCCTTAGACACAGTGTATTTGCTGGGAGAAAAGTGCATTACTGTGCGCTTTCACCGTTCAGCAAATACATGTGTAGAAGCACAGCGCTAGCAGAAACGACCGTTTCTCGACGTTTTCTAACTCAGGGAACAAGTTTCACACTTCTGAGATGCATTTGGGCAACTTTGTCAGAAATGAGTTTTTTGCCTACAGAGACATGCCTATTTGCGCAGTAGTACAGATTCTGAGTATGTAACTGGGCTTGATGAAATCAGCATTTCTCTAGCTTCCCTGTGTGTAGGGAAGCTCAGTTTTAGTCACAGTAGCTCCCACAAGTGTCTCCTCAGTGTGTTCCCATTTCCTTAGACACAGTGTATTTGCTGGGAGAAAAGTGCATTACTGTGCGCTTTCACCGTTCAGCAAATACATGTGTAGAAGCACAGCGCTAGCAGAAACGACCGTTTCTCGACGTTTTCTAACTCAGGGAACAAGTTTCACACTTCTGAGATGCATTTGGGCAACTTTGTCAGAAATGAGTTTTTTGCCTACAGAGACATGCCTATTTGCGCAGTAGTACAGATTCTGAGTATGTAACTGGGCTTGATGAAATCAGCATTTCTCTTGCTTCCCTGTGCGTAGGGAAGCTCAGTTTTAGTCACAGTAGCTCCCACAAGTGTCTCCTCAGTGTGTTCCCATTTCCTTAGAAACAGTGTATTTGCTGGGAGAAAAGTGCATTACTGTGCGCTTTCACCGTTCAGCAAATACATGTGTACAAGCACAGCGCTAGCAGAAACGACCGTTTCTCGACGTTTTCTAACTCAGGGAACAAGTTGCACACTTCTGAGATGCATTTGGGCAACTTTGTCAGAAATGAGTTTTTTGCCTACAGAGACATGCCTATTTGCGCAGTAGTACAGATTCTGAGTATGTACCTGGGCTTGATGAAATCAGCATTTCTCTTGCTTCCCTGTGCGTAGGGAAGCTCAGTTTTAGTCACAGTAGCTCCCACAAGTGTCTCCTCAGTGTGTTCCCAGTTCCTTAGAAACAGTGTATTTGTTGGGAGAAAAGTGTATCACTGTGTGCTTTCACCGTTCAGCAAATACATGTGTAGAAGCACAGCGCTAGCAGAAACGAACGTTTCTCGACATTTTCTAACTCAGGGAACAAGTGGCACACTTCTGAGATGCATTTGGGCAACTTTGTCAGAAATGAGTTTTTTGCCTACAGAGACATGCCTATTTGCGCAGTAGTACAGATTCTGAGTATGTAACTGGGCTTGATGAAATCAGCATTTCTCTTGCTTCCCTGTACGTAGGGAAGCTCAGTTTTAGTCACAGTAGCTCCCACAAGTGTCTCCTCAGTGTGTTCCCATTTCCTTAGAAACAGTGTATTTGCTGGGAGAAAAGTGCATTACTGTGCGCTTTCACCGTTCAGCAAATACATGTGTAGAAGCACAGCACTAGCAGAAACGAACGTTTCTCGACGTTTTCTAATTCAGGGAACAAGTTGCACACTTCTGAGATGCATTTGGGCAACTTTGTCAGAAATGAGTTTTTGCCTACAGAGACATGCCTATTTGCGCAGTAGTACAGATTCTGAGTGTGTAACTGGGCTTGATGAAATCAGCATTTCTCTTGCTTCCCTGTGCGTAGGGAAGCTCAGTTTTAGTCACAGTAGCTCTCACAAGTGTCTCCTCAGTGTGTTCCCATTTCCTTAGAAACAGTGTTTTTGCTGGGAGAAATGTGCATTACTGTGCGCTTTCACCGTTCAGCAAATACATGTGTAGAAGCACAGCACTAGCAGAAACGACCGTTTCTCGATGTTTTCTAACTCAGGGAACAAGTTGCACACTTCTGAGATGCATTTGGGCAACTTTGTCAGAAATGATTTTTGGCCTACAGAGACATGCCTATTTGCACAGTAGTACAGATTCTGAGTATGTAACTGGGATTGATGAAATCAGCATTTCTCTTGCTTCCCTGTGCATAGGGAAGCTCAGTTTTAGTCACAGTAGCTCCCACAAGTGTCTCCTCAGTGTGTTCCCATTTCCTTAGAAACAGTGTATTTGCTGGGAGAAAAATGCATTACTGTGCGCTTTCACCGTTCAGCAAATACATGTGAGGAGCACTGCGCTAGCAGAAATGAACGTTTCTCGACGTTTTCTAACTCAGGGAACAAGTTGCACACTTCTGAGATGCATTTGGGCAACTTTGTCAGAAATGAGTTTTTTGCCTACAGAGACATGCCTATTTGCGCAGTAGTACAGATTCTGAGTATGTAAATCGGTTTGATGAAATCAGCATTTCTCTTGCTTCCCTGTGCGTAGGGAAGCTCAGTTTTAGTCACAGTAGCTCCCACAAGTGTCTCCTCAGTGTGTTCCCATTTCCTTAGAAACAGTGTATTTGCTGGGAGAAAAGTGCATTACTGTGCGCTTTCACCGTTCAGCAAATACATGTGTAGGAGCACAGCGCTAGCAGAAACGAACGTTTCTCGACGTTTTCTAACTCAGGGAACAAGTTGCACACTTCTGAGATGCATTTGGGCAACTTTGTCCGAAATGAGTTTTTTGCCTACAGAGACATGCCTATTTGCGCAGTAGTACAGATTCTGAGTATGTAACTGGGCTTGATGAAATCAGCATTTCTCTTGCTTCCCTGTGCGTAGGGAAGCTCAGTTTTAGTCACAGTAGCTCCCACAAGTGTCTCCTCAGTGTGTTCCCATTTCCTTAGAAACAGTGTATTTGCTGGGAGAAAAGTGCATTACTGTGCGCTTTCACCGTTCAGCAAATACATGTGTAGAAGCACAGCGCTAGCAAAAACGACCGTTTCTCGACGTTTTCTAAATCAGGGAACAAGTTGCACACTTCTGAGGTGCATTTGGGCAACTTTGTCAGAAATGAGTTTTTTTGCCTACAGAGACATGCCTATTTGCGCAGTAGTACAGATTCTGAGTATGTAACTGGGCTTGATGAAATCAGCATTTCTCTAGCTTCCCTGTGTGTAGGGAAGCTCAGTTTTAGTCACAGTAGCTCCCACAAGTGTCTCCTCAGTGTGTTCCCATTTCCTTAGACACAGTGTATTTGCTGGGAGAAAAGTGCATTACTGTGCGCTTTCACCGTTCAGCAAATACATGTGTAGAAGCACAGCGCTAGCAGAAACGACCGTTTCTCGACGTTTTCTAACTCAGGGAACAAGTTTCACACTTCTGAGATGCATTTGGGCAACTTTGTCAGAAATGAGTTTTTTGCCTACAGAGACATGCCTAATTGCGCAGTAGTACAGATTCTGAGTATGTAACTGGGCTTGATGAAATCAGCATTTCTCTTGCTTCCCTGTGCATAGGGAAGCTCAGTTTTAGTCACAGTAGCTCCCACAAGTGTCTCCTCAGTGTGTTCCCATTTCCTTAGAAACAGTGTATTTGCTGGGAGAAAAGTGCATTACTGTGCACTTTCACCGTTCAGCAAATACATGTGTAGAAGCACAGCGCTAGTAGAAACGAACGTTTCTCGACGTTTTCTAACTCAGGGAACAAGTTGCACACTTCTGAGATGCATTTGGGTACCTTTGTCAGAAATGAGTTTTTTGCCTACAGAGACATGCCTATTTGCGCAGTAGTACAGATTCTGAGTATGTAACTGGGCTTGATGAAATCAGCATTTCTCTTGCTTCCCTGTGCGTAGGGAAGCTCAGTTTTAGTCACAGTAGCTCCCACAAGTGTCTCCTCAGTGTCTTCCCAGTTCCTTAGAAACAGTGTATTTGTTGGGAGAAAAGTGTATCACTGTGTGCTTTCACCGTTCAGCAAATACATGTGTAGAAGCACAGCGCTAGCAGAAACGAACGTTTCTCGACGTTTTCTAACTCAGGGAATAAGTGGCACACTTCTGAGATGCATTTGGGCAACTTTGTCAGAAATGAGTTTTTTGCCTACAGAGACATGCCTATTTGCGCAGTAGTACAGATTCTGAGTATGTAACTGGGCTTGATGAAATCAGCATTTCTCTTGCTTCCCTGTGCGTAGGGAAGCTCAGTTTTAGTCACAGTAGCTCCCACAAGTGTCTCCTCAGTGTGTTCCCATTTCCTTAGAAACAGTGTATTTGCTGGGAGAAAAGTGCATTACTGTTCGCTTTCACCGTTCAGCAAATACATGTGTAGAAGCACAGCGCTAGCAGAAATGACCGTTTCTCGACGTTTTCTAACTCAGGGAACAAGTTGCACACTTCTGAGATGCATTTGGGCAACTATGTCAGAAATGAGTTTTTTGCCTACAGAGACATGCCTATTTGCGCAGTAGTACAGATTCTGAGTATGTAATTGGGCTTGATGAAATCAGCATTTCTCTTGCTTCCCTGTGCGTAGGGAAGCTCAGTTTTAGTCACAGTAGCTCCCACAAGTGTCTCCTCAGTGTCTTCCCATTTTCTTAGAAACAGTGTATTTGCTGGGAGAAAAGTGCATTACTGTGCGCTTTCACCGTTCAGCAAATACATGTGTAGAAGCACAGCGCTAGCAGAAACGAACGTTTCTCGACGTTTTCTAACTCAGGGAAGAAGTTGCACACTTCTGAGATGCATTTGGGCAACTTTGTCAGAAATGAGTTTTTTGCCTACAGAGACATGCCTATTTGCGCAGTAGTACAGATTCTGAGTATGTAACTGGGCTTGATGAAATCAGCATTTCTCTTGCTTCCCTGTGCGTAGGCAAGCTCAGTTTTAGTCACAGTAGCTCCCACAAGTGTCTCCTCAGTGTGTTCCCATTTCCTTAGAAACAGTGTATTTGCTGGGAGAAAAGTGCATTACTGTGCGCTTTCACCGTTCAGCAAATACATGTGTAGAAGCACAGCGCTAGCAGAAACGACCGTTTCTCGACGTTTTCTAACTCAGGGAACAAGTTGCACACTTCTGAGATGCATTTGGGCAACTTTGTCAGAAATGAGTTTTTTGCCTACAGAGACATGCCTATTTGTGCAGTAGTACAGATTCTGAGTATGTAACTGGGCTTGATGAAATCAGCATTTCTCTTGCTTCCCTGTGCATAGGGAAGCTCAGTTTTAGTCACAGTAGCTCCCACAAGTGTCTCCTCAGTGTGTTCCCATTTCCTTAGAAACAGTGTATTTGCTGGGAGAAAAGTGCATTACTGTGCGCTTTCACCGTTCAGCAAATACATGTGTAGAAGCACAGCGCTAGTAGAAACGACCGTTTCTCGACGTTTTCTAACTCAGGGAACAAGTTGCACACTTCTGAGATGCATTTGGGTAACTTTGTCAGAAATGAGTTTTTTGCCTACAGAGACATGCCTATTTGGGCAGTAGTACAGATTCTGAGTATGTAACTGGGCTTGATGAAATCAGCATTTCTCTTGCTTCCCTGTGCGTAGGGAAGCTCAGTTTTAGTCACAGTAGCTCCCACAAGTGTCTCCTCAGTGTGTTCCCATTTCCTTAGAAACAGTGTATTTGCTGGGAGAAAAGTGCATTACTGTGCGCTTTCACCGTTCAGCAAATACATGTGTAGAAGCACAGCGCTAGCAGAAACAAACGTTTCTCGACGTTTTCTATCTCAGGGAACAAGTTGCACACTTCTGAGATGCATTTGGGCAACTTTGTCCGAAATGAGTTTTTTGCCTACAGAGACATGCCTATTTGCACAGTAGTACAGATTCTGAGTATGTAACTGGGCTTGATGAAATCAGCATTTCTCTTGCTTCCCTGTGCGTAGGGAAGCTCAGTTTTAGTCACAGTAGCTCCCACAAGAGTCTCCTCAGTGTGTTCCCATTTCCTTAGAAACAGTGTATTTGCTGGGAGAAAAGTGCATTACTGTGCGCTTTCACCGTTCAGCAAATACATGTGTAGAAGCACAGGGCTAGCAGAAACGACCGTTTCTCGACGTTTTCTAACTCATGGAACAAGTTGCACACTTCTGAGATGCATTTGGGCAACTTTGTCAGAAATGAGTTTTTTGCCTACAGAGACATGCCTATTTGCGCAGTAGTACAGATTCTGAGTATGTAACTGGGCTTGATGAAATCAGCATTTCTCTTGCTTCCCTGTGCGTAGGGAAGCTCAGTTTTAGTCACAGTAGCTCCCACAAGTGTCTCCTCAGTGTGTTCCCAGTTCCTTAGAAACAGTGTATTTGTTGGGAGAAAAGTGTATCACTGTGTGCTTTCACCGTTCAGCAAATACATGTGTAGAAGCACAGCGCTAGCAGAAACGAACGTTTCTCGACATTTTCTAACTCAGGGAACAAGTGGCACACTTCTGAGATGCATTTGGGCAACTTTGTCAGAAATGAGTTTTTTGCCTACAGAGACATGCCTATTTGCGCAGTAGTACAGATTCTGAGTATGTAACTGGGCTTGATGAAATCAGCATTTCTCTTGCTTCCCTGTGCGTAGGGAAGCTCAGTTTTAGTCACAGTAGCTCCCACAAGTGTCTCCTCAGTGTGTTCCCATTTCCTTAGAAACAGTGTATTTGCTGGGAGAAAAGTGCATTACTGTGCGCTTTCACCGGTCAGCAAATACATGTGTAGAAGCACAGCACTAGCAGAAACGAACGTTTCTCGACGTTTTCTAATTCAGGGAACAAGTTGCACACTTCTGAGATGCATTTGGGCAACTTTGTCAGAAATGAGTTTTTGCCTACAGAGACATGCCTATTTGCGCAGTAGTACAGATTCTGAGTGTGTAACTGGGATTGATGAAATCAGCATTTCTCTTGCTTCCCTGTGCGTAGGGAAGCTCAGTTTTAGTCACAGTAGCTCTCACAAGTGTCTCCTCAGTGTGTTCCCATTTCCTTAGAAACAGTGTTTTTGCTGGGAGAAATGTGCATTACTGTGCGCTTTCACCGTTCAGCAAATACATGTGTAGAAGCACAGCACTAGCAGAAACGACCGTTTCTCGATGTTTTCTAACTCAGGGAACAAGTTGCACACTTCTGAGATGCATTTGGGCAACTTTGTCAGAAATGATTTTTGGCCTACAGAGACATGCCTATTTGCACAGTAGTACAGATTCTGAGTATGTAACTGGGATTGATGAAATCAGCATTTCTCTTGCTTCCCTGTGCATAGGGAAGCTCAGTTTTAGTCACAGTAGCTCCCACAAGTGTCTCCTCAGTGTGTTCCCATTTCCTTAGAAACAGTGTATTTGCTGGGAGAAAAATGCATTACTGTGCGCTTTCACCGTTCAGCAAATACATGTGTAGAAGCACTGCGCTAGCAGAAACGAACGTTTCTCGACGTTTTCTAACTCAGGGAACAAGTTGCACACTTCTGAGATGCATTTGGGCAACTTTGTCAGAAATGAGTTTTTTGCCTACAGAGACATGCCTATTTGCGCAGTAGTACAGATTCTGAGTATGTAAATCGGTTTGATGAAATCAGCATTTCTCTTGCTTCCCTGTGCGTAGGGAAGCTCAGTTTTAGTCACAGTAGCTCCCACAAGTGTCTCCTCAGTGTGTTCCCATTTCCTTAGAAACAGTGTATTTGCTGGGAGAAAAGTGCATTACTGTGCGCTTTCACCGTTCAGCAAACACATGTGTAGGAGCACAGCGCTAGCAGAAACGAACGTTTCTCGACGTTTTCTAACTCAGGGAACAAGTTGCACACTTCTGAGATGCATTTGGGCAACTTTGTCCGAAATGAGTTTTTTGCCTACAGAGACATGCCTATTTGCGCAGTAGTACAGATTCTGAGTATGTAACTGGGCTTGATGAAATCAGCATTTCTCTTGCTTCCCTGTGCGTAGGGAAGCTCAGTTTTAGTCACAGTAGCTCCCACAAGTGTCTCCTCAGTGTGTTCCCATTTCCTTAGAAACAGTGTATTTGCTGGGAGAAAAGTGCATTACTGTGCGCTTTCACCGTTCAGCAAATACATGTGTAGAAGCACAGCGCTAGCAGAAACGACCGTTTCTCGACGTTTTCTAACTCAGGGAACAAGTTGCACACTTCTGAGATGCATTTGGGCAACTTTGTCAGAAATGAGTTTTTTGCCTACAGAGACATGCCTATTTGTGCAGTAGTACAGATTCTGAGTATGTAACTGGGCTTGATGAAATCAGCATTTCTCTTGCTTCCCTGTGCATAGGGAAGCTCAGTTTTAGTCACAGTAGCTCCCACAAGTGTCTCCTCAGTGTGTTCCCATTTCCTTAGAAACAGTGTATTTGCTGGGAGAAAAGTGCATTACTGTGCGCTTTCACCGTTCAGCAAATACATGTGTAGAAGCACAGCGCTAGTAGAAACGACCGTTTCTCGACGTTTTCTAACTCAGGGAACAAGTTGCACACTTCTGAGATGCATTTGGGTAACTTTGTCAGAAATGAGTTTTTTGCCTACAGAGACATGCCTATTTGGGCAGTAGTACAGATTCTGAGTATGTAACTGGGCTTGATGAAATCAGCATTTCTCTTGCTTCCCTGTGCGTAGGGAAGCTCAGTTTTAGTCACAGTAGCTCCCACAAGTGTCTCCTCAGTGTGTTCCCATTTCCTTAGAAACAGTGTATTTGCTGGGAGAAAAGTGCATTACTGTGCGCTTTCACCGTTCAGCAAATACATGTGTAGAAGCACAGCGCTAGCAGAAACAAACGTTTCTCGACGTTTTCTATCTCAGGGAACAAGTTGCACACTTCTGAGATGCATTTGGGCAACTTTGTCCGAAATGAGTTTTTTGCCTACAGAGACATGCCTATTTGCACAGTAGTACAGATTCTGAGTATGTAACTGGGCTTGATGAAATCAGCATTTCTCTTGCTTCCCTGTGCGTAGGGAAGCTCAGTTTTAGTCACAGTAGCTCCCACAAGAGTCTCCTCAGTGTGTTCCCATTTCCTTAGAAACAGTGTATTTGCTGGGAGAAAAGTGCATTACTGTGCGCTTTCACCGTTCAGCAAATACATGTGTAGAAGCACAGGGCTAGCAGAAACGACCGTTTCTCGACGTTTTCTAACTCATGGAACAAGTTGCACACTTCTGAGATGCATTTGGGCAACTTTGTCAGAAATGAGTTTTTTGCCTACAGAGACATGCCTATTTGCGCAGTAGTACAGATTCTGAGTATGTAACTGGGCTTGATGAAATCAGCATTTCTCTTGCTTCCCTGTGCGTAGGGAAGCTCAGTTTTAGTCACAGTAGCTCCCACAAGTGTCTCCTCAGTGTGTTCCCAGTTCCTTAGAAACAGTGTATTTGTTGGGAGAAAAGTGTATCACTGTGTGCTTTCACCGTTCAGCAAATACATGTGTAGAAGCACAGCGCTAGCAGAAACGAACGTTTCTCGACATTTTCTAACTCAGGGAACAAGTGGCACACTTCTGAGATGCATTTGGGCAACTTTGTCAGAAATGAGTTTTTTGCCTACAGAGACATGCCTATTTGCGCAGTAGTACAGATTCTGAGTATGTAACTGGGCTTGATGAAATCAGCATTTCTCTTGCTTCCCTGTGCGTAGGGAAGCTCAGTTTTAGTCACAGTAGCTCCCACAAGTGTCTCCTCAGTGTGTTCCCATTTCCTTAGAAACAGTGTATTTGCTGGGAGAAAAGTGCATTACTGTGCGCTTTCACCGGTCAGCAAATACATGTGTAGAAGCACAGCACTAGCAGAAACGAACGTTTCTCGACGTTTTCTAATTCAGGGAACAAGTTGCACACTTCTGAGATGCATTTGGGCAACTTTGTCAGAAATGAGTTTTTGCCTACAGAGACATGCCTATTTGCGCAGTAGTACAGATTCTGAGTGTGTAACTGGGATTGATGAAATCAGCATTTCTCTTGCTTCCCTGTGCGTAGGGAAGCTCAGTTTTAGTCACAGTAGCTCTCACAAGTGTCTCCTCAGTGTGTTCCCATTTCCTTAGAAACAGTGTTTTTGCTGGGAGAAATGTGCATTACTGTGCGCTTTCACCGTTCAGCAAATACATGTGTAGAAGCACAGCACTAGCAGAAACGACCGTTTCTCGATGTTTTCTAACTCAGGGAACAAGTTGCACACTTCTGAGATGCATTTGGGCAACTTTGTCAGAAATGATTTTTGGCCTACAGAGACATGCCTATTTGCACAGTAGTACAGATTCTGAGTATGTAACTGGGATTGATGAAATCAGCATTTCTCTTGCTTCCCTGTGCATAGGGAAGCTCAGTTTTAGTCACAGTAGCTCCCACAAGTGTCTCCTCAGTGTGTTCCCATTTCCTTAGAAACAGTGTATTTGCTGGGAGAAAAATGCATTACTGTGCGCTTTCACCGTTCAGCAAATACATGTGTAGAAGCACTGCGCTAGCAGAAACGAACGTTTCTCGACGTTTTCTAACTCAGGGAACAAGTTGCACACTTCTGAGATGCATTTGGGCAACTTTGTCAGAAATGAGTTTTTTGCCTACAGAGACATGCCTATTTGCGCAGTAGTACAGATTCTGAGTATGTAAATCGGTTTGATGAAATCAGCATTTCTCTTGCTTCCCTGTGCGTAGGGAAGCTCAGTTTTAGTCACAGTAGCTCCCACAAGTGTCTCCTCAGTGTGTTCCCATTTCCTTAGAAACAGTGTATTTGCTGGGAGAAAAGTGCATTACTGTGCGCTTTCACCGTTCAGCAAACACATGTGTAGGAGCACAGCGCTAGCAGAAACGAACGTTTCTCGACGTTTTCTAACTCAGGGAACAAGTTGCACACTTCTGAGATGCATTTGGGCAACTTTGTCCGAAATGAGTTTTTTGCCTACAGAGACATGCCTATTTGCGCAGTAGTACAGATTCTGAGTATGTAACTGGGCTTGATGAAATCAGCATTTCTCTTGCTTCCCTGTGCGTAGGGAAGCTCAGTTTTAGTCACAGTAGCTCCCACAAGTGTCTCCTCAGTGTGTTCCCATTTCCTTAGAAACAGTGTATTTGCTGGGAGAAAAGTGCATTACTGTGCGCTTTCACCGTTCAGCAAATACATGTGTAGAAGCACAGCGCTAGCAAAAACGACCGTTTCTCGACGTTTTCTAAATCAGGGAACAAGTTGCACACTTCTGAGGTGCATTTGGGCAACTTTGTCAGAAATGAGTTTTTTTGCCTACAGAGACATGCCTATTTGCGCAGTAGTACAGATTCTGAGTATGTAACTGGGCTTGATGAAATCAGCATTTCTCTAGCTTCCCTGTGTGTAGGGAAGCTCAGTTTTAGTCACAGTAGCTCCCACAAGTGTCTCCTCAGTGTGTTCCCATTTCCTTAGACACAGTGTATTTGCTGGGAGAAAAGTGCATTACTGTGCGCTTTCACCGTTCAGCAAATACATGTGTAGAAGCACAGCGCTAGCAGAAACGACCGTTTCTCGACGTTTTCTAACTCAGGGAACAAGTTTCACACTTCTGAGATGCATTTGGGCAACTTTGTCAGAAATGAGTTTTTTGCCTACAGAGACATGCCTAATTGCGCAGTAGTACAGATTCTGAGTATGTAACTGGGCTTGATGAAATCAGCATTTCTCTTGCTTCCCTGTGCATAGGGAAGCTCAGTTTTAGTCACAGCAGCTCCCACAAGTGTCTCCTCAGTGTGTTCCCATTTCCTTAGAAACAGTGTATTTGCTGGGAGAAAAGTGCATTACTGTGCGCTTTCACCGTTCAGCAAATACATGTGTAGAAGCACAGCGCTAGTAGAAACGAACGTTTCTCGACGTTTTCTAACTCAGGGAACAAGTTGCACACTTCTGAGATGCATTTGGGTACCTTTGTCAGAAATGAGTTTTTTGCCTACAGAGACATGCCTATTTGCGCAGTAGTACAGATTCTGAGTATGTAACTGGGCTTGATGAAATCAGCATTTCTCTTGCTTCCCTGTGCGTAGGGAAGCTCAGTTTTAGTCACAGTAGCTCCCACAAGTGTCTCCTCAGTGTCTTCCCAGTTCCTTAGAAACAGTGTATTTGTTGGGAGAAAAGTGTATCACTGTGCGCTTTCACCGTTCAGCAAATACATGTGTAGAAGCACAGCGCTAGCAGAAACGAACGTTTCTCGACGTTTTCTAACTCAGGGAATAAGTGGCACACTTCTGAGATGCATTTGGGCAACTTTGTCAGAAATGAGTTTTTTGCCTACAGAGACATGCCTATTTGCGCAGTAGTACAGATTCTGAGTATGTAACTGGGCTTGATGAAATCAGCATTTCTCTTGCTTCCCTGTGCGTAGGGAAGCTCAGTTTTAGTCACAGTAGCTCCCACAAGTGTCTTCTCAGTGTGTTCCCATTTCCTTAGAAACAGTGTATTTGCTGGGAGAAAAGTGCATTACTGTACGCTTTCACCGTTCAGCAAATACATGTGTAGAAGCACAGCGCTAGCAGAAATGACCGTTTCTCGACGTTTTCTAACTCAGGGAACAAGTTGCACACTTCTGAGATGCATTTGGGCAACTATGTCAGAAATGAGTTTTTTGCCTACAGAGACATGCCTATTTGCGCAGTAGTACAGATTCTGAGTATGTAACTGGGCTTGATGAAATCAGCATTTCTCTTGCTTCCCTGTGCGTAGGGAAGCTCAGTTTTAGTCACAGTAGCTCCCACAAGTGTCTCCTCAGTGTGTTCCCATTTCCTTAGAAACAGTGTATTTGCTGGGAGAAAAGTGCATTACTGTGCGCTTTCACCGTTCAGCAAATACATGTGTAGAAGCACAGCGCTAGCAGAAACGAACGTTTCTCGACGTTTTCTAACTCAGGGAACAAGTTGCACACTTCTGAGATGCATTTGGGCAACTTTGTCCGAAATGAGTTTTTTGCCTACAGAGACATGCCTATTTGCGCAGTGGTACAGATTCTGAGTATGTAACTGGGCTTGATGAAATCAGCATTTCTCTTGCTTCCCTGTGCGTAGGGAAGCTCAGTTTTAGTCACAGTAGCTCCCACAAGTGTCTCCTCAGTGTGTTCCCATTTCCTTAGAAACAGTGTATTTGCTGGGAGAAAAGTGCATTACTGTGCGCTTTCACCGTTCAGCAAATACATGTGTAGAAGCACAGCGCTAGCAGAAACGACCGTTTCTCGACGTTTTCTAACTCAGGGAACAAGTTGCACACTTCTGAGATGCATTTGGGCAACTTTGTCAGAAATGAGTTTTTTGCCTACAGAGACATGCCTATTTGTGCAGTAGTACAGATTCTGAGTATGTAACTGGGCTTGATGAAATCAGCATTTCTCTTGCTTCCCTGTGCATAGGGAAGCTCAGTTTTAGTCACAGTAGCTCCCACAAGTGTCTCCTCAGTGTGTTCCCATTTCCTTAGAAACAGTGTATTTGCTGGGAGAAAAGTGCATTACTGTGCGCTTTCACCGTTCAGCAAATACATGTGTAGAAGCACAGCGCTAGTAGAAACGACCGTTTCTCGACGTTTTCTAACTCAGGGAACAAGTTGCACACTTCTGAGATGCATTTGGGTAACTTTGTCAGAAATGAGTTTTTTGCCTACAGAGACATGCCTATTTGGGCAGTAGTACAGATTCTGAGTATGTAACTGGGCTTGATGAAATCAGCATTTCTCTTGCTTCCCTGTGCGTAGGGAAGCTCAGTTTTAGTCACAGTAGCTCCCACAAGTGTCTCCTCAGTGTGTTCCCATTTCCTTAGAAACAGTGTATTTGCTGGGAGAAAAGTGCATTACTGTGCGCTTTCACCGTTCAGCAAATACATGTGTAGAAGCACAGCGCTAGCAGAAACAAACGTTTCTCGACGTTTTCTATCTCAGGGAACAAGTTGCACACTTCTGAGATGCATTTGGGCAACTTTGTCCGAAATGAGTTTTTTGCCTACAGAGACATGCCTATTTGCGCAGTAGTACAGATTCTGAGTATGTAACTGGGCTTGATGAAATCAGCATTTCTCTTGCTTTCCTGTGCGTAGGGAAGCTCAGTTTTAGTCACAGTAGCTCCCACAAGTGTCTCCTCAGTGTGTTCCCATTTCCTTAGAAACAGTGTATTTGCTGGGAGAAAAGTGCATTACTGTGCGCTTTCACCGTTCAGCAAATACATGTGTAGAAGCACAGCGCTAGCAGAAACGACCGTTTCTCGACGTTTTCAAACTCAGGGAACAAGTTGCACACTTCTGAGATGCATTTGGGCAACTTTGTCCGAAATGAGTTTTTTGCCTACAGAGACATGCCTATTTGCGCAGTAGTACAGATTCTGAGTATGTAACTGGGCTTGATGAAATCAGCATTTCTCTTGCTTCCCTGTGCGTAGGGAAGCTCAGTTTTAGTCACATTAGCTCCCACAAGTGTCTCCTCAGTGTGTTCCCATTTCCTTAGAAACAGTGTATTTGCTGGGAGAAAAGTGCATTACTGTGCCCTTTCACCGTTCAGCAAATACATGTGTAGAAGCACAGCGCTAGCAGAAACAAACGTTTCTCGACGTTTTCTAACTCAGGGAACAAGTTGCACACTTCTGAGATGCATTTGGGCAACTTTGTGAGAAATCAGTTTTTTGCCTACAGAGACATGCCTATTTGCGCAGTAGTACAGATTCTGAGTATGTAACTGGGCTTGATGAAATGAGCATTTCTCTTGCTTCCCAGTGCGTAGGGAAGTTCAGTTTTAGTCACAGTAGCTCCCACAAGTGTCTCCTCAGTGTGTTCCCATTTCCTTAGAAACAGTGTATTTGCTGGGAGAAAAGTGCATTACTGTGCGCTTTCACTGTTCAGCAAATACATGTGTAGAAGCACAGCGCTAGCAGAAACGAACGTTTCTCGACGTTTTCTAACTCAGGGAACAAGTTGCACACTTCTGAGATGCATTTGGGCAACTTTGTCAGAAATGAGTTTTTTGCCTACAGAGACATGCCTATTTGCGCAGTAGTACAGATTCTGAGTATGTAACTGGGCTTGATGAAATCAGCATTTCTCTTGCTTCCCTGTGCGTAGGGAAGCTCAGTTTTAGTCACAGTAGCTCCCACAAGTGTCTCCTCAGTGTGTTCCCATTTCCTTAGAAACAGTGTATTTGCTGGGAGAAAAGTGCATTACTGTGCGCTTTCACCGTTCAGGAAATACATGTGTAGAAGCACAGCGCTAGCAGAAACGCACGTTTCTCGACGTTTTCTAACTCAGGGAACAAGTTGCACACTTCTGAGATGCATTTGGGCAACTTTGTCAGAAATGAGTTTTTTGCCTACAGAGACATGCCTATTTGCGCAGTAGTACAGATTCTGAGTATGTACCTGGGCTTGATGAAATCAGCATTTCTCTTGCTTCCCTGTGCGTAGGGAAGCTCAGTTTTAGTCACAGTAGCTCCCACAAGTGTCTCCTCAGTGTGTTCCCATTTCCTTAGAAACAGTGTATTTGCTGGGAGAAAAGTGCATTACTGTGCGCTTTCACCGTTAAGGAAATACATGTGTAGAAGCACAGCGCTAGCAGAAACGACCGTTTCTCGACGTTTTCTAACTCAGGGAACAAGTTGCACACTTCTGAGATGCATTTGGGCAACTTTGTCAGAAATGAGTTTTTTGCCTACAGAGACATGCCTATTTGCGCAGTAGTACAGATTCTGAGTATGTACCTGGGCCTGATGAAATCAGCATTTCTCCTGCTTCCCTGTGCGTAGGGAAGCTCAGTTTTAGTCACAGTAGCTCCCACAAGTGTCTCCTCAGTGTGTTCCCATTTCCTTAGAAACAGTGTATTTGCTGGGAGAAAAGTGCATTACTGTGCGCTTTCACCGTTCAGCAAATACATGTGTAGAAGCACAGCGCTAGCAGAAACGAACGTTTCTCGACGTTTTCTAACTCAGGGAACAAGTTGCACACTTCTGAGATGCATTTGGGCAACTTTGTGAGAAATCAGTTTTTTGCCTACAGAGACATGCCTATTTGCGCAGTAGTACAGATTCTGAGTATGTAACTCGGTTTGATGAAATCAGCATTTCTCTGGCTTCCCTGTGCGTAGGGAAGCTCAGTTTTAGTCACAGTAGCTCCCACAAGTGTCTCCTCAGTGTGATCCCATTTCCTTAGGAACAGTGTATTTGCTGGGAGAAAAGTGCATTACTGTGCGCTTTCACCGTTCAGCAAATACATGTGAAGAAGCACAGCGCTAGCAGAAACGCACGTTTCTCGACGTTTTCTAACTCAGGGAACAAGTTGCACACTTCTGAGATGCATTTGGGCAACTTTGTCAGAAATGAGTTTTTTGCCTACAGAGACATGCCTATTTGCGCAGTAGTACAGATTCTGAGTATGTACCTGGGCTTGATGAAATCAGCATTTCTCTTGCTTCCCTGTGCGTAGGGAAGCTCAGTTTTAGTCACAGTAGCTCCCACAAGTGTCTCCTCAGTGTGTTCCCATTTCCTTAGAAACAGTGTATTTGCTGGGAGAAAAGTGCATTACTGTGCGCTTTCACCGTTAAGGAAATACATGTGTAGAAGCACAGCGCTAGCAGAAACGACCGTTTCTCGACGTTTTCTAACTCAGGGAACAAGTTGCACACTTCTGAGATGCATTTGGGCAACTTTGTCAGAAATGAGTTTTTTGCCTACAGAGACATGCCTATTTGCGCAGTAGTACAGATTCTGAGTATGTACCTGGGCCTGATGAAATCAGCATTTCTCCTGCTTCCCTGTGCGTAGGGAAGCTCAGTTTTAGTCACAGTAGCTCCCACAAGTGTCTCCTCAGTGTGTTCCCATTTCCTTAGAAACAGTGTATTTGCTGGGAGAAAAGTGCATTACTGTGCGCTTTCACCGTTCAGCAAATACATGTGTAGAAGCACAGCGCTAGCAGAAACGAACGTTTCTCGACGTTTTCTAACTCAGGGAACAAGTTGCACACTTCTGAGATGCATTTGGGCAACTTTGTGAGAAATCAGTTTTTTGCCTACAGAGACATGCCTATATGCGCAGTAGTACAGATTCTGAGTATGTAACTCGGTTTGATGAAATCAGCATTTCTCTTGCTTCCCTGTGCGTAGGGAAGCTCAGTTTTAGTCACAGTAGCTCCCACAAGTGTCTCCTCAGTGTGTTCCCATTTCCTTAGGAACAGTGTATTTGCTGGGAGAAAAGTGCATTACTGTGCGCTTTCACCGTTCAGCAAATACATGTGAAGAAGCACAGCGCTAGCAGAAACGACCGTTTCTCGACGTTTTCTAACTCAGGGAACAAGTTGCACACTTCTGAGATGCATTTGGGCAACTTTGTCAGAAATGAGTTTTTTGCCTACAGAGACATGCCTATTTGCGCAGTAGTACAGATTCTGAGTATGTAACTGGGCTTGATGAAATCAGCATTTCTCTTGCTTCCATGTGTGTAGGGAAGCTCAGTTTTTGTCACAGTAGCTCCCACAAGTGTCTCCTCAGTGTGTTCCCATTTCCTTAGAAACAGTGTATTTGCTGGGAGAAAAGTGCATTACTGTGCGCTTTCACTGTTCAGCAAATACATGTGTAGAAGCACAGCGCTAGCAGAAACGAACGTTTGTCGACGTTTCCTAACTCAGGGAACAAGTTGCACACTTCTGAGATGCATTTGGGCAACTTTGTCAGAAATGAGTTTTTTGCCTAAAGAGACATGCCTATTTGCGCAGTAGTACAGATTCTGAGTATGTAACTGGGCTTGATGAAATCAGCATTTCTCTTGCTTCCCTGTGCGTAGGGAAGCTCAGTTTTAGTCACAGTAGCTCCCACAAGTGTCTCCTCAGTGTGTTCCCATTTCCTTAGAAACAGTGTATTTGCTGGGAGAAAAGTGCATTACTGTGCGCTTTCACCGTTCAGGAAATACATGTGTAGAAGCACAGCGCTAGCAGAAACGCACGTTTCTCGACGTTTTCTAACTCAGGGAACAAGTTGCACACTTCTGAGATGCATTTGGGCAACTTTGTCAGAAATGAGTTTTTTGCCTACAGAGACATGCCTATTTGCGCAGTAGTACAGATTCTGAGTATGTACCTGGGCCTGATGAAATCAGCATTTCTCCTGCTTCCCTGTGCGTAGGGAAGCTCAGTTTTAGTCACAGTAGCTCCCACAAGTGTCTCCTCAGTGTGTTCCCATTTCCTTAGAAACAGTGTATTTGCTGGGAGAAAAGTGCATTACTGTGCGCTTTCACCGTTCAGCAAATACATGTGTAGAAGCACAGCGCTAGCAGAAACGAACGTTTCTCGACGTTTTCTAACTCAGGGAACAAGTTGCACACTTCTGAGATGCATTTGGGCAACTTTGTGAGAAATCAGTTTTTTGCCTACAGAGACATGCCTATTTGCGCAGTAGTACAGATTCTGAGTATGTAACTCGGTTTGATGAAATCAGCATTTCTCTTGCTTCCCTGTGCGTAGGGAAGCTCAGTTTTAGTCACAGTAGCTCCCACAAGTGTCTCCTCAGTGTGTTCCCATTTCCTTAGGAACAGTGTATTTGCTGGGAGAAAAGTGCATTACTGTGCGCTTTCACCGTTCAGCAAATACATGTGAAGAAGCACAGCGCTAGCAGAAACGACCGTTTCTCGACGTTTTCTAACTCAGGGAACAAGTTGCACACTTCTGAGATGCATTTGGGCAACTTTGTCAGAAATGAGTTTTTTGCCTACAGAGACATGCCTATTTGCGCAGTAGTACAGATTCTGAGTATGTAACTGGGCTTGATGAAATCAGCATTTCTCTTGCTTCCATGTGTGTAGGGAAGCTCAGTTTTTGTCACAGTAGCTCCCACAAGTGTCTCCTCAGTGTGTTCCCATTTCCTTAGAAACAGTGTATTTGCTGGGAGAAAAGTGCATTACTGTGCGCTTTCACTGTTCAGCAAATACATGTGTAGAAGCACAGCGCTAGCAGAAACGAACGTTTCTCGACGTTTCCTAACTCAGGGAACAAGTTGCACACTTCTGAGATGCATTTGGGCAACTTTGTCAGAAATGAGTTTTTTGCCTACAGAGACATGCCTATTTGCGCAGTAGTACAGATTCTGAGTATGTAACTGGGCTTGATGAAATCAGCATTTCTCTTGCTTCCCTGTGCGTAGGGAAGCTCAGTTTTATTCACAGTAGCTCCCACAAGTGTCTCCTCAGTGTGTTCCCATTTCCTTAGAAACAGTGTATTTGCTGGGAGAAAAGTGCATTACTGTGCGCTTTCACCGTTCAGGAAATACATGTGTAGAAGCACAGCGCTAGCAGAAACGCACGTTTCTCGACGTTTTCTAACTCAGGGAACAAGTTGCACACTTCTGAGATGCATTTGGGCAACTTTGTCAGAAATGAGTTTTTTGCCTACAGAGACATGCCTATTTGCGCAGTAGTACAGATTCTGAGTATGTACCTGGGCTTGATGAAATCAGCATTTCTCTTGCTTCCCTGTGCGTAGGGAAGCTCAGTTTTAGTCACAGTAGCTCCCACAAGTGTCTCCTCAGTGTGTTCCCATTTCCTTAGAAACAGTGTATTTGCTGGGAGAAAAGTGCATTACTGTGCGCTTTCACCGTTAAGGAAATACATGTGTAGAAGCACAGCGCTAGCAGAAACGACCGTTTCTCGACGTTTTCTAACTCAGGGAACAAGTTGCACACTTCTGAGATGCATTTGGGCAACTTTGTCAGAAATGAGTTTTTTGCCTACAGAGACATGCCTATTTGCGCAGTAGTACAGATTCTGAGTATGTACCTGGGCCTGATGAAATCAGCATTTCTCCTGCTTCCCTGTGCGTAGGGAAGCTCAGTTTTAGTCACAGTAGCTCCCACAAGTGTCTCCTCAGTGTGTTCCCATTTCCTTAGAAACAGTGTATTTGCTGGGAGAAAAGTGCATTACTGTGCGCTTTCACCGTTCAGCAAATACATGTGTAGAAGCACAGCGCTAGCAGAAACGAACGTTTCTCGACGTTTTCTAACTCAGGGAACAAGTTGCACACTTCTGAGATGCATTTGGGCAACTTTGTGAAAAATCAGTTTTTTGCCTACAGAGACATGCCTATTTGCAAAGTAGTACAGATTCTGAGTATGTAACTCGGTTTGATGAAATCAGCATTTCTCTTGCTTCCCTGTGCGTAGGGAAGCTCAGTTTTAGTCACAGTAGCTCCCACAAGTGTCTCCTCAGTGTGTTCCCATTTCCTTAGGAACAGTGTATTTGCTGGGAGAAAAGTGCATTACTGTGCGCTTTCACCGTTCAGCAAATACATGTGAAGAAGCACAGCGCTAGCAGAAACGCACGTTTCTCGACGTTTTCTAACTCAGGGAACAAGTTGCACACTTCTGAGATGCATTTGGGCAACTTTGTCAGAAATGAGTTTTTTGCCTACAGAGACATGCCTATTTGCGCAGTAGTACAGATTCTGAGTATGTACCTGGGCTTGATGAAATCAGCATTTCTCTTGCTTCCCTGTGCGTAGGGAAGCTCAGTTTTAGTCACAGTAGCTCCCACAAGTGTCTCCTCAGTGTGTTCCCATTTCCTTAGAAACAGTGTATTTGCTGGGAGAAAAGTGCATTACTGTGCGCTTTCACCGTTAAGGAAATACATGTGTAGAAGCACAGCGCTAGCAGAAACGACCGTTTCTCGACGTTTTCTAACTCAGGGAACAAGTTGCACACTTCTGAGATGCATTTGGGCAACTTTGTCAGAAATGAGTTTTTTGCCTACAGAGACATGCCTATTTGCGCAGTAGTACAGATTCTGAGTATGTACCTGGGCCTGATGAAATCAGCATTTCTCCTGCTTCCCTGTGCGTAGGGAAGCTCAGTTTTAGTCACAGTAGCTCCCACAAGTGTCTCCTCAGTGTGTTCCCATTTCCTTAGAAACAGTGTATTTGCTGGGAGAAAAGTGCATTACTGTGCGCTTTCACCGTTCAGCAAATACATGTGTAGAAGCACAGCGCTAGCAGAAACGAACGTTTCTCGACGTTTTCTAACTCAGGGAACAAGTTGCACACTTCTGAGATGCATTTGGGCAACTTTGTGAGAAATCAGTTTTTTGCCTACAGAGACATGCCTATTTGCGCAGTAGTACAGATTCTGAGTATGTAACTCGGTTTGATGAAATCAGCATTTCTCTTGCTTCCCTGTGCGTAGGGAAGTTCAGTTTTAGTCACAGTAGCTCCCACAAGTGTCTCCTCAGTGTGTTCCCATTTCCTTAGAAACAGTGTATTTGCTGGGAGAAAAGTGCATTACTGTGCGCTTTCACTGTTCAGCAAATACATGTGTAGAAGCACAGCGCTAGCAGAAACGAACGTTTCTCGACGTTTTCTAACTCAGGGAACAAGTTGCACACTTCTGAGATGCATTTGGGCAACTTTGTCAGAAATGAGTTTTTTGCCTACAGAGACATGCCTATTTGCGCAGTAGTACAGATTCTGAGTATGTAACTGGGCTTGATGAAATCAGCATTTCTCTTGCTTCCCTGTGCGTAGGGAAGCTCAGTTTTAGTCACAGTAGCTCCCACAAGTGTCTCCTCAGTGTGTTCCCATTTCCTTAGAAACAGTGTATTTGCTGGGAGAAAAGTGCATTACTGTGCGCTTTCACCGTTCAGGAAATACATGTGTAGAAGCACAGCGCTAGCAGAAACGCACGTTTCTCGACGTTTTCTAACTCAGGGAACAAGTTGCACACTTCTGAGATGCATTTGGGCAACTTTGTCAGAAATGAGTTTTTTGCCTACAGAGACATGCCTATTTGCGCAGTAGTACAGATTCTGAGTATGTACCTGGGCTTGATGAAATCAGCATTTCTCTTGCTTCCCTGTGCGTAGGGAAGCTCAGTTTTAGTCACAGTAGCTCCCACAAGTGTCTCCTCAGTGTGTTCCCATTTCCTTAGAAACAGTGTATTTGCTGGGAGAAAAGTGCATTACTGTGCGCTTTCACCGTTAAGGAAATACATGTGTAGAAGCACAGCGCTAGCAGAAACGACCGTTTCTCGACGTTTTCTAACTCAGGGAACAAGTTGCACACTTCTGAGATGCATTTGGGCAACTTTGTCAGAAATGAGTTTTTTGCCTACAGAGACATGCCTATTTGCGCAGTAGTACAGATTCTGAGTATGTACCTGGGCCTGATGAAATCAGCATTTCTCCTGCTTCCCTGTGCGTAGGGAAGCTCAGTTTTAGTCACAGTAGCTCCCACAAGTGTCTCCTCAGTGTGTTCCCATTTCCTTAGAAACAGTGTATTTGCTGGGAGAAAAGTGCATTACTGTGCGCTTTCACCGTTCAGCAAATACATGTGTAGAAGCACAGCGCTAGCAGAAACGAACGTTTCTCGACGTATTCTAACTCAGGGAACAAGTTGCACACTTCTGAGATGCATTTGGGCAACTTTGTGAGAAATCAGTTTTTTGCCTACAGAGACATGCCTATTTGCGCAGTAGTACAGATTCTGAGTATGTAACTCGGTTTGATGAAATCAGCATTTCTCTGGCTTCCCTGTGCGTAGGGAAGCTCAGTTTTAGTCACAGTAGCTCCCACAAGTGTCTCCTCAGTGTGATCCCATTTCCTTAGGAACAGTGTATTTGCTGGGAGAAAAGTGCATTACTGTGCGCTTTCACCGTTCAGCAAATACATGTGAAGAAGCACAGCGCTAGCAGAAACGCACGTTTCTCGACGTTTTCTAACTCAGGGAACAAGTTGCACACTTCTGAGATGCATTTGGGCAACTTTGTCAGAAATGAGTTTTTTGCCTACAGAGACATGCCTATTTGCGCAGTAGTACAGATTCTGAGTATGTACCTGGGCTTGATGAAATCAGCATTTCTCTTGCTTCCCTGTGCGTAGGGAAGCTCAGTTTTAGTCACAGTAGCTCCCACAAGTGTCTCCTCAGTGTGTTCCCATTTCCTTAGAAACAGTGTATTTGCTGGGAGAAAAGTGCATTACTGTGCGCTTTCACCGTTAAGGAAATACATGTGTAGAAGCACAGCGCTAGCAGAAACGACCGTTTCTCGACGTTTTCTAACTCAGGGAACAAGTTGCACACTTCTGAGATGCATTTGGGCAACTTTGTCAGAAATGTGTTTTTTGCCTACAGAGACATGCCTATTTGCGCAGTAGTACAGATTCTGAGTATGTACCTGGGCCTGATGAAATCAGCATTTCTCCTGCTTCCCTGTGCGTAGGGAAGCTCAGTTTTAGTCACAGTAGCTCCCACAAGTGTCTCCTCAGTGTGTTCCCATTTCCTTAGAAACAGTGTATTTGCTGGGAGAAAAGTGCATTACTGTGCGCTTTCACCGTTCAGCAAATACATGTGTAGAAGCACAGCGCTAGCAGAAACGAACGTTTCTCGACGTTTTCTAACTCAGGGAACAAGTTGCACACTTCTGAGATGCATTTGGGCAACTTTGTGAGAAATCAGTTTTTTGCCTACAGAGACATGCCTATTTGCGCAGTAGTACAGATTCTGAGTATGTAACTCGGTTTGATGAAATCAGCATTTCTCTTGCTTCCCTGTGCGTAGGGAAGCTCAGTTTTAGTCACAGTAGCTCCCACAAGTGTCTCCTCAGTGTGTTCCCATTTCCTTAGGAACAGTGTATTTGCTGGGAGAAAAGTGCATTACTGTGCGCTTTCACCGTTCAGCAAATACATGTGAAGAAGCACAGCGCTAGCAGAAACGACCGTTTCTCGACGTTTTCTAACTCAGGGAACAAGTTGCACACTTCTGAGATGCATTTGGGCAACTTTGTCAGAAATGAGTTTTTTGCCTACAGAGACATGCCTATTTGCGCAGTAGTACAGATTCTGAGTATGTAACTGGGCTTGATGAAATCAGCATTTCTCTTGCTTCCATGTGTGTAGGGAAGCTCAGTTTTTGTCACAGTAGCTCCCACAAGTGTCTCCTCAGTGTGTTCCCATTTCCTTAGAAACAGTGTATTTGCTGGGAGAAAAGTGCATTACTGTGCGCTTTCACTGTTCAGCAAATACATGTGTAGAAGCACAGCGCTAGCAGAAACGAACGTTTCTCGACGTTTTCTAACTCAGGGAACAAGTTGCACACTTCTGAGATGCATTTGGGCAACTTTGTCAGAAATGAGTTTTTTGCCTACAGAGACATGCCTATTTGCGCAGTAGTACAGATTCTGAGTATGTAACTGGGCTTGATGAAATCAGCATTTCTCTTGCTTCCCTGTGCGTAGGGAAGCTCAGTTTTAGTCACAGTAGCTCCCACAAGTGTCTCCTCAGTGTGTTCCCATTTCCTTAGAAACAGTGTATTTGCTGGGAGAAAAGTGCATTACTGTGCGCTTTCACCGTTCAGGAAATACATGTGTAGAAGCACAGCGCTAGCAGAAACGAACGTTTCTCGACGTTTTCTAACTCAGGGAACAAGTTGCACACTTCTGAGATGCATTTGGGCAACTTTGTCAGAAATGAGTTTTTTGCCTACAGAGACATGCCTATTTGCGCAGTAGTACAGATTCTGAGTATGTACCTGGGCTTGATGAAATCAGCATTTCTCTTGCTTCCCTGTGCGTAGGGAAGCTCAGTTTTAGTCACAGTAGCTCCCACAAGTGTCTCCTCAGTGTGTTCCCATTTCCTTAGTAACAGTGTATTTGCTGGGAGAAAAGTGCATTACTGTGCGCTTTCACCGTTAAGGAAATACATGTGTAGTAGCACAGCGCTAGCAGAAACGACCGTTTCTCGACGTTTTCTAACTCAGGGAACAAGTTGCACACTTCTGAGATGCATTTGGGCAACTTTGTCAGAAATGAGTTTTTTGCCTACAGAGACATGCCTATTTGCGCAGTAGTACAGATTCTGAGTATGTACCTGGGCCTGATGAAATCAGCATTTCTCCTGCTTCCCTGTGCGTAGGGAAGCTCAGTTTTAGTCACAGTAGCTCCCACAAGTGTCTCCTCAGTGTGTTCCCATTTCCTTAGAAACAGTGTATTTGCTGGGAGAAAAGTGCATTACTGTGCGCTTTCACCGTTCAGCAAATACATGTGTAGAAGCACAGCGCTAGCAGAAACGAACGTTTCTCGACGTTTTCTAACTCAGGGAACAAGTTGCACACTTCTGAGATGCATTTGGGCAACTTTGTGAGAAATCAGTTTTTTGCCTACAGAGACATGCCTATTTGCGCAGTAGTACAGATTCTGAGTATGTAACTCGGTTTGATGAAATCAGCATTTCTCTTGCTTCCCTGTGCGTAGGGAAGCTCAGTTTTAGTCACAGTAGCTCCCACAAGTGTCTCCTCAGTGTGTTCCCATTTCCTTAGAAACAGTGTATTTGCTGGGAGAAAAGTGCATTACTGTGCGCTTTCACCGTTAAGGAAATACATGTGTAGAAGCACAGCGCTAGCAGAAACGACCGTTTCTCGACGTTTTCTAACTCAGGGAACAAGTTGCACACTTCTGAGATGCATTTGGGCAACTTTGTCAGAAATGAGTTTTTTGCCTACAGAGACATGCCTATTTGCGCAGTAGTACAGATTCTGAGTATGTACCTGGGCCTGATGAAATCAGCATTTCTCCTGCTTCCCTGTGCGTAGGGAAGCTCAGTTTTAGTCACAGTAGCTCCCACAAGTGTCTCCTCAGTGTGTTCCCATTTCCTTAGAAACAGTGTATTTGCTGGGAGAAAAGTGCATTACTGTGCGCTTTCACCGTTCAGCAAATACATGTGTAGAAGCACAGCGCTAGCAGAAACGAACGTTTCTCGACGTTTTCTAACTCAGGGAACAAGTTGCACACTTCTGAGATGCATTTGGGCAACTTTGTGAGAAATCAGTTTTTTGCCTACAGAGACATGCCTATTTGCGCAGTAGTACAGATTCTGAGTATGTAACTCGGTTTGATGAAATCAGCATTTCTCTTGCTTCCCTGTGCGTAGGGAAGCTCAGTTTTAGTCACAGTAGCTCCCACAAGTGTCTCCTCAGTGTGTTCCCATTTCCTTAGGAACAGTGTATTTGCTGGGAGAAAAGTGCATTACTGTGCGCTTTCACCGTTCAGCAAATACATGTGAAGAAGCACAGCGCTAGCAGAAACGACCGTTTCTCGACGTTTTCTAACTCAGGGAACAAGTTGCACACTTCTGAGATGCATTTGGGCAACTTTGTCAGAAATGAGTTTTTTTCCTACAGAGACATGCCTATTTGCGCAGTAGTACAGATTCTGAGTATGTAACTGGGCTGATGAAATCAGCATTTCTCTTGCTTCCCTGTGCGTAGTGAAGCTCAGTTTTAGTCACAGTAGCTCCCACAAGTGTCTCCTCAGTGTGTTCCCAGTTCCTTAGAAACAGTGTATTTGCTGGGAGTAAAGTGCATTACTGTGCGCTTTCACCAATCAGCAAATACATGTGTAGAAGCAAAGCGCTAGCAGAAACGAACGTTTCTCGACGTTTTCTAACTCAGGAAACAGGTTGCACACTTCTGAGATGCATTTGGGCAACTTTGTCAGAAATGAGTTTTTTGCCTACAGAGACATGCCTATTTGCGCAGTAGTACAGATTCTGAGTATGTAACTGGGCTTGATGAAATCAGCATTTCTCTTGCTTCCCTGTGCGTAGGGAAGTTCAGTTTTAGTCACAGTAGCTCCCACAAGTGTCTCCTCAGTGTGTTCCCATTTCCTTAGAAACAGTGTATTTGCTGGGAGAAAAGTGCATTACTGTGCGCTTTCACCGTTCAGCAAATACATGTGTAGAAGCACAGCGCTAGCAGAAACGACCGTTTCTCGACGTTTTCAAACTCAGGGAACAAGTTGCACACTTCTGAGATGCATTTGGGCAACTTTGTCAGAAATGAGTTTTTTGCCTAAAGAGACATGCCTATTTGCGCAGTAGTACAGATTCTGAGTATGTAACCGGGCTTGATGAAATCAGCATTTCTCTTGCTTCCCTGTGCGTAGGGAAGCTAAGTTTTAGTCACAGTAGCTCCCACAAGTGTCTCCTCAGTGTGTTCCCATTTCCTTAGGAACAGTGTCTTTGCTGGGAGAAAAGTGCATTACTGTGTGCTTTCACCGTTCAGCAAATACATGTGTAGAAGCACAGCGCTAGCTGAAACGAACGTTTCTCGACGTTTTCTAACTCAGGGAACAAGTGGCACACTTCTGAGATGCATTTGGGCAACTTTGTCAGAAATGAGTTTTTTGCCTACAGAGACATGCCTATTTGCGCAGTAGTACAGATTCTGAGTATGTAACTGGGCTTGATGAAATCAGCATTTCTCTTGCTTCCCTGTGCGTAGGGAAGCTCAGTTTTAGTGGCAGTAGCTCCCACAAGTGTCTCCTCAGTGTGTTCCCCATTCCTTAGAAACAGTGTATTTGCTAGGAGAAAAGTGCATTACTGTGCGCTTTCACCGTTCAGCAAATACATGTGTAGAAGCACAGCGCTAGCGGAAACGAATGTTTCTCGACGTTTTCTAACTCAGGGAACAAGTTACACACTTCTGAGATGCATTTGGGCAACTTTGTCAGAAATGAGTTTTTTGCCTACAGAGACATGCCTATTTGCGCAGTAGTACAGATTCTGAGTATGTAACTGGGCTTGATGAAATCAGCATTTCTCTTGCTTCCCTGTGCATAGGGAAGCTCAGTTTTAGTCACAGTAGCTCCCACAAGTGTCTCCTCAGTGTGTTACCATTTTCTTAGAAACAGTGTATTTGCTGGGAGAAAAGTGCATTACTGTGCGCTTTCACCGTTCAGCAAATACATGTGTAGAAGCACAGCGCTAGCTGAAACGACCGTTTCTCGACGTTTTCTAACTCAGGGAACAAGTTGCACACTTCTGAGATGCATTTGGGTAACTTTGTCAGAAATGAGTTTTTTGCCTACAGAGACATGCCTATTTGCGCAGTAGTACAGATTCTGAGCTGGTAACTGGGCTTGATGAAATCAGCATTCTCTTGCTTCCCTGTGCGTAGGGAAGCTCAGTTTTAGTCACAGTAGCTCTCACAAGTGTCTCCTCAGGGTGTTCCCATTTCCTTAGAAACAGTGTGTTTGCTGGGAGAAAAGTGCATTACTGTGCGCTTTCGCCGTTCAGCAAATACATGTGTAGAAGCACAGCGCTAGCAGAAACGAACGTTTCTCGACGTTTTCTAACACTGGGACCAAGTTGCACACTTCTGAGATTCATTTGGTCAACTTTGTCAGAAATGAGTTTTTTGCCTACAGAGACATGCCTATTTGCGCAGTAGTACAGATTCTGAGTATGTAACTAGGCTTGATGAAATCAGCATTTCTCTTGCTTCCCTGTGCGTTGAGAAGCTCAGTTTTAGTCCCAGTAGCTCCCACAAGTGTCTCCTCAGTGTGTTCCCAGTTCCTTAGAAACAGTGTATTTGCTGGGAAAAAAGTGCATTACTGTGCGCTTTCACCGTTCAGCAAATACAGGTGTAGAAGCACAGCATTAGCAGAAACGAACGTTTCTCGACGTTTTCTAACTCAGGGAACAAGTTGCACACTTCTGAGATGCATTTGGGCAACTTTGTCAGAAATGAGTTTTTTGCCTACAGAGACATGCCTATTTGCGCAGTAGTACAGATTCTGAGTATGTAACTGGGCTTGATGAAATCAGCATTTCTCTTGCTTCCCTGTGCGTAGGGAAGCTCAGTTTTAATCACAGTAGCTCCCACAAGTGTCTCCTCAGTGTGTTCCCAGTTCCTTAGAAACAGTGTATTTGCTGGGAGAAAAGTGCATCACTGTGCACTTTCACCGTTCAGTAAATACATGTGTCGAAGCACAGCGCTAGCTGAAACGACCGTTTCTCGACGTTTTCTAACTCAGGGAAGAAGTGGCACACTTCTGAGATGCATTTGGGCAACTATGTCAGAAATGAGTTTTTTGCCTAAAGAGACATGCCTATTTGGGCACTAGTACAGATTCTGAGTATGTAACTGGGCTTGATGAAATCAGCATTTCTCTTGCTTCCCTGTGCGTAGGGAAGCTCAGTTTTAGTCACATTAGCTCCCACAAGTGTCTCCTCAGTGTGTTCGCAGTTCCGTAGAAACAGTGTATTTGCTGGGAGAAAAGTGCATTACTGTGCGCTTTCACCGTTCAGCAAATACATGTGTAGAAGCACAGCGCTAACAGAAACGAATGTTTCTCGACGGTTTCTAACTCAGGGAACAGGTTGCACACTTCTGAGATGCATTTGGGCTAGTTTGTCAGAAATGAGTTTTTTGCCTACAGAGACATGCCTATTTGCGAAGTAGTACAGATTCTGAGTATGTAACTGGGCTTGATGAAATCAGCATTTCTCTTGCTTCCCTGTGCGTAGGGAAGCTCAGTTTTAATCACAGTAGCTCCCACAAGTGTCTCCTCAGTGTGTTCCCATTTCCTTAGAAACAGTGTATTTGCTGGGAGAAAAGTGCACCACTGTGCACTTTCACCGTTCAGTAAATACATGTGTCGAAGCACAGCGCTAGCTGAAACGACCGTTTCTCGACGTTTTCTAACTCAGGGAACAAGTGGCACACTTCTGAGATGCATTTGGGCAACTATGTCAGAAATGAGTTTTTTGCCTAAAGAGACATGCCTATTTGGGCACTAGTACAGATTCTGAGTATGTAACTGGGCTTGATGAAATCAGCATTTCTCTTGCTTCCCTGTGCGTAGGGAAGCTCAGTTTTAGTCACAGTAGCTCCCACAAGTGTCTCCTCAGTGTGTTCCCAGTTCCTTAGAAACAGTGTATTTGCTGGGAGAAAAGTGCATCACGGTGCGCATTCACCGTTCAGCAAATACATGTGTAGAAGCACAGCGCTAGCTGAAAGGACCGTTTCTCGACGTTTTCTAACTCAGGGAACAAGATGCACACTTCTGAGATGCATTTGGGCAACATTGTCAGAAATGAGTTTTTTGCCTATAGAGACATGCCTATTTGCGCAGTAGTACAGATTCTGAGTATGTAACTGGGCTTGATGAAATCAGCATTTCTCTTGCTTCCCTGTGCGTAGGGAAGCTCAGTTTTAGTCACAGTAGCTCCCACAAGTGTCTCCTCAGTGTGTTCCCAGTTCCTTAGAAACAGTGTATTTACTGGGAGAAAAGTGCATTACTGTGCGCTTTCACCATTCAGCAAATACATGTGTAGAAGCACAGCGCTAGCTGAAACGACCGTTTCTCGACGTTTTCTAACTCAGGGAACAAGTGGCACACTTCTGAGATGCATTTGGGCAACTTTGTCAGAAATGAGTTTTTTGCCTACAGAGACATGCCTATTTGCGCAGTAGTACAGATTCTGAGTATGTAACTGGGCTTGATGAAATCAGCATTTCTCTTGCTTCCCTGTGCGTAGGGAAGCTCAGTTTTAGTCACAGTAGCTCCCACAAGTGTCTCCTCAGTGTGTTCCCATTTCCTTAGCAACAGTGTATTTGCTGGGAGAAAAGTGCATTACTGTGCGCTTTCACCGTTCAGCAAATACATGTGTAGAAGCACAGCGCTAGCAGAAACGAACGTTTCTCGACGTTTTCTAACTCAGGGAACAAGTTGCACACTTCTGAGATGCATTTGGGCAACTTTGTCAGAAATGATTTTTTTGCCTACAGAGACATGCCTATTTGCGCAGTAGTACAGATTCTGAGTATGTAACTGGGCTTGATGAAATCAGCATTTCTCTTGCTTCCATGTGCGTAGGGAAGCTCAGTTTTAGTCACAGTAGCTCCCACAAGTGTCTCCTCAGTGTGTTCCCATTTCCTTAGAAACAGTGTATTTGCTGGGAGAAAAGTGCATTACTGTGCGCTTTCACCGTTCAGCAAATACATGTGTAGAAGCACAGCGCTAGCAGAAACGAACGTTTCTCGACGTTTTCTAACTCAGGGAACAAGTTGAACACTTCTGAGATGCATTTGGGCAACTTTGTCAGAAATGAGTTTTTTGCCTACAGAGACATGCCTATTTGCGCAGTAGTACAGATTCTGAGTATGTAACTGGGCTTGATGAAATCAGCATTTCTCTTGCTTCCCTGTGCGTAGGGAAGCTCAGTTTTAGTCACAGTAGCTCCCACATGTGTCTCCTCAGTGTGTTCCCAGTTCCTTAGAAACAGTGTATTTGCTGGGAGAAAAGTGCATCACTGTGCGCTTTCACCGTTCAGCAAATACATGTGTAGAAGCACAGCGCTAGCTGAAACGACCGTTTCTAGATGTTTTCTAACTCAGGGAACAAGTGGCAAACTTCTGAGATGCATTTGGGCAACTTTGTCAGAAATGAGTTTTTTGCCTAAAGAGACATGCCTATTTGCGCAGTAGTACAGATTCTGAGTATGTAACTGGGCTTGATGACATCAGTATTTCTCTTGCTTCCCTGTGAGTAGGGAAGCTCAGTTTTAGTCACAGTAGCTCCCACAAATGTCTCCTCAGTGTGTTCCCATTTCCTTAGAAGTAGTGTATTTGCTGGGAGAAAAATGCATTACTGTGTGCTTTCACCGTTCAGTAAATACATGTGTAGAAGCACAGTGCTAGCTGAAACGACCGTTTCTCGACGTTTTCTAACTCAGGGAACAAGTTGCACACTTCTGAGATGCATTTGGGCAACTTTGTCAGAAATGAGTTTTTTGCCTACAGAGACATGCCTATTTGCGCAGTAGTACAGATTCTGAGTATGTAACTGGGCTTGATGAAATCAGCATTTCTCTTGCTTCCCTGTGCGTAGGGAAGCTCAGTTTTAGTCACTGTAGCTCCCACAAGTGTCTCCTCAGTGTGTTCCCATTTCCTTAGAAACAGTGTATTTGCTGGGAGAAAAGTGCATTACTGTGCGCTTTCACCGTTCAGCAAATACATGTGTAGAAGCACAGCGCTAGCAGAAACGAACGTTTCTCGACGTTTTCTAACTCAGGGGACAAGTTGCACACTTCTGAGATGCATTTGGGCAACTTTGTCAGAAATGAGTTTTTTGCCTACAGAGACATGCCTATTTGCGCAGTAGTACAGATTCTGAGTATGTAACTGGGCTTGATGAAATCAGCATTTCTCTTGCTTCCCTGTGCGTAGGGAAGCTCAGTTTTAGTCCCAGTAGCTCCCACAAGTGTCTCCTCAGTGTGTTCCCATTTCCTAAGAAACAGTGTATTTGCTGGGAGAAAAGTGCATTACTGTGCGCTTTCACCGTTCAGAAAATACATGTGTAGAAGCACAGCGCTAGCAGAAACTAACGTTTCTCGACGTTTTCTAACTCAGGGAACAAGTTGCACACTTCTGAGATGCATTTGGGCAACTTTGTCCGAAATGAGTTTTTTGCCTACAGAGACATGCCTATTTGCGCAGTAGTACAGATTCTGAGTATGTAACTGGGCTTGACGAAATCAGCATTTCTCTTGATTCCCTGTGCGTAGGGCTGCTCAGTTTTAGTCCCAGTAGCTCCCACAAGTGTCTCCTCAGTGTGTTCCCATTTCCTTAGAAACAGTGTATTTGCTGGGAGAAAAGTGCATTACTGTGCGCTTTCACCGTTCAGCAAATACATGTGTAGAAGCACAGCGCTAGCAGAAACGAACGTTTCTCGACATTTTCTAACTCAGGGAACAAGTTGCACACTTCTGAGATGCATTTGGGCAACTTTGTGAGAAATGAGTTTTTTGCCTACAGAGACATGCCTATTTGCGCAGTAGTACAGATTCTGAGTATGTAACTGGGCTTGATGAAATCAGCATTTCTCTTGCTTCCCTGTGCGTAGGGAAGCTCAGTTTTAGTCACAGTAGCTCCCACAAGTGTCTCCACAGTGTTCCCATTTCCGTAGAAACAGTGTATTTGCTGAGAGAAAATTGCATTACTGTGCGCTTTCACCGTTCAGCAAATACATGTGTAGAAGCACAGGACTAGCAGAAAAGACCGTTTCTCGACGTTTTCTAACTCAGGGAACAAGTTGCACACTTCTGAGATGCATTTGGGCAACTTTGTCAGAAATGAGTCTTTTGCCTACAGAGACATGCCTATTTGCGCAGTAGTACAGATTCTGAGTATGTAACTGGGCTTGATGAAATCAGCATTTCTCTTGCTTCCCTGTGCGTAGGGAAGCTCAGTTTTATTCACAGTAGCTCCCACGAGTGTCTCCTCAGTGTGTTCCCATTTCCTTAGAAACAGTGTATTTGCTAGGAGAAAAGTGCATTACTGTGCGCTTTCACCGTTCAGCAAATACATGTGTAGAAGCACAGCGCTAGCAGAAACGACCGTATCTCGACGTTTTCTAACTCAGGGAACAAGTTGCACACTTCTGAGATGCATTTGGGCAACTTTGTCAGAAATGAGTTTTTTGCCTACTTAGACATGCCTATTTGCGCAGTAATACAGATTCTGAGTATGTAACTTGGCTTGATGAAATAAGCATTTCTCTTGCTTCCCTGTGCGTAAGGAAGCTCAGTTTTAGTCACAGTAGCTCCCCCAAGTGTCTCCTCAGTGTGTTCCCATTTCCTTAGACACAGTGTATTTGCTGGGAGAAAAGTGCATTACTGTGCGCTTTCACCGTTCAGCAAATACATGTGTAGAAGCACAGCGCTAGCAGAAACGACCGTTTCTCGACGTTTTCTAACTCAGGGAACAAGTTGCACACTTCTGAGATGCATTTGGGCAACTTTGTCAGAAATGAGTTTTTTGCCTACAGAGACATGCCTATTCGCGCAGTAGTACAGATTCTGAGTATGTAACTGGGCTTGATGAAATCACCATTTCTCTTGCTTCCCTGTGTGTAGGGAAGCTCAGTTTTAGTCACAGTAGCTCCCACAAGTGTCTCCTCAGTGCGTTCCCAGTTCCTTAGAAACAGTGTATTTGCTGGGAGAAAAGTGCATTACTGTGCGCTTTCACCGTTCAGCAAATACATGTGTAGAAGCACAGCGCTAGCAGAAACGACCGTTTCTCGACGTTTTCTAACTTAGGGAACAAGTGGCAAACTTCTGATATGCATTTGGGCAACTTTGTCCGAAATGACTTTTTTGCCTACAGAGACATGCCTATTTGCGCAGTAGTACAGATTCTGAGTATGTAACTGGGCTTGATGAAATCAGCATTTCTCTTGCTTCTCTGTGCGTAGGGAAGCTCAGTTTTAGTCACAGTTGCGCCCACAAGTGTCTCCTCAGTGTGTTCCAGTTCCTTAGAAGCAGTGTATTTGCTGGGAGAAAAGTGCATTACTGTGCGCTTTCACCGTTCAGCAAATACATGTGTAGACGCACAGCGATAGCAGAAAAGACCCTTTCTCGACGTTGTCTAACTCAGAGAACAAGTTGCACACTTCTGAGATGCATTTGGGCAACTTTGTCAAAAATGAGTTTTTTGCCTACAGAGACATGCCTATTCGCGCAGTAGTACAGATTCTGAGTATGTAACTGAGCTTGATGAAATCACCATTTCTCTTGCTTCCCTGTGTGTAGGGAAGCTCAGTTTTAGTCACAGTAGCTCCCACAAGTGTCTCCTCAGTGCGTTCCCAGTTCCTTAGAAACAGTGTATTTGATGGGAGAAAAGTGCATTACTGTGCGCTTTCACCGTTCAGCAAATACATGTGTAGAAGCACAGCGCTAGCAGAAACGACCGTTTCTCGACATTTTCTAACTTAGGGAACAAGTGGCAAACTTCTGATATGCATTTGGGCAACTTTGTCCGAAATGACTTTTTTGCCTACAGAGACATGCCTATTTGCGCAGTAGTACAGATTCTGAGTATGTAACTGGGCTTGATGAAATCAGCATTTCTCTTGCTTCCCTGTGCGTAGGGAAGCTCAGTTTTAGTCACAGTACCTCCCACAAGTGTCTCCTTAGTGTGTTCCCATTTCCTTAGAAACAGTGTATTTGCTGGGAGAAAAGTGCATTACTCTACGCTTTCACCGTTCAGCAAATACATGTGTAGAAGCACAGCGCTAGCTGAAACGACCGTTTCTCGACGTTTTCTAACTCAGGGAACAAGTTGCACACTTCTGAGATGCATTTGGGCAACTTTGTCAGAAATGAGTTTTTTGGCTAAGGAGACATGCCTATTTGTGCAGTAGTACAGATTCTGAGTATGTAACTGGGCTTGATGAAAACAGCATTTCTCTTGCTTCCCTGTGCGTAGGGAAGCTCAGTTTTAGTCACAGTAGCTCCCACAAGTGTCTTCTCAGTGTGTTCCCATTTCCTTAGAAACAGTGTATTTGCTGGGAGAAAAGTGCATTACTGTGCGCTTTCAACGTTCAGCAAATACATGTGTAGAAGCACAGCGCTACAAGAAACGAACGTTTCTCGACGTTTTCTAACTCAGGGAACAAGTTGCACACTTCTGAGATGCATTTGGGCAACTTTGTCAGAAATGATTTTTTTGCCTACAGAGACATGCCTATTGGCTCAGTAGTACAGATTCTGAGTATGTAACTGGGCTTGATGAAATCAGCATATCTCTTGCTTCCCTGTGCGTAGGGAAGCTCAGTTTTAGTCACAGTAGCTCCCACAAGTGTCTCCTCAGTGTGTTCCCAGTTCCTTAGAAGCAGTGTATTTGCTGGGAGAAAAGTGCATTACTGTGAGCTTTCACCATTCAGCAAGTACATGTGTAGAAGCACAGCGCTAGCAGAAACGAACGTTTGTCGACGTTTTCTAACTCAGGGAACAAGTTGCACTCTTCTGAGATGCATTTGGGCAACTTTGTCAGAAATGAGTTTTTTGCCTAAGGAGACATGCCTATTTGCGCAGTAGTACAGATTCTGAGTATGTAACTGGGCTTGATGAAATCAGCATTTCTCTTGCTTCCCTGTGCGTAGGGAAGCTCAGTTTTAGTCACAGTAGCTCCCACAAGTGTCTCCTCAGTGTGTTCCCATTTCCTTAGAAACAGTGTATTTGCTGGGAGAAAAGTGCATTACTGTGAGCTTTCACCATTCAGCAAGTACATGTGTAGAAGCACAGCGCTAGCAGAAACTAACGTTTCTCGACGTTTTCTAACTCAGGGAACAAGTTGCACTCTTCTAAGATGCATTTGGGCAACTTTGTCAGAAATGAGTTTTTTGTCTAAGGAGACATGCCTATTTGCGCAGTAGTACAGATTCTGAGTATGTAACTGGGCTTGATGAAATCAGCATTTCTCTTGCTTCCCTGTGCGTAGGGAAGCTCAGTTTTAGTCACAGCAGCTCCCACAAGTGTCTCCTCAGTGTGTTCCCAGTTCCTTAGAAACAGTGTATTTGCTGGGAGAAAAGTGCATTACTGTGCGCTTTCACCGTTCAGCAAATACATGTGTAGAAGCACAGCGCTAGCAGAAACGACCGTTTCTCGACGTTTTCTAACTCAGGGAACAAGTTGCACACTTCTGATATGCATTTGGGCAACTTTGTCCGAAATGACTTTTTTGCCTACAGAGACATGCCTATTTGCGCAGTAGTACAGATTCTGAGTATGTAACTGGGCTTGATGAAATCAGCATTTCTCTTGCTTCCCTGTGCGTAGGGAAGCTCAGTTTTAGTCACAGTAGCTCCCACAAATGTCTCCTCAGTGTGTTCCCATTTCCTTAGAAACAGTGTATTTGCTGGGAGAAAAGTGCATTACTGTGCGCTTTCACCGTTCAGCAAATACATGTGTAGAAACACAGCGCTAGCAGAAACGAACGTTTCTCGACGTTTTCTAACTCAGGGAACAAGTTGCACACTTCTGAGATGCATTTGGGCAACTTTGTCAGAAATGAGTTTTTTGCCTACAGAGACATGCCTATTTGCGCAGTAGTACAGATTCTGAGTATGTAACTGGGCTTGATGAAATCAGCATTTCTCTTGCTTCCCTGTGCGTAGGGAAGCTCAGTTTTAGTCACAGTAGCTCCCACAAGTGTCTCCTCAGTGTGTTCCCATTTCCTTAGAAACAGTGTATTTGCTGGGAGAAAAGTGCATTACTGTGAGCTTTCACCATTCAGCAAGTACATGTGTAGAAGCACAGCGCTAGCAGAAACTAACGTTTCTCGACGTTTTCTAACTCAGGGAACAAGTTGCACTCTTCTGAGATGCATTTGGGCAACTTTGTCAGAAATGAGTTTTTTGTCTAAGGAGACATGCCTATTTGCGCAGTAGTACAGATTCTGAGTATGTAACTGGGCTTGATGAAATCAGCATTTCTCTTGCTTCCCTGTGCGTAGGGAAGCTCAGTTTTAGTCACAGCAGCTCCCACAAGTGTCTCCTCAGTGTGTTCCCAGTTCCTTAGAAACAGTGTATTTGCTGGGAGAAAAGTGCATTACTGTGCGCTTTCACCGTTCAGCAAATACATGTGTAGAAGCACAGCGCTAGCAGAAACGACCGTTTCTCGACGTTTTCTAACTCAGGGAACAAGTTGCACACTTCTGATATGCATTTGGGCAACTTTGTCCGAAATGACTTTTTTGCCTACAGAGACATGCCTATTTGCGCAGTAGTACAGATTCTGAGTATGTAACTGGGCTTGATGAAATCAGCATTTCTCTTGCTTCCCTGTGCGTAGGGAAGCTCAGTTTTAGTCACAGTAGCTCCCACAAGAGTCTCCTCAGTGTGTTCCCATTTCCTTAGAAACAGTGTATTTGCTGGGAGAAAAGTGCATTACTGTGCGCTTTCACCGTTCAGCAAATACATGTGTAGAAGCACAGCGCTAGCAGAAACGACCGTTTCTCGACGTTTTCTAACTCAGGGAACAAGTTGCACACTTCTGAGATGCATTTGGGCAACTTTGTCAGAAATGAGTTTTTTGCCTACAGAGACATGCCTATTTGCGCAGTAGTACAGATTCTGAGTATGTAACTGGGCTTGATGAAATCAGCATTTCTCTTGCTTCCCTGTGCGTAGGGAAGCTCAGTTTTAGTCACAGTAGCTCCCACAAGTGTCTCCTCAGTGTGTTCCCATTTCCTTAGAAACAGTGTATTTGCTGGGAGAAAAGTGCATTACTGTGAGCTTTCACCGTTCAGCTAGTACATGTGTAGAAGCACAGCGCTAGCAGAAACGAACGTTTGTCGACGTTTTCTAACTCAGGGAACAAGTTGCACTCTTCTGAGATGCATTTGGGCAACTTTGTCAGAAATGAGTTTTTTGCCTAAGGAGACATGCCTATTTGCGCAGTACTACAGATTCTGAGTATGTAACTGGGCTTGATGAAATCATCATTTCTCTTGCTTCCCTGTGCGTAGGGAAGCTCAGTTTTAGTCACAGTAGCTCCCACAAGTGTCTCCTCAGTGTGTTCCCATTTCCTTAGAAACAGTGTATTTGCTGGGAGAAAAGTGCATTACTGTGAGCTTTCACCATTCAGCAAGTACATGTGTAGAAGCACAGCGCTAGCAGAAACTAACGTTTCTCGACGTTTTCTAACTCAGGGAACAAGTTGCACTCTTCTGAGATGCATTTGGGCAACTTTGTCAGAAATGAGTTTTTTGTCTAAGGAGACATGCCTATTTGCGCAGTAGTACAGATTCTGAGTATGTAACTGGGCTTGATGAAATCAGCATTTCTCTTGCTTCCCTGTGCGTAGGGAAGCTCAGTTTTAGTCACAGTAGCTCCCACAAGAGTCTCCTCAGTGTGTTCCCATTTCCTTAGAAACAGTGTATTTGCTGGGAGAAAAGTGCATTACTGTGCGCTTTCACCGTTCAGCAAATACATGTGTAGAAGCACAGCGCTAGCAGAAACGACCGTTTCTCGACGTTTTCTAACTCAGGGAACAAGTTGCACACTTCTGAGATGCATTTGGGCAACTTTGTCAGAAATGAGTTTTTTGCCTAAAGAGACATGCCTATTTGCGAAGTAGTACAGATTCTGAGTATGTAACTGGGCTTGATGAAATCAGCATTTCTCTTGCTTCCCGGTGCGTAGGGAAGCTCAGTTTTAGTCACTGTAGATCCCACAAGTGTCTCCTCAGTGTGTTCCCATTTCCTTAGAAACAGTGTATTTGCTGGGAGAAAAGTGCATTACTGTGCGCTTTCACCGTTCAGCAAATACATGTGTAGAAGCACAGCGCTAGCAGAAACGACGGTTTCTCGACGTTTTCTAACTTAGGGAACAAGTTGCACACTTCTGAGATGCATTTGGGCAACTTTGTCAGAAATGAGTTTTTTGCCTACAGAGACATGCCTATTTGCGCAGTAGTACAGATTCTGAGTATGTAACTGGGCTTGATGAAATCAGCATTTCTCTTGCTTCCCTGTGCGTAGGGAAGCTCAGTTTTAGTCACAGTAGCTCCCACAAGTGTCTCCTCAGTGTGTTCCCATTTCCTTAGAAACAGTGTATTTGCTGGGAGAAAAGTGCATTACTGTGTGATTTCACCGCTCAGCAAATAAATGTGTAGAAGCACAGCGCTAGCAGAAAAGACCGTTTCTCGACGTTTTCTAACTCAGGGAACAAGTTGCACACTTCTGAGATGCATTTGGGCAGCTTTGTCAGAAATGAGTCTTTTGCCTACAGAGACATGCCTATTTGCGCAGTAGTACAGATTCTGAGTATGTAACTGGGCTTGATGAAATCAGCATTTCTCTTGCTTCCCTGTGCGTAGGGAAGCTCAGTTTTATTCACAGTAGCTCCCACGAGTGTCTCCTCAGTGTGTTCCCATTTCCTTAGAAACAGTGTATTTGCTAGGAGAAAAGTGCATTACTGTGCGCTTTCACCGTTCAGCAAATACATGTGTAGAAGCACAGCGCTAGCAGAAATGACCGTATCTCGATGTTTTCTAACTCAGGGAACAAGTTGCACACTTCTGAGATGCATTTGGGCAACTTTGTCAGAAATGAGTTTTTTGCCTACTTAGACATGCCTATTTGCGCAGTAGTACAGATTCTGAGTATGTAACTTGGCTTGATGAAATCAGCATTTCTCTTGCTTCCCTGTGCGTAAGGAAGCTCAGTTTTAGTCACAGTAGCTCCCACAAGTGTCTCCTCAGTGTGTTCCCATTTCCTTAGACACAGTGTATTTGCTGGGAGAAAAGTGCATTACTGTGCGCTTTCACCGTTCAGCAAATACATGTGTAGAAGCACAGCGCTAGCAGAAACGACCGTTTCTCGACGTTTTCTAACTCAGGGAACAAGTTGCACTCTTCTGAGATGCATTTGGGCAACTTTGTCAGAAATGAGTTTTTTGCCTACAGAGACATGCCTATTTGCGCAGTAGTACAGATTCTGAGTATGTAACTGGGCTTGATGAAATCAGCATTTCTCTTGCTTCCCTGTGCGTAGGGAAGCTCAGTTTTAGTCACAGTTGCGCCCACAAGTGTCTCCTCAGTGTGTTCCAGTTCCTTAGAAGCAGTGTATTTGCTGGGAGAAAAGTGCATTACTGTGCGCTTTCACCGTTCAGCAAATACATGTGTAGACGCACAGCGATAGCAGAAAAGACCCTTTCTCGACGTTGTCTAACTCAGAGAACAAGTTGCACACTTCTGAGATGCATTTGGGCAACTTTGTCAAAAATGAGTTTTTTGCCTACAGAGACATGCCTATTCGCGCAGTAGTACAGATTCTGAGTATGTAACTGGGCTTGATGAAATCACCATTTCTCTTGCTTCCCTGTGTGTAGGGAAGCTCAGTTTTAGTCACAGTAGCTCCCACAAGTGTCTCCTCAGTGCGTTCCCAGTTCCTTAGACACAGTGTATTTGCTGGGAGAAAAGTGCATTACTGTGCGCTTTCACCGTTCAGCAAATACATGTGTAGAAGCACAGCGCTAGCAGAAACGACCGTTTCTCGACGTTTTCTAACTCAGGGAACAAGTTGCACACTTCTGAGATGCATTTGGGCAACTTTGTCAGAAATGAGTTTTTTGCCTACAGAGACATGCCTATTTGCGCAGTAGTACAGATTCTGAGTATGTAACTGGGCTTGATGAAATCAGCATTTCTCTTGCTTCTCTGTGCGTAGGGAAGCTCAGTTTTAGTCACAGTTGCGCCCACAAGTGTCTCCTCAGTGTGTTCCAGTTCCTTAGAAGCAGTGTATTTGCTGGGAGAAAAGTGCATTACTGTGCGCTTTCACCGTTCAGCAAATACATGTGTAGACGCACAGCGCTAGCAGAAAAGACCCTTTCTCGACGTTGTCTAACTCAGAGAACAAGTTGCACACTTCTGAGATGCATTTGGGCAACTTTGTCAAAAATGAGTTTTTTGCCTACAGAGACATGCCTATTCGCGCAGTAGTACAGATTCTGAGTATGTAACTGGGCTTGATGAAATCACCATTTCTCTTGCTTCCCTGTGTGCAGGGAAGCTCAGTTTTAGTCACAGTAGCTCCCACAAGTGTCTTTTCAGTGCGTTCCCAGTTCCTTAGAAACAGTGTATTTGCTGGGAGAAAAGTGCATTACTGTGCGCTTTCACCGTTCAGCAAATACATGTGTAGAAGCACAGCGCTAGCAGAAACGACCGTTTCTCGACGTTTTCTAACTTAGGGAACAAGTGGCAAACTTCGGATATGCATTTGGGCAACTTTGTCCGAAATGACTTTTTTGCCTACAGAGACATGCCTATTTGCTCAGTAGTACAGATTCTGAGTATGTAACTGGGCTTGATGAAATCAGCATTTCTCTTACTTCCCTGTGCGTAGGGAAGCTCAGTTTTAGTCACAGTAGCTCCCACAAGTGTCTCCTCAGTGCGTTCCCAGTTCCTTAGAAACAGTGTATATGCTGGGAGAAAAGTGCATTACTGTGCGCTTTCAACGTTCAGCAAATACATGTGTAGAAGCACAGTGCTAGCAGAAACAACCGTTTCTCAACGTTTTCTAATTCAGGGAACAAGTTGCACACTTCTGAGATGCATTTGGGCAACTTTGTCAGAAAAGAGTTTTTTGCCTACAGAGGCATGCCAATTTGCGCAGTAGTACAGATTCTGAGTATGTAACTGGGCTTGATGAAATCAGCATTTCTCTTGCTTCCCTGTGCGTAGGGAAGCTCAGTTTTAGTCACAGTAGCTCCCACAAGTGTCTCCTCAGTGTGTTCCCATTTCCTTAGAAACAGTGTATTTGCTGGGAGAAAAGTGCATTACTGTGTGATTTCACCGCTCAGCAAATAAATGTGTAGAAGCACAGCGCTAGCAGAAAAGACCGTTTCTCGACGTTTTCTAACTCAGGGAACAAGTTGCACACTTCTGAGATGCATTTGGGCATCTTTGTCAGAAATGAGTCTTTTGCCTACAGAGACATGCCTATTTGCGCAGTAGTACAGATTCTGAGTATGTAACTGGGCTTGATGAAATCAGCATTTCTCTTGCTTCCCTGTGCGTAGGGAAGCTCAGTTTTATTCACAGTAGCTCCCACAAGTGTCTCCTCAGTGTGTTCCCATTTCCTTAGAAACAGTGTATTTGCTAGGAGAAAAGAGCATTACTGTGCGCTTTCACCGTTCAGCAAATACATGTGTAGAAGCACAGCGCTAGCAGAAATGACCGTATCTCGATGTTTTCTAACTCAGGGAACAAGTTGCACACTTCTGAGATGCATTTGGGCAACTTTGTCAGAAATGAGTTTTTTGCCTACTTAGACATGCCTATTTGCGCAGTAGTACAGATTCTGAGTATGTAACTTGGCTTGATGAAATCAGCATTTCTCTTGCTTCCCTGTGCGTAAGGAAGCTCAGTTTTAGTCACAGTAGCTCCCACAAGTGTCTCCTCAGTGTGTTCCCATTTCCTTAGACACAGTGTATTTGCTGGGAGAAAAGTGCATTACTGTGCGCTTTCACCGTTCAGCAAATACATGTGTAGAAGCACAGCGCTAGCAGAAACAAACGTTTCTCGACGTTTTCTAACTCAGGGAACAAGTTGCACTCTTCTGAGATGCATTTGGGCAACTTTGTCAGAAATGAGTTTTTTGCCTACAGAGACATGCCTATTTGCGCAGTAGTACAGATTCTGAGTATGTAACTGGGCTTGATGAAATCAGCATTTCTCTTGCTTCCCTGTGCGTAGGGAAGCTCAGTTTTAGTCACAGTTGCGCCCACAAGTGTCTCCTCAGTGTGTTCCAGTTCCTTAGAAGCAGTGTATTTGCTGGGAGAAAAGTGCATTACTGTGCGCTTTCACCGTTCAGCAAATACATGTGTAGACGCACAGCGATAGCAGAAAAGACCCTTTCTCGACGTTGTCTAACTCAGAGAACAAGTTGCACACTTCTGAGATGCATTTGGGCAACTTTGTCAAAAATGAGTTTTTTGCCTACAGAGACATGCCTATTCGCGCAGTAGTACAGATTCTGAGTATGTAACTGGGCTTGATGAAATCACCATTTCTCTTGCTTCCCTGTGTGTAGGGAAGCTCAGTTTTAGTCACAGTAGCTCCCACAAGTGTCTCCTCAGTGCGTTCCCAGTTCCTTAGAAACAGTGTATTTGCTGGGAGAAAAGTGCATTACTGTGCGCTTTCACCGTTCAGCAAATACATGTGTAGAAGCACAGCGCTAGCAGAAACGACCGTTTCTCGACATTTTCTAACTTAGGGAACAAGTGGCAAACTTCTGATATGCATTTGGGCAACTTTGTCCGAAATGACTTTTTTGCCTACAGAGACATGCCTATTTGCGCAGTAGTACAGATTCTGAGTATGTAACTGGGCTTGATGAAATCAGCATTTCTCTTGCTTCCCTGTGCGTAGGGAAGCTCAGTTTTAGTCACAGTACCTCCCACAAGTGTCTCCTTAGTGTGTTCCCATTTCCTTAGAAACAGTGTATTTGCTGGGAGAAAAGTGCATTACTCTACGCTTTCACCGTTCAGCAAATACATGTGTAGAAGCACAGCGCTAGCTGAAACGACCGTTTCTCGACGTTTTCTAACTCAGGGAACAAGTTGCACACTTCTGAGATGCATTTGGGCAACTTTGTCAGAAATGAGTTTTTTGGCTAAGGAGACATGCCTATTTGTGCAGTAGTACAGATTCTGAGTATGTAACTGGGCTTGATGAAAACAGCATTTCTCTTGCTTCCCTGTGCGTAGGGAAGCTCAGTTTTAGTCACAGTAGCTCCCACAAGTGTCTTCTCAGTGTGTTCCCATTTCCTTAGAAACAGTGTATTTGCTGGGAGAAAAGTGCATTACTGTGCGCTTTCAACGTTCAGCAAATACATGTGTAGAAGCACAGCGCTACAAGAAACGAACGTTTCTCGACGTTTTCTAACTCAGGGAACAAGTTGCACACTTCTGAGATGCATTTGGGCAACTTTGTCAGAAATGATTTTTTTGCCTACAGAGACATGCCTATTGGCTCAGTAGTACAGATTCTGAGTATGTAACTGGGCTTGATGAAATCAGCATATCTCTTGCTTCCCTGTGCGAAGGGAAGCTCAGTTTTAGTCACAGTAGCTCCCACAAGTGTCTCCTCAGTGTGTTCCCAGTTCCTTAGAAACAGTGTATTTGCTGGGAGAAAAGTGCATTACTGTGCGCTTTCACCGTTCAGCAAATACATGTGTAGAAGCACAGCGCTAGCAGAAACGACCGTTTCTCGACGTTTTCTAACTTAGGGAACAAGTTGCACTCTTCTGAGATGCATTTGGGCAACTTTGTCCGAAATGACTTTTTTGCCTACAGAGACATGCCTATTTGCGCAGTAGTACAGATTCTGAGTATGTAACTGGGCTTGATGAAATCAGCATTTCTCTTACTTCCCTGTGCGTAGGGAAGCTCAGTTTTAGTCACAGTAGCTCCCACAAGTGTCTCCTCAGTGCGTTCCCAGTTCCTTAGAAACAGTGTATATGCTGGGAGAAAAGTGCATTACTGTGCGCTTTCAACGTTCAGCAAATACATGTGTAGAAGCACAGTGCTAGCAGAAACAACCGTTTCTCAACGTTTTCTAATTCAGGGAACAAGTTGCATACTTCTGAGATGCATTTGGGCAACTTTGTCAGAAAAGAGTTTTTTGCCTACAGAGGCATGCCAATTTGCGCAGTAGTACAGATTCTGAGTATGTAACTGGGCTTGATGAAATCAGCATTTCTCTTGCTTCCCTGTGCGTAGGGAAGCTCAGTTTTAGTCACAGTAGCTCCCACAAGTGTCTCCTCAGTGTGTTCCCATTTCCTTAGAAACAGTGTATTTGCTGGGAGAAAAGTGCATTACTGTGCGCTTTCACCGCTCAGCAAATAAATGTGTAGAAGCACAGCGCTAGCAGAAAAGACCGTTTCTCGACGTTTTCTAACTCAGGGAACAAGTTGCACACTTCTGAGATGCATTTGGGCAACTTTGTCAGAAATGAGTCTTTTGCCTACAGAGACATGCCTATTTGCGCAGTAGTACAGATTCTGAGTATGTAACTGGGCTTGATGAAATCAGCATTTCTCTTGCTTCCCTGTGCGTAGGGAAGCTCAGTTTTATTCACAGTAGCTCCCACGAGTGTCTCCTCAGTGTGTTCCCATTTCCTTAGAAACAGTGTATTTGCTAGGAGAAAAGAGCATTACTGTGCGCTTTCACCGTTCAGCAAATACATGTGTAGAAGCACAGCGCTAGCAGAAATGACCGTATCTCGATGTTTTCTAACTCAGGGAACAAGTTGCACACTTCTGAGATGCATTTGGGCAACTTTGTCAGAAATGAGTTTTTTGCCTACTTAGACATGCCTATTTGCGCAGTAGTACAGATTCTGAGTATGTAACTTGGCTTGATGAAATCAGCATTTCTCTTGCTTCCCTGTGCATAAGGAAGCTCAGTTTTAGTCACAGTAGCTCCCACAAGTGTCTCCTCAGTGTGTTCCCATTTCCTTAGACACAGTGTATTTGCTGGGAGAAAAGTGCATTACTGTGCGCTTTCACCGTTCAGCAAATACATGTGTAGAAGCACAGCGCTAGCAGAAACAAACGTTTCTCGACGTTTTCTAACTCAGGGAACAAGTTGCACTCTTCTGAGATGCATTTGGGCAACTTTGTCAGAAATGAGTTTTTTGCCTACAGAGACATGCCTATTTGCGCAGTAGTACAGATTCTGAGTATGTAACTGGGCTTGATGAAATCAGGATTTCTCTTGCTTCCCTGTGCGTAGGGAAGCTCAGTTTTAGTCACAGTAGCTCCCACAAGTGTCTCCTCAGTGCGTTCCCAGTTCCTTAGAAACAGTGTATTTGCTGGGAGAAAAGTGCATTACTGTGCGCTTTCACCGTTCAGCAAATACATGTGTAGAAGCACAGCGCTAGCAGAAACGACCGTTTCTCGACATTTTCTAACTTAGGGAACAAGTGGCAAACTTCTGATATGCATTTGGGCAACTTTGTCCGAAATGACTTTTTTGCCTACAGAGACATGCCTATTTGCGCAGTAGTACAGATTCTGAGTATGTAACTGGGCTTGATGAAATCAGCATTTCTCTTGCTTCCCTGTGCGTAGGGAAGCTCAGTTTTAGTCACAGTACCTCCCACAAGTGTCTCCTTAGTGTGTTCCCATTTCCTTAGAAACAGTGTATTTGCTGGGAGAAAAGTGCATTACTCTACGCATTCACCGTTCAGCAAATACATGTGTAGAAGCACAGCGCTAGCTGAAACGACCGTTTCTCGACGTTTTCTAACTCAGGGAACAAGTTGCACACTTCTGAGATGCATTTGGGCAACTTTGTCAGAAATGAGTTTTTTGGCTAAGGAGACATGCCTATTTGTGCAGTAGTACAGATTCTGAGTATGTAACTGGGCTTGATGAAAACAGCATTTCTCTTGCTTCCCTGTGCGTAGGGAAGCTCAGTTTTAGTCACAGTAGCTCCCACAAGTGTCTTCTCAGTGTGTTCCCATTTCCTTAGAAACAGTGTATTTGCTGGGAGAAAAGTGCATTACTGTGCGCTTTCAACGTTCAGCAAATACATGTGTAGAAGCACAGCGCTACAAGAAACGAACGTTTCTCGACGTTTTCTAACTCAGGGAACAAGTTGCACACTTCTGAGATGCATTTGGGCAACTTTGTCAGAAATGATTTTTTTGCCTACAGAGACATGCCTATTGGCTCAGTAGTACAGATTCTGAGTATGTAACTGGGCTTGATGAAATCAGCATATCTCTTGCTTCCCTGTGCGAAGGGAAGCTCAGTTTTAGTCACAGTAGCTCCCACAAGTGTCTCCTCAGTGTGTTCCCAGTTCCTTAGAAACAGTGTATTTGCTGGGAGAAAAGTGCATTACTGTGAGCTTTCACCGTTCAGCTAGTACATGTGTAGAAGCACAGCGCTAGCAGAAACGAACGTTTGTCGACGTTTTCTAACTCAGGGAACAAGTTGCACTCTTCTGAGATGCATTTGGGCAACTTTGTCAGAAATGAGTTTTTTGCCTAAGGAGCCATGCCTATTTGCGCAGTAGTACAGATTCTGAGTATGTAACTGGGCTTGATGAAATCAGCATTTCTCTTGCTTCCCTGTGCGTAGGGAAGCTCAGTTTTAGTCACAGTAGCTCCCACAAGTGTCTCCTCAGTGTGTTCCCATTTCCTTAGAAACAGTGTATTTGCTGGGAGAAAAGTGCATTACTGTGAGCTTTCACCATTCAGCAAGTACATGTGTAGAAGCACAGCGCTAGCAGAAACGAACGTTTGTCGACGTTTTCTAACTCAGGGAACAAGTTGCACTCTTCTGAGATGCATTTGGGCAACTTTGTCAGAAATGAGTTTTTTGCCTAAGGAGACATGCCTATTTGTGCAGTAGTACAGATTCTGAGTATGTAACTGGGCTTGATGAAATCAGCATTTCTCTTGCTTCCCTGTGCGTAGGGAAGCTCAGTTTTAGTCACAGCAGCTCCCACAAGTGTCTCCTCAGTGTGTTCCCATTTCCTTAGAAACAGTGTATTTGCTGGGAGAAAAGTGCATTACTGTGAGCTTTCACCATTCAGCAAGTACATGTGTAGAAGCACAGCGCTAGCAGAAACTAACGTTTCTCGACGTTTTCTAACTCAGGGAACAAGTTGCACTCTTCTGAGATGCATTTGGGCAACTTTGTCAGAAATGAGTTTTTTGTCTAAGGAGACATGCCTATTTGCGCAGTAGTACAGATTCTGAGTATGTAACTGGGCTTGATGAAATCAGCATTTCTCTTGCTTCCCTGTGCGTAGGGAAGCTCAGTTTTAGTCACAGTAGCTCCCACAAGTGTCTCCTCAGTGTGTTCCCATTTCCTTAGAAACAGTGTATTTGCTGGGAGAAAAGTGCATTACTGTGCGCTTTCACCGTTCAGCAAATACATGTGTAGAAGCACAGCGCTAGCTGAAACGACCGTTTCTCGACGTTTTCTAACTCAGGGAACAAGTGGCAAACTTCTGATATGCATTTGGGCAACTTTGTCCGAAATGACTTTTTTGCCTACAGAGACATGCCTATTTGCGCAGTAGTACAGATTCTGAGTATGTAACTGGGCTTGATGAAATCAGCATTTCTCTTGCTTCCCTGTGCGTAGGGAAGCTCAGTTTTAGTCACAGTAGCTCCCACAAGTGTCTCCTCAGTGTGTTCCCATTTCCTTAGAAACAGTGTATTTGCTGGGAGAAAAGTGCATTACTGTGCGCTTTCACCGTTCAGCAAATACATGTGTAGAAGCACAGCGCTAGCTGAAACGACCGTTTCTCGACGTTTTCTAACTCAGGGAACAAGTGGCAAACTTCTGATATGCATTTGGGCAACTTTGTCCGAAATGACTTTTTTGCCTACAGAGACATGCCTATTTGCGCAGTAGTGCAGATTCTTAGTATGTAACTGGGCTTGATGAAATCAGCATTTCTCTGGCTTCCCTGTGTGTAGGGAAGCTCAGTTTTAGTCACAGTAGCTCCCACAAGTGTCTCCTCAGTGTGTTCCCCTTTCCTTAGACACAGTGTATTTTCTGGGAGAAAAGTGCATTACTGTGTGCTTTCACCGTTCAGCAAATACATGTGTAGCAGCACAGCGCTAGCAGAAACGACCGTTTCTCGACGTTTTCTAACTCAGGGAACAAGTTGCACACTTCTGAGATGCATTTGGGCAACTTTGTCAGAAATGAGTTTTTTGCCTAAAGAGACATGCCTATTTGCGCAGTAGTACAGATTCTGAGTATGTAACTGGGCTTGATGAAATCAGCATTTCTCTTGCTTCCCGGTGCGTAGGGAAGCTCAGTTTTAGTCACTGTAGATCCCACAAGTGTCTCCTCAGTGTGTTCCCATTTCCTTAGAAACAGTGTATTTGCTGGGAGAAAAGTGCATTACTGTGCGCTTTCACCGTTCAGCAAATACATGTGTAGAAGCACAGCGCTAGCAGAAACGACGGTTTCTCGACGTTTTCTAACTTAGGGAACAAGTTGCACACTTCTGAGATGCATTTGGGCAACTTTGTCAGAAATGAGTTTTTTGCCTACAGAGACATGCCTATTTGCGCAGTAGTACAGATTCTGAGTATGTAACTGGGCTTGATGAAATCAGCATTTCTCTTGCTTCCCTGTGCGTAGGGAAGCTCAGTTTTAGTCACAGTAGCTCCCACAAGTGTCTCCTCAGTGTGTTCCCAGTTCCTTAGAAACAGTGTATTTGCTGGGAGAAAAGTGCATTACTGTGAGCTTTCACCGTTCAGCTAGTACATGTGTAGAAGCACAGCGCTAGCAGAAACGAACGTTTGTCGACGTTTTCTAACTCAGGGAACAAGTTGCACTCTTCTGAGATGCATTTGGGCAACTTTGTCAGAAATGAGTTTTTTGCCTAAGGAGCCATGCCTATTTGCGCAGTAGTACAGATTCTGAGTATGTAACTGGGCTTGATGAAATCAGCATTTCTCTTGCTTCCCTGTGCGTAGGGAAGCTCAGTTTTAGTCACAGTAGCTCCCACAAGTGTCTCCTCAGTGTGTTCCCATTTCCTTAGAAACAGTGTATTTGCTGGGAGAAAAGTGCATTACTGTGAGCATTCACCATTCAGCAAGTACATGTGTAGAAGCACAGCGCTAGCAGAAACGAACGTTTGTCGACGTTTTCTAACTCAGGGAACAAGTTGCACTCTTCTGAGATGCATTTGGGCAACTTTGTCAGAAATGAGTTTTTTGCCTAAGGAGACATGCCTATTTGCGCAGTAGTACAGATTCTGAGTATGTAACTGGGCTTGATGAAATCAGCATTTCTCTTGCTTCCCTGTGCGTAGGGAAGCTCAGTTTTAGTCACAGTAGCTCCCACAAGTGTCTCCTCAGTGTGTTCCCATTTCCTTAGAAACAGTGTATTTGCTGGGAGAAAAGTGCATTACTGTGAGCTTTCACCATTCAGCAAGTACATGTGTAGAAGCACAGCGCTAGCAGAAACTAACGTTTCTCGACGTTTTCTAACTCAGGGAACAAGTTGCACTCTTCTGAGATGCATTTGGGCAACTTTGTCAGAAATGAGTTTTTTGTCTAAGGAGACATGCCTATTTGCGCAGTAGTACAGATTCTGAGTATGTAACTGGGCTTGATGAAATCAGCATTTCTCTTGCTTCCCTGTGCGTAGGGAAGCTCAGTTTTAGTCACAGCAGCTCCCACAAGTGTCTCCTCAGTGTGTTCCCAGTTCCTTAGAAACAGTGTATTTGCTGGGAGAAAAGTGCATTACTGTGCGCTTTCACCGTTCAGCAAATACATGTGTAGAAGCACAGCGCTAGCAGAAACGACCGTTTCTCGACGTTTTCTAACTCAGGGAACAAGTTGCACACTTCTGATATGCATTTGGGCAACTTTGTCCGAAATGACTTTTTTGCCTACAGAGACATGCCTATTTGCGCAGTAGTACAGATTCTGAGTATGTAACTGGGCTTGATGAAATCAGCATTTCTCTTGCTTCCCTGTGCGTAGGGAAGCTCAGTTTTAGTCACAGTAGCTCCCACAAGTGTCTGCTCAGTGTGTTCCCATTTCCTTAGAAACAGTGTATTTGCTGGGAGAAAAGTGCATTACTGTGAGCTTTCACCGTTCAGCTAGTACATGTGTAGAAGCACAGCGCTAGCAGAAACGAACGTTTGTCGACGTTTTCTAACTCAGGGAACAAGTTGCACTCTTCTGAGATGCATTTGGGCAACTTTGTCAGAAATGAGTTTTTTGCCTAAGGAGACATGCCTATTTGCGCAGTACTACAGATTCTGAGTATGTAACTGGGCTTGATGAAATCAGCATTTCTCTTCCTTCCCTGTGCGTAGGGAAGCTCAGTTTTAGTCACAGTAGCTCCCACAAGTGTCTCCTCAGTGTGTTCCCATTTCCTTAGAAACAGTGTATTTGCTGGGAGAAAAGTGCATTACTGTGAGCTTTCACCATTCAGCAAGTACATGTGTAGAAGCACAGCGCTAGCAGAAACTAACGTTTCTCGACGTTTTCTAACTCAGGGAACAAGTTGCACTCTTCTGAGATGCATTTGGGCAACTTTGTCAGAAATGAGTTTTTTGTCTAAGGAGACATGCCTATTTGCGCAGTAGTACAGATTCTGAGTATGTAACTGGGCTTGATGAAATCAGCATTTCTCTTGCTTCCCTGTGCGTAGGGAAGCTCAGTTTTAGTCACAGTAGCTCCCACAAGTGTCTCCTCAGTGTGTTCCCATTTCCTTAGAAACAGTGTATTTGCTGGGAGAAAAGTGCATTACTGTGCGCTTTCACCGTTCAGCAAATACATGTGTAGAAGCACAGCGCTAGCGGAAACGACCGTTTCTCGACGTTTTCTAACTCAGGGAACAAGTGGCAAACTTCTGATATGCATTTGGGCAACTTTGTCCGAAATGACTTTTTTGCCTACAGAGACATGCCTATTTGCGCAGTACTGCAGATTCTTAGTATGTAACTGGGCTTGATGAAATCAGCATTTCTCTGGCTTCCCTGTGTGTAGGGAAGCTCAGTTTTAGTCACAGTAGCTCGCACAAGTGTCTCCTCAGTGTGTTCCCCTTTCCTTAGACACAGTGTATTTTCTGGGAGAAAAGTGCATTACTGTGTGCTTTCACCGTTCAGCAAATACATGTGTAGAAGCACAGCGCTAGCAGAAACGACCGTTTCTCGACGTTTTCTAACTCAGGGAACAAGTTGCACACTTCTGAGATGCATTTGGGCAACTTTGTCAGAAATGAGTTTTTTGCCTAAAGAGACATGCCTATTTGCGCAGTAGTACAGATTCTGAGTATGTAACTGGGCTTGATGAAATCAGCATTTCTCTTGCTTCCCGGTGCGTAGGGAAGCTCAGTTTTAGTCACTGTAGATCCCACAAGTGTCTCCTCAGTGTGTTCCCATTTCCTTAGAAACAGTGTATTTGCTGGGAGAAAAGTGCATTACTGTGCGCTTTCACCGTTCAGCAAATACATGTGTAGAAGCACAGCGCTAGCAGAAACGACGGTTTCTCGACGTTTTCTAACTTAGGGAACAAGTTGCACACTTCTGAGATGCATTTGGGCAACTTTGTCAGAAATGAGTTTTTTTGCCTACAGAGACATGCCTATTTGCGCAGTAGTACAGATTCTGAGTATGTAACTGGGCTTGATGAAATCAGCATTTCTCTTGCTTCCCTGTGCGTAGGGAAGCTCAGTTTTAGTCACAGTAGCTCCCACAAGTGTCTCCTCAGTGTGTTCCCATTTCCTTAGAAACAGTGTATTTGCTGGGAGAAAAGTGCATTACTGTGCGCTTTCACCGTTCAGCAAATACATGTGTAGAAGCACAGCGCTAGCAGAAACGACCGTTTCTCGACGTTTTCTAACTCAGGGAACAAGTTGCACACTTCTGAGATGCATTTGGGCAACTTTGTCAGAAATGAGTTTTTTGCCTAAAGAGACATGCCTATTTGCGCAGTAGTACAGATTCTGAGTATGTAACTGGGCTTGATGAAATCAGCATTTCTCTTGCTTCCCTGTGCGTAGGGAAGCTCAGTTTTAGTCACAGTAGCTCCCACAAGTGTCTCCTCAGTTTGTTCCCATTTCCTTAGAAACAGTGTATTTGCTGGGAGAAAAGTGCATTACTGTGCGCTTTCACCGTTCAGCAAATATATGTGTAGAAGCACAGCGTTAGCAAAAACGACCATTTCTCGACGTTTTCTAACTCAGGGAACAAGTTGCACTCTTCTGAGATGCATTTGGGCAACTTTGTCAGAAATGAGTTTTTTGCCTAAGGAGACATGCCTATTGGCGCAGTAGTACAGATTCTGAGTATGTAACTGGGCTTGATGAAATCAGCATTTCTCTTGCTTCCCTGTGCATAGGGAAGCTCAGTTTTAGTCACAGTAGCTCCCACAAGTGTCTCCTCAGTGTGTTCCCATTTCCTTAGAAACAGTGTATTTGCTGGGAGAAAAGTGCATTACTGTGAGCTTTCACCATTCAGCAAGTACATGTGTAGAAGCACAGCGCTAGCAGAAACTAACGTTTCTCGACGTTTTCTAACTCAGGGAACAAGTTGCACTCTTCTGAGATGCATTTGGGCAACTTTGTCAGAAATGAGTTTTTTGTCTAAGGAGACATGCCTATTTGCGCAGTAGTACAGATTCTGAGTATGTAACTGGGCTTGATGAAATCAGCATTTCTCTTGCTTCCCTGTGCGTAGGGAAGCTCAGTTTTAGTCACAGTAGCTCCCACAAGTGTCTCCTCAGTGTGTTCCCATTTCCTTAGAAACCGTGTATTTGCTGGGAGAAAAGTGCATTACTGTGCGCTTTCACCGTTCAGCAAATACATGTGTAGAAGCACAGCGCTAGCGGAAACGACCGTTTCTCGACGTTTTCTAACTCAGGGAACAAGTGGCAAACTTCTGATATGCATTTGGGCAACTTTGTCCGAAATGACTTTTTTGCCTACAGAGACATGCCTATTTGCGCAGTAGTGCAGATTCTTAGTATGTAACTGGGCTTGATGAAATCAGCATTTCTCTGGCTTCCCTGTGTGTAGGGAAGCTCAGTTTTAGTCACAGTAGCTCCCACAAGTGTCTCCTCAGTGTGTTCCCCTTTCCTTAGACACAGTGTATTTGCTGGGAGAAAAGTGCATTACTGTGTGCTTTCACCGTTCAGCAAATACATGTGTAGAAGCACAGCGCTAGCAGAAACGACCGTTTCTCGACGTTTTCTAACTCAGGGAACAAGTTGCACACTTCTGAGATGCATTTGGGCAACTTTGTCAGAAATGAGTTTTTTGCCTAAAGAGACATGCCTATTTGCGCAGTAGTACAGATTCTGAGTATGTAACTGGGCTTGATGAAATCAGCATTTCTCTTGCTTCCCGGTGCGTAGGGAAGCTCAGTTTTAGTCACTGTAGATCCCACAAGTGTCTCCTCAGTGTGTTCCCATTTCCTTAGAAACAGTGTATTTGCTGGGAGAAAAGTGCATTACTGTGCGCTTTCACCGTTCAGCAAATACATGTGTAGAAGCACAGCGCTAGCAGAAACGACGGTTTCTCGACGTTTTCTAACTTAGGGAACAAGTTGCACACTTCTGAGATGCATTTGGGCAACTTTGTCAGAAATGAGTTTTTTGCCTACAGAGACATGCCTATTTGCGCAGTAGTACAGATTCTGAGTATGTAACTGGGCTTGATGAAATCAGCATTTCTCTTGCTTCCCTGTGCGTAGGGAAGCTCAGTTTTAGTCACAGTAGCTCCCACAAGTGTCTCCTCAGTGTGTTCCCATTTCCTTAGAAACAGTGTATTTGCTGGGAGAAAAGTGCATTACTGTGCGCTTTCACCGTTCAGCAAATACATGTGTAGAAGCACAGCGCTAGCAGAAACGACCGTTTCTCGACGTTTTCTAACTCAGGGAACAAGTTGCACACTTCTGAGATGCATTTGGGCAACTTTGTCAGAAATGAGTTTTTTGCCTAAAGAGACATGCCTATTTGCGCAGTAGTACAGATTCTGAGTATGTAACTGGGCTTGATGAAATCAGCATTTCTCTTGCTTCCCTGTGCGTAGGGAAGCTCAGTTTTAGTCACAGTAGCTCCCACAAGTGTCTCCTCAGTTTGTTCCCATTTCCTTAGAAACAGTGTATTTGCTGGGAGAAAAGTGCATTACTGTGCGCTTTCACCGTTCAGCAAATATATGTGTAGAAGCACAGCGTTAGCAAAAACGACCATTTCTCGACGTTTTCTAACTCAGGGAACAAGTTGCACTCTTCTGAGATGCATTTGGGCAACTTTGTCAGAAATGAGTTTTTTGCCTAAGGAGACATGCCTATTGGCGCAGTAGTACAGATTCTGAGTATGTAACTGGGCTTGATGAAATCAGCATTTCTCTTGCTTCCCTGTGCATAGGGAAGCTCAGTTTTAGTCACAGTAGCTCCCACAAGTGTCTCCTCAGTGTGTTCCCATTTCCTTAGAAACAGTGTATTTGCTGGGAGAAAAGTGCATTACTGTGAGCTTTCACCATTCAGCAAGTACATGTGTAGAAGCACAGCGCTAGCAGAAACTAACGTTTCTCGACGTTTTCTAACTCAGGGAACAAGTTGCACTCTTCTGAGATGCATTTGGGCAACTTTGTCAGAAATGAGTTTTTTGCCTAAGGAGACATGCCTATTTGCGCAGTAGTACAGATTCTGAGTATGTAACTGGGCTTGATGAAATCAGCACTTCTCTTGCTTCCCTGTGCGTAGGGAAGCTCAGTTTTAGTCACAGTAGCTCCCACAAGTGTCTCCTCAGTGTGTTCCCATTTCCTTAGAAACAGTGTATTTGCTGGGAGAAAAGTGCATTACTGTGCGCTTTCACCGTTCAGCAAATACATGTGTAGAAGCACAGCGCTAGCAGAAACGACCGTTTCTCGACGTTTTCTAACTCAGGGAACAAGTTGCACACTTCTGAGATGCATTTGGGCAACTTTGTCAGAAATAAATTTTTTGCCTACAGAGACATGCCTATTTGCGCAGTAGTACAGATTCTGAGTATGTAACTGGGCTTGATGAAATCAGCATTTCTCTTGCTTCCCTATGCGTAGGGAAGCTCAGTTTTAGTCACAGTAGCTCCCACAAGTGTCTCCTCAGTGTGTTCCCATTTCCTTAGAAACAGTGTATTTGCTGGGAGAAAAGTGCATTACTGTGCGCTTTCACCGTTCGGCTAATACATGTGTAGAAGCACAGCGCTAGCAGAAACGACCGTTTCTCGAAGTTTTCTAACTCAGGGAACAAGTTGCACACTTCTGAGATGCATTTGGGCAACTTTGTCAGAAATGAGTTTTTTGCCTACAGAGACATGCCTATTTGCGCAGTAGTACAGATTCTGAGTATGTAACTGGGTTTGATGAAATCAGCATTTCTCTTGCTTCCCTGTGCGTAGGGAAGCTCAGTTTAAGTCACAGTAGCTCCCACAAGTGTCTCCTCAGTGTGTTCCCATTTCCTTAGAAACAGTGTATTTGCTGGGAGAAAAGTGCATTACTGTGCGCTTTCACCGTTCGGCTAATACATGTGTAGAAGCACAGCGCTAGCAGAAACGACGGTTTCTCGACGTTTTCTAACTTAGGGAACAAGTTGCACACTTCTGAGATGCATTTGGGCAACTTTGTCAGAAATGAGTTTTTTGCCTACAGAGACATGCCTATTTGCGCAGTAGTACAGATTCTGAGTATGTAACTGGGCTTGATGAAATCAGCATTTCTCTTGCTTCCCTGTGCGTAGGGAAGCTCAGTTTTAGTCACAGTAGCTCCCACAAGTGTCTCCTCAGTGTGTTCCCATTTCCTTAGAAACAGTGTATTTGCTGGGAGAAAAGTGCATTACTGTGCGCTTTCACCGTTCAGCAAATACATGTGTAGAAGCACAGCGCTAGCAGCAAAGACCGTTTCTCGACGTTTTCTAACTCAGGGAACAAGTTGCACACTTCTGAGATGCATTTGGGCAACTTTGTCAGAAATGAGTTTTTTGCCTAAAGAGACATGCCTATTTGCGCAGTAGTACAGATTCTGAGTATGTAACTGGGCTTGATGAAATCAGCATTTCTCTTGCTTCCCTGTGCGTAGGGAAGCTCAGTTTTAGTCACAGTAGCTCCCACAAGTGTCTCCTCAGTTTGTTCCCATTTCCTTAGAAACAGTGTATTTGCTGGGAGAAAAGTGCATTACTCTGCGCTTTCACCGTTCAGCAAATATATGTGTAGAAGCACAGCGTTAGCAGAAACGACCATTTCTCGACGTTTTCTAACTCAGGGAACAAGTTGCATACTTCTGAGATGCATTTGGGCAACTTTGTCAGAAATGAGTTTTTTGCCTACAGAGACATGCCTATTTGCGCAGTAGTACAGATTCTTAGTATGTAACTGGGCTTGATGAAATCAGCATTTTTCTTGCTTCCCTGTGTGTAGGGAAGCTCGGTTTTAGTCACAGTAGCTCCCACAAGTGTCTCCTCAGTGTGTCCCCATTTCCTTAGAAACAGTGTATTTGCTGGGAGAAAAGTGCATTACTGTGCGCTTTCACCGTTCAGCAAATACATGTGTAGAAGCACAGCGCTAGCAGAAACGAACGTTTCTCGACGTTTTCTAACTCAGGGAACAAGTTGCACACTTCTGAGATGCATTTGGGAAACTTTGTCAGAAATGAGTTTTTTGCCTACAGAGACATGCCTATTTGCGCAGTAGTACAGATTCTGAGTATGTAACTGGGCTTGATGAAATCAGCATTTCTCTTGCTTCCCTGTGCATAGGGAAGCTCAGTTTTAGTCACAGTAGCTCCCACAAGTGTCTCCTCAGTGTGTTCCCATTTCCTTAGAAACAGTGTATTTGCTGGGAGAAAAGTGCATTACTGTGCGCTTCCACCGTTCAGCAAATACATGTGTAGAAGCACAGCGCTAGCAGAAACGACCGTTTCTCGACGTTTTCTAACTCAGGGAACAAGTTGCACTCTTCTGAGATGCATTTGGGCAACTTTGTCAGAAATGAGTTTTTTGCCTAAGGAGACATGCCTATTGGCGCAGTAGTACAGATTCTGAGTATGTAACTGGGCTTGATGAAATCAGCATTTCTCTTGCTTCCCTGTGCATAGGGAAGCTCAGTTTTAGTCACAGTAGCTCCCACAAGTGTCTCCTCAGTGTGTTCCCATTTCCTAAGAAACAGTGTATTTGCTGGGAGAAAAGTGCATTACTGTGAGCTTTCACCATTCAGCAAGTACATGTGTAGAAGCACAGCGCTAGCAGAAACTAACGTTTCTCGACGTTTTCTAACTCAGGGAACAAGTTGCACTCTTCTGAGATGCATTTGGGCAACTTTGTCAGAAATGAGTTTTTTGCCTAAGGAGACATGCCTATTTGCGCAGTAGTACAGATTCTGAGTATGTAACTGGGCTTGATGAAATCAGCATTTCTCTTGCTTCCCTGTGCGTAGGTTAGCTCAGTTTTAGTCACAGTAGCTCCCACAAGTGTCTCCTCAGTGTGTTCCCATTTCCTTAGAAACAGTGTATTTGCTGGGAGAAAAGTGCATTACTGTGCGCTTTCACCGTTCAGCAAGTACATGTGTAGAAGCACAGCGCTAGCAGAAACGAACGTTTCTCGACGTTTTCTAACTCAGGGAACAAGTTGCACTCTTCTGAGATGCATTTGGGCAACTTTGTCAGAAATGAGTTTTTTGCCTAAGGAGACATGCCTATTTGCGCAGTAGTACAGATTCTGAGTATGTAACTGGGCTTGATGAAATCAGCATTTCTCTTGCTTCCCTGTGCGTAGGGAAGCTCAGTTTTAGTCACAGTAGCTCCCACAAGTGTCTCCTCAGTGTGTTCCCATTTCCTTAGAAACAGTGTATTTGCTGGGAGAAAAGTGCATTATTGTGCGCTTTCACCGTTCAGCAAATACATGTGTAGAAGCACAGCGCTAGCAGAAACGACCGTTTCTCGACGTTTTCTAACTCAGGGAACAAGTTGCACACTTCTGAGATGCATTTGGGCAACTTTGTCAGAAATAAATTTTTTGCCTACAGAGACATGCCTATTTGCGCAGTAGTACAGATTCTGAGTATGTAACTGGGCTTGATGAAATCAGCATTTCTCTTGCTTCCCTATGCGTAGGGAAGCTCAGTTTTAGTCACAGTAGCTCCCACAAGTGTCTCCTCAGTGTGTTCCCATTTCCTTAGAAACAGTGTATTTGCTGGGAGAAATGTGCATTACTGTGCGCTTTCACCGTTCGGCTAATACATGTGTAGAAGCACAGCGCTAGCAGAAACGACCGTTTCTCGACGTTTTCTAACTCAGGGAACAAGTTGCACACTTCTGAGATGCATTTGGGCAACTTTGTCAGAAATGAGTTTTTTGCCTACAGAGACATGCCTATTTGCGCAGTAGTACAGATTCTGAGTATGTAACTGGGCTTGATGAAATCAGCATTTCTCTTGCTTCCCTGTGCATAGGGAAGCTCAGTGTTAGTCACAGTAGCTCCCACAAGTGTCTCCTCAGTGTGTTCCCATTTCCTTAGAAACAGTGTATTTGCTGGGAGAAAAGTGCATTACTGTGAGCGTTCACCATTCAGCAAGTACATGTGTAGAAGCACAGCGATAGCAGAAACTAACGTTTCTCGACGTTTTCTAACTCAGGGAACAAGTAGCACTCTTCTGAGATGCATTTGGGCAACTTTGTCAGAAATGAGTTTTTTGCCTAAGGAGACATGCCTATTTGCGCAGTAGTACAGATTCTGAGTATGTAACTGGGCTTGATGAAATCAGCATTTCTCTTGCTTCCCTATGCGTAGGGAAGCTCAGTTTTAGTCACAGTAGCTCCCACAAGTGTCTCCTCAGTGTGTTCCCATTTCCTTAGAAACAGTGTATTTGCTGGGAGAAAAGTGCATTACTGTGCGCTTTCACCGTTCAGCAAGTACATGTGTAGAAGCACAGCGCTAGCAGAAACGAACGTTTCTCGACGTTTTCAAACTCAGGGAACAAGTTGCACTCTTCTGAGATGCATTTGGGCAACTTTGTCAGAAATGAGTTTTTTGCCTAAGGAGACATGCCTATTTGCGCAGTAGTACAGATTCTGAGTATGTAACTGGGCTTGATGAAATCAGCATTTCTCTTGCTTCCCTGTGCGTTGGAAGCTCAGTTTTAGTCACAGTAGCTCCCACAAGTGTCTCCTCAGTGTGTTCCCATTTCCTTAGAAACAGTGTATTTGCTGGGAGAAAAGTGCATTACTGTGCGCTTTCACCGTTCAGCAAATACATGTGTAGAAGCACAGCGCTAGCAGAAACGACCGTTTCTCGACGTTTTCTAACTCAGGGAACAAGTTGCACACTTCTGAGATGCATTTGGGCAACTTTGTCAGAAATGAGTTTTTTGCCTACAGAGACATGCCTATTTGCGCAGTAGCACAGATTCTGAGTATGTACCTGGGCTTGATGAAATCAGCATTTCTCTTGCTTCCCTGTGCATAGGGAAGCTCAGTTTTAGTCACAGTAGCTCCCACAAGTGTCTCCTCAGTGTGTTCCCATTTCCTTAGAAACAGTGTATTTGCTGGGAGAAAAGTGCATTACTGTGCGCTTTCACCGTTCAGCAAATACAAGTGTAGTAGCACAGCGCTAGCAGAAACGAACGTTTCTCGACGTTTTCTAACTCAGGGAACAAGTTGCACACTTCTGAGATGCATTTGGGCAACTTTGTCAGAAATGAGTTTTTTGCCTACAGAGACATGCCTATTTGCGCAGTAGTGCAGATTCTTAGTATGTAACTGGGCTTGATGAAATCAGCATTTCTCTGGCTTCCCTGTGTGTAGGGAAGCTCAGTTTTAGTCACAGTAGCTCCCACAAGTGTCTCCTCAGTGTGTTCCCCTTTTCTTAGACACAGTGTATTTGCTGGGAGAAAAGTGCATTACTGTGTGCTTTCACCGTTCAGCAAATACATGTGTAGAAGCACAGCGCTAGCAGAAACGACCGTTTCTCGACGTTTTCTAACTCAGGGAACAAGTTGCACACTTCTGAGATGCATTTGGGCAACTTTGTCAGAAATGAGTTTTTTGCCTAAAGAGACATGCCTATTTGCGCAGTAGTACAGATTCTGAGTATGTAACTGGGCTTGATGAAATCAGCATTTCTCTTGCTTCCCTGTGCGTAGGGAAGCTCAGTTTTAGTCACAGTAGCTCCCACAAGTGTCTCCTCAGTGTGTTCCCAGTTCCTTAGAAACAGTGTATTTGCTGGGAGAAAAGTGCATTACTGTGCGCTTTCACCGTTCAGCAAATACATGTGTAGAAGCACAGCGTTAGCAGAAACGACCGTTTCTCGACGTTTTCTAACTCAGGGAACAAGTTGCACACTTCTGAGATGCATTTGGGCAACTTTGTCAGAAATGAGTTTTTTGCCTAAAGAGACATGCCTATTTCCGCAGTAGTGCAGATTCTTAGTATGTAACTGGGCTTGATGAAATCAGCATTTCTCTGGCTTCCCTGTGTGTAGGGAAGCTCAGTTTTAGTCACAGTAGCTCCCACAAGTGTCTCCTCAGTGTGTTCCCCTTTCCTTAGACACAGTGTATTTGCTGGGAGAAAAGTGCATTACTGTGTGCTTTCACCGTTCAGCAAATACATGTGTAGAAGCACAGCGCTAGCAGAAACGACCGTTTCTCGACGTTTTCTAACTCAGGGAACAAGTTGCACACTTCTGAGATGCATTTGGGCAACTTTGTCAGAAATGAGTTTTTTGCCTAAAGAGACATGCCTATTTGCGCAGTAGTACAGATTCTGAGTATGTAACTGTGCTTGATGAAATCAGCATTTCTCTTGCTTCCGGGTGCGTAGGGAAGCTCAGTTTTAGTCACTGTAGATCCCACAAGTGTCTCCTCAGTGTGTTCCCATTTCCTTAGAAACAGTGTATTTGCTGGGAGAAAAGTGCATTACTGTGCGCTTTCACCGTTCAGCAAATACATGTGTAGAAGCACAGCGCTAGCAGAAACGACCGTTTCTCGACGTTTTCTAACTCAGGGAACAAGTTGCACACTTCTGAGATGCATTTGGGCAACTTTGTCAGAAATGAGTTTTTTGCCTACAGAGACATGCCTATTTGCGCAGTAGTACAGATTCTGAGTATGTAACTGGGCTTGATGAAATCAGCATTTCTCTTGCTTCCCTGTGCGTAGGGAAGCTCAGTTTTAGTCACAGTAGCTCCCACAAGTGTCTCCTCAGTGTGTTCCCATTTCCTTAGAAACAGTGTATTTGGTGGGAGAAAAGTGCATTACTGTGCGCTTTCACCGTTCAGCAAATACATGTGTAGAAGCACAGCGCTAGCAGAAACGACCGTTTCTCGACGTTTTCTAACTCAGGGAACAAGTTGCACACTTCTGAGATGCATTTGGGCAACTTTGTCAGAAATGAGTTTTTTGCCTAAAGAGACATGCCTATTTGCGCAGTAGTACAGATTCTGAGTATGTAACTGGGCTTGATGAAATCAGCATTTCTCTTGCTTCCCTGTGCGTAGGGAAGCTCAGTTTTAGTCACAGTAGCTCCCACAAGTGTCTCCTCAGTTTGTTCCCATTTCCTTAGAAACAGTGTATTTGCTGGGAGAAAAGTGCATTACTGTGCGCTTTCACCGTTCAGCAAATATATGTTTAGAAGCACAGCGTTAGCAGAAACGACCGTTTCTCGACGTTTTCTAACTCAGGGAACAAGTTGCATACTTCTGAGATGCATTTGGGCAACTTTGTCAGAAATGAGTTTTTTGCCTAAAGAGACATGCCTATTTGCGCAGTAGTACAGATTCTTAGTATGTAACTGGGCTTGATGAAATCAGCATTTTTCTTGCTTCCCTGTGTGTAGGGAAGCTCAGTTTTAGTCACAGTAGCTCCCACAAGTGTCTCCTCAGTGTGTCCCCATTTCCTTAGAAACAGTGTATTTGCTGGGAGAAAAGTGCATTACTGTGCGCTTTCACCGTTCAGCAAATACATGTGTAGAAGCACAGCGCTAGCAGAAACGAACGTTTCTCGACGTTTTCTAACTCAGGGAACAAGTTGCACACTTCTGAGATGCATTTGGGCAACTTTGTCAGAAATGAGTTTTTTGCCTACAGAGACATGCCTATTTGCGCTGTAGTACAGAGTCTGAGTATGTAACTGGGCTTGATGAAATCAGCATTTCTCTTGCTTCCCTGTGCATAGGGAAGCTCAGTTTTAGTCACAGTAGCTCCCACAAGTGTCTCCTCAGTGTGTTCCCATTTCCTTAGAAACACTGTATTTGCTGGGAGAAAAGTGCATTACTGTGCGCTTTGACTGTTCAGCAAATACATGTGTAGAAGCACAGCGCTAGCAGAAACGACCGTTTCTCGACGTTTTCTAACTCAGGGAACAAGTTGCACACTTCTGAGATGCATTTGGGCAACTTTGTCAGAAATGAGTTTTTGCGTACAGAGACATGCCTATTTGCGCAGTAGTACAGATTCTGAGTATGTAACTGGGCTTGATGAAATCAGCATTTCTCTTGCTTCCCTGTGCATAGGGAAGCTCAGTTTTAGTCACAGTAGCTCCCACAAGTGTCTCCTCAGTGTGTTCCCAGTTCCTTAGATTTAGTGTATTTGCTGGGAGAAAAGTGCATTACTGTGCGCTTTCACCATTCAGCAAATACATGTGTAGAAGCACAGCGCTAGCAGAAACGACCGTTTCTCGACGTTTTCTAACTCAGGGATCAAGTTGCACACTTCTGAGATGCATTTGGGCAACTTTGTCAGAAATGAGTTTTTTGCCTAAAGAGACATGCCTATTTGCGCAGTAGTACAGATTCTGAGTATTTAACTGGGCTTGATGAAATCAGCATTTCTCTAGCTTCCCTGTGCGTAGGGAAGCTCAGTTTTAGTCACAGTAGCTCCCACAAGTGTCTCCTCAGTGTGTTCCCATTTCCTTAGAAACAGTGTATTTGCTGGGAGAAAAGTGCATTACTGTGCGCTTTCACCGTTCAGCAAATACATGTGTAGAAGCACAGCGCTAGCAAAAACGACAGTTTCTCGACGTTTTCTAACTCAGGGAACAAGTTGCAAACTTCTGAGATGCATTTGGGCAACTTTGTCAGAAATGAGTTTTTTGCCTAAAGAGACATGCCTATTTGCGCAGTAGTACAGATTCTGAGTATGTAACTGGGCTTGATGAAATCAGCATTTCTCTTGCTTCCCTGTGCGTAGGGAAGCTCAGTTTTAGTCACAGTAGCTCCCACAAGTGTCTCCTCAGTGTGTTGCCATTTCCTTAGAAACAGTGTATTTGCTGTGAGAAAAGTGCATTACTGTGCGCTTTCACCGTTCAGCAAATACATGTGTAGAAGCACAGCGCTAGCAGAAACGACCGTTTCTCGACGTTTTCTAACTCAGGGAACAAGTTGCACACTTCTGAGATGCATTTGGGCAACTTTGTCAGAAATGAGTTTTTTGCCTAAAGAGACATGCCTATTTGCGCAGTAGTACAGATTCTGAGTATGTAACTGGGCTTGATGAAATCAGCATTTCTCTTGCTTCCCTGTGCATAGGGAAGCTCAGTTTTAGTCACAGTAGCTCCCACAAGTGTCTCCTCAGTGTGTTCCCATTTCCTTAGAAACAGTGTATTTGCTGGGAGAAAAGTGCATTACTGTGTGCTTTCACCGTTCAGCAAATACATGTGTAGAAGCACAGCGCTAGCAGAAACGAACGTTTCTCGACGTTTTCTAACTCAGGGAACAAGTTTCACACTTCTGAGATGCATTTGGGCAACTTTGTCAGAAATGAGTTTTTTGCCTAAAGAGACATGCCTATTTGCGCAGTAGTACAGATTCTGAGTATGTAACTGGGCTTGATGAAATCAGCATTTCTCTTGCTTCCCTGTGCATAGGGAAGCTCAGTTTTAGTCACAGTAGCTCCCACAAGTGTCTCCTCAGTGTGTTCCCATTTCCTTAGAAACAGTGTATTTGCTGGGAGAAAAGTGCATTACTGTGCGCTTTCACCGTTCAGCAAATACATGTGTAGAAGCACAGCGCTAGCAGAAACGAACGTTTCTCGACGTTTTCTAACTCAGGGAACAAGTTGCACACTTCTGAGATGCATTTGGGCAACTTTGTCAGAAATGAGTTTTTTGCCTAAAGAGACATGCCTATTTGCGCATTAGTACAGATTCTGAGTATGTAACTGGGCTTGATGAAATCAGCATTTCTCTTGCTTCCCTGTGCGTAGGGAAGCTCAGTTTTAGTCACAGTAGCTCCCACAAGTGTCTCCTCAGTGTGTTCCCATTTCCTTAGAAACAGTGTATTTGCTGGGAGAAAAGTGCATTACTGTGCGCTTTCACCGTTCAGCAAATACATGTGTAGAAGCACAGCGCTAGCAGAAACGACCGTTTCTCGACGTTTTCTAACTCAGGGAACAAGTTGCACACTTCTGAGATGCATTTGGGCAACTTTGTCAGAAATGAGTTTTTTGCCTAAAGACACATGCCTATTTGCGCAGTAGAACAGATTCTGAGTATGTAACTGGGCTTGATGAAATCAGCATTTCTCTTGCTTCCCTGTGCGTAGGGAAGCTCAGTTTTAGTCACAGTAGCTCCCACAAGTGTCTCCTCAGTGTGTTCCCATTTCCTTTGACACAGTGTATTTGCTGGGAGAAAAGTGCATTACTGTGCGCTTTCACCGTTCAGCAAATACATGTGTAGAAGCACAGCGCTAGCAGAAACGACCGTTTCTCGACGTTTTCTAACTCAGGGAACAAGTTGCACACTTCTGAGATGCATTTGGGCAACTTTGTCAGAAATGAGTTTTTTGCCTAAAGAGACATGCCTATTTGCGCAGTTGTACAGATTCTGAGTATGTAACTGGGCTTGATGAAATCAGCATTTCTCTTGCTTCCCTGTGCGTAGGGAAGCTCAGTTTTAGTCACAGTAGCTCCCACAAGTGTCTCCTCAGTGTGTTCCCATTTCCTTAGACACAGTGTATTTGCTGGGAGAAAAGTGCATTACTGTGCGCTTTCACCGTTCAGCAAATACATGTGTAGAAGCACAGCGCTAGCAGAAACGACCGTTTCTCGACGTTTTCTAACTCAGGGAACAAGTTGCACACTTCTGAGATGCATTTGGGCAACTTTGTCAGAAATGAGTTTTTTGCCTAAAGACACATGCCTATTTGCGCAGTAGAACAGATTCTGATTATGTAACTGGGCTTGATGAAATCAGCATTTCTCTTTCTTATCTGTGCGTAGGGAAGCTCAGTTTTAGTCACAGTACCTCACACAAGTGTCTCTTCAGTGTGTCCAATTTCGTTAGACACAGTGTATTTGCTGGGAGAAAAGTGCATTACTGTGCACTTTCACCGTTCAGCAAATACATGTGTAGAAGCACAGCGCTAGCAGAAACGACCGTTTCTCGACGTTTTCTAACTCAGGGAACAAGTTGCACACTTCTGAGATGCATTTGGGCAACTTTGTCAGAAATGAGTTTTTTGCCTAAAGAGACATGCCTATTTGCGCAGTAGTACAGATTCTGAGTATGTAACTGGGCTTGATGAAATCAGCATTTCTCTTGCTTCCCTGTGCGTAGGGAAGCTCAGTTTTAGTCACAGTAGCTCCCACAAGTGTCTCCTCAGTGTGTTCCTATTTCCTTAGACACAGTGTATTTGCTGGGAGAAAAGTGCATTACTGTGCGCTTTCACCGTTCAGCAAATACATGTGTAGAAGCACAGCGCTAGCAGAAACGACCGTTTCTCGACGTTTTCTAACTCAGGGAACAAGTTGCACACTTCTGAGATGCATTTGGGCAACTTTGTCAGAAATGAGTTTTTTGCCTAAAGACACATGCCTATTTGCGCAGTAGAACAGATTCTGATTATGTAACTGGGCTTGATGAAATCAGCATTTCTCTTTCTTATCTGTGCGTAGGGAAGCTCAGTTTTAGTCACAGTGCCTCACACAAGTGTCTCTTCAGTGTGTCCCATTTCCTTAGACACAGTGTATTTGCTGGGAGAAAAGTGCATTACTGTGCGCTTTCACCGTTCAGCAAATACATGGGTAGAAGCTCAGCGCTAGCAGAAACGACCGTTTCTCGACGTTTTCTAACTCAGGGAACAAGTTGCACACTTCTGAGATGCATTTGGGCAACTTTGTCAGAAATGAGTTTTTTGCCTACAGAGACATGCCTATTTGCGCAGTAGTACAGATTCTGAGTATGTAACTGGGCTTGATGAAATCAGCATTTCTCTTGCTTCCCTGTGCGTAGGGAAGCTCAGTTTTCGTCACAGTAGCTCCCACAAGTGTCTCCTCTGTGTGTTCCCATTTCCTTGGAAACAGTGTATTTGCTGGGAGAAAAGTGCATTACTGTGCGCTTTCACCGTTCAGCAAATACATGTGTAGAAGCACAGCGCTAGCAGAAACTAACGTTTCTCGACGTTTTCTAACTCAAGGAACAAGTTGCACACTTCTGAAATGCATTTGGGCAACTTTGTCAGAAATGAGTTTTTTGCCTACAGAGACATGCCTATTTGCGCAGTAGTACAGATTCTGAGTATGTAACTGGGCTTGATGAAATCAGCATTTCTCTTGCTTCCCTGTGCGTAGGGAAGCTCAGTTTTAGTCACAGTAGCTCCCACAAGTGTCTCCTCAGTGTGTTCCCATTTCCTTAGAAACAGTGTATTTGCTGGGAGAAAAGTGCATTAATGTGCGCTTTCACCGTTCAGCAAATACATGTGTAGAAGCACAGCGCTAGCAGAAACGACCGTTTCTTGACGATTTCTCACTCAGGGAACAAGATGCCCACTTCTGAGATGCATTTGGGCAACTTTGTCAGAAATGAGTTTTTGCCTAAAGAGACATGCCTATTTGCGCAGTAGTACAGATTCTGAGTATGTAACTGGGCTTGATGAAATCAGCATTTCTCTTGCTTCCCTGTGCGTAGGGAAGCTCAGTTTTAGTCACAGTAGCTCCCACAAGTGTCTCCTCAGTGTGTTCCCATTTCCTTAGAAACAGTGTATTTGCTGGGAGAAAAGTGCATCACTGTGCGCTTTCACCGTTCAGCAAATACATGTGTAGAAGCACAGCGCTAGCAGAAACGAACGTTTCTCGGTGTTTTCTAACTCAGGGAACAAGTTGCACACTTCTGAGATGCATTTGTGTAACTTTCTCAAAAATGAGTTTTTTGCCTACAGAGACATGCCTATTTGTGCAGTAGTACAGATTCTGAGTATGTAACTGGGCTTGATGAAATCAGCATTTCTCTTGCTTCCCTGTGCGTAGGGAAGCTCAGATTTAGTCACAGTAGCTCCCACAAGTGTCTCCTCAGTGTGTTCCCATTTCCTTAGAAACAGTGTATTTGCTGGGAGAAAAGTGCATTACTGTGCTCTTTCACCGTTCAGCAAATACATGTGTAGAAGCACAGCGCTAGCTGAAAAAACCGTTTCTCGACGTTTTCTAACTCAGGGAACAAGTTGCACACTTCTGAGATGCATTTGGGCAACTTTGTCAGAAATGAGTTTTTTGCCTACAGAGACATGCCTATTTGCGCAGTAGTACAGATTCTGAGTATGTAACTGGGCTTGATGAAATCAGCATTTCTCTTGCTTCCCTGTGCGTAGGGAAGCTCAGTTTTAGTCACAGTAGCTCCCACAAGTGTCTCCTCAGTGTGTTCCCATTTCCTTAGAAACAGTGTATTTGCTGGGAGGAAAGTGCATTACTGTGCGCTTTCACCGTTCAGCAAATACATGGGTAGAAGCACAGCGCTAGCAGAAACGACCGTTTCTCGACGTTTTCTAACTCAGCGAACAAGTTGCACACTTCTGAGATGCATTTGGGCAACTTTGTCAGAAATGAGTTTTTTCCTACAGAGACATGCCTATTTGCGCAGTACTACAGATTCTGAATATGTAACTGGGCTTGATGACATCAGCATTTCTCTTGCTTCCCTGTGTGTAGGGAATCTCAGTTTTAGTCACAGTAGCTCCCACAAGTGTCTCCTCAGTGTGTTCCCATTTCATTAGAAACAGTGTATTTGCTGGGAGAAAAGTGCATTACTGTGCGCTTTCACCATTCAGCAAATACATGTGTAGAAGCACAGCGCTAGCAGAAACGAACATTTTTCGACTTTTTCTAACTCAGGGAACAGGTTGCACACTTCTGAGATGCATTTGGGCAACTTTGTCAGAAATGAGTTTTTTGCCTACAGAGACATGTCTATTTGCGCAGTAGTACAGATTCTGAGTATGTAACTGGGCTTGATGAAATCAGCATTTCTCTTGCTTCCCTGTGCGTAGGGAAGCTCAGTTTTAGTCACAGTAGCTCCCACAAGTGTCTCCTCAGTGTGTTCCCAGTTCCTTAGAAACAGTGTATTTGCTGGGAGAAAAGTGCATTACTGTGCACTTTCACCGTTCAGCAAATACATGTGTAGAAGCACAGCGCTAGCAGAAACGAACGTTTCTCAACATTTTCTAACTCAGGGAACAAGTTGCACACTGCTGAGATGCATTTGGGCAACTTTGTCAGAAATGAGTTTTTTGCCTACAGAGACATGCCTATTTGCGCAGTAGTAGAGATTCTGAGTATGTAACTGGGCTTGATGAAATCAGGATTTCTCTTGCTTCCCTGTGCGTAGGGAAGCTCAGTTTTCGTCACAGTAGCTCCCACAAGTGTCTCCTCAGTGTGTTCCCAGTTCCTTAGAAACAGTGTATTTGCTGGGAGAAAAGTGCATTACTGTGCGCATTCACCGTTCAGCAAATACATGTGCAGAAGCACAGAGCTAGCAGAAACGAACGTTTCTCGACGTTTTCTAACTCAGGGAACAAGTTGCACACTTCTGAGATGCATTTGGGCAACTTTGTCCGAAATGAGTTTTTTTGCCTACAGCGACATGCCTATTTGCGCAGTAGTACAGATTCTGAGTATGTAACTGGGCTTGATGAAATCAGCATTTCTCTTGCTTCCCAGTGCGTAGGGAAGCTCAGTTTTAGTCACAGTAGCTCCCACAAGTGTCTCCTCAGTGTGTTCCCATTTCCTTAGAAACAGTGTATTTGCTGGGAGAAAAGTGCATTACTGTGCGCTTTCACCGTTCAGCAAATACATGTGTAGAAGCACAGCGCTAGCAGAAACGAACGTTTCTCGACGTTTTCTAACTCAGGAAACAGGTTGCACACTTCTGAGATGCATTTGGGCAACTTTGTCCGAAATGAGTTTTTTGCCTACAGAGACATGTCTATTTGCGCAGAGGTACAGATTCTGAGTATGTAACTGGGCTTGATGAAATCAGCATTTCTCTTGCTTCCCTGTGCGTAAGGAAGCTCAGTTTTAGTCACAGTAGCTCCCACAAGTGTCTCCTCAGTGTGTTCCCGGTTCCTTAGAAACAGTGTATTTGCTGGGAGAAAAGTGCATTACTGTGCGCTTTCACCGTTCAGCAAATACATGTGTAGAAGCACAGCGCTAGCAGAAACGAACGTTTCTCGACGTTTTCTAACTCAGGGAACAAGTTGCACACTTCTGAGATGCATTTGGGCAACTTTGTCAGAAATGAGTTTTTGCCTAAAGAGACATGCCTATTTGCGCAGTAGTACAGATTCTGAGTATGTAACTGGGCTAGATGAAATCAGCATTTCTCTTGCTTCCCTGTGCGTAGGGAAGCTCAGTTTTAGTCACAGTAGCTCCCACAAGTGTCTCCTCGGTGTGTTCCCATTTCCTTAGAAACAGTGTATTTGCTGGGAGAAAAGTGCATCACTGTGCGCTTTCACCGTTCAGCAAATACATGTGTAGAAGCACAGCGCTAGCAGAAACGAACGTTTCTCGATGTTTTCTAACTCAGGGAACAAGTTGCACACTTCTGAGATGCATTTGGGTAACTTTCTCAAAAATGAGTTTTTTGCCTACAGAGACATGCCTATTTGCGCAGTAGTACAGATTCTGAGTATGTAACTGGGCTTGATGAAATCAGCATTTCTCTTGCTTCCCTGTGCGTAAGGAAGCTCAGATTTAGTCACAGTAGCTCCCACAAGTGTCTCCTCAGTGTGTTCCCATTTCCTTAGAAACAGTGTATTTGCTGGGAGAAAAGTGCATTACTGTGCTCTTTCACCGTTCAGCAAATACATGTGTAGAAGCACAGCGCTAGCTGAAACGACCGTTTCTCGACGTTTTCTAACTCAGGGAACAAGTTGCACACTTCTGAGATGCATTTGGGCAACTTTGTCAGAAATGAGTTTTTTGCCTACAGAGACATGCCTATTTGCGCAGTAGTACAGATTCTGAGTATGTAACTGGGCTTGATGAAATCAGCATTTCTTTTGCTTCCCTGTGCGTAGGGAAGCTCAGTTTTAGTCACAGTAGCTCCCACAAGTGTCTCCTCAGTATGTTCCCATTTCCTTAGAAACAGTGTATATGCTGGGAGGAAAGTGCATTACTGTGCGCTTTCACCGTTCAGCAAATACATGGGTAGAAGCACAGCGCTAGCAGAAACGACCGTTTCTCGACGTTTTCTAACTCAGGGAACAAGTTGCACACTTCTGAGATGCATTTGGGCAACTTTGTCAGAAATGAGTTTTTTCCTACAGAGACATGCCTATTTGCGCAGTACTACAGATTCTGAGTATGTAACTGGGCTTGATGAAATCAGCATTTCTCTTGCTTCCCTGTGTGTAGGGAAGCTCAGTTTTAGTCACAGTAGCTCCCACAAGTGTCTCCTCTGTGTGTTCCCATTTCCTTAGAAACAGTGTATTTGCTGGGAGAAAAGTGCATTACTGTGCGCTTTCACCATTCAGCAAATACATGTGTAGAAGCACAGCGCTAGCAGAAACGAACGTTTTTCGACGTTTTCTAACTCAGGGAACAGGTTGCACACTTCTGAGATGCATTTGGGCAACTTTGTCAGAAATGAGTTTTTTGCCTACAGAGACATGTCTATTTGCGCAGTAGTACAGATTCTGAGTATGTAACTGGGCTTGATGAAATCAGCATTTCTCTTGCTTCCCTGTGCGTAGGGAAGCTCAGTTTTAGTCACAGTAGCTCCCACAAGTGTCTCCTCAGTGTGTTCCCAGTTCCTTAGAAACAGTGTATTTGCTGGGAGAAAAGTGCATTACTGTGCGCTTTCACCGTTCAGCAAATACATGTGTAGAAGCACAGCGCTAGCAGAAACGAACGTTTCTCGACGTTTTCTAACTCAGGGAACAAGTTGCACACTTCTGAGATGCATTTGGGCAACTTTGTCCGAAATGAGTTTTTTTGCCTACAGAGACATGCCTATTTGCGCAGTAGTACAGATTCTGAGTATGTAACTGGGCTTGATGAAATCAGCATTTCTCTTGCTTCCCAGTGCGTAGGGAAGCTCAGTTTTAGTCACAGTAGCTCCCACAAGTGTCTCCTCAGTGTGTTCCCATTTCCTTAGAAACAGTGTATTTGCTGGGAGAAAAGTGCATTACTGTGCGCTTTCACCGTTCAGCAAATACATGTGTAGAAGCACAGCGCTAGCAGAAACGATCGTTTCTCGACGTTTTCTAACTCAGGGAACAAGTTGCACACTTCTGAGATGCATTTGGGCAACTTTGTCAGAAATGAGTTTTTTTCCTACAGAGACATGCCTATTTGCGCAGTAGTACAGATTCTGAGTATGTAACTGGGCTGATGAAATCAGCATTTCTCTTGCTTCCCTGTGCGTAGGGAAGCTCAGTTTTAGTCACAGTAGCTCCCACAAGTGTCTCCTCAGTGTGTTCCCAGTTCCTTAGAAACAGTGTATTTGCTGGGAGTAAAGTGCATTACTGTGCGCTTTCACCAATCAGCAAATACATGTGTAGAAGCAAAGCGCTAGCAGAAACGAACGTTTCTCGACGTTTTCTAACTCAGGAAACAGGTTGCACACTTCTGAGATGCATTTGGGCAACTTTGTCCGAAATGAGTTTTTTGCCTACAGAGACATGTCTATTTGCGCAGAGGTACAGATTCTGAGTATGTAACTGGGCTTGATGAAATCAGCATTTCTCTTGCTTCCCTGTGCGTAGGGAAGCTCAGTTTTAGTCACAGTAGCTCCCACAAGTGTCTCCTCAGTGTGTTCCCATTTCCTTAGAAACAGTGTATTTGCTGGGAGAAAAGTGCATTACTGTGCTCTTTCACCGTTCAGCAAATACATGTGTAGAAGCACAGCGCTAGCTGAAACGACCGTTTCTCGACGTTTTCTAACTCAGGGAACAAGTTGCACACTTCTGAGATGCATTTGGGCAACTTTGTCAGAAATGAGTTTTTGCCTAAAGAGACATGCCTATTTGCGCAGTAGTACAGATTCTGAGTATGTAACTGGGCTTGATGAAATCAGCATTTCTCTTGCTTCCCTGTGCGTAGGGAAGCTCAGTTTTAGTCACAGTAGCTCCCACAAGTGTCTCCTCAGTGTGTTCCCATTTCCTTAGAAACAGTGTATTTGCTGGGAGAAAAGTGCATCACTGTGCGCTTTCACCGTTCAGCAAATACATGTGTAGAAGCACAGCGCTAGCAGAAACGAACGTTTCTCGATGTTTTCTAACTCAGGGAACAAGTTGCACACTTCTGAGATGCATTTGGGTAACTTTCTCAAAAATGAGTTTTTTGCCTACAGAGACATGCCTATTTGCGCAGTAGTACAGATTCTGAGTATGAAACTGGGCTTGATGAAATCAGCATTTCTCTTGCTTCCCTGTGCGTAGGGAAGCTCAGATTTAGTCACAGTAGCTCCCACAAGTGTCTCCTCAGTGTGTTCCCATTTCCTTAGAAACAGTGTATTTGCTGGGAGAAAAGTGCATTACTGTGCTCTTTCACCGTTCAGCAAATACATGTGTAGAAGCACAGCGCTAGCTGAAACGACCGTTTCTCGACGTTTTCTAACTCAGGGAACAAGTTGCACACTTCTGAGATGCATTTGGGCAACTTTGTCAAAAATGAGTTTTTTGCCTACAGAGACATGCCTATTTGCGCAGTAGTACAGATTCTGAGTATGTAACTGGGCTTGATGAAATCAGCATATCTCTTGCTTCCCTGTGCATAGGGAAGCTCAGTTTTAGTCACAGTAGCTCCCACAAGTGTCTCCTCAGTGTGTTCCCATTTCCTTAGAAACAGTGTATTTGCTGGGAGGAAAGTGCATTACTGTGCGCTTTCACCGTTCAGCAAATACATGGGTAGAAGCACAGCGCTAGCAGAAACGACCGTTTCTCGACGTTTTCTAACTCAGGGAACAAGTTGCACACTTCTGAGATGCATTTGGGCAACTTTTTCAGAAATGAGTTTTTTCCTACAGAGACATGCCTATTTGCGCAGTACTACAGATTCTGAGTATGTAACTGGGCTTGATGAAATCAGCATTTCTCTTGCTTCCCTGTGTGTAGAGAAGCTCAGTTTTAGTCACAGTAGCTCCCACAAGTGTCTCCTCAGTGTGTTCCCATTTCCTTAGAAACACTGTATTTGCTGGGAGAAAAGTGCATTCCTGTGCGCTTTCACCATTCAGCAAATACATGTGTAGAAGCACAGCGCTAGCAGAAACGAATGTTTTTCGACGTTTTCTAACTCAGGGAACAGGTTGCACACTTCTGAGATGCATTTGGGCAACTTTGTCAGAAATGAGTTTTTTGCCTACAGAGACATGTCTAATTGCGCAGTAGTACAGATTCTGAGTATGTAACTGGGCTTGATGAAATCAGCATTTCTCTTGCTTCCCTGTGCGTAGGGAAGCTCAGTTTTAGTCACAGTAGCTCCCACAAGTGTCTCCTCAGTGTGTTCCCAGTTCCTTAGAAACAGTGTATTTGCTGGGAGAAAAGTGCATTACTGTGCGCTTTCACCGTTCAGCAAATACATGTGTAGAAGCACAGCGCTAGCAGAAACGAACGTTTCTCAACGTTTTCTAACTCAGGGAACAAGTTGCACACTGCTGAGATGCATTTGGGCAACTTTGTCAGAAATGAGTTTTTTGCCTACAGAGACATGCCTATTTGCGCAGTAGTAGAGATTCTGAGTATGTAACTGGGCTTGATGAAATCAGCATTTCTCTTGCTTCCCTGTGCGTAGGGAAGCTCAGTTTTCGTCACAGTAGCTCCCACAAGTGTCTCCTCAGTGTGTTCCCAGTTCCTTAGAAACAGTGTATTTGCTGGGAGAAAAGTGCATTACTGTGCGCTATCACCGTTCAGCAAATACATGTGCAGAAGCACAGAGCTAGCAGAAACGAACGTTTCTCGACGTTTTCTAACTCAGGGAACAAGTTGCACACTTCTGAGATGCATTTGGGCAACTTTGTCCGAAATGAGTTTTTTTGCCTACAGAGACATGCCTATTTGCGCAGTAGTACAGATTCTGAGTATGTAACTGGGCTTGATGAAATCAGCATTTCTCTTGCTTCCCTGTGCATAGGGAAGCTCAGTTTTAGTCACAGTAGCTCCCACAAGTGTCTCCTCAGTGTGTTCCCATTTCCTTAGAAACAGTGTATTTGCTGGGAGAAAAGTGCATTACTGTGCGCTTTCACCGTTCAGCAAATACATGTGTAGAAGCACAGCGCTAGCAGAAACGATCGTTTCTCGACGTTTTCTAACTCAGGGAACAAGTTGCACTCTTCTGAGATGCATTTGGGCAACTTTGTCAGAAATGAGTTTTTTGCCTAAGGAGACATGCCTATTTGCGCAGTAGTACAGATTCTGAGTATGTAACTGGGCTGATGAAATCAGCATTTCTCTTGCTTCCCTGTGCGTAGGGAAGCTCAGTTTTAGTCACAGTAGCTCCCACAAGTGTCTCCTCAGTGTGTTCCCAGTTCCTTAGAAACAGTGTATTTGCTGGGAGTAAAGTGCATTACTGTGCGCTTTCACCAATCAGCAAATACATGTGTAGAAGCAAAGCGCTAGCAGAAACGAACGTTTCACGACGTTTTCTAACTCAGGAAACAGGTTGCACACTTCTGAGATGCATTTGGGCAACTTTGTCCGAAATGAGTTTTTTGCCTACAGAGACATGTCTATTTGCGCAGAGGTACAGATTCTGAGTATGTAACTGGGCTTGATGAAATCAGCATTTCTCTTGCTTCCCTGTGCGTAGGGAAGCTCAGTTTTAGTCACAGTAGCTCCCACAAGTGTCTCCTCAGTGTGTTCCCATTTCCTTAGAAACAGTGTATTTGCTGGGAGAAAAGTGCATTACTGTGCGCTATCACCGTTCAGCAAATACATGTGTAGAAGCACAGCGCTAGCAGAAACGACCGTTTCTCGACGTTTTCTAACTCAGGGGACAAGTTGCACACTTCTGAGATGCATTTGGGCAACTTTGTCAGAAATGAGTTTTTTGCCTACAGAGACATGCCTATTTGCGCAGTAGTACGGATTCTGAGTATGTAACTGGGCTTGATGAAATCAGCATTTCTCTTGCTTCCCTGTGCGTAGGGAAGCTCAGTTTTAATCACAGCAGCTCCCACAAATGTCTCCTCAGTTTGTTCCCAGTCCTTTAGAAACAGTGTATTTGCTGGGAGAAAAGTGCATTACTGTGCGCTTTCACCGTTCAGCAAATACATGTGTAGAAGCACAGCGCTAGCAGAAACGAACGTTTCTCGACGTTTTCTAACTCAGGGAACAGGTTGCACACTTCTGAGATGCATTTGGGCAACTTTGTCAGAAATGAGTTTTTTGCCTACAGAGACATGCCTATTTGCGCAGTAGTACAGATTCTGAGTATGTAACTGGGCTTGATGAAATCAGCATTTCTCTTGCTTCCCTGTGCGTAAGGAAGCTCAGTTTTAGTCACAGTAGCTCCCACAAGTGTCTCCTCAGTGTGTTCCCAGTTCCTTAGAAACAGTGTATTTGCTGGGAGAAAAGTGCATTACTGTGTGCTTTCACCATTCAGCAAATACATGTGTAGAAGCACAGCGCTAGCAGAAACGTCCGTTTCTCGACGTTTTCTAACTCAGGGAACAGGTTGCACACTCTGAGATGCATTTGGGTAACTTTGTCAGAAATGAGTTTTTTGCCTACAGAGACATGTCTATTTGCGCAGGTGTACAGATTCTGAGTATGTAACTGGGCTTGATGAAATCAGCATTTCTCTTGGTTCCCTGTGCGTAGGGAAGCTCAGTTTTAATCACAGTAGCTCCCACAAGTGTCTCCTCAGTGTGTTCCCGGTTCCTTAGAAACAGTGTATTTGCTGGGAGAAAAGTGCATTACTGTGCGCTTTCACCGTTCAGCAAATACATGTGTAGAAGCACAGCGCTAGCAGAAACGAACGTTTCTCGACGTTTTCTAACTCAGGGAACAAGTTGCACACTTCTGAGATGCATTTGGGCAACTTTGTCAGAAATGAGTTTTTTGCCTAAAGAGACATGCCTATTTTCGCAGTAGTACAGATTCTGAGTGTGTAACTGGGCTTGATGAAATCAGCATTTCTCTTGCTTCCCTGTGCGTAGGAAAGCTCAGTTTTAGTCACAGTAGCTCCCACAAGTGTCTCCTCAGTGTGTTCCCAGTTCCTTAGAAACAGTGTATTTGCTGGGAGTAAAGTGCATTACTGTGCGCTTTCACCAATCAGCAAATACATGTGTAGAAGCAAAGCGTTAGCAGAAACGAACGTTTCTCGACGTTTTCTAACTCAGGAAACAGGTTGCACACTTCTGAGATGCATTTGGGCAACTTTGTCCGAAATGAGTTTTTTGCCTACAGAGACATGTCTATTTGCGCAGAGGTACAGATTCTGAGTATGTAACTGGGCTTGATGAAATCAGCATTTCTCTTGGTTCCCTGTGCGTAGGGAAGCTCAGTTTTAGTCACAGTAGCTCCCACAAGTGTCTCCTCAGTGTGTTCCCATTTCCTTAGAAACAGTGTATTTGCTGGGAGAAAAGTGCATTACTCTGCGCTTTCACCGTTCAGCAAATACATGTGTAGAAGCACAGCGCTAGCAGAAACGAACGTTTCTCGACGTTTTTTAACTCAGGGACCAAGTTGCACACTTCTGACTTGCATTTGGGCAACTTTGTCAGAAATGAGTTTTTTGCCTACAGAGACATGCCTATTTGCGCAGTAGTACAGATTCTGAGTATGTAACTGGGCTTGATGAAATCAGCATTTCTCTTGCTTCCCTGTGCGTAGGGAAGCTCAGTTTTAGTCACAGTAGCTCCCACAAGTGTCTCCTCAGTGTATTCCCATTTCCATAGAAACAGTGTATTTGCTGGGAGAAAAGTGCATTACTGTGCGCTTTCACCATTCAGCAAATACATGTGTAGAAGCACAGCGATAGCAGAAACGAACGTTTTTCGACGTTTTCTAACTCAGGGAACAAGTTGCACACTTCTGAGATGCATTTGGGCAACTTTGTCAGAAATGAGTTTTTTGCCTAAAGAGACATGCCTATTTGCGCAGTAGTACAAATTCTGAGTATGTAACTGGGCTTGATGAAATCAGCATTTCTCTTGCTTCCCTGTGCGTAGGGAAGCTCAGTTTTAGTCACAGTAGCTCCCACAAGTGTCTCCTCAGTGTGTTCCCATTTCCTTAGAAACAGTGTATTTGCTGGGAGAAAAGTGCATTACTCTGCGCTTTCACCGTTCAGCAAATACATGTGTAGAAGCACAGCGCTAGCAGAAACGAACGTTTCTCGACGTTTTCTAACTCAGGGACCAAGTTGCACACTTCTGACTTGCATTTGGGCAACTTTGTCAGAAATGAGTTTTTTGCCTACAGAGACATGCCTATTTGCGCAGTAGTACAGATTCTGAGTATGTAACTGGGCTTGATGAAATCAGCATTTCTCTTGCTTCCCTGTGCGTAGGGAAGCTCAGTTTTAGTCACAGTAGCTCCCACAAGTGTCTCCTCAGTGTGTTTCCAGATCCTTGGAAACAGTGTATTTGCTGGGAGAAAAATGCATTACTGTGCGCTTTCACCATTCAGCAAATACATGTGTAGAAGCACAGCGCTAGCAGAAACGAAAGTTTCTCGACGTTTTCTAACTCAGGGAACAGGTTGCACACTTCTGAGATGCATTTGGGCAACTTTGTCAGAAATGAGTTTTTTGCCTACAGAGACATGCCTATTTACGCAGTAGTACAGATTCTGAGTATGTAACTGGGCTTGATGAAATCAGCATTTCTCTTGCTTCCCTGTGCGTAGGGAAGCTCAGTTTTAGTCACAGTAGTTCCCACAAGTGTCTCCTCAGTGTGTTCCCATTTCCTTAGAAACAGTGTATTTGCTGGGAGAAAAGTGCATTACTGTGCGCTTTCACCGTTCAGCAAATACATGTGTAGAAGCACAGCGTTAGCAGAAACGAACGTTTCTCGACTTTTTCTAACTCAGGGATGAAGTTGCACACTTCTGAGATGCATTTGGGCAACTTTGTCAGAAATGAGTTTTTTGCCTAAAGAGACATACCTATTTGCGCAGTAGTACAGATTCTGAGTATGTAACTGGGCTGGATGAAATCAGCATTTCTCCTGCTTCCCTGTGCGTAGGGAAGCTCAGTTTTAGTCACAGTAGCTCCCACAAGTGTCTCCTCAGTGTGTTCCCAGTTCCTTAGAAACAGTGTATTTGCTGGGACAAAAGTGCATTACTGTGCGCATTCACCGTTCAGCAAATACATGTGCAGAAGCACAGAGCTAGCAGAAACGAATGTTTCTCGACGTTTTCTAACTCAGGGAACAAGTTGCACACTTCTGAGATGCATTTGGGCAACTTTGTCAGAAATGAGTTTTTTGCCTAAGGAGACATGCCTATTTGCGCAGTAGTACAGATTCTGAGTATGTAACTGGGCTGATGAAATCAGCATTTCTCTTGCTTCCCTGTGCGTAGGGAAGCTCAGTTTTAGTCACAGTAGCTCCCACAAGTGTCTCCTCAGTGTGTTCCCAGTTCCTTAGAAACAGTGTATTTGCTGGGAGTAAAGTGCATTACTGTGCGCTTTCACCAATCAGCAAATACATGTGTAGAAGCAAAGCGCTAGCAGAAACGAACGTTTCACGACGTTTTCTAACTCAGGAAACAGGTTGCACACTTCTGAGATGCATTTGGGCAACTTTGTCCGAAATGAGTTTTTTGCCTACAGAGACATGTCTATTTGCGCAGAGGTACAGATTCTGAGTATGTAACTGGGCTTGATGAAATCAGCATTTCTCTTGCTTCCCTGTGCGTAGGGAAGCTCAGTTTTAGTCACAGTAGCTCCCACAAGTGTCTCCTCAGTGTGTTCCCATTTCCTTAGAAACAGTGTATTTGCTGGGAGAAAAGTGCATTACTGTGCGCTATCACCGTTCAGCAAATACATGTGTAGAAGCACAGCGCTAGCAGAAACGAACGTTTCTCGACGTTTTCTAACTCAGGGGACAAGTTGCACACTTCTGAGATGCATTTGGGCAACTTTGTCAGAAATGAGTTTTTTGCCTACAGAGACATGTCTATTTGCGCAGTAGTACGGATTCTGAGTATGTAACTGGGCTTGATGAAATCAGCATTTCTCTTGCTTCCCTGTGCGTAGGGAAGCTCAGTTTTAGTCACAGCAGCTCCCACAAATGTCTCCTCAGTGTGTTCCCAGTCCTTTAGAAACAGTGTATTTGCTGGGAGAAAAGTGCATTACTGTGCGCTTTCACCGTTCAGCAAATACATGTGTAGAAGCACAGCGCTAGCAGAAACGAACGTTTCTCGACGTTTTCTAACTCAGGGAACAGGTTGCACACTTCTGAGATGCATTTGGGCAACTTTGTCAGAAATGAGTTTTTTGCCTACAGAGACATGCCTATTTGCGCAGTAGTACAGATTCTGAGTATGTAACTGGGCTTGATGAAATCAGCATTTCTCTTGCTTCCCTGTGCGTAAGGAAGCTCAGTTTTAGTCACAGTAGCTCCCACAAGTGTCTCCTCAGTGTGTTCCCAGTTCCTTAGAAACAGTGTATTTGCTGGGAGAAAAGTGCATTACTGTGTGCTTTCACCATTCAGCAAATACATGTGTAGAAGCACAGCGCTAGCAGAAACGTCCGTTTCTCGACGTTTTCTAACTCAGGGAACAGGTTGCACACTCTGAGATGCATTTGGGTAACTTTGTCAGAAATGAGTTTTTTGCCTACAGAGACATGTCTATTTGCGCAGGTGTACAGATTCTGAGTATGTAACTGGGCTTGATGAAATCAGCATTTCTCTTGGTTCCCTGTGCGTAGGGAAGCTCAGTTTTAGTCACAGTAGCTCCCACAAGTGTCTCCTCAGTGTGTTCCCGGTTCCTTAGAAACAGTGTATTTGCTGGGAGAAAAGTGCATTACTGTGCGCTTTCACCGTTCAGCAAATACATGTGTAGAAGCACAGCGCTAGCAGAAACGAACGTTTCTCGACGTTTTCTAACTCAGGGAACAAGTTGCACACTTCTGAGATGCATTTGGGCAACTTTGTCAGAAATGAGTTTTTTGCCTAAAGAGACATGCCTATTTTCGCAGTAGTACAGATTCTGAGTGTGTAACTTGGCTTGATGAAATCAGCATTTCTCTTGCTTCCCTGTGCGTAGGGAAGCTCAGTTTTAGTCACAGTAGCTCCCACAAGTGTCTCCTCAGTGTGTTCCCAGTTCCTTAGAAACAGTGTATTTGCTGGGAGTAAAGTGCATTACTGTGCGCTTTCACCAATCAGCAAATACATGTGTAGAAGCAAAGCGTTAGCAGAAACGAACGTTTCTCGACGTTTTCTAACTCAGGAAACAGGTTGCACACTTCTGAGATGCATTTGGGCAACTTTGTCCGAAATGAGTTTTTTGCCTACAGAGACATGTCTATTTGCGCAGAGGTACAGATTCTGAGTATGTAACTGGGCTTGATGAAATCAGCATTTCTCTTGGTTCCCTGTGCGTAGGGAAGCTCAGTTTTAGTCACAGTAGCTCCCACAAGTGTCTCCTCAGTGTGTTCCCATTTCCTTAGAAACAGTGTATTTGCTGTGAGAAAAGTGCATTACTCTGCGCTTTCACCGTTCAGCAAATACATGTGTAGAAGCACAGCGCTAGCAGAAACGAACGTTTCTCGACGTTTTTTAACTCAGGGACCAAGTTGCACACTTCTGACTTGCATTTGGGCAACTTTGTCAGAAATGAGTTTTTTGCCTACAGAGACATGCCTATTTGCGCAGTAGTACAGATTCTGAGTATGTAACTGGGCTTGATGAAATCAGCATTTCTCTTGCTTCCCTGTGCGTAGGGAAGCTCAGTTTTAGTCACAGTAGCTCCCACAAGTGTCTCCTCAGTGTATTCCCGTTTCCATAGAAACAGTGTATTTGCTGGGAGAAAAGTGCATTACTGTGCGCTTTCACCATTCAGCAAATACATGTGTAGAAGCACAGCGATAGCAGAAACGACCGTTTCTCGACGTTTTCTAACTCAGGGAACAAGTTGCACACTTCTGAGATGCATTTGGGCAACTTTGTCAGAAATGAGTTTTTTGCCTACAGAGACATGTCTATTTGCGCAGTAGTACAAATTCTGAGTATGTAACTGGGCTTGATGAAATCAGCATTTCTCTTGCTTCCCTGTGCGTAGGGAAGCTCAGTTTTAGTCACAGTAGCTCCCACAAGTGTCTCCTCAGTGTGTTCCCATTTCCTTAGAAACAGTGTATTTGCTGGGAGAAAAGTGCATTACTGTGCACTTTCACCGTTCAGCAAATACATGTGTAGAAGCACAGCGCTAGCAGAAACGACCGTTTCTCGACGTTTTCTAACTCAGGGAACAAGTTGCACACTTCTGAGATGCATTTGGGCAACTTTGTCAGAAATGAGTTTTTTGCCTAAAGAGACATGCCTATTTGCGCAGTAGTACAAATTCTGAGTATGTAACTGGGCTTGATGAAATCAGCATTTCTCTTGCTTCCCTGTGAGTAGGGAAGCTCAGTTTTAGTCACAGTAGCTCCCACAAGTGTCTCCTCAGTGTGTTCCCATTTCCTTAGAAACAGTGTATTTGCTGGGAGAAAAGTGCATTACTCTGCGCTTTCACCGTTCAGCAAATACATGTGTAGAAGCACAGCGCTAGCAGAAACGAACGTTTCTCGACGTTTTCTAACTCAGGGACCAAGTTGCACACTTCTGACTTGCATTTGGGCAACTTTGTCAGAAATGAGTTTTTTGCCTACAGAGACATGCCTATTTGCGCAGTAGTACAGATTCTGAGTATGTAACTGGGCTTGATGAAATCAGCATTTCTCTTGCTTCCCTGTGCGTAGGGAAGCTCAGTTTTAGTCACAGTAGCTCCCACAAGTGTCTCCTCAGTGTATTCCCATTTCCATAGAAACAGTGTATTTGCTGGGAGAAAAGTGCATTACTGTGCGCTTTCACCATTCAGCAAATACATGTGTAGAAGCACTGCGCTAGCAGAAACGAACGTTTTTCGACGTTTTCTAACTCAGGGAACAGGTTGCACACTTCTGAGATGCATTTGGGCAACTTTGTCAGAAATGAGTTTTTTGCCTACAGAGACATGCCTATTTACGCAGTAGTACAGATTCTGAGTATGTAACTGGGCTTGATGAAATCAGCATTTCTCTTGCTTCCCTGTGCGTAGGGAAGCTCAGTTTTAGTCACAGTAGTTCCCACAAGTGTCTCCTCAGTGTGTTCCCATTTCCTTAGAAACAGTGTATTTGCTGGGAGAAAAGTGCATTACTGTGCGCTTTCACCGTTCAGCAAATACATGTGTAGAAGCACAGCGTTAGCAGAAACGAACGTTTCTCGACTTTTTCTAACTCAGGGAAGAAGTTGCACACTTCTGAGATGCATTTGGGCAACTTTGTCAGAAATGAGTTTTTTGCCTAAAGAGACATACCTATTTGCGCAGTAGTACAGATTCTGAGTATGTAACTGGGCTGGATGAAATCAGCATTTCTCCTGCTTCCCTGTGCGTAGGGAAGCTCAGTTTTAGTCACAGTAGCTCCCACAAGTGTCTCCTCAGTGTGTTCCCATTTCTTTAGAAACAGTGTTTTTGCTGGGAGAAATGTGCATTACTGTGCGCTTTCACCGTTCAGCAAATACATGTGTAGAAGCACAGCGCTAGCTGAAACGACCGTTTCTCGACGTTTTCTAACTCAGGGAACAAGTTGCACACTTCTGAGATGCATTTGGGCAACTTTGTCAGAAATGTGTTTTTTGCCTAAAGAGACATGCCTATTTGCGCAGTAGTACAAATTCTGAGTATGTAACTGGGCTTGATGAAATCAGCATTTCTCTGGCTTCCCTGTGCGTAGGGAAGCTCAGTTTTAGTCACAGTAGCTCCCACAAGTGTCTCCTCAGTGTGTTCCCGGTTCCTTAGAAACAGTGTATTTGCTGGGAGAAAAGTGCATTATTCTGCGCTTTCACCGTTCAGCAAATACATGTGTAGAAGCACAGCGCTAGCAGAAACGAACGTTTCTCGACGTTTTCTAACTCAGGGACCAAGTTGCACACTTCTGACTTGCATTTGGGCAACTTTGTCAGAAATGAGTTTTTTGCCTACAGAGACATGCCTATTTGCGCAGTAGTACAGATTCTGAGTATGTAACTGGGCTTGATGAAATCAGCATTTCTCTTGCTTCCCTGTGCGTAGGGAAGCTCAGTTTTAGTCACAGTAGCTCCCACAAGTGTCTCCTCAGTGTGTTTCCAGATCCTTGGAAACAGTGTATTTGCTGGGAGAAAAATGCATTACTGTGCGCTTTCACCATTCAGCAAATACATGTGTAGAAGCACAGCGCTAGCAGAAACGAAAGTTTCTCGACGTTTTCTAACTCAGGGAACAGGTTGCACACTTCTGAGATGCATTTGGGCAACTTTGTCAGAAATGAGTTTTTTGCCTACAGAGACATGCCTATTTACGCAGTAGTACAGATTCTGAGTATGTAACTGGGCTTGATGAAATCAGCATTTCTCTTGCTTCCCTGTGCGTAGGGAAGCTCAGTTTTAGTCACAGTAGTTCCCACAAGTGTCTCCTCAGTGTGTTCCCATTTCCTTAGAAACAGTGTATTTGCTGGGAGAAAAGTGCATTACTGTGTGCTTTCACCGTTCAGCAAATACATGTGTAGAAGCACAGCGTTAGCAGAAACGAACATTTCTCAACTTTTTCTAACTCAGGGAAGAAGTTGCACACTTCTGAGATGCATTTGGGCAACTTTGTCAGAAATGAGTTTTTTGCCTAAAGAGACATACCTATTTTCGCAGTAGTACAGATTCTGAGTATGTAACTGGGCTGGATGAAATCAGCATTTCTCCTGCTTCCCTGTGCGTAGGGAAGCTCAGTTTTAGTCACAGTAGCTCCCACAAGTGTCTCCTCAGTGTGTTCCCATTTCTTTAGAAACAGTGTTTTTGCTGGGAGAAATGTGCATTACTGTGCGCTTTCACCGTTCAGCAAATACATGTGTAGAAGCACAGCGCTAGCTGAAACGACCGTTTCTCGACGTTTTCTAACTCAGGGAACAAGTTGCACACTTCTGAGATGCATTTGGGCAACTTTGTCAGAAATGAGTTTTTTGCCTAAAGAGACATGCCTATTTGCGCAGTAGTACAAATTCTGAGTATGTAACTGGGCTTGATGAAATCAGCATTTCTCTTGCTTCCCTGTGCGTAGGGAAGCTCAGTTTTAGTCACAGTAGCTCCCACAAGTGTCTCCTCAGTGTGTTCCCATTTCCTTAGAAACAGTGTATTTGCTGGGAGAAAAGTGCATTACTCTGCGCTTTCACCGTTCAGCAAATACATGTGTAGAAGCACAGCGCTAGCAGAAACGAAAGTTTCTCGACGTTTTCTAACTCAAGGACCAAGTTGCACACTTCTGACTTGCATTTGGGCAACTTTGTCAGAAATGAGTTTTTTGCCTACAGAGACATGCCTATTTGCGCAGTAGTACAGATTCTGAGTATGTAACTGGGCTTGATGAAATCAGCATTTCTCTTGCTTCCCTGTGCGTAGGGAAGCTCAGTTTTAGTCACAGTAGCTCCCACAAGTGTCTCCTCAGTGTGTTTCCAGATCCTTGGAAACAGTGTATTTGCTGGGAGAAAAATGCATTACTGTGCGCTTTCACCATTCAGCAAATACATGTGTAGAAGCACAGCCCTAGCAGAAACGAAAGTTTCTCGACGTTTTCTAACTCAGGGAACAGGTTGCACACTTCTGAGATGCATTTGGGCAACTTTGTCAATAATGAGTTTTTTGCCTACAGAGACATGCCTATTTACGCAGTAGTACAGATTCTGAGTATGTAACTGGGCTTGATGAAATCAGCATTTCTCTTGCTTCCCTGTGCGTAGGGAAGCTCAGTTTTAGTCACAGTAGTTCCCACAAGTGTCTCCTCAGTGTGTTCCCATTTCCTTAGAAACAGTGTATTTGCTGGGAGAAAAGTGCATTACTGTGCGCTTTCACCGTTCAGCAAATACATGTGTAGAAGCACAGCGTTAGCAGAAACGAACGTTTCTCGACTTTTTCTAACTCAGGGAAGAAGTTGCACACTTCTGAGATGCATTTGGGCAACTTTGTCAGAAATGAGTTTTTTGCCTAAAGAGACATACCTATTTGCGCAGTAGTACAGATTCTGAGTATGTAACTGGGCTGGATGAAATCAGCATTTCTCCTGCTTCCCTGTGCGTAGGGAAGCTCAGTTTTAGTCACAGTAGCTCCCACAAGTGTCTCCTCAGTGTGTTCCCATTTCTTTAGAAACAGTGTTTTTGCTGGGAGAAATGTGCATTACTGTGCGCTTTCACCGTTCAGCAAATACATGTGTAGAAGCACAGCGCTAGCTGAAACGACCGTTTCTCGACGTTTTCTAACTCAGGGACCAAATTGCACACTTCTGACTTGCATTTGGGCAACTTTGTCACAAATGAGTTTTTTGCCTACAGAGACATGCCTATTTGCGCAGTAGTACAGATTCTGAGTATGTAACTGGGCTTGATGAAATCAGCATTTCTCTTGCTTCCCTGTGCGTAGGGAAGCTCAGTTTTAGTCACAGTAGCTCCCACAAGTGTCTCCTCAGTGTATTCCCATTTCCATAGAAACAGTGTATTTGCTGGGAGAAAAGTGCATTACTGTGCGCTTTCACCATTCAGCAAATACATGTGTAGAAGCACTGCGCTAGCAGAAACGAACGTTTTTCGACGTTTTCTAACTCAGGGAACAGGTTGCACACTTCTGAGATGTATTTGGGCAACTTTGTCAGAAATGAGTTTTTTGCCTACAGAGACATGCCTATTTACGCAGTAGTACAGATTCTGAGTATGTAACTGGGCTTGATGAAATCAGCATTTCTCTTGCTTCCCTGTGCGTAGGGAAGCTCAGTTTTAGTCACAGTAGTTCCCACAAGTGTCTCCTCAGTGTGTTCCCATTTCCTTAGAAACAGTGTATTTGCTGGGAGAAAAGTGCATTACTGTGCGCTTTCACCGTTCAGCAAATACATGTGTAGAAGCACAGCGTTAGCAGAAACGAACGTTTCTCGACTTTTTCTAACTCAGGGAAGAAGTTGCACACTTCTGAGATGCATTTGGGCAACTTTGTCAGAAATGAGTTTTTTGCCTAAAGAGACATGCCTATTTGCGCAGTAGTACAGATTCTGAGTATGTAACTGGGCTTGATGAAATCAGCATTTCTCTTGCTTCCCTGTGCGTAGGGAAGCTCAGTTTTAGTCACAGTAGCTCCCACAAGTGTCTCCTCAGTGTGTTCCCAGTTCCTTAGAAACAGTGTATTTGCTGGGAGAAAAGTGCATTACTGTGCGCTTTCACCGTTCAGCAAATACATGTGTAGAAGCACAGCGCTAGCAGAAACGAACGTTTCTCGACGTTTTCTAACTCAGGGAACAAGTTGCACACTTCTGAGATGCATTTGGGCAACTTTGTCAGAAATGAGTTTTTTGCCTAAAGAGACATGCCTATTTGCGCAGTAGTACAGATTCTGAGTATGTAACTGGGCTTGATGAAATCAGCATTTCTCTTGCTTCCCTGTGCGTAGGGAAGCTCAGTTTTAGTCACAGTAGCTCCCACAAGTGTCTCCTCAGTGTGTTCCCAGTTCCATAGAAACAGTGTATTTGCTGGGAGAAAAGTGCATTACTGTGCGCTTTCACCATTCAGCAAATACATGTGTAGAAGCACAGCGCTAGCAGAAACGAACGTTTCTCGACGTTTTCTAACTCAGGGAACAAGTTGCACACTTCTGAGATGCATTTGGGCAACTTTGTCAGAAATGAGTTTTTTTCCTAAAGAGACATGCCTTTTTGCGCAGTAGTACAGATTCTGAGTATGTAACTGGGCTTGATGAAATCAGCATTTCTCTTGCTTCCCTGTGCGTAGGGAAGCTCAGTGTTAGTTACTGTAGCTCCCACAAGTGTCTCCTCAGTGTGTTCCCATTTCCTTAGAAACAGTGTTTTTGCTGGGAGAAAAGTGCATTACTGTGCGCTTTCACCGTTCAGCAAATACATGTGTAGAAGCACAGCGCTAGCAGAAACGAACGTTTCTTGACGTTTTCTAAGTCAGGGAACAAGTTGCACACTTCTGAGATGCATTTGGGCAACTTTGTCAGAAATGAGTTTTTTGCCTACAGAGACATGCCTATTTGCGCAGTAGTACAGATTCTGAGTATGTAACTGGGCTTGATGAAATCAGCATTTCTCTTGCTTCCCTGTGCGTAGGGAAGCTCAGTTTTAGTCACAGTAGCTCCCACAAGTGTCTCCTCGGTGTGTTCCTATTTCCTTAGAAACAGTGTATTTGCTGGGAGAAAAGTGCATTACTGTGCGCTTTCACCGTTCAGCAAGTACATGTGTAGAAGCACAGCGCTAGCAGAAACGACCGTTTCTCCACGTTTTCTAACTCAGGGAACAAGTTGCACACTTCTGAGATGCATTTGGGCAACTTTGTCAGAAATGAGTTTTTTCCCTAAAGAGACATGCCTATTTGCGCAGTAGTACAGATTGTGAGTATGTAACTGGGCTTGATGAAATCAGCATTTCTTTTGCTTCCCTGTGCGTAGGGAAGCTCAGTTTTAGTCACAGTAGCTCCCACAAGTGTCTCCTCAGTGTGTTCCCATTTCCTTAGAAACAGTGTATTTCCTGGGAGAAAAGTTCATTACTGTGCGCTTTCACCGTTCAGCAAATACATGCGTAGAAGCACAGCGCTAGCAGAAACGACCGTTTCTCGACGTTTTCAAACTCAGGGAACAAGTTGCACACTTCTGAGATGCATTTGGGCAACTTTGTCAGAAATGAGTTTTTTGCCTAAAGAGACATGCCTATAATAGCAGTAGTACAGATTCTGAGTATGTAACTGGGCTTGATGAAATCAGCATTTCTCTTGCTTCCCTGTGCGTAGGGAAGCTCAGTTTTAGTCACAGTAGCTCCCACAAGTGTCTCCTCAGTGTGTTCCCATTTCCTTAGAAACAGAGTATTTGCTGGGAGAAAAGTGCATTACTGTGCGCTTTCACCGTACAGCAAGTACATGTGTAGAAGCACAGCGCTAGCAGAAACGAACGTTTCTCGATGTTTACTAACTCAGGGAACAAGTTGCACACTTCTGAGATGCATTTGGGCAACTTTGTCAGAAATGAGTTTTTTGCCTAAAGAGACATGCCTATTTGCCCAGTAGTACAGATTCTGAGTATGTAACTGGGCTTGATGAAATCAGCATTTCTCTTGCTTCCCTGTGCGTAGGGAAGCTCAGTTTTAGTCACAGTAGCTCCCACAAGTGTCTCCTCAGTGTATTCCCATTTCCATAGAAACAGTGTATTTGCTGGGAGAAAAGTGCATTACTGTGCGCTTTCACCATTCAGCAAATACATGTGTAGAAGCACTGCGCTAGCAGAAACGAACGTTTTTCGACGTTTTCTAACTCAGGGAACAGGTTGCACACTTCTGAGATGCATTTGGGCAACTTTGTCAGAAATGAGTTTTTTGCCTACAGAGACATGCCTATTTACGCAGTAGTACAGATTCTGAGTATGTAACTGGGCTTGATGAAATCAGCATTTCTCTTGCTTCCCTGTGCGTAGGGAAGCTCAGTTTTAGTCACAGTAGTTCCCACAAGTGTCTCCTCAGTGTGTTCCCATTTCCTTAGAAACAGTGTATTTGCTGGGAGAAAAGTGCATTACTGTGCGCTTTCACCGTTCAGCAAATACATGTGTAGAAGCACAGCGTTAGCAGAAACGAACGTTTCTCGACTTTTTCTAACTCAGGGAAGAAGTTGCACACTTCTGAGATGCATTTGGGCAACTTTGTCAGAAATGAGTTTTTTGCCTAAAGAGACATACCTATTTGCGCAGTAGTACAGATTCTGAGTATGTAACTGGGCTGGATGAAATCAGCATTTCTCCTGCTTCCCTGTGCGTAGGGAAGCTCAGTTTTAGTCACAGTAGCTCCCACAAGTGTCTCCTCAGTGTGTTCCCATTTCTTTAGAAACAGTGTTTTTGCTGGGAGAAATGTGCATTACTGTGCGCTTTCACCGTTCAGCAAATACATGTGTAGAAGCACAGCGCTAGCTGAAACGACCGTTTCTCGACGTTTTCTAACTCAGGGAACAAGTTGCACACTTCTGAGATGCATTTGGGCAACTTTGTCAGAAATGAGTTTTTTGCCTAAAGAGACATGCCTATTTGCGCAGTAGTACAAATTCTGAGTATGTAACTGGGCTTGATGAAATCAGCATTTCTCTTGCTTCCCTGTGCGTAGGGAAGCTCAGTTTTAGTCACAGTAGCTCCCACAAGTGTCTCCTCAGTGTGTTCCCATTTCCTTAGAAACAGTGTATTTGCTGGGAGAAAAGTGCATTACTCTGCGCTTTCACCGTTCAGCAAATACATGTGTAGAAGCACAGCGCTAGCAGAAACGACCGTTTCTCGACGTTTTCTAACTCAGGGAACAAGTTGCACACTTCTGAGATGCATTTGGGCAACTTTGTCAGAAATGAGTTTTTTTCCTAAAGAGACATGCCTTTTTGCGCAGTAGTACAGATTCTGAGTATGTAAATGGGCTTGATGAAATCAGCATTTCTCTTGCTTCCCTGTGCGTAGGGAAGCTCAGTGTTAGTTACTGTAGCTCCCACAAGTGTCTCCTCAGTGTGTTCCCATTTCCTTAGAAACAGTGTTTTTGCTGGGAGAAAAGTGCATTACTGTGCGCTTTCACCGTTCAGCAAGTACATGTGTAGAAGCACAGCGCTAGCAGAAACGACCGTTTCTCCACGTTTTCTAACTCAGGGAACAAGTTGCACACTTCTGAGATGCATTTGGGCAACTTTGTCAGAAATGAGTTTTTTCCCTAAAGAGACATGCCTATTTGCGCAGTAGTACAGATTGTGAGTATGTAACTGGGCTTGATGAAATCAGCATTTCTTTTGCTTCCCTGTGCGTAGGGAAGCTCAGTTTTAGTCACAGTAGCTCCCACAAGTGTCTCCTCAGTGTGTTCCCATTTCCTTAGAAACAGTGTATTTCCTGGGAGAAAATTTCATTACTGTGCGCTTTCACCGTTCAGCAAATACATGCGTAGAAGCACAGCGCTAGCAGAAACGACCGTTTCTCGACGTTTTCTAACTCAGGGAACAAGTTGCACACTTCTGAGATGCATTTGGGCAACTTTGTCAGAAATGAGTTTTTTGCCTAAAGAGACATGCCTATTTGCGCATTACTACAGATTCTGAGTATGTAACTGGGCTTGATGAAATCAGCATTTCTCTTGCTTCCCTGTGCGTAGGGAAGCTCAGTTTTAGTCACAGTAGCTCCCACAAGTGTCTCCTTAGTGTGTTCCCATTTCCTTAGAAACAGTGTATTTGCTGGGAGAAAAGTGCATTACTGTGCGCTTTCACCGTTCAGCAAACACATGTGTAGAAGCACAGCGCTAGCAGAAACGAACGTTTCTTGACGTTTTCTAACTCAGGGAACAAGTTGCACACTTCTGAGATGCATTTGGGCAACTTTGTCAGAAATGAGTTTTTTGCCTACAGAGACATGCCTATTTGCGCAGTAGTACAGATTCTGAGTATGTAACTGGGCTTGATGAAATCAGCATTTCTCTTGCTTCCCTGTGCGTAGGGAAGCTCAGTTTTAGTCACAGTCACTCCCACAGGTGTCTCCTCAGTGTGTTCCCATTTCCATAGAAACAGTGTATTTGCTGGGAGAAAAGTGCATTACTGTGCGCTTTCACCGTTCAGCAAATACATGTGTAGAAGCACAGCGCTAGCAGAAACGACCGTTTCTAGACGTTTTCTAACTCAGGGAACAAGTTGCACACTTCTGAGGTGCATTTGGGCAACTTTGTCAGAAATGAGTTTTTTTCCTAAAGAGACATGCCTATTTACGCAGTAGTACAGATTCTGAGTATGTAACTGGGCTTGATGAAATCAGCATTTCTCTTGCTTCCCTGTGCGTAGGGAAGCTCAGTTTTAGTCACAGTAGCTCCCACAAGTGTCTCCTCAGTGTGTTCCCATTTCCTTAGAAACAGTATATTTGCTGGGAGAAAAGTGCATTACTGTGTGCTGTCACCGTTCAGCAAATACATGTGTTGAATCACAGCGCTAGCAGAAACGAACGTTTCTCGACGTTTTCTAACTCAGAGAACAAGTTGCACACTTCTGAGATGCATTTGTGCAACTTTGTCAGAAATGAGTTTTTTGCCTAAAGAGACATGCCTATTTGCGCAGTAGTACAGATTCCGAGTATGTAACTGGGCTTGATGAAATCAGCATTTTTCTTGCTTCCTTGTGCGTAGGGAAGCTCAGTTTTAGGCACAGTAGCTCCCACAAGTGTCTCCTCAGTGTGTTCCCATTTCCTTAGAAACAGTGTATTTGCTGGGAGAAAAGTGCATTACTGTGCGCTTTCACCGTTCAGCAAACACATGTGTAGAAGCACAGCGCTAGCAGAAACGAACGTTTCTTGACGTTTTCTAACTCAGGGAACAAGTTGCACACTTCTGAGATGCATTTGGGCAACTTTGTCAGAAATGAGTTTTTTGCCTACAGAGACATGCCTATTTGCGCAGTAGAACAGATTCTGAGTATGTAACTCGGTTTGATGAAATCAGCATTTCTCTTGCTTCCCTGTGCGTAGGGAAGCTCAGTTTTAGTCACAGTAGCTCCCACAAGTGTCTCCTCAGTGTGTTCCCATTTCCTTAGAAACAGTGTATTTCCTGGGAGAAAAGTGCATTACTGTGCGCTTTCACCGTTCAGCAAATACATGTGTAGAAGCACAGCGCTAGCAGAAACGACCGTTTCTAGACGTTTTCTAACTCAGGGAACAAGTTGCACACTTCTGAGGTGCATTTGGGCAACTTTGTCAGAAATGAGTTTTTTTCCTAAAGAGACATGCCTATTTACGCAGTAGTACAGATTCTGAGTATGTAACTGGGCTTGATGAAATCAGCATTTCTCTTGCTTCCCTGTGCGTAGGGAAGCTCAGTTTTAGTCACAGTAGCTCCCACAAGTGTCTCCTCAGTGTGTTCCCATTTCCTTAGAAACAGTATATTTGCTGGGAGAAAAGTGCATTACTGTGTGCTTTCACCGTTCAGCAAATACATGTGTTGAATCACAGCGCTAGCAGAAACGAACGTTTCTCGACGTTTTCTAACTCAGAGAACAAGTTGCACACTTCTGAGATGCATTTGTGCAACTTTGTCAGAAATGAGTTTTTTGCCTAAAGAGACATGCCTATTTGCGCAGTAGTACAGATTCCGAGTATGTAACTGGGCTTGATGAAATCAGCATTTTTCTTGCTTCCTTGTGCGTAGGGAAGCTCAGTTTTAGGCACAGTAGCTCCCACAAGTGTCTCCTCAGTGTGTTCCCATTTCCTTAGAAACAGTGTATTTGCTGGGAGAAAAGTGCATTACTGTGCGCTTTCACCGTTCAGCAAACACATGTGTAGAAGCACAGCGCTAGCAGAAACGAACGTTTCTTGACGTTTTCTAACTCAGGGAACAAGTTGCACACTTCTGAGATGCATTTGGGCAACTTTGTCAGAAATGAGTTTTTTGCCTACAGAGACATGCCTATTTGCGCAGTAGAACAGATTCTGAGTATGTAACTCGGTTTGATGAAATCAGCATTTCTCTTGCTTCCCTGTGCGTAGGGAAGCTCAGTTTTAGTCACAGTAGCTCCCACAAGTGTCTCCTCAGTGTGTTCCCATTTCCTTAGAAACAGTGTATTTCCTGGGAGAAAAGTGCATTACTGTGCGCTTTCACCGTTCAGCAAATACATGTGTAGAAGCACAGCGCTAGCAGAAACGAACGTTTCTCGACGTTTTCTACCTCAGGGAACAAGTTGCACACTTCTGAGATGCATTTGGGCAACTTTGTCAGAAATGAGTTTTTTGCCTAAAGAGACATGCCTATTTGCGCAGTAGTACAGATTCTGAGTATGTAACTGGGCTTGATGAAATCAGCATTTCTCTTGCTTCCCTGTGCGTAGGGAAGCTCAGTTTTAATCACAGTAGCTCCCACAAGTGTCTCCTCAGTGTGTTCCCATTTCCTTAGAAACAGTGTATTTGCTGGGAGAAAAGTGCATTACTGTGCGCTTTCACCGTTCAGCAAATACATGTGTAGAAGCACAGCGCTAGCAGAAACGACCGTTTCTCGACGTTTTCTAACTCAGGGAACAAGTTGCACACTTCTGAGATGCATTTGGGCAACTTTGTCAGAAATGAGTTTTTTGCCTACAGATTCATGCCTATTTGCGCAGTAGTACAGATTCTGAGTATGTAACTGGGCTTGATGAAATCAGCATTTCTCTTGCTTCCCTGTGCGTAGGGAAGCTCAGTTTTAGTCACAGTAGCTCCCACAAGTGTCTCCTCAGTGTGTTCCCATTTCCTTAGAAACAGTATATTTGCTGGGAGAAAAGTGCATTACTGTGCGCTTTCACCGTTCAGCAAATACATGTGTTGAATCACAGCGCTAGCAGAAACGAACGTTTCTCGACGTTTTCTAACTCAGAGAACAAGTTGCACACTTCTGAGATGCATTTGTGCAACTTTGTCAGAAATGAGTTTTTTGCCTAAAGAGACATGCCTATTTGCGCAGTAGTACAGATTCCGAGTATGTAACTGGGCTTGATGAAATCAGCATTTTTCTTGCTTCCTTGTGCGTAGGGAAGCTCAGTTTTAGGCACAGTAGCTCCCACAAGTGTCTCCTCAGTGTGTTCCCATTTCCTTAGAAACAGTGTATTTGCTGGGAGAAAAGTGCATTACTGTGCGCTTTCACCGTTCAGCAAACACATGTGTAGAAGCACAGCGCTAGCAGAAACGAACGTTTCTTGACGTTTTCTAACTCAGGGAACAAGTTGCACACTTCTGAGATGCATTTGGGCAACTTTGTCAGAAATGAGTTTTTTGCCTACAGAGACATGCCTATTTGCGCAGTAGTACAGATTCTGAGTATGTAACTGGGCTTGATGAAATCAGCATTTCTCTTGCTTCCCTGTGCGTAGGGAAGCTCAGTTTTAGTCACAGTCACTCCCACAGATGTCTCCTCAGTGTGTTCCCATTTCCTTAGAAACAGTGTATTCGCTGGGAGAAAAGTGCATTACTGTGCGCTTTCACCGTTCAGCAAATACATGTGTAGAAGCACAGCGCTAGCAGAAACGAACGTTTCTCGACGGTTTCTAACTCAGGGAACAAGTTGCACACTTCTGAGATGCATTTGGGCAACTTTGTCAGAAATGAGTTTTGTGCCTAAAGAGACATGCCTATTTGCGCAGTAGTACAGATTCTGCGTATGTAACTGGGCTTGATGAAATCAGCATTTCTCTTGCTTCCCTGTGCGTAGGGAAGCTCAGTTTTAGTCACAGTAGCTCCCACAAGTGTCTCCTCAGTGTGTTCTCATTTCCTTAGAAACAGTGTATTTGCTGGGAGAAAAGTGCATTACTGTGCGCTTTCACCGTTCAGCAAATACATGTGTAGAAGCACAGCGCTAGCAGAAACGAACGTTTCTCGACGTTTTCTAACTCAGGGAACAAGTTGCACACTTCTGAGATGCATTTGGGCAACTTTGTGAGAAATGAGTTTTTTGCCCACAGAGACATGCCTATTTGCGCAGTAGAACAGATTCTGAGTATGTAACTCGGTTTGATGAAATCAGCATTTCTCTTGCTTCCCTGTGCGTAGGGAAGCTCAGTTTTAGTCACAGTAGCTCCCACAAGTGTCTCCTCAGTGTGTTCCCATTTCCTTAGAAACAGTGTATTTCCTGGGAGAAAAGTGCATTACTGTGCGCTTTCACCGTTCAGCAAATACATGTGTAGAAGCACAGCGCTAGCAGAAACGAACGTTTCTCGACGTTTTCTACCTCAGGGAACAAGTTGCACACTTCTGAGATGCATTTGGGCAACTTTGTCAGAAATGATTTTTTTGCCTACAGAGACATGCCTATTTGCGCAGTAGTACAGATTCTGAGTATGTAACTGGGCTTGATGAAATCAGCATTTCTCTTGCTTCCCTGTGCGTAGGGAAGCTCAGTTTTAATCACAGTAGCTCCCACAAGTGTCTCCTCAGTGTGTTCCCATTTCCTTAGAAACAGTGTATTTGCTGGGAGAAAAGTGCATTACTGTGCGCTTTCACCGTTCAGCAAATACATGTGTAGAAGCACAACGGTAGCAGAAACGATCGTTCCTCCACGTTTTCTAACTCAGGGAACAAGTTGCACACTTCTGAGATGCATTTGGGCAACTTTGTCAGAAATGAGTTTTTTGCCTACAGAGACATGCCTATTTGCACAGTAGTACAGATTCTGAGTATGTAACTGGGCTGGATGAAATCAGCATTTTTCTTGCTTCCCTGTGCGTAGGGAAGCTCAGTTTTAGTCACAGTAGCTCCCACAAGTGTCTCCTCAGTGTGTTCCCATTTCCTTAGAAACAGTGTATTTGCTGGGAGAAAATTGCATTAATGGGCGCTTTCACCGTTCAGCAAATACATGTGTAGAAGCACAGCACTAGCAGAAACGACCGTTTCTCGACGTTTTCTAACTCAGGGAACAAGTTGCACACTTCTGAGATGCATTTGGGCAACTTTGTCAGAAATTAGTTTTTTGCCTACAGAGACATGCCTATTTGCGCAGTAGTACAGATTCTGAGTATGTAACTGGGCTTGATGAAATCAGCATTTCTCTTGCTTCCCTGTGCGTAGGGAAGCTCAGTTTTAGTCACAGTAGCTCCCACAAGTGTCTCCTCAGTGTGTTCCCATTTCCTTAGAAACAGTGTATTTGCTGGGAGAAAAGTGCATTAATGTGTGCTTTCACCGTTCAGCAAATACATGTGTAGAAGCACAGCGCTAGCAGAAACGAACGTTTCTCGACGTTTTCTAACTCAGGGAACAAGTTGCACACTTCTGGGATGCATTTGGGCAACTTTGTCAGAAATGAGTTTTTTGCCTACAGAGAAGTACAGATTCTGAGTATGTAACTGGGCTTGATGAAATCAGCATTTCTCTTGCTTCCCTGTGCGTAGGGAAGCTCAGTTTTAGTCACAGTAGCTCCCACAAGTGTCTCCTCAGTGTGTTCCTATTTCCGTAGAAACAGTATATTTGCTGGGAGAAAAGTGCATTACTGTGCGCTTTCACCGTTCAGCAAATACATGTGTAGAAGCACAGCGCTAGCAGATACGACCGTTTCTCGACGGTTTCTAACTCAGGGAACAAGTTGCACACTTCTGAGATGCATTTGGGCAACTTTGACAGAAATGAGTTTTTTGCCTACAGAGACATGCCTATTTGCGCAGTAGTACAGATTCTGAGTATGTAACTGGGCTTGATGAAATCAGCATTTCTCTTGCTTCCCTGTGCGTAGGGAAGCTCAGTTTTAGTCACAGTAGCTCCCACAAGTGTCTCCTGAGTGTGTTCCCATTTCCTTAGAAACAGTGTATTTGCTGGGAGAAAAGTGCATTACTGTGCTCTTTCACCGTTCAGCAAATACATGTGTAGAAGCACAGCGCTAGCAGAAACGACCGTTTCTCGACGTTTTCTAACTCAGGGAACAAGTTGCACACTTCTGAGATGCATTTGGGCAACTTTGTCAGAAATGAGTTTTTTGCCTACAGATTCATGCCTATTTGCGCAGTAGTACAGATTCTGAGTATGTAACTGGGCTTGATGAAATCATCAATTTTCTTGCTTCCCTGTGCGTAGGGAAGCTCAGTTTTAGTCACAGTAGCTCCCACAAGTGTCTCCTCAGTGTGTTCCCATTTCCTCAGAAACAGTGTATTTGCTGGGAGAAAAGTGCATTACTGTGCGCTTTCACCGTTCAGCAAATACATGTGTAGAAGCACAGCGTTAGCAGATATGACCGTTTCTCGACGTTTTCTAACTCAGGGAACAAGTTGCACACTTCTGAGATGCATTTGGGCAACTTTGTCAGAAATGAGTTTTTTGCCTACAGAGACATGCCTATTTGCGCAGTAGTACAGATTCTGAGTATGTAACTGGGCTGGATGAAATCAGCATTTTTCTTGCTTCCCTGTGCGTAGGGAAGCTCAGTTTTAGTCACAGTAGCTCGCACAAGTGTCTCCTCACTGTGTTCCCATTTCCTTAGAAACAGTGTATTTGCTGGGAGAAAATTGCATTAATGGGCGTTTTCACCGTTCAGCAAATACATGTGTAGAAGCACAGCACTAGCAGAAACAAACGTTTTTCGACGTTTTCTAACTCAGGGAACAAGTTGCACACTTCTGAGATGCATTTGGGCAACTTTGTCAGAAATTAGTTTTTTGCCTACAGAGACATGCCTATTTGCGCAGTAGTACAGATTCTGCGTATGTAACTGGGCTTGATGAAATCAGCATTTCTCTTGCTTCCCTGTGCGTAGGGAAGCTCAGTTTTAGTCACAGTAGCTCCCACAAGTGTCTCCTCAGTGTGTTCCCATTTCCTTAGAAACAGTGTATTTGCTGGGAGAAAAGTGCATTAATGTGTGCTTTCACCGTTCAGCAAATACATGTGTAGAAACACAGCGCTAGCAGAAACGAACGTTTCTCGACGTTTTCTAACTCAGGGAACAAGTTGCACACTTCTGGGATGCATTTGGGCAACTTTGTCAGAAATGAGTTTTTTGCCTACAGAGAAGTACAGATTCTGAGTATGTAACTGGGCTTGATGAAATCAGCATTTCTCTTGCTTCCCTGTGCGTAGGGAAGCTCAGTTTTAGTCACAGTAGCTCCCACAAGTGTCTCCTCAGTGTGTTCCCATTTCCTTAGAAACAGTGTATTTGCTGGGAGAAAAGTGCATTACTGTGCGCTTTCACCTTTCAGCAAATACATGTGTAGAAGCACAGCGCTAGCAGAAACAAACGTTTCTCGACGTTTTCTAACTCAGGGAACAAGTTGCACACTTCTGAGATGCATTTGGGTAACTTTGTCAGAAATGAGTTTTTTGCCTACAGAGACATGCCTATTTGCGCAGTAGTACAGATCTGAGAATGTAACTGGGCTTGATGAAATCAGCATTTCTCTTGCTTCCCTGTGCGTAGGGAAGCTCAGTTTTAGTCACAGTAGCTCCCACAAGTGTCTCCTCAGTGTGTTCCTATTTCCATACAAACAGTATATTTGCTGGGAGAAAAGTGCATTACTGTGCGCTTTCACCGTTCAGCAAATACATGTGTAGAAGCACAGCGCTAGCAGATACGACCGTGTCTCGACGGTTTCTAACTCAGGGAACAAGTTGCACACTTCTGAGATGCATTTGGGCAACTTTGACAGAAATGAGTTTTTTGCCTACAGAGACATGCCTATTTGCGCAGTAGTACAGATTCTGAGTATGTAACTGGGCTTGATGAAATCAGCATTTCTCTTGCGTCCCTGTGCGTAGGGAAGCTCAGTTTTAGTCACAGTAGCTCCCACAAGTGTCTCCTCAGTGTGTTCCCGTTTCCTTAGAAACAGTGTATTTGCTGGGAGAAAAGTGCATTACTGTGCTCTTTCACCGTTCAGCAAATACATGTGTAGAAGCACAGCGCTAGCAGAAACGACCGTTTCTCGACGTTTTCTAACTCAGGGAACAAGTTGCACACTTCTGCGATGCATTTGGGCAACTTTGTCAGAAATGAGTTTTTTGCCTACAGATTCATGCCTATTTGCGCAGTAGTACAGATTCTGAGTATGTAACTGGGCTTGATGAAATCAGCATTTCTCTTGCTTCCCTGTGCGTAGGGAAGCTCAGTTTTAGTCACAGTAGCTCCCACAAGTGTCTCCTCAGTGTGTTCCCATTTCCTTAGAAACAGTGTATTTGCTGGGAGAAAAGTGCATTACTGTGCGCTTTCACCGTTCAGCAAATACATGTGTAGAAGCACAGCGTTAGCAGATATGACCGTTTCTCGACGTTTTCTAACTCAGGGAACAAGTTGCACACTTCTGAGATGCATTTGGGCAACTTTGTCAGAAATGAGTTTTTTGCCTACAGAGACATGCCTATTTGCGCAGTAGTACAGATTCAGAGTATGTAACTGGGCTTGATGAAATCGGCATTTCTCTTGCTTCCCTGGTCGTAGGGAAGCTCAGTTTTAGTCACAGTAGCTCCCAAAAGTGTCTCCTCAGTGTGTTCCCATTTCCTTGGAAACAGTGTATTTGCTGGGAGAAAAGTGCATTACTGTGTGCTTTCACCGTTCAGCAAATACATGTGTAGAAGCACAGCACTGGGGGAAACGACCGTTTCTCGACGTTTTCTAACTCAGGGAACAAGTTGCACACTTCTGAGATTCATTTGGGCAACTTTGTCAGAAATGAGTTTTTTGCCTACAGAGACATGCCTATTTGCGCAGTAGTACAGATTCTGAGTATGTAACTGGGCTTGATGAAATCAGCATTTCCTTGCTTCCCTGTGCGTAGGGAAGCTCAGTTTTAATCACAGTAGCTCCCACAAGTGTCTCCTCAGTGTGTTCCCATTTCCTTAGAAACAGTGTATTTGCTGGGAGAAAAGTGCATTACTGTGCGCTTTCACCGTTCAGCAAATACATGTGTAGAAGCACAGCGCTAGCAGAAACGAACGTTTCTCGACGTTTTCTAACTCAGGGAACAAGTTGCACACTTCTGAGATGCATTTGGGCAACTTTGTCAGAAATGAGTTTTTTGCCTACAGAGACATGCCTATTTGGCAGTAGTACAGATTCTGAGTATGCAACTGGGCTGGATGAAATCAGCATTTCTCTTGCTTCCCTGTGCATAGGGAAGCTCAGTTTTAGTCACAGTAGCTCCCACAAGTGTCTCCTCAGTGTGTTCCCATTTCCTTAGAAACAGTGTATTTGCTGGGAGAAAAGTGCATTACTGTGTGCTTTCACCGTTCAGCAAATACATGTGTAGAAGCACAGCACTGGGGGAAACGAACGTTTCTCTACGTTTTCTAACTCAGGGAACAAATTGCACACTTCTGAGATGCATTTCGGCAACTTTGTCAGAAATGAGTTTTTTGCCTACAGAGACATGCCTATTTGGCAGTAGTACAGATTCTGAGTATGCAACTGGGCTGGATGAAATCAGCATTTCTCTTGCTTCCCTGTGCATAGGGAAGCTCAGTTTTAGTCACAGTAGCTCCCACAAGTGTCTCCTCAGTGTGTTCCCATTTCCTTAGAAACAGTGTATTTGCTGGGAGAAAAGTGCATTAGTGTGCGCTTTCACCGTTCAGCAAATACATGTGTAGAAACACAGCGCTAGCAGAAACGACCGTTTCTCGACGTTTTCTAACTCAGGGAACAAGTTGCACACTTCTGAGATGCATTTGGGCAACTTTGTCTGAAATGAGTTTTTTGCCTACAGAGAAGTACAGATTCTGAGTATGTAACTGGGCTTGATGAAATCAGCATTTCTCTTGCTTCCCTGTGCGTAGGGAAGCTCAGTTTTAGTCACAGTAGCTCCCACAAGTGTCTCCTCAGTGTGTTCCCATTTCCTTAGAAACAGTGTATTTGCAGGGAGAAAAGTGCATTACTGTGCGCTTTCACCGTTCAGCAAATACATGTGTAGAAGCACAGAGCTAGCAGAAACGACCGTTTCTCGACGTTTTCTAACTCAGGGAACAAGTTGCACACTACTGAGATTCATTTGGGCAACTTTGTCAGAAATGAGTTTTTTGCCTACAGAGACATGCCTATTTGCGCAGTAGTACAGATTCAGAGTATGTAACTGGGCTTGATGAAATCAGCATTTCTCTTGCTTCCCTGTGCGTAGGGAAGCTCAGTTTTAATCAAAGTAGCTCACACAAGTGTCTCCTCAGTGTGTTCCCATTTCCTTAGAAACAGTGTATTTGCTGGGAGAAAAGTGCATTACTGTGCGCTTTCACCGTTCAGCAAATACATGTGTAGAAGCACAGCGCTAGCAGAAACGAACGTTTCTCGACGTTTTCTAACTAAGGGAACAAGTTGCACACTTCTGAGATGCATTTGGGCAACTTTGTCAGAAATGAGTTTTTTTCCTACAGAGACATGCCTATATGCGCAGTAGTACAGATTCTGAGTATGTAACTGGGCTGGATGAAATCAGCATTTCTCTTGCTTCCCTTTGCGTAGGGAAGCTCAGTTTTAGTCACAGTAGCTCCCACAAGTGTCTCCTCAGTGTGTTCCCATTTCCTTAGAAACAGTGTATTTGCTGGGAGAAAAGTGCATTAGTGTGCGCTTTCACCGTTCAGCAAATACATGTGTAGAAGCACAGCGCTAGCAGAAATGAACGTTTCTCCACGTTTTCTAACTCAGGGAACAAGTTGCACACTTCTGAGATGCATTTGGGCAACTTTGTCAGTAATGAATTTTTTGCCTACAGAGACATGCCTATTTGCACAGTAGTACAGATTCTGAGTATGTAACTGGGCTGGATGAAATCAGCATTTTTCTTGCTTCCCTGTGCGTAGGGAAGCTCAGTTTTAGTCACAGTAGCTCCCACAAGTGTCTCCTCAGTGTGTTCCCATTTCCTTAGAAACAGTGTATTTGCTGGGAGAAAAGTGCATTAGTGTGCGCTTTCACCGTTCAGCAAATACATGTGTAGAAACACAGCGCTAGCAGAAACGACCGTTTCTCGACGTTTTCTAACTCAGGGAACAAGTTGCACACTTCTGAGATGCATTTGGGCAACTTTGTCTGAAATGAGTTTTTTGCCTACAGAGAAGTACAGATTCTGAGTATGTAACTGGGCTTGATGAAATCAGCATTTCTCTTGCTTCCCTGTGCGTAGGGAAGCTCAGTTTTAGTCACAGTAGCTCCCACAAGTGTCTCCTCAGTGTGTTCCCATTTCCTTAGTAACAGTGTATTTGCAGGGAGAAAAGTGCATTACTGTGCGCTTTCACCGTTCAGCAAATACATGTGTAGAAGCACAGAGCTAGCAGAAACGACCGTTTCTCGACGTTTTCTAACTCAGGGAACAAGTTGCACACTACTGAGATTCATTTGGGCAACTTTGTCAGAAATGAGTTTTTTGCCTACAGAGACATGCCTATTTGCGCAGTAGTACAGATTCAGAGTATGTAACTGGGCTTGATGAAATCAGCATTTCTCTTGCTTCCCTGTGCGTAGGGAAGCTCAGTTTTAATCAAAGTAGCTCACACAAGTGTCTCCTCAGTGTGTTCCCATTTCCTTAGAAACAGTGTATTTGCTGGGAGAAAAGTGCATTACTGTGCGCTTTCACCGTTCAGCAAATACATGTGTAGAAGCACAGCGCTAGCAGAAACGAACGTTTCTCGACGTTTTCTAACTAAGGGAACAAGTTGCACACTTCTGAGATGCATTTGGGCAACTTTGTCAGAAATGAGTTTTTTTCCTACAGAGACATGCCTATATGCGCAGTAGTACAGATTCTGAGTATGTAACTGGGCTGGATGAAATCAGCATTTCTCTTGCTTCCCTTTGCGTAGGGAAGCTCAGTTTTAGTCACAGTAGCTCCCACAAGTGTCTCCTCAGTGTGTTCCCATTTCCTTAGAAACAGTGTATTTGCTGGGAGAAAAGTGCATTACTGTGCGCTTTCACCGTTCAGCAAATACATGTGTAGAAGCACAGCGCTAGCAGAAATGAACGTTTCTCCACGTTTTCTAACTCAGGGAACAAGTTGCACACTTCTGAGATGCATTTGGGCAACTTTGTCAGTAATGAATTTTTTGCCTACAGAGACATGCCTATTTGCACAGTAGTACAGATTCTGAGTATGTAACTGGGCTGGATGAAATCAGCATTTTTCTTGCTTCCCTGTGCGTAGGGAAGCTCAGTTTTAGTCACAGTAGCTCCCACAAGTGTCTCCTCAGTGTGTTCCCATTTCCTTAGAAACAGTGTATTTGCTGGGAGAAAAGTGCATTACTGTGCGCTTTCACCGTTCAGCAAATACATGTGTAGAAGCACAGCGCTAGCAGAAACAAACGTTTCTCGACGTTTTCTAACTCAGGGAACAAGTTGCACACTTCTGAGATGCATTTGGGCAACTTTGTCAGAAATGAGTTTTTTGCCTACAGAGACATGCCTATTTGCGCAGTAGTACAGATTCTGAGTATGTAACTGGGCTTGATGAAATCAGCATTTCTCTTGCTTCCCTGTGCGTAGGGAAGCACAGTTTTAGTCACAGTAGCTCCCACAAGTGTCTCCTCAGTGTGTTCCCATTTCCTTAGAAACAGTGTATTTGCTGGGAGAAAAGTGCATTACTGTGCGCTTTCACCGTTCAGCAAATACATGTGTAGAAGCACAGTGCTAGCAGAAACGAACGTTTCTCGACGTTTTCTAACTCAGGGAACAAGTTGCACACTTCTGAGATGCATTTGGGCATATTTGTCAGAAATGAGTTTTTTGTCTACAGAGACATGCCTATTTGCGCAGTAGTACAGATTCTGAGTATGTAACTGGGCTTGATGAAATCAGCATTTCTCTTGCTTCCCTGTGCGTAGGGAAGCTCAGTTTTAGTCACAGTAGCTCCCACAAGTGTCTCCTCAGTGTGTTCCCATTTCCTTAGAAACAGTGTATTTGCTGGGAGAAAAGTGCATTACTGTGCGCTTTCACCGTTCAGCAAATACATGTGTAGAAGCACAGCGCTAGCAGGAACAAACGTTTCTCGACGTTTTCTAACTCAGGGAACAAGTTGCACACTTCTGAGATGCATTTGGGCAACTTTGTCAGAAATGAGTTTTTCGCCTACAGAGACATGCCTATTTGCGCAGTAGTACAGATTCTGAGTATGTAACTGGGCTTGATGAAATCAGCATTTCTCTTGCTTCCCTGTGCGTAGGGAAGCTCAGTTTTAGTCACAGTAGCTCACACAAGTGTCTCCTCAGTGTGTTCCCATTTCCTTAGAAACAGTGTATTTGCTGGGAGAAAAGTGCATTACTGTGCGCTTTCACCGTTCAGCAAATACATGTGTAGAAGCACAGCGCTAGCAGAAACGAACGTTTCTCGAGGTTTTCTAACTCAGGGAACAAGTTGCACACTTCTGAGATGAATTTGGGCAACTTTGTCAGAAATGAGTTTTTTGCGTAAAGAGACATGCCTATTTGCGCAGTAGTACAGATTCTGAGTATGTAACTGGGCTTGATGAAATCAGCATTTCTCTTGCTTCCCTGTGCGTAGGGAAGCTCAATTTTAGTCACAGTAGCTCCCACAAGTGTCTCCTCACTGTGTTCCCATTTCCTTAGAAACAGTGTATTTGCTGGGAGAAAAGTGCATTAGTGTGCGCTTTCACCGTTCAGCAAATACATGTGTAGAAGCACAGCGCTAGCAGAAATGAACGTTTCTCCACGTATTCTAACTCAGGGAACAAGTTGCACACTTCTGAGATGCATTTGGGCAACTTTGTCAGTAATGAATTTTTTGCCTACAGAGACATGCCTATTTGCACAGTAGTACAGATTCTGAGTATGTAACTGGGCTGGATGAAATCAGCATTTTTCTTGCTTCCCTGTGCGTAGGGAAGCTCAGTTTTAGTCACAGTAGCTCCCACAAGTGTCTCCTCAGTGTGTTCCCAGTTCCTTAGAAACAGTGTATTTGCTGGGAGAAAAGTGCATTACTGTGCGCTTTCACCGTTCAGCAAATACATGTGTAGAAGCACAGCGCTAGCAGATACGACCCTTTCTCGACGTTTTCTAACTCAGGGAACAAGTTGCACACTTCTGAGATGCATTTGGGCAACTTTGACAGAAATGAGTTTTTTGCCTACAGAGACATGCCTATTTGCGCAGTAGTACAGATTCTGAGTTTGTAACTGGGCTTGATGAAATCAGCATTTCTCTTGCTTCCCTGTGCGTAGGGAAGCTCAGTTTTAGTCACAGTAGCTCCCACAAGTGTCTCCTCAGTGTGTTCCCATTTCCTTAGAGACAGTGTATTTGCTGGGAGAAAAGTGCATTAGTGTGCGCTTTCACCGTTCAGCAAATACATGTGTAGAAGCACAGCGCTAGCAGAAACGAACGTTTCTCGACGTTTTCTAAATCAGGGAACAAGTTGCACACTTCTGAGATGCATTTGGGCAACTTTGTCAGAAATGAGTTTTTTGCCTACAGAGACATGCCTATTTGCGCAGTAGTACAGATTCTGAGTATGTAATTGGGCTTGATGAAATCAGCATTTCTCTTGCATCCCTGTGCGTAGGGAAGCTCAGTTTTAGTCACAGTAGCTCCCACAATTGTCTCCTCAGTGTGTTCCCATTTCCTTAGAAACAGTGTATTTGCTGGGAGAAAAGTGCATTACTGTGCGCTTTCACCGTTCAGCAAATACATGTGTAGAAGCACAGCGTTAGCAGATATGACCGTTTCTCGACATTTTCTAACTCAGGGTACAAGTTGCACACTTCTGAGATGCATTTGGGCAACTTTTTCAGAAATGAGTTTTTTGCCTACAGAGATATGCCTGTTTGCACAGTAGTACAGATTCTGAGTATGTAACTAGGCTTGATGAAATCAGCATTTCTCTTGCTTCCCTGTGCATAGGGAAGCTCAGTTTTAGTCACAGTAGGTCCCACAAGTGTCTCCTCAGTGTGTTCCCAGTTCCTTAGAAACAGTGTATTTGCTGGGAGAAAAGTGCATTACTGTGCGCTTTCACCGTTCAGCAAATACATGTGTAGAAGCACAGCGCTAGCAGAAACGAACGTTTCTCGAGGTTTTCTAACTCAGGGAACAAGTTGCACACTTCTGAGATGCATTTGGGCAACTTTGTCAGAAATGAGTTTTTTGCCTACAGATTCATGCCTATTTGCGTAGTAGTACAGATTCTGAGTATGTAACTGGGCTTGATGAAATCAGCATTTCTCTTGCTTCCCTGTGCGTAGGGAAGCTCAGTTTTAGTCACAGTAGCTCCCACAAGTGTCTGCTCAGTGTGTTCCCATTTCCTTAGAAACAGTGTATTTGCTGGGAAAAAAGTGCACTACTGTGCGCTTTCACCGTTCAGCAAATACATGTGTAGAAGCACAGCGTTAGCAGATATGACCGTTTCTCGACGTTTTCTAACTCAGGGAACAAGTTGCACACTTCTGAGATGCATTTGGGCAACTTTGTCAGAAATGAGTTTTTTGCCTACAGAGATATGCCTATTTGCGCAGTAGTACAGATTCTGAGTATGTAACTGGGCTTGATGAAATCAGCATTTCTCTTGCTTCCCTGTGCGTAGGGAACCTCAGTTTTAGTCACAGTAGGTCCCACAAGTGTCTCCTCAGTGTGTTCCCAGTTCCTTAGAAACAGTGTATTTGCTGGGAGAAAAGTGCATTACTGTGCGCTTTCACCGTTCAGCAAATACATGTGTAGAAGCACAGCGCTAGCAGAAACGAACGTTTCTCGAGGTTTTCTAACTCAGGGAACAAGTTGCACACTTCTGAGATGAATTTGGGCAACTTTGTCAGAAATGAGTTTTTTGCGTAAAGAGACATGCCTATTTGCGCAGTAGTACAGATTCTGAGTATGTAACTGGGCTTGATGAAATCAGCATATCTCTTGCTTCCCTGTGCGTAGGGAAGCTCAGTTTTAGTCACAGTAGCTCCCACAAGTGTCTCCTCAGTGTGTTCCCAGTTCCTTAGAAACAGTGTATTTGCTGGGAGAAAAGTGCATTACTGTGCGCTTTCACCGTTCAGCAAATACATGTGTAGAAGCACAGCGCTAGCTGAAACGACCGTTTCTCGACGTTTTCTAACTCAGGGAACAAGTTGCACACTTCTGAGATGCATTTGGGCAACTTTGTCAGAAATGAGTTTTTTGCCTACAGAGACATGCCTGTTTGCGCAGTAGTGCAGATTCTGAGTATGTAACTGGGCTTGATGAAATCAGCATTTCTCTTGCTTCCCTGTGCGTAGGGAAGCTCAGTTTTAGTCACAGTAGCTCCCACAAGTGTCTCCTCAGTGTGTTCCCATTTCCTTAGAAACAGTGTATTTGCTGGGAGAAAAGTGCATTACTGTGCGCTTTCACCGTTCAGCAAATACATGTGTAGAAGCACAGCGCTAGCAGAAACGAACGTTTCTCGACGTTTTCTAACTCAGGGAACAAGTTGCACACTTCTGAGATGCATTTGGGCAACTTTGTCAGAAATGAGTTTTTTGCCTACAGAGACATGCCTATTTGCGCAGTAGTACAGATTCTGAGTATGTAACTGGGCTTGATGAAATCAGCATTTCTCTTGTTTCCCTGTGCGTAGGGAAGCTCAGTTTTAGTCACAGTAGCTCCCACAAGTGTCTCCTCAGTGTGTTCCCATTTCCTTAGAAACAGTGTATTTGCTGGGAGAAAAGTGCATTACTGTGCGCTTTCACCGTTCAGCAAATACATGTGTAGAAGCACAGCGTTAGCAGATATGACCGTTTCTCGACGTTTTCTAACTCAGGGAACAAGTTGCACACTTCTGAGATGCATTTGGGCAACTTTGTCAGAAATGAGTTTTTTGCCTACAGAGATATGCCTATTTGCGCAGTAGTACAGATTCTGAGTATGTAACTGGGCTTGATGAAATCAGCATTTCTCTTGCTTCCCTGTGCGTAGGGAACCTCAGTTTTAGTCACAGTAGGTCCCACAAGTGTCTCCTCAGTGTGTTCCCAGTTCCTTAGAAACAGTGTATTTGCTGGGAGAAAAGTGCATTACTGTGCGCTTTCACCGTTCAGCAAATACATGTGTAGAAGCACAGCGCTAGCAGAAACGAACGTTTCTCGAGGTTTTCTAACTCAGGGAACAAGTTGCACACTTCTGAGATGAATTTGGGCAACTTTGTCAGAAATGAGTTTTTTGCGTAAAGAGACATGCCTATTTGCGCAGTAGTACAGATTCTGAGTATGTAACTGGGCTTGATGAAATCAGCATTTCTCTTGCTTCCCTGTGCGTAGGGAAGCTCAGTTTTAGTCACAGTAGCTCCCACAAGTGTCTCCTCAGTGTGTTCCCATTTCCTTAGCAACAGTGTATTTGCTGGGAGAAAAGTGCATTACTGTGCGCTTTCACCGTTCAGCAAATACATGTGTAGAAGCACAGCGTTAGCAGATATGACCGTTTCTCGACATTTTCTAACTCAGGGTACAAGTTGCACACTTCTGAGATGCATTTGGGCAACTTTTTATGAAATGAGTTTTTTGCCTACAGAGATATGCCTGTTTGCATAGTAGTACAGATTCTGAGTATGTAACTAGGCTTGATGAAATCAGCATTTCTCTTGCTTCCCTGTGCGTAGGGAAGCTCAGTTTTAGTCACAGTAGGTCCCACAAGTGTCTCCTCAGTGTGTTCCCATTTCCTTAGAAACAGTGTATTTGCTGGGAGAAAAGTGCATTACTGTGCGTTTTCACCGTTCAGCAAATACATGTGTAGAAGCACAGCGCTAGCAGAAACGAACGTTTCTCGAGGTTTTCTAACTCAGGGAACAAGTTGCACACTTCTGAGATGCATTTGGGCAACTTTGTCAGAAATGAGTTTTTTGCCTATAGATTCATGCCTATTTGCGTAGTAGTACAGATTCTGAGTATGTAACTGGGCTTGATGAAATCAGCATTTCTCTTGCTTCCCTGTGCGTAGGGAAGCTCAGTTTTAGTCACAGTAGCTCCCACAAGTGTCTCCTCAGTGTGTTCCCATTTCCTTAGAAACAGTGTTTTTGCTGGGAGAAAAGTGCATTACTGTGCGCTTTCACCGTTCAGCAAATACATGTGTAGAAGCACAGCGTTAGCAGATATGACCGTTTCTCGACGTTTTCTAACTCAGGGAACAAGTTGCACACTTCTGAGATGCATTTGGGCAACTTTGTCAGAAATGAGTTTTTTGCCTACAGAGACATGCCTATTTGCGCAGTAGTACAGATTCTGAGTATGTAACTGGGCTTGATGAAATCAGCATTTCTCTTGCTTCCCTGTGCGTAGGGAAGCTCAGTTTTAGTCACAGTAGCTCCCACAAGTGTCTCCTCAGTGTGTTCCCAGTTCCTTAGAAACAGTGTATTTGCTGGGAGAAAAGTGCATTACTGTGCGCTTTCACCGTTCAGCAAATACATGTGTAGAAGCACAGCGCTAGCTGAAACGACCGTTTCTCGACGTTTTCTAACTCAGGGAACAAGTTGCACACTTCTGAGATGCATTTGGGCAACTTTGTCAGAAATGAGTTTTTTGCCTACAGAGACATGCCTATTTGCGCAGTAGTACAGATTCTGAGTATGTAACTGGGCTTGATGAAATCAGCATTTCTCTTGCTTCCCTGTGCGTAGGGAAGCTCAGTTTTAGTCACAGTAGCTCCCACAAGTGTCTCCTCAGTGTGTTCCCATTTCCTTAGAAACAGTGTATTTGCTGGGAGAAAAGTGCATTACTGTGCGCTTTCACCGTTCAGCAAATACATGTGTAGAAGCACAGCGCTAGCAGAAACGAACGTTTCTCGACGTTTTCTAACTCAGGGAACAAGTTGCACACTTCTGAGATGCATTTGGGCAACTTTGTCAGAAATGAGTTTTTTGCCTACAGAGACATGCCTATTTGCGCAGTAGTACAGATTCTGAGTATGTAACTGGGCTTGATGAAATCAGCATTTCTCTTGTTTCCCTGTGCATAGGGAAGCTCAGTTTAGTCACAGTAGCTCCCACAAGTGTCTCCTCAGTGTGTTCCCATTTCCTTAGAAACAGTGTATTTGCTGGGAGAAAAGTGCATCACTTTGTGCTTTCACCGTTCAGCAAGTACATGTGTAGAAGCACAGCGCTAGCAGAAACGAACGTTTCTCGACGTTTTCTAACTCAGGGAACAAGTTGCACACTTGTGACATGCATTTGGGCAACTTTGTCAGAAATGAGTTTTTTGCCTACAGAGACATGCCTATTTGCGCAGTAGTACAGATTCTGAGTATGTAACTGGGCTTGATGAAATCAGCATTTTTCTTGCTTCCCTGTGCATAGGGAAGCTCAGTTTTAGTCCCAGTAGCTCCCACAAGTGTCTCCTCAGTGTGTTCCACTTTCCTTAGAAACAGTGTATTTGCTGGGAGAAAAGTGCATTACTGTGCGCTTTCACCGTTCAGCAAATACATGTGTAGAAGCACAGCGCTAGCAGAAACGAACGTTTCTCGACGTTTTCTCAATCAGGGAACAAGTTGCACACTTCTGAGATGCATTTGGGCAACTTTGTCAGAAATGAGTTTTTTGCCTACAGAGACATGCCTATTTGCGCAGTAGTACAGATTCTGAATATGTAACTGTGCTTGATGAAATCAGCATTTCTCTTGCTTCCCTGTGCGTAGGGAAGCTCAGTTTTAGTCACAGTAGCTCCCACAAGTGTCTCCTCAGTGTGTTCCCATTTCCTTAGAAACAGTGTATTTGCTGGGAGAAAAGTGCATCACTTTGTGCTTTCACTGTTCAGCAAATACATGTGTAGAAGCACAGCGCTAGCAGAAACGACCGTTTCTCGACATTTTCTAACTCAGGGAACAAGTTGTACACTTCTGGGATGCATTTGGGCAACTTTGTCAGAAATGAGTTTTTTGCCTACAGAGACATGCCTATTTGCGCAGTAGTACAGATTCTGAGTATGTAACTGGGCTTGATGAAATCAGCATTTCTCTTGCTTCCCTGTGCGTAGGGAAGCTCAGTTTTAGTCACAGTAGCTCCCACAAGTGTCTCCTCAGTGTGTTCCCATTTCCTTAGAAACAGTGTTTTTGCTGGGAGAAAAGTGCATTACTGTGCGCTTTCACCGTTCAGCAAATACATGTGTAGAAGCACAGCGTTAGCAGATATGACCGTTTCTCGACGTTTTCTAACTCAGGGAACAAGTTGCACACTTCTGAGATGCATTTGGGCAACTTTGTCAGAAATGAGTTTTTTGCCTACAGAGACATGCCTATTTGCGCAGTAGTACAGATTCTGAGTATGTAACTGGGCTTGATGAAATCAGCATTTCTCTTGCTTCCCTGTGCGTAGGGAAGCTCAGTTTTAGTCACAGTAGCTCCCACAAGTGTCTCCTCAGTGTGTTCCCATTTCCTTAGCAACAGTGTATTTGCTGGGAGAAAAGTGCATTACTGTGCGCTTTCACCGTTCAGCAAATACATGTGTAGAAGCACAGCGTTAGCAGATATGACCGTTTCTCGACATTTTCTAACTCAGGGTACAAGTTGCACACTTCTGAGATGCATTTGGGCAACTTTTTATGAAATGAGTTTTTTGCCTACAGAGATATGCCTGTTTGCATAGTAGTACAGATTCTGAGTATGTAACTAGGCTTGATGAAATCAGCATTTCTCTTGCTTCCCTGTGCGTAGGGAAGCTCAGTTTTAGTCACAGTAGGTCCCACAAGTGTCTCCTCAGTGTGTTCCCATTTCCTTAGAAACAGTGTATTTGCTGGGAGAAAAGTGCATTACTGTGCGTTTTCACCGTTCAGCAAATACATGTGTAGAAGCACAGCGCTAGCAGAAACGAACGTTTCTCGAGGTTTTCTAACTCAGGGAACAAGTTGCACACTTCTGAGATGCATTTGGGCAACTTTGTCAGAAATGAGTTTTTTGCCTATAGATTCATGCCTATTTGCGTAGTAGTACAGATTCTGAGTATGTAACTGGGCTTGATGAAATCAGCATTTCTCTTGCTTCCCTGTGCGTAGGGAAGCTCAGTTTTAGTCACAGTAGCTCCCACAAGTGTCTCCTCAGTGTGTTCCCATTTCCTTAGAAACAGTGTTTTTGCTGGGAGAAAAGTGCATTACTGTGCGCTTTCACCGTTCAGCAAATACATGTGTAGAAGCACAGCGTTAGCAGATATGACCGTTTCTCGACGTTTTCTAACTCAGGGAACAAGTTGCACACTTCTGAGATGCATTTGGGCAACTTTGTCAGAAATGAGTTTTTTGCCTACAGAGACATGCCTATTTGCGCAGTAGTACAGATTCTGAGTATGTAACTGGGCTTGATGAAATCAGCATTTCTCTTGCTTCCCTGTGCGTAGGGAAGCTCAGTTTTAGTCACAGTAGCTCCCACAAGTGTCTCCTCAGTGTGTTCCCAGTTCCTTAGAAACAGTGTATTTGCTGGGAGAAAAGTGCATTACTGTGCGCTTTCACCGTTCAGCAAATACATGTGTAGAAGCACAGCGCTAGCTGAAACGACCGTTTCTCGACGTTTTCTAACTCAGGGAACAAGTTGCACACTTCTGAGATGCATTTGGGCAACTTTGTCAGAAATGAGTTTTTTGCCTACAGAGACATGCCTATTTGCGCAGTAGTACAGATTCTGAGTATGTAACTGGGCTTGATGAAATCAGCATTTCTCTTGCTTCCCTGTGCGTAGGGAAGCTCAGTTTTAGTCACAGTAGCTCCCACAAGTGTCTCCTCAGTGTGTTCCCATTTCCTTAGAAACAGTGTATTTGCTGGGAGAAAAGTGCATTACTGTGCGCTTTCACCGTTCAGCAAATACATGTGTAGAAGCACAGCGCTAGCAGAAACGAACGTTTCTCGACGTTTTCTAACTCAGGGAACAAGTTGCACACTTCTGAGATGCATTTGGGCAACTTTGTCAGAAATGAGTTTTTTGCCTACAGAGACATGCCTATTTGCGCAGTAGTACAGATTCTGAGTATGTAACTGGGCTTGATGAAATCAGCATTTCTCTTGTTTCCCTGTGCATAGGGAAGCTCAGTTTAGTCACAGTAGCTCCCACAAGTGTCTCCTCAGTGTGTTCCCATTTCCTTAGAAACAGTGTATTTGCTGGGAGAAAAGTGCATCACTTTGTGCTTTCACCGTTCAGCAAGTACATGTGTAGAAGCACAGCGCTAGCAGAAACGAACGTTTCTCGACGTTTTCTAACTCAGGGAACAAGTTGCACACTTGTGACATGCATTTGGGCAACTTTGTCAGAAATGAGTTTTTTGCCTACAGAGACATGCCTATTTGCGCAGTAGTACAGATTCTGAGTATGTAACTGGGCTTGATGAAATCAGCATTTTTCTTGCTTCCCTGTGCATAGGGAAGCTCAGTTTTAGTCCCAGTAGCTCCCACAAGTGTCTCCTCAGTGTGTTCCACTTTCCTTAGAAACAGTGTATTTGCTGGGAGAAAAGTGCATTACTGTGCGCTTTCACCGTTCAGCAAATACATGTGTAGAAGCACAGCGCTAGCAGAAACGAACGTTTCTCGACGTTTTCTAACTCAGGGAACAAGTTGCACACTTCTGAGATGCATTTGGGCAACTTTGTCAGAAATGAGTTTTTTGCCTACAGAGACATGCCTATTTGCGCAGTAGTACAGATTCTGAGTATGTAACTGGGCTTGATGAAATCAGCATTTCTCTTGTTTCCCTGTGCATAGGGAAGCTCAGTTTAGTCACAGTAGCTCCCACAAGTGTCTCCTCAGTGTGTTCCCATTTCCTTAGAAACAGTGTATTTGCTGGGAGAAAAGTGCATCACTTTGTGCTTTCACCGTTCAGCAAGTACATGTGTAGAAGCACAGCGCTAGCAGAAACGAACGTTTCTCGACGTTTTCTAACTCAGGGAACAAGTTGCACACTTGTGACATGCATTTGGGCAACTTTGTCAGAAATGAGTTTTTTGCCTACAGAGACATGCCTATTTGCGCAGTAGTACAGATTCTGAGTATGTAACTGGGCTTGATGAAATCAGCATTTTTCTTGCTTCCCTGTGCATAGGGAAGCTCAGTTTTAGTCCCAGTAGCTCCCACAAGTGTCTCCTCAGTGTGTTCCACTTTCCTTAGAAACAGTGTATTTGCTGGGAGAAAAGTGCATTACTGTGCGCTTTCACCGTTCAGCAAATACATGTGTAGAAGCACAGCGCTAGCAGAAACGAACGTTTCTCGACGTTTTCTCATTCAGGGAACAAGTTGCACACTTCTGAGATGCATTTGGGCAACTTTGTCAGAAATGAGTTTTTTGCCTACAGAGACATGCCTATTTGCGCAGTAGTACAGATTCTGAATATGTAACTGTGCTTGATGAAATCAGCATTTCTCTTGCTTCCCTGTGCGTAGGGAAGCTCAGTTTTAGTCACAGTAGCTCCCACAAGTGTCTCCTCAGTGTGTTCCCATTTCCTTAGAAACAGTGTATTTGCTGGGAGAAAAGTGCATCACTTTGTGCTTTCACTGTTCAGCAAATACATGTGTAGAAGCACAGCGCTAGCAGAAACGACCGTTTCTCGACATTTTCTAACTCAGGGAACAAGTTGTACACTTCTGGGATGCATTTGGGCAACTTTGTCAGAAATGAGTTTTTTGCCTACAGAGACATGCCTATTTGCGCAGTAGTACAGATTCTGAGTATGTAACTGGGCTTGATGAAATCAGCATTTCTCTTGCTTCCCTGTGCGTAGGGAAGCTCAGTTTTAGTCACAGTAGCTCCCACAAGTGTCTCCTCAGTGTGTTCCCATTTCCTTAGAAACAGTGTTTTTGCTGGGAGAAAAGTGCATTACTGTGCGCTTTCACCGTTCAGCAAATACATGTGTAGAAGCACAGCGTTAGCAGATATGACCGTTTCTCGACGTTTTCTAACTCAGGGAACAAGTTGCACACTTCTGAGATGCATTTGGGCAACTTTGTCAGAAATGAGTTTTTTGCCTACAGAGACATGCCTATTTGCGCAGTAGTACAGATTCTGAGTATGTAACTGGGCTTGATGAAATCAGCATTTCTCTTGCTTCCCTGTGCGTAGGGAAGCTCAGTTTTAGTCACAGTAGCTCCCACAAGTGTCTCCTCAGTGTGTTCCCAGTTCCTTAGAAACAGTGTATTTGCTGGGAGAAAAGTGCATTACTGTGCGCTTTCACCGTTCAGCAAATACATGTGTAGAAGCACAGCGCTAGCAGAAACGAACGTTTCTCGACGTTTTCTAACTCAGGGAACAAGTTGCACACTTCTGAGATGCATTTGGGCAACTTTGTCAGAAATGAGTTTTTTGCCTACAGAGACATGCCTATTTGCGCAGTAGTACAGATTCTGAGTATGTAACTGGGCTTGATGAAATCAGCATTTCTCTTGTTTCCCTGTGCATAGGGAAGCTCAGTTTAGTCACAGTAGCTCCCACAAGTGTCTCCTCAGTGTGTTCCCATTTCCTTAGAAACAGTGTATTTGCTGGGAGAAAAGTGCATCACTTTGTGCTTTCACCGTTCAGCAAGTACATGTGTAGAAGCACAGCGCTAGCAGAAACGAACGTTTCTCGACGTTTTCTAACTCAGGGAACAAGTTGCACACTTCTGACATGCATTTGGACAACTTTGTCAGAAATGAGTTTTTTGCCTACAGAGACATGCCTATTTGCGCAGTAGTACAGATTCTGAGTATGTAACTGGGCTTGATGACATCAGCATTTTTCTTGCTTCCCTGTGCATAGGGAAGCTCAGTTTTAGTCCCAGTAGCTCCCACAAGTGTCTCCTCAGTGTGTTCCACTTTCCTTAGAAACAGTCTATTTGCTGGGAGAAAAGTGCATTACTGTGCGCTTTCACCGTTCAGCAAATACATGTGTAGAAGCACAGCGCTAGCAGAAACGAACGTTTCTCGACGTTTTCTCAATCAGGGAACAAGTTGCACACTTCTGAGATGCATTTGGGCAACTTTGTCAGAAATGAGTTTTTTGCCTACAGAGACATGCCTATTTGCGCAGTAGTACAGATTCTGAATATGTAACCGTGCTTGATGAAATCAGCATTTCTCTTGCTTCCCTGTGCGTAGGGAAGCTCAGTTTTAGTCACAGTAGCTCCCACAAGTGTCTCCTCAGTGTGTTCCCATTTCCTTAGAAAAAGTGTATTTGCTGGGAGAAAAGTGCATCACTTTGTGCTTTCACTGTTCAGCAAATACATGTGTAGAAGCACAGCGCTAGCAGAAACGACCGTTTCTCGACATTTTCTAACTCAGGGAACAAGTTGTACACTTCTGGGATGCATTTGGGCAACTTTGTCAGAAATGAGTTTTTTGCCTACAGAGACATGCCTATTTGCGCAGTAGTACAGATTCTGAGTATGTAACTGGGCTTGATGAAATCAGCATTTCTCTTGCTTCCCTGTGCGTAGGGAAGCTCAGTTTTAGTCACAGTAGCTCCCACAAGTGTCTCCTCAGTGTGTTCCCATTTCCTTAGAAACAGTGTTTTTGCTGGGAGAAAAGTGCATTACTGTGCGCTTTCACCGTTCAGCAAATACATGTGTAGAAGCACAGCGTTAGCAGATATGACCGTTTCTCGACGTTTTCTAACTCAGGGAACAAGTTGCACACTTCTGAGATGCATTTGGGCAACTTTGTCAGAAATGAGTTTTTTGCCTACAGAGACATGCCTATTTGCGCAGTAGTACAGATTCTGAGTATGTAACTGGGCTTGATGAAATCAGCATTTCTCTTGCTTCCCTGTGCGTAGGGAAGCTCAGTTTTAGTCACAGTAGCTCCCACAAGTGTCTCCTCAGTGTGTTCCCATTTCCTTAGCAACAGTGTATTTGCTGGGAGAAAAGTGCATTACTGTGCGCTTTCACCGTTCAGCAAATACATGTGTAGAAGCACAGCGTTAGCAGATATGACCGTTTCTCGACATTTTCTAACTCAGGGTACAAGTTGCACACTTCTGAGATGCATTTGGGCAACTTTTTATGAAATGAGTTTTTTGCCTACAGAGATATGCCTGTTTGCATAGTAGTACAGATTCTGAGTATGTAACTAGGCTTGATGAAATCAGCATTTCTCTTGCTTCCCTGTGCGTAGGGAAGCTCAGTTTTAGTCACAGTAGCTCCCACAAGTGTCTCCTCAGTGTGTTCCCATTTCCTTAGAAACAGTGTATTTGCTGGGAGAAAAGTGCATTACTGTGCGTTTTCACCGTTCAGCAAATACATGTGTAGAAGCACAGCGCTAGCAGAAACGAACGTTTCTCGAGGTTTTCTAACTCAGGGAACAAGTTGCACACTTCTGAGATGCATTTGGGCAACTTTGTCAGAAATGAGTTTTTTGCCTATAGATTCATGCCTATTTGCGTAGTAGTACAGATTCTGAGTATGTAACTGGGCTTGATGAAATCAGCATTTCTCTTGCTTCCCTGTGCGTAGGGAAGCTCAGTTTTAGTCACAGTAGCTCCCACAAGTGTCTCCTCAGTGTGTTCCCATTTCCTTAGAAACAGTGTTTTTGCTGGGAGAAAAGTGCATTACTGTGCGCTTTCACCGTTCAGCAAATACATGTGTAGAAGCACAGCGTTAGCAGATATGACCGTTTCTCGACGTTTTCTAACTCAGGGAACAAGTTGCACACTTCTGAGATGCATTTGGGCAACTTTGTCAGAAATGAGTTTTTTGCCTACAGAGACATGCCTATTTGCGCAGTAGTACAGATTCTGAGTATGTAACTGGGCTTGATGAAATCAGCATTTCTCTTGCTTCCCTGTGCGTAGGGAAGCTCAGTTTTAGTCACAGTAGCTCCCACAAGTGTCTCCTCAGTGTGTTCCCAGTTCCTTAGAAACAGTGTATTTGCTGGGAGAAAAGTGCATTACTGTGCGCTTTCACCGTTCAGCAAATACATGTGTAGAAGCACAGCGCTAGCTGAAACGACCGTTTCTCGACGTTTTCTAACTCAGGGAACAAGTTGCACACTTCTGAGATGCATTTGGGCAACTTTGTCAGAAATGAGTTTTTTGCCTACAGAGACATGCCTATTTGCGCAGTAGTACAGATTCTGAGTATGTAACTGGGCTTGATGAAATCAGCATTTCTCTTGCTTCCCTGTGCGTAGGGAAGCTCAGTTTTAGTCACAGTAGCTCCCACAAGTGTCTCCTCAGTGTGTTCCCATTTCCTTAGAAACAGTGTATTTGCTGGGAGAAAAGTGCATTACTGTGCGCTTTCACCGTTCAGCAAATACATGTGTAGAAGCACAGCGCTAGCAGAAACGAACGTTTCTCGACGTTTTCTAACTCAGGGAACAAGTTGCACACTTCTGAGATGCATTTGGGCAACTTTGTCAGAAATGAGTTTTTTGCCTACAGAGACATGCCTATTTGCGCAGTAGTACAGATTCTGAGTATGTAACTGGGCTTGATGAAATCAGCATTTCTCTTGTTTCCCTGTGCATAGGGAAGCTCAGTTTAGTCACAGTAGCTCCCACAAGTGTCTCCTCAGTGTGTTCCCATTTCCTTAGAAACAGTGTATTTGCTGGGAGAAAAGTGCATCACTTTGTGCTTTCACCGTTCAGCAAGTACATGTGTAGAAGCACAGCGCTAGCAGAAACGAACGTTTCTCGACGTTTTCTAACTCAGGGAACAAGTTGCACACTTGTGACATGCATTTGGGCAACTTTGTCAGAAATGAGTTTTTTGCCTACAGAGACATGCCTATTTGCGCAGTAGTACAGATTCTGAGTATGTAACTGGGCTTGATGAAATCAGCATTTTTCTTGCTTCCCTGTGCATAGGGAAGCTCAGTTTTAGTCCCAGTAGCTCCCACAAGTGTCTCCTCAGTGTGTTCCACTTTCCTTAGAAACAGTGTATTTGCTGGGAGAAAAGTGCATTACTGTGCGCTTTCACCGTTCAGCAAATACATGTGTAGAAGCACAGCGCTAGCAGAAACGAACGTTTCTCGACGTTTTCTCATTCAGGGAACAAGTTGCACACTTCTGAGATGCATTTGGGCAACTTTGTCAGAAATGAGTTTTTTGCCTACAGAGACATGCCTATTTGCGCAGTAGTACAGATTCTGAATATGTAACTGTGCTTGATGAAATCAGCATTTCTCTTGCTTCCCTGTGCGTAGGGAAGCTCAGTTTTAGTCACAGTAGCTCCCACAAGTGTCTCCTCAGTGTGTTCCCATTTCCTTAGAAACAGTGTATTTGCTGGGAGAAAAGTGCATCACTTTGTGCTTTCACTGTTCAGCAAATACATGTGTAGAAGCACAGCGCTAGCAGAAACGACCGTTTCTCGACATTTTCTAACTCAGGGAACAAGTTGTACACTTCTGGGATGCATTTGGGCAACTTTGTCAGAAATGAGTTTTTTGCCTACAGAGACATGCCTATTTGCGCAGTAGTACAGATTCTGAGTATGTAACTGGGCTTGATGAAATCAGCATTTCTCTTGCTTCCCTGTGCGTAGGGAAGCTCAGTTTTAGTCACAGTAGCTCCCACAAGTGTCTCCTCAGTGTGTTCCCATTTCCTTAGAAACAGTGTTTTTGCTGGGAGAAAAGTGCATTACTGTGCGCTTTCACCGTTCAGCAAATACATGTGTAGAAGCACAGCGTTAGCAGATATGACCGTTTCTCGACGTTTTCTAACTCAGGGAACAAGTTGCACACTTCTGAGATGCATTTGGGCAACTTTGTCAGAAATGAGTTTTTTGCCTACAGAGACATGCCTATTTGCGCAGTAGTACAGATTCTGAGTATGTAACTGGGCTTGATGAAATCAGCATTTCTCTTGCTTCCCTGTGCGTAGGGAAGCTCAGTTTTAGTCACAGTAGCTCCCACAAGTGTCTCCTCAGTGTGTTCCCAGTTCCTTAGAAACAGTGTATTTGCTGGGAGAAAAGTGCATTACTGTGCGCTTTCACCGTTCAGCAAATACATGTGTAGAAGCACAGCGCTAGCAGAAACGAACGTTTCTCGACGTTTTCTAACTCAGGGAACAAGTTGCACACTTCTGAGATGCATTTGGGCAACTTTGTCAGAAATGAGTTTTTTGCCTACAGAGACATGCCTATTTGCGCAGTAGTACAGATTCTGAGTATGTAACTGGGCTTGATGAAATCAGCATTTCTCTTGTTTCCCTGTGCATAGGGAAGCTCAGTTTAGTCACAGTAGCTCCCACAAGTGTCTCCTCAGTGTGTTCCCATTTCCTTAGAAACAGTGTATTTGCTGGGAGAAAAGTGCATCACTTTGTGCTTTCACCGTTCAGCAAGTACATGTGTAGAAGCACAGCGCTAGCAGAAACGAACGTTTCTCGACGTTTTCTAACTCAGGGAACAAGTTGCACACTTCTGACATGCATTTGGACAACTTTGTCAGAAATGAGTTTTTTGCCTACAGAGACATGCCTATTTGCGCAGTAGTACAGATTCTGAGTATGTAACTGGGCTTGATGACATCAGCATTTTTCTTGCTTCCCTGTGCATAGGGAAGCTCAGTTTTAGTCCCAGTAGCTCCCACAAGTGTCTCCTCAGTGTGTTCCACTTTCCTTAGAAACAGTCTATTTGCTGGGAGAAAAGTGCATTACTGTGCGCTTTCACCGTTCAGCAAATACATGTGTAGAAGCACAGCGCTAGCAGAAACGAACGTTTCTCGACGTTTTCTCAATCAGGGAACAAGTTGCACACTTCTGAGATGCATTTGGGCAACTTTGTCAGAAATGAGTTTTTTGCCTACAGAGACATGCCTATTTGCGCAGTAGTACAGATTCTGAATATGTAACCGTGCTTGATGAAATCAGCATTTCTCTTGCTTCCCTGTGCGTAGGGAAGCTCAGTTTTAGTCACAGTAGCTCCCACAAGTGTCTCCTCAGTGTGTTCCCATTTCCTTAGAAAAAGTGTATTTGCTGGGAGAAAAGTGCATCACTTTGTGCTTTCACTGTTCAGCAAATACATGTGTAGAAGCACAGCGCTAGCAGAAACGACCGTTTCTCGACATTTTCTAACTCAGGGAACAAGTTGTACACTTCTGGGATGCATTTGGGCAACTTTGTCAGAAATGAGTTTTTTGCCTACAGAGACATGCCTATTTGCGCAGTAGTACAGATTCTGAGTATGTAACTGGGCTTGATGAAATCAGCATTTCTCTTGCTTCCCTGTGCATAGGGAAGCTCAGTTTTAGTCACAGTAGCTCCCACAAGTGTCTCCTCAGTGTGTTCCCATTTCCTTAGAAACAGTGTATTTGCTGTGAGAAAAGTGCATTACTGTGCGCTTTCACCGTTCAGCAAATACATGTGTAGAAGCACAGCGCTAGCAGAAACGAACGTTTCTCGATGTTTTCTAACTCTGGGAACAAGTTGCACACTTCTGAGATGCATTTGGGCAACTTTGTCAGAAATGAGTTTTTTGCCTACAGAGACATGCCTATTTGCGCAGTAGTACAGATTCTGAGTAGGTAACTGGGCTTGATGAAATCAGCATTTCTATTGCTTCCCTGTGCGTAGGCAAGCTCAGTTTTAGTCACAGTAGCTCCCACAAGTGTCTCCTTAGTGTGTTCCCATTTCCTTAGAAACAGTGTATTTGCTGGGAGAAAAGTGCATTACTGTGCGCTTTCACCGTTCAGCAAATACATGTGTAGAAGCACAGCGCTAGCTGAAATGACCGTTTCTCGATGTTTTCTAACTCAGGGAACAAGTGGCACACTTCTGAGATGCATTTGGGCAACTTTGTCAGAAATGAGTTTTTTGCCTACAGAGACATGCCTATTAGCGCAATAGTACAGATTCTGAGTATGTAGCTGGGCTTGATGAAATCAGCATTTCTCTTGCTTCCCTGTGTGTAGGGAAGCTCAGTTTTAGTCACAGTAGCTCCCACAAGTGACTCCTCAGTGTGTTCCCATTTCCTTAGAAACAGTGTATTTGCTGGGAGAAAAGTGCATCACTGTGCGCTTTCACCGTTCAGCAAATACATGTGTAGAAGCACAGCGCTAGCAGAAACGACCGTTTCTCGACGTTTTCTAACTCAGGGAACAAGTTGCACACTTCTGAGATGCATTTGGGCAACTTTGTCAGAAATGAGTTTTTTGCCTAAAGAGACATGCCTATTTGCGCAGTAGTACAGATTCTGAGTATGTAACTGGGCTTGATGAAATCAGCATTTCTCTTGCTTCCCTGTGCGTAGGGAAGCTCAGTTTTAGTCACAGTAGCTCCCACAAGTGTCTCCTCAGTGTGTTCCCCTTTCCTTAGAAACAGTGTATTTGCTGGGAGAAAAGTGCATTACTGTGCGCTTTCACCGTTCAGCAAATACATGTGTAGAAGCACAGCGCTTGCAGAAACGACCGTTTCTCGACGTTTTCTAACTCAGGGAACAAGTTCCACACTTCTGAGATGCATTTGGGTAACTTTCTCAAAAATGAGTTTTTTGCCTACAGAGACATGCCTATTTGTGCAGTAGTACAGATTCTGAGTATGTAACTGGGATTGATGAAATCAGCATTTCTCTTGCTTCCCTGTGCGTAGGGAAGCTCAGTTTTAGTCACAGTAGCTCCCACAAGTGTCTCCTCAGTGTGTTCCCATTTCCTTAGAAACAGTGTATTTGCTGGGAGAGAAGTGCATTACTGTGCGCTTTCACCTTTCATCAAATACATGTGTAGAAGCACAGCGCTAGCAGAAAAAAACGTTTCTCCACGTTTTCTAACTCAGGGAACAAGTTGCACACTTCTGAGATGCATTTGGGCAACTTTGTCAGAAATGAGTTTTTTGCCTACAGATTCATGCCTATTTGCGCAGTAGTACAGATTCTGAGTATGTAACTGGGCTTGATGAAATCAGCATTTCTCTTGCTTCCCTGTGCGTAGGGAAGCTCAGTTTTAGTCACAGTAGCTCCCACAAGTGTCTCCTCAGTGTGTTCCTATTTCCGTAGAAACAGTATATTTGCTGGGAGAAAAGTGCATTACTGTGCGCTTTCACCGTTCAGCAAATACATGTGTAGAAGCACAGCGCTAGCAGATACGACCGTTTCTCGACGTTTTCTAACTCAGGGAACAAGTTGCACACTTCTGAGATGCATTTGGGCAACTTTGACAGAAATGAGTTTTTTGCCTACAGAGACATGCCTATTTGCGCAGTAGTACAGATTCTGAGTATGTAACTGGGCTTGATGAAATCAGCATTTCTCTTGCTTCCCTGTGCGTAAGGAAGCTCAGTTTTAGTCACAGTAGCTCCCACAAGTGTCTCCTCAGTGTGTTCCCATTTCCTTAGAAACAGTGTATTTGCTGGGAGAAAAGTGCATTACTGTGCGCTTTCACCGTTCAGCAAATACATGTGTAGAAGCACAGCGCTAGCAGAAACGAACGTTTCTCGAAGTTTTCTAACTCAGGGAACAAGTTGCACACTTCTGAGATGCATTTGGGCAACTTTGTCAGAAATGAGTTTTTTGCCTACAGAGACATGCCTATTTGCGCAGTAGTACAGATTCTGAGTATGTAACTGGGCTTGATGAAATCGGCATTTCTCTTGCTTCCCTGTGCGTAGGGAAGCTCAGTTTTAGTCACAGTAGCTCCCACAAGTGTCTCCTCAGTGTGTTCCCATTTCCTTAGAAACAGTGTATTTGCTGGGAGAAAAGTGCATTACTCTGCGCTTTCACCGTTCAGCAAATACATGTGTAGAAGCACAGCTCTAGCAGAAACGACCGTTTCTCGACGTTTTCTAACTCAGGGAACAAGTTGCACACTTCTGAGATGCATTTGGGAAACTTTGTCAGAATGAGTTTTTTGCCTACAGAGACATGCCTATTTGCGCAGTAGTACAGATTCTGAGTATGTAACTGGGCTTGATGAAATCAGCATTTCTCTTGCTTCCCTGTGCGTAGGGAAGCTCAGTTTTAGTCACAGTAGCTCCCACAAGTGTCTCCTCAGTGTGTTCCCATTTCCTTAGAAACAGTGTATTTGCTGGGAGAAAAGTGCATTACTGTGCGCTTTCACCGTTCAGCAAATACATGTGTAGAAGCACAGTGCTAGCAGATTCGACCGTTTCTCGACGTTTTCTAACTCAGGGAACAAGTTGCACACTTCTGAGATGCATTTGGGCAACTTTGTCAGAAATGAGTTTTTTGCCTACAGAGACATGCCTATTAGCGCAGTAGTACAGATTCTGAGTATGTAACTGGGCTGGATGAAATCAGCATTTCTCTTGCTTCCCTGTGCGTAGGGAAGCTCAGTTTTAGTCACAGTAGTTCCCACAAGTGTCTCCTCAGTGTGTTCCCATTTCCTTAGAAACAGTGTTTTTGCTGGGAGAAAAGTGCATTACTGTGCACTTTCACCGTTCAGCAAATACATGTGTAGAAGCACAGCGCTAAAAGAAACGAACGTTTCTCGAAGTTTTCTAACTCAGGGAACAAGTTGCACACTTCTTAGATGCATTTGGGCAACTTTGTCAGAAATGAGTTTTTTGCCTACAGATTCATGCCTATTTGCGCAGTAGTACAGATTCTGAGTATGTAACTGGGCTTGATGAAATCAGCATTTCTCTTGCTTCCCTGTGCGTAGGGAAGCTCAGTTTTAGTCACAGTAGCTCCCACAAGTGTCTCCTCAGTGTGTTCCCATTTCCTTAGAAACAGTGTATTTGCTGGGAGAGAAGTGCATTACTGTGCGCTTTCACCTTTCAGCAAATACATGTGTAGAAGCACAGCGCTAGCAGAAAAAAACGTTTCTCCACGTTTTCTAACTCAGGGAACAAGTTGCACACTTCTGAGATGCATTTGGGCAACTTTGTCAGAAATGAGTTTTTTGCCTACAGAGACATGCCTATTTGCGCAGTAGTACAGATTCTGAGTATGTAACTGGGCTTGATTAAATCAGCATTTCTCTTGCTTCCCTGTGTGTAGGGAAGCTGAGTTTTAGTCACAGTAGCTCCCACAAGTGTCTCCTCAGTGTGTTCCCATTTCCTTAGAAACAGTGTATTTGCTGGGAGAAAAGTGCATTACTGTGCGCTTTCACCGTTCAGCAAATACATTTGTAGAAGCACAGTGCTAGCAGAAACGAACGTTTCTCGACGTTTTCTAACTCAGGGAACAAGTTGCACACTTCTGAGATGCATTTGGGCAACTTTGTCCGAAATGAGTTTTTTGCCTACAGAGACATGCCTATTTGCGCAGTAGTACAGATTCTGAGTATGTAACTGGGCTTGATGAAATCAGCATTTCTCTTGCTTCCCTGTGCGTAGGGAAGCTCAGTTTTAGTCACAGTAGCTCCCACAAGTGTCTCCTCAGTGTGTTCCTATTTCCGTAGAAACAGTATATTTGCTGGGAGAAAAGTGCATTACTGTGCGCTTTCACCGTTCAGCAAATACATGTGTAGAAGCACAGCGCTAGCAGATACGACCGTTTCTCGAAGTTTTCTAACTCAGGGAACAAGTTGCACACTTCTGAGATGCATTTGGGCAACTTTGACAGAAATGAGTTTTTTGCCTACAGAGACATGCCTATTTGCGCATTAGTACAGATTCTGAGTATGTAACTGGGCTTGATGAAATCAGCATTTCTCTTGCTTCCCTGTGCGTAAGGAAGCTCAGTTTTAGTCACAGTAGCTCCCACAAGTGTCTCCTCAGTGTGTTCCCATTTCCTTAGAAACAGTGTATTTGCTGGGAGAAAAGTGCATTACTGTGCGCTTTCACCGTTCAGCAAATACATGTGTAGAAGCACAGCGCTAGCAGAAACGAATGTTTCTCGACGTTTTCTAACTAAGGGAACAAGTTGCACACTTCTGAGATGCATTTGGGCAACTTTGTCAGAAATGAGTTTTTTGCCTACAGAGACATGCCTATTTGCGCAGTAGTACATATTCTGAGTATGTAACTGGGCTTGATGAAATCAGCATTTCTCTTGCTTCCCTGTGCGTAGGGAAGCTCAGTTTTAGTCACAGTAGCTCCCACAAGTGTCTCCTCAGTGTGTACCCATTTCCTTAGAAACAGTGTATTTGCTGGCAGAAAAGTGCATTACTGTGAGCTTTCACCGTTCAGCTAGTACATGTGTAGAAGCACAGCGCTAGCAGAAACGAACGTTTGTCGACGTTTTCTAACTCAGGGAACAAGTTGCACTCTTCTGAGATGCATTTGGGCAACTTTGTCAGAAATGAGTTTTTTGCCTAAGGAGACATGCCTATTTGCGCAGTAGTACAGATTCTGAGTATGTAACTGGGCTTGATGAAATCAGCATTTCTCTTGCTTCCCTGTGCGTAGGGAAGCTCAGTTGTAGTCACAGTAGCTCCCACAAGTGTCTCCTCAGTGTGTTCCCATTTCCTTAGAAACAGTGTATTTGCTGGGAGAAAAGTGCATTACTGTGAGCTTTCACCATTCAGCAAGTACATGTAAAAAGCACAGCGCTAGCAGAAACTAACGTTTCTCGACGTTTTCTAACTCAGGGAACAAGTTGCACTTTTCTGAGATGCATTTGGGCAACTTTGTCAGAAATGAGTTTTTTGTCTAAGGAGACATGCCTATTTGCGCAGTAGTACAGATTCTGAGTATGTAACTGGGCTTGATGAAATCAGCATTTCTCTTGCTTCCCTGTGCGTAGGGAAGCTCAGTTTTAGTCACAGTAGCTCCCACAAGTGTCTCCTCAGTGTGTTCCCAGTTCCTTAGAAACAGTGTTTTGCTGGGAGAAAAGTGCATTACTGTGCGCTTTCACCGTTCAGCAAATACATGTGTAGAAGCACAGCGCTAGCAGAAACGACCGTTTCTCGACGTTTTCTAACTCAGGGAACAAGTGGCACACTTCTGATATGCATTTGGGCAACTTTGTCCGAAATGACTTTTTTGCCTACAGAGACATGCCTATTTGCGCAGTAGTACAGATTCTGAGTATGTAACTGGGCTTGATGAAATCAGCATTTCTCTTGCTTCCCTGTGCGTAACGAAGCTCAGTTTTAGTCACAGTAGCTCCCACAAGTGTCTCCTCAATGTGTTCCCATTTCCTTAGAAACAGTGTATTTCCTGGGAGAAAAGTACATTACTGTGCGCTTTCACCGTTCAGCAAATACATGTGTAGAAGCACAGCGCTAGCTGAAACGACCGTTTCTCGACGTTTTCTAACTCAGGGAACAAGTTGCACACTTCTGAGATGCATTTGGGCAACTTTGTCAGAAATGAGTTTTTTGCATACAGAGACATGCCTATTTGTGCAGTAGTTCAGATTCTGAGTATGTAACTGGGCTTGATGAAATCAGCATTTCTCTTGCTTCCCTGTGCGTAGGGAAGCTCAGTTTTAGTCACAGTAGCTCCCACAAGTGTCTTCTCAGTGTGTTCCCATTTCCTTAGAAACAGTGTATTTGCTGGGAGAAAAGTGCATTACTGTGCGCTTTCACCGTTCAGCAAATACATGTGTAGAAGCACAGCGCTAGCAGAAACGAACGTTTCTCGACGTTTTCTAACTCAGGGAACAAGTTGCACACTTCTGAGATGCATTTGGGCAACTTTGTCAGAAATGAGTTTTTTGCCTACAGAGACATGCCTATTTGCGCAGTAGTACAGATTCTGAGTATGTAACTGGGCTTGATGAAATCAGCATATCTCTTGCTTCCCTGTGCGTAGGGAAGCTCAGTTTTAGTCACAGTAGCTCCCACAAGTGTCTCCTCAGTGTGTTCCCATTTCCTTAGAAACAGTGTATTTGCTGGGAGAAAAGTGCATTACTGTGAGCTTTCACCGTTCAGCTAGTACATGTGTAGAAGCACAGCGCTAGCAGAAACGAACGTTTGTCGACGTTTTCTAACTCAGGGAACAAGTTGCACTCTTCTGAGATGCATTTGGGCAACTTTGTCAGAAATGAGTTTTTTCCTAAGGAGACATGCCTATTTGCGCAGTAGTACAGATTCTGAGTATGTAACTGGGCTTGATGAAATCAGCATTTCTCTTGCTTCCCTGTGCGTAGGGAAGCTCAGTTTTAGTCACAGTAACTCCCACAAGTGTCTCCTCAGTGTGTTCCCATTTCCTTAGAAACAGTGTATTTGCTGGGAGAAAAGTGCATTACTGTGAGCATTCACCATTCAGCAAGTACATGTGTAGAAGCACAGCGCTAGCAGAAACTAACGTTTCTCGACGTTTTCTAACTCAGGGAACAAGTTGCACTCTTCTGAGATGCATTTGGGCAACTTTGTCAGAAATGAGTTTTTTGCCTACAGAGACATGCCTATTTGCGCAGTAGTACAGATTCTGAGTATGTAACTGGGCTTGATGAAATCAGCATTTCTCTTGCTTCCCTGTGCGTAGGGAAGCTCAGTTTTAGTCCCAGTAGCTCCCACAAGTGTCTCCTCAGTGTGTTCCCATTTCCTTAGAAACAGTGTATTTGCTGGGAGAAAAGTGCATTACTGTGTGCTTTCACCGTTCAGCAAATACATGTGTAGAAGCACAGCGCTAGCAGTAACGAACGTTTCTCGACGTTTTCTAACTCAGGGAACAAGTTGCACACTTCTGAGATGCATTTGGGTAACTTTCTCAAAAATGAGTTTTTTGCCTACAGAGACATGCCTATTTGCGCAGTAGTACAGATTCTGAGTATGTAGCTGGGCTTGATGAAATCAGCATTTCTCTTGCTTCCCTGTGCATAGGGAAGCTCAGTTTTAGTCACAGTAGCTCCCACAAGTGTCTCCTCAGTGTGTTCCCATTTCCTTAGAAACAGTGTATTTGCTGGGAGAAAAGTGCATTACTGTGCGCTTTCACCGTTCAGCAAATACATGTGTAGAAGCACAGCGCTAGCTGAAACGACCGTTTCTCGACGTTTTCTAACTCAGGGAAGAAGTGGCACACTTCTGAGATGCATTTGGGCAACTTTGTCAGAAATGAGTTTTTTGCCTACAGAGACATGCCTATTTGCGCAGTAGTACAGATTCTGAGTATGTAACTGGGCTTGATGACATCAGCATTTCTCTTGCTTCCCTGTGAGTAGGGAAGCTCAGTTTTAGTCACAGTAGCTCCCACAAGTGTCTCCTCAGTGTGTTCCCATTTCCTTAGAAACAGTGTATTTGCTGGGAGAAAAGTGCATTACTGTGCACTTTCACCATTCAGCAAATACATGTGTAGAAGCACAGCGCTAGCAGAAACGAACGTTTCTCGACGTTTTCTAACTCAGGGAACAAGTGGCACACTTCTGAGATGCATTTGGGTAACTTACTCAAAAATGAGTTTTTTGCCTACAGAGACATGCCTATTTGCCCAGTAGTACAGATTCTGAGTATGTAACTGGGCTTGATGAAATCAGCATTTCTCTTGCTTCCCTGTGCGTAGGGAAGCTCAGTTTTAGTCACAGTAGCTCCCACACGTGTCTCCTCAGTGTGTTCCCAGTTCCTTAGAAACAGTGTATTTGCTGGGAGAAAAGTGCATTACTGTGCGCTTTCACCGTTCAGCAAATACATGTGTAGAAGCACAGCGCTAGCAGAAACGACCCTTTCTCGACGTTTTCTAACTCAGAGAACAAGTTGCACACTTCTGAGATGCATTTGGGCAACTTTGTCAGAAATGAGTTTTTTGCCTACAGAGACATGCCTATTTGCGCAGTAGTACAGATTCTGAGTATGTAACTGGGCTTGATGAAATCAGCATTTCTCTTGCTTCCCTGTGCGTAGGGAAGCTCAGTTTTAGTCCCAGTAGCTCCCACAAGTGTCTCTTCCGTGTGTTCCCATTTCCTTAGAAACAGTGTATTTGCTGGGAGAAAAGTGCATTACTGTGCGCTTTCACCGTTCAGCAAATACATGTGTAGAAGCACAGCGCTAGCAGTAACGAACGTTTCTCGACGTTTTCTAACTCAGGGAACAAGTTGCACACTTCTGAGATGCATTTGGGTAACTTTCTCAAAAATGAGTTTTTTGCCTACAGAGACATGCCAATTTGCGCAGTAGTACAGATTCTGTGTATGTAGCTGGGCTTGATGAAATCACCATTTCTCTTGCTTCCCTGTGCGTAGGGAAGCTCAGTTTTAGTCACAGTAGCTCCCACAAGTGTCTCCTCAGTGTGTTCCCAGTTCCTTAGAAACAGTGTATTTGCTGGGAGAAAAGTGCATTACTGTGCGCTTTCACCGTTCAGCAAATACATGTGTAGAAGCACAGCGCTAGCAGAAACGACCGTTTCTCGACGGTTTCTAACTCAGGGAACAAGTTGCACACTTCTGAGATGCATTTGGGCAACTTTGTCAGAAATGAGTTTTTTGCCTACAGAGACATGCCTATTTGCGCAGTAGTACAGATTCTGAGTATGTAACTGGGCTTGATGAAATCAGCATTTCTCTTGCTTCCCTGTGCGTAGGGAAGCTCAGTTTTAGTCCCAGTAGCTCCCACAAGTGTCTCCTTAGTGTGTTCCCATTTCCTTAGAAACAGTGTATTTGCTGGGAGAAAAGTGCATTACTGTGCGCTTTCACTGTTCAGCAAATACATGTGTAGAAGCACAGCGCTAGCAGTAACGAACGTTTCTCGACGTTTTCTAACTCAGGGAACAAGTTGCACACTTCTGAGATGCATTTGGGTAACTTTCTCAAAAATGAGTTTTTTGCCTACAGAGACATGCCTATTTGCGCAGTAGTACAGATTCTGAGTATGTAGCTGGGCTTGATGAAATCAGCATTTCTCTGGCTTCCCTGTGCGTAGGGAAGCTCAGTTTTAGTCACAGTAGCTCCCACAAGTGTCTCCTCAGTGTGTTCCCATTTCCTTAGAAACAGTGTATTTGCTGGGAGAAAAGTGCATTACTGTGCGCTTTCACCGTTCAGCAAATACATGTGTAGAAGCACAGCGCTAGCTGAAACGACCGTTTCTCGACGTTTTCTAACTCAGGGAGCAAGTTGCATACTTCTGAGTTGCATTTGGGCAACTTTGTCAGAAATGAGTTTTTTGCCTACAGAGACATGCCTATTTGCGCAGTAGTACAGATTCTGAGTATGTAATTGGGCTTGATTAAATCAGCATTTCTCTTGCTTCCCTGTGCGTAGGGAAGCTCAGTTTTAGTCCCAGTAGCTCCCACAAGTGTCTCCTCAGTGTGTTCCCATTTCCTTAGAAACAGTGTATTTGCTGGGAGAAAAGTGCATTACTGTGCGCTTTCACCGTTCAGCAAATACATGTGTAGAAGCATATCGCTAGCAGAAACGAACGTTTCTCGACGTTTTCTAACTCAGGGAACAAGTTGCACACTTCTGAGATGCATTTGTGCAACTTTGTCAGAAATGAGTTTTTTGCCTACAGAGACATGCCTATTTGCGCAGTAGTACAGATTCTGAGTATGTAACTGGGCTTGATGAAATCAGCATTTCTCTTGCTTCCCTTTGCGTAGGGAAGCTCAGTTTTAGTCCCAGTAGCTCCCACAAGTGTCTCCTCAGTGTGTTCCCATTTCCTTAGAAACAGTGTATTTGCTGGGAGAAAAGTGCATTACTGTGCGCTTTCACCGTTCAGCAAATACATGTGTAGAAGCACAGCGCTAGCAGAAACGAACGTTTCTCGACGTTTTTTAACTCAGAGAACAAGTTCCACACTTCTGAGATGCATTTGGGCAACTTTGTCAGAAATGAGTTTTTTGCCTACAGAGACATGCCTATTTGCGCAGTAGTACAGATTCTGAGTATGTAACTTGGCTTGATGAAATCAGCATTTCTCTTCCTTCCCTGTGCGTAGGGAAGCTCAGTTTTAGTCACAGTAGCTCCCACAAGTGTCTCCTCAGTGTGTTCCCATTTCCTTAGAAACAGTGTATTTGCTGGGAGAAAAGTGCATTACTGTGTGCTTTCACCGTTCAGCAAATACATGTGTAGAAGCACAGCGCTAGCAGTAACGAACGTTTCTCGACGTTTTCTAACTCAGGGAACAAGTTGCACACTTCTGAGATGCATTTGGGTAACTTTCTCAAAAATGAGTTTTTTGCCTACAGAGACATGCCTATTTGCGCAGTAGTACAGATTCTGAGTGTGTAGCTGGGCTTGATGAAATCAGCATTTCTCTGGCTTCCCTGTGCGTAGGGAAGCTCAGTTTTAGTCACAGTAGCTCCCACAAGTGTCTCCTCAGTGTGTTCCCATTTCCTTAGAAACAGTGTATTTGCTGGGAGAAAAGTGCATTACTGTGCGCTTTCACCGTTCAGCAAATACATGTGTAGAAGCACAGCGCTAGCTGAAACGACCGTTTCTCGACGTTTTCTAACTCAGGGAAGAAGTGGCACACTTCTGAGATGCATTTGGGCAACTTTGTCAGAAATGAGTTTTTTGCCTACAGAGACATGCCTATTTGCGCAGTAGTACAGATTCTGAGTATGTGACTGGGCTTGATGAAATCAGCATTTCTCTTGCTTCCCTGTGCGTAGGGAAGCTCAGTTTTAGTCACATTAGCTCCCAAAAGTGTCTCCTCAGTGTGTTCCCATTTCCTTAGAAACAGTGTATTTGCTGGGAGAAAAGTGCATTACTGTGCACTTTCACCATTCAGCAAATACATGTGTAGAAGCACAGCGCTAGCAGAAACGAACGTTTCTCGACGTTTTCTAACTCAGGGAACAAGTTGCACACTTCTGAGATACATTTGGGTAACTTACTCAAAAATGAGTTTTTTGCCTACATAGACATGCCTATTTGCCCAGTAGTACAGATTCTGAGTATGTAACTGGGCTTGATGAAATCAGCATTTCTCTTGATTCCCTGTGCGTAGGGAAGCTCAGTTTTAGTCACAGTAGCTCCCACAAGTGTCTCCTCAGTGTGTTCCCATTTCCTTAGACACAGTGTATTTGCTGGGAGAAAAGTGCATTACTGTGCGCTTTCACCGAACAGCAAATACATGTGTAGAAGCACAGCGCTAGCAGAAAAGAACGTTTCTCGACGTTTTCTAACTCAGGGAGCAAGTTGCATACTTCTGAGTTGCATTTGGGCAACTTTGTCAGAAATGAGTTTTTTGCCTACAGAGACATGCCTATTTGCGCAGTAGTACAGATTCTGAGTATGTAATTGGGCTTGATTAAATCAGCATTTCTCTTGCTTCCCTGTGCGTAGGGAAGCTCAGTTTTAGTCCCAGTAGCTCCCACAAGTGTCTCCTCAGTGTGTTCCCATTTCCTTAGAAACAGTGTATTTGCTGGGAGAAAAGTGCATTACTGTGCGCTTTCACCGTTCAGCAAATACATGTGTAGAAGCATATCGCTAGCAGAAACGAACGTTTCTCGACGTTTTCTAACTCAGGGAACAAGTTGCACACTTCTGAGATGCATTTGGGCAACTTTGTCAGAAATGAGTTTTTTGCCTACAGAGACATGCCTATTTGCGCAGTAGTACAGATTCTGAGTATGTAACTGGGCTTGATGAAATCAGCATTTCTCTTGCTTCCCTGTGCGTAGGGAAGCTCAGTTTTAGTCCCAGTAGCTCCCACAAGTGTCTCCTCAGTGTGTTCCCATTTCCTTAGAAACAGTGTATTTGCTGGGAGAAAAGTGCATTACTGTGCGCTTTCACCGTTCAGCAAATACATGTGTAGAAGCACAGCGCTAGCAGAAACGAACGTTTCTCGACATTTTTTAACTCAGAGAACAAGTTCCACACTTCTGAGATGCATTTGGGCAACTTTGTCAGAAATGAGTTTTTTGCCTACAGAGACATGCCTATTTGCGCAGTAGTACAGATTCTGAGTATGTAACTTGGCTTGATGAAATCAGCATTTCTCTTCCTTCCCTGTGCGTAGGGAAGCTCAGTTTTAGTCACAGTAGCTCCCACAAGTGTCTCCTCAGTGTGTTCCCATTTCCTTAGAAACAGTGTATTTGCTGGGAGAAAAGTGCATTACTGTGTGCTTTCACCGTTCAGCAAATACATGTGTAGAAGCACAGCGCTAGCAGAAACTAACGTTTCTCGACGTTTTCTAACTCAGGGAACAAGTTGCACACTTCTGAGATACATTTGGGCAACTTTGTCTGAAATGAGTTTTTTGCCTACAGAGACATGCCTATTTGCGCAGTAGTACAGATTCTGAGTATGTAACTGGGCTTGATGTAATCAGCATTTCTCTTGCTTTCCTGTGCATAGGGAAGCTCAGTTTTAGTCCCATTAGCTCCCACAAGTGTCTCCTCAGTGTGTTCCCATTTCCTTAGAAACAGTGTATTTGCTGGGAGAAAAGTGCATTACTGTGCGCTTTCACCGTTCAGCAAATACATGTGTAGAAGCACGGCGCTAGCAGAAACTAACGTTTCTCGACGTTTTCTAACTCAGGGAACAAGTTGCACACTTCTGAGATGCATTTGGGCAACTTTGTCAGAAATGAGTTTTTTGCCAACAGAGACATGCCTATTTGCGCAGTAGTACAGATTCTGAGTATGTAACTGGGCTTGACGAAATTAGCATTTCTCTTGCTTCCCTGTGCGTAGGGAAGCTCAGTTTTAGTCACAGTAGCTCCCACAAGTGTCTCCTCAGTGTGTTCCCATTTCCTTAGAAACAGTGTATTTGCTGGGAGAAAAGTGCATTACTGTGCGCTTTCACCGTTCAGCAAATACATGTGTAGAAGCACAGCGCTAGCAGAAACGAACGTTTCTCGACATTTTCTAACTCAGGGAACAAGTTGCACACTTCTGAGATGCATTTGGGCAACTTTGTCAGAAATGAGTTTTTTGCGTAAAGAGACAAGCCTATTTGCGCAGTAGTACAGATTCTGAGTATGTAACTGGGCTTGATGAAATCAGCATTTCTCTTGCTTCCCTGTGCGTAGGGAAGCTCAGTTTTAGTCACAGTAGCTCCCAAAAGGGTCTCCACAGTGTTCCCATTTCCGTAGAAACAGTGTATTTGCTGAGAGAAAAGTGCATTACTGTGCGCTTTCACCGTTCAGCAAATACATGTGTAGAAGCACAGGACTAGCAGAAAAGACCGTTTCTCGACGTTTTCTAACTCAGGGAACAAGTTGCACACTTCTGAGATGCATTTGGGCAACTTTGTCAGAAATGATTTTTTTGCCTACAGAGACATGCCTATTTGCGCAGTAGTACAGATTCTGAGTATGTAACTGGGCTTGATGAAATCAGCATTTCTCTTACTTCCCTGTGCGTAGGGAAGCTCAGTTTTAGTCACTGTAGCTCCCACAAGTGTCTCCTCAGTGTGTTCCCATTTCCTCAGAAACAGTGTATTTGCTGGGAGAAAACTGCATTACTGTGCGCTTTCAACGTTCAGCAAATACATGTGTAGAAGCACAGTGCTAGCAGAAACGACCGTTTCTCGACGTTATCTAACTCAGGGAACAAGTTGCACACTTCTGAGATGCATTTGGGCAACTTTGTCAGAAAAGAGTTTTTTGCCTACAGAGGCATGCCAATTTGCGCAGTAGTACAGATTCTGAGTATGTAACTGGGCTTGATGAAATCAGCATTTCTCTTGCTTCCCTGTGCGTAGGGAAGCTCAGTTTTAGTCACAGTAGCTCCAACAAGTGTCTCCTCAGTGTGTTCCCATTTCCTTAGAAACAGTGTATTTGCTGGGAGAAAAGTGCATTACTGTGTGATTTCACCGCTCAGCAAATAAATGTGTAGAAGCACAGCGCTAGCAGAAAAGACCGTTTCTCGACGTTTTCTAACTCAGGGAACAAGTTGCACACTTCTGAGATGCATTTGGGCAACGTTGTCAGAAATGAGTCTTTTGCCTACAGAGACATGCCTATTTGCGCAGTAGTACAGATTCTGAGTATGTAACTGGGCTTGATGAAATCAGCATTTCTCTTGCTTCCCTGTGCGTAGGGAAGCTCAGTTTTATTCACAGTAGCTCCCACGAGTGTCTCCTCAGTGTGTTCCCATTTCCTTAGAAACAGTGTATTTGCTAGGAGAAAAGTGCATTACTGTGTGCTTTCACCGTTCAGCAAATACATGTGTAGAAGCACAGCGCTAGCAGAAACGACCGTATCTCGACGTTTTCTAACTCAGGGAACAAGTTGCACACTTCTGAGATGCATTTGGGCAACTTTGTCAGAAATGAGTTTTTTGCCTACTTAGACATGCCTATTTGCGCAGTAGTACAGATTCTGAGTATGTAACTTGGCTTGATGAAATCAGCATTTCTCTTGCTTCCCTGTGCGTAGGGAAGCTCAGTTTTAGTCACAGTAGCTCCCACAAGTGTCTCCTCAGTGTGTCCCCATTTCCTTAGACACAGTGTATTTGCTGGGAGAAAAGTGCATTACTGTGCGCTTTCACCGTTCAGCAAATACATGTGTAGAAGCACAGCGCTAGCAGAAACGACCGTTTCTCGACGTTTTCTAACTCAGGGAACAAGTTGCACACTTCTGAGATGCATTTGGGCAACTTTGTCAGAAATGAGTTTTTTGCCTACAGAGACATGCCTATTTGCGCAGTAGTACAGATTCTGAGTATGTAACTGGGCTGGATGAAATCAGCATTTCTCTTGCTTCCCTGTGCGTAGGGAAGCTCAGTTTTAGTCACAGTTGCGCCCACAAGTGTCTCCTCAGTGTGTTCCAGTTCCTTAGAAGCAGTGTATTTGCTGGGAGAAAAGTGCATTAATGTGCGTTTTCACCGTTCAGCAAATACATGTGTAGACGCACAGCGCTAGCATAAAAGACCCTTTCTCGAATTTGTCTAACTCAGAGAACAAGTTGCACACTTCTGAGATGCATTTGGGCAACTTTGTCAAAAATGAGTTCTTTGCCTACAGAGACATGCCTATTCGCGCAGTAGTACAGATTCTGAGTATGTAACTGGGCTTGATGAAATCACCATTTCTCTTGCTTCCCTGTGTGTAGGGAAGCTCAGTTTTAGTCACAGTAGCTCCCACAAGTGTCTCCTCAGTGCGTTCCCAGTTCCTTAGAAACAGTGTATTTGCTGGGAGAAAAGTGCATTACTGTGCGCTTTCACCGTTCAGCAAATACATGTGTAGAAGCACAGCGCTAGCAGAAACGACCGTTTCTCGACGTTTTCTAACTTAGGGAACAAGTGGCAAACTTCTGATATGCATTTGGGCAACTTTGTCCGAAATGACTTTTTTGCCTACAGAGACATGCCTATTTGCGCAATAGTACAGATTCTGAGTATGTAACTGGGCTTGTTGAAGTCAGCATTTCTCTTGCTTCCCTGTGCGTAGGGAAGCTCAGTTTTAGTCACAGTAGCTCCCACAAGTGTCTCCTTAGTGTGTTCCCATTTCCTTAGAAACAGTGTATTTGCTGGGAGAAAAGTGCATTACTGTGCGCTTTCACCGTTCAGCAAATACATGTGTAGAAGCACAGCGCTAGCTGAAACGACCGTTTCTCGACGTTTTCTAACTCAGGGAACAAGTTGCACACTTCTGAGTTGCATTTGGGCAACTTTGTCAGAAATGAGTTTTTTGCCTAAGGAGACATGCCTATTTGTGCAGTAGTACAGATTCTGAGTATGTAACTGGGCTTGATGAAATCAGCATTTCTCTTGCTTCCCTGTGCGTAGATAAGCTCAGTTTTCGTCACAGTAGCTCCCACAAGTGTCTTCTCAGTGTGTTCCCATTTCCTTAGAAACAGTGTATTTGCTGGGAGAAAAGTGCATTACTGTGCGCTTTCACCGTTCAGCAAATACATGTGTAGAAACACAGCGCTAGCAGAAACTAACGTTTCTCGACGTTTTCTAACTCAGGGAACAAGTTGCACACTTCTGAGATGCATTTGGGCAACTTTGTCAGAAATGATTTTTTTGCCTACAGAGACATGCCTATTGGCGCAGTAGTACAGATTCTGAGTATGTAACTGGGCTTGATGAAATCAGCATTTCTCTTGCTTCCCTGTGCGTAGGGAAGCTCAGTTTTAGTCCCAGTAGCTCCCACAAGTGTCTCCTCAGTGTGTTCCCATTTCCTTAGAAACAGTGTATTTGCTGGGAGAAAAGTGCATTACTGTGCGCTTTCACTGTTCAGCAAATACATGTGTAGAAGCACAGCGCTAGCAGTAACGAACGTTTCTCGACGTTTTCTAACTCAGGGAACAAGTTGCACACTTCTGAGATGCATTTGGGTAACTTTCTCAAAAATGAGTTTTTTGCCTACAGAGACATGCCTATTTGCGCAGTAGTACAGATTCTGAGTATGTAGCTGGGCTTGATGAAATCAGCATTTCTCTGGCTTCTCTGTGCGTAGGGAAGCTCAGTTTTAGTCACAGTAGCTCCCACAAGTGTCTCCTCAGTGTGTTCCCATTTCCTTAGAAACAGTGTATTTGCTGGGAGAAAAGTGCATTACTGTGCGCTTTCTCCGTTCAGCAAATACATGTGTAGAAGCACAGCGCTAGCTGAAACGACCGTTTCTCGACGTTTTCTAACTCAGGGAAGAAGTGGCACACTTCTGAGATGCATTTGGGCAACTTTGTCAGAAATGAGTTTTTTGCCTACAGAGACATGCCTATTTGCGCAGTAGTACAGATTCTGAGTATGTGACTGGGCTTGATGAAATCAGCATTTCTCTTGCTTCCCTGTGCGTAGGGAAGCTCAGTTTTAGTCACATTAGCTCCCAAAAGTGTCTCCTCAGTGTGTTCCCATTTCCTTAGAAACAGTGTATTTGCTGGGAGAAAAGTGCATTACTGTGCACTTTCACCATTCAGCAAATACATGTGTAGAAGCACAGCGCTAGCAGAAACGAACGTTTCTCGACGTTTTCTAACTCAGGGAACAAGTTGCACACTTCTGAGATGCATTTGGGTAACTTACTCAAAAAAGAGTTTTTTGCCTACATAGACATGCCTATTTGCCCAGTAGTACAGATTCTGAGTATGTAACTGGGCTTGATGAAATCAGCATTTCTCTTGCTTCCCTGTGCGTAGGGAAGCTCAGTTTTAGTCACAGTAGCTCCCACAAGTGTCTCCTCAGTGTGTTCCCATTTCCTTAGACACAGTGTATTTGCTGGGAGAAAAGTGCATTACTGTGCGCTTTCACCGGACAGCAAATACATGTGTAGAAGCACAGCGCTAGCAGAAACGAACGTTTCTCGACGTTTTCTAACTCAGGGAGCAAGTTGCACACTTCTGAGTTGCATTTGGGCAACTTTGTCAGAAATGAGTTTTTTGCCTACAGAGACATTCCTATTTGCGCAGTAGTACAGATTCTGAGTATGTAATTGGGCTTGATGAAATCAGCATTTCTCTTGCTTCCCTGTGCGTAGGGAAGCTCAGTTTTAGTCCCAGTAGCTCCCACAAGTGTCTCCTCAGTGTGTTCCCATTTCCTTAGAAACAGTGTATTTGCAGGGAGAAAAGTGCATTACTGTGCGCTTTCACCGTTCAGCAAATACATGTGTAGAAGCATATCGCTAGCAGAAACGAACGTTTCTCGACGTTTTCTAACTCAGGGAACAAGTTGCACACTTCTGAGATGCATTTGGGCAACTTTGTCAGAAATGAGTTTTTTGCCTACAGAGACATGCCTATTTGCGCAGTAGTACAGATTCTGAGTATGTAACTGGGCTTGATGAAATCAGCATTTCTCTTGCTTCCCTGTGCGTAGGGAAGCTCAGTTTTAGTCCCAGTAGCTCCCACAAGTGTCTCCTCAGTGTGTTCCCATTTCCTTAGAAACAGTGTATTTGCTGGGAGAAAAGTGCATTACTGTGCGCTTTCACCGTTCAGCAAATACATGTGTAGAAGCACAGCGCTAGCAGAAACGAACGTTCCTCGACGTTTTTTAACTCAGAGAACAAGTTCCACACTTCTGAGATGCATTTGGGCAACTTTGTCAGAAATGAGTTTTTTGCCTACAGAGACATGCCTATTTGCGCAGTAGTACAGATTCTGAGTATGTAACTTGGCTTGATGAAATCAGCATTTCTCTTCCTTCCCTGTGCGTAGGGAAGCTCAGTTTTAGTCACAGTAGCTCCCACAAGTGTCTCCTCAGTGTGTTCCCATTTCCTTAGAAACAGTGTATTTGCTGGGAGAAAAGTGCATTACTGTGCGGTTTCACCGTTCAGCAAATACATGTGTAGAAGCACAGCGCTAGCAAAAACGACAGTTTCTCGACGTTTTCTAACTCAGGGAACAAGTTGCACACTTCTGAGATGCATTTGGGCAACTTTGTCAGAAATGAGTTTTTTGCCTAAAGAGACATGCCTATTTGCGCAGTAGTAAAGATTCTGAGTATGTAACTGGGCTTGATGAAATCAGCATTTCTCTTGCTTCCCGGTGCGTAGGGAAGCTCAGTTTTAGTCACAGTAGCTCCCACAAGTGTCTCCTCAGTGTGTTCCCATTTCCTTAGAAACAGTGTATTTGCTGGGAGAAAAGTGCATTACTGTGCGCGTTCACCGTTCGGCTAATACATGTGTAGAAGCACAGCGCTAGCAGAAACGACCGTTTCTCGACGTTTTCTAACTCAGGGAACAAGTTGCACACTTCTGAGATGCATTTGGGCAACCTTGTCAGAAATGAGTTTTTGCGTACAGAGACATGCCTATTTGCGCAGTAGTACAGATTCTGAGTATGTAACTGGGCTTGATGAAATCAGCATTTCTCTTGCTTCCCTGTGCGTAGGGAAGCTCAGTTTTAGTCACAGTAGCTCCCACAAGTGTCTCCTCAGTGTGTTCCCAGTTCCTTAGATTTAGTGTATTTGCTGGGAGAAAAGTGCATTACTGTGCGCTTTCACCGTTCAGCAAATACATGTGTAGAAGCACAGCGCTAGCAGAAACGAACGTTTCTCGACGTTGTTTAACTCAGGGAACAAGTTGCACACTTCTGAGATGCATTTGGGCAACTTTTTCAAAAATGAGTTTTTTGCCTAAAGAGACATGCCTATTTGCGCAGTAGTACAGATTCTGAGTAAGTAACTGGGCTTGATGAAATCAGCATTTCTCTTGCTTCCCTGTGCGTAGGGAAGCTCAGTTTTAGTCACAGTAGCTCCCACAAGTGTCTCCTCAGTGTGTTCCCATTTCCTTAGAAACAGTGTATTTGCTGGGAGAAAAGTGCATTACTGTGCGCTTTCACCGTTCAGCAAATACATGTGTAGAAGCACAGCGCTAGCAGAAACGACCGTTTCTCGACGTTTTCTAACTCAGGGAACAAGTTGCACACTTCTGAGGTGCATTTGGGCAACTTTGTCAGAAATGAGTCTTTTGCCTAAAGAAACATGCCTATTTGCGCAGTAGTACAGATTCTGAGTATGTAAATGTGCTTGATGAAATCAGCATTTCTCTTGCTTCCCTGTGCGTAGGGAAGCTCAGTTTTAGTCACAGTAGCTCCCACAAGTGTCTCCTCAGTGTGTTCCCATTTCCTTAGAAACAGTGTATTTGCTGGGAGAAAAGTGCATTATTGTGCGATTTCACCGTTCAGCAAATACATGTGTAGAAGCACAGCGCTAGCAGAAACGACGGTTTCTCGACGTTTTCTAACTCAGGGAACAAGTTGCACACTTCTGAGGTGCAGTTGGGCAACTTTGTCAGAAATGAGTTTTTTGCCTACAGAGACATGCCTATTTACGCAGTAGTACAGATTTTGAGTATGTAACTGGGCTTGATGAAATCAGCATTTCTCTTGCTTCCCTGTGCGTAGGGAAGCTCAGTTTTAGTCACAGTAGCTCCCACCAGTGTCTCCTCAGGGTTTTCCTATTTCCTTAGAAACAGTGTATTTGCTGGGAGAAAAGTGCATTGCTGTGCGCTTTCACCGTTCAGCAAATACATGTGTAGAAGCACAGCGCTAGCAGAAACGACCGTTTCTCGAAGTTTTCTAACTCAGGGAACAAGTTGCACACTTCTGAGGTGCATTTGGGCAACTTTGTCAGAAATGAGTTTTGTGCCTAAAGAGACATGCCTATTTGCGTAGTAGTACAGATTCTGAGTATGTAACTGGGCTTGATGAAATCAGCATTTCTCTTGCTTCCCTGTGCGTAGGGAAGCTCAGTTTTAGTCACAGTAGCTCCCACAAGTGTCTCCTCAGTGTGTTCCATTTCCTTAGAAACAGTGTATTTGCTGGGAGAAAAGTGCATTACTGTGTGCTTTCACCGTTCAGCAAATACATGTGTAGAAGCAAAGCGCTAGCAGAAACGACCGTTTCTCGACGTTTTCTAACTCAGGGAACAAGTTGCACACTTCTGAGGTGCAGTTAGGCAACTTTGTAAGAAATGAGTTTTTTGCCTACAGAGACATGCCTATTTGCGCAGTAGTACAGATTCTGAGTATGTAACTGGGCTTGATGAAATCAGCATTTCTCTTGCTTCCCTGTGCGTAGGGAAGCTCAGTTTTAGTCACAGTAGCTCCCACAAATGTCTCCTCAGTGTGTTCCCATTTCCTTAGAAACAGTGTATTTGCTGGGAGAAAAGTGCATTACTGTGCGCTTTCACCGTTCAGCAAATACATGTGTAGAAGCACAGCGCTAGCAGAAACGACCGTTTCTCGACGTTTTCTAACTCAGGGAACAAGTTGCACACTTCTGAGGTGCATTTGGGCAACTTTGTCAGAAATGAGTTTTTTGCCTAAAGAAACATGCCTATTTGCGCAGTTGTACAGATTGTGAGTATGTAAATGTGCTTGATGAAATCATCATTTCTCTTGCTTCCCTGTGCGTAGGGAAGCTCAGTTTTAGTCACAGTAGCTCCCACAAGTGTCTCCTCAGTGTGTTCCCATTTCCATAGAAACAGTGTATTTGCTGTGAGAAAAGTGCATTACTGTGCGCTTTCACCGTTCAGCAAATACATGTGTAGAAGCACAGCGCTAGCAGAAACGAACATTTCTCGACGTTTTCTAACTCAGGGAACAAGTTGCACACTTCTGAGATGCATTTGGGCAACTTCGTCAGAAATGAGTTTTTTGCCTAAAGAGACATACCTATTTGCGCAGTAGTACAGATTCTGAGTATGTAACTGGGCTTGATGAAATCAGCATTTCTCTTGCTTCCCTGTGCGTAGGGAAGCTCAGTTTTAGTCACAGTAGCTCCCACAAGTGTCTCCTCAGTGTGTTCCCAGTTCCTTAGATTTAGTGTATTTGCTGGGAGAAAAGTGCATTACTGTGCGCTTTCACCGTTCAGCAAATACATGTGTAGAAGCACAGCGCTAGCAGAAACGAACGTTTCTCGACGTTGTTTAACTCAGGGAACAAGTTGCACACTTCTGAGATGCATTTGGGCAACTTTTTCAAAAATGAGTTTTTTGCCTAAAGAGACATGCCTATTTGCGCAGTAGTACAGATTCTGAGTAAGTAACTGGGCTTGATGAAATCAGCATTTCTCTTGCTTCCCTGTGCGTAGGGAAGCTCAGTTTTAGTCACAGTAGCTCCCACAAGTGTCTCCTCAGTGTGTTCCCATTTCCTTAGAAACAGTGTATTTGCTGGGAGAAAAGTGCATTACTGTGCGCTTTCACCGTTCAGCAAATACATGTGTAGAAGCACAGCGCTAGCAGAAACGACCGTTTCTCGACGTTTTCTAACTCAGGGAACAAGTTGCACACTTCTGAGGTGCATTTGGGCAACTTTGTCAGAAATGAGTCTTTTGCCTAAAGAAACATGCCTATTTGCGCAGTAGTACAGATTCTGAGTATGTAAATGTGCTTGATGAAATCAGCATTTCTCTTGCTTCCCTGTGCGTAGGGAAGCTCAGTTTTAGTCACAGTAGCTCCCACAAGTGTCTCCTCAGTGTGTTCCCATTTCCTTAGAAACAGTGTATTTGCTGGGAGAAAAGTGCATTATTGTGCGATTTCACCGTTCAGCAAATACATGTGTAGAAGCACAGCGCTAGCAGAAACGACGGTTTCTCGACGTTTTCTAACTCAGGGAACAAGTTGCACACTTCTGAGGTGCAGTTGGGCAACTTTGTCAGAAATGAGTTTTTTGCCTACACAGACATGCCTATTTACGCAGTAGTACAGATTTTGAGTATGTAACTGGGCTTGATGAAATCAGCATTTCTCTTGCTTCCCTGTGCGTAGGGAAGCTCAGTTTTAGTCACAGTAGCTCCCACCAGTGTCTCCTCAGGGTTTTCCTATTTCCTTAGAAACAGTGTATTTGCTGGGAGAAAAGTGCATTGCTGTGCGCTTTCACCGTTCAGCAAATACATGTGTAGAAGCACAGCGCTAGCAGAAACGACCGTTTCTCGAAGTTTTCTAACTCAGGGAACAAGTTGCACACTTCTGAGGTGCATTTGGGCAACTTTGTCAGAAATGAGTTTTGTGCCTAAAGAGACATGCCTATTTGCGTAGTAGTACAGATTCTGAGTATGTAACTGGGCTTGATGAAATCAGCATTTCTCTTGCTTCCCTGTGCGTAGGGAAGCTCAGTTTTAGTCACAGTAGCTCCCACAAGTGTCTCCTCAGTGTGTTCCATTTCCTTAGAAACAGTGTATTTGCTGGGAGAAAAGTGCATTACTGTGTGCTTTCACCGTTCAGCAAATACATGTGTAGAAGCAAAGCGCTAGCAGAAACGACCGTTTCTCGACGTTTTCTAACTCAGGGAACAAGTTGCACACTTCTGAGGTGCAGTTAGGCAACTTTGTAAGAAATGAGTTTTTTGCCTACAGAGACATGCCTATTTGCGCAGTAGTACAGATTCTGAGTATGTAACTGGGCTTGATGAAATCAGCATTTCTCTTGCTTCCCTGTGCGTAGGGAAGCTCAGTTTTAGTCACAGTAGCTCCCACAAATGTCTCCTCAGTGTGTTCCCATTTCCTTAGAAACAGTGTATTTGCTGGGAGAAAAGTGCATTACTGTGCGCTTTCACCGTTCAGCAAATACATGTGTAGAAGCACAGCGCTAGCAGAAACGACCGTTTCTCGACGTTTTCTAACTCAGGGAACAAGTTGCACACTTCTGAGGTGCATTTGGGCAACTTTGTCAGAAATGAGTTTTTTGCCTAAAGAAACATGCCTATTTGCGCAGTTGTACAGATTGTGAGTATGTAAATGTGCTTGATGAAATCATCATTTCTCTTGCTTCCCTGTGCGTAGGGAAGCTCAGTTTTAGTCACAGTAGCTCCCACAAGTGTCTCCTCAGTGTGTTCCCATTTCCATAGAAACAGTGTATTTGCTGTGAGAAAAGTGCATTACTGTGCGCTTTCACCGTTCAGCAAATACATGTGTAGAAGCACAGCGCTAGCAGAAACGAACATTTCTCGACGTTTTCTAACTCAGGGAACAAGTTGCACACTTCTGAGATGCATTTGGGCAACTTCGTCAGAAATGAGTTTTTTGCCTAAAGAGACATACCTATTTGCGCAGTAGTACAGATTCTGAGTATGTAACTGGGCTTGATGAAATCAGCATTTCTCTTGCTTCCCTGTGCGTAGGGAAGCTCAGTTTTAGTCACAGTAGCTCCCACAAGTGTCTCCTCAGTGTGTTCCCATTTCCTTAGAAACAGTGTATTTGCTGGGAGAAAAGTGCATTACTGTGCGCTTTCACCGTTCAGCAAATACATGTGTAGAAGCACAGCGCTAGCAGAAACGACCGTTTCTCGACGTTTTCTAACTCAGGAAACAAGTTGCACACTTCTGAGGTGCAGTTGGGCAACTTTGTCAGAAATGAGTTTTTTGCCTACAGAGACATGCCTATTTACGCAGTAGTACAGATTCTGAGTATGTAACTGGGCTAGATGAAATCAGCATTTCTCTTGCTTCCCTGTGCGTAGGGAAGCTCAGTTTTAGTCACAGTAGCTCCCACAAGTGTCTCCTCAGTGTGTTCCCATTTCCTTAGAAACAGTGTATTTGCTGGGAGAAAAGTGCATTACTGTGCGCTTTCACCGTTCAGCAAATACAGGTGTAGACGCACAGCGCTAGCAGAAACGACCGTTTCTCGACGTTTTCTAACTCAGGGAACAAGTTGCACACTTCTGAGATGCATTTGGGCAACTTCGTCAGAAATGAGTTTTTTGCCTAAAGAGACATGCTTATTTGCGCAGTAGTACAGATTCTGAGTATGTAACTGCGCTTGATGAAATCAGCATTTCTCTTGCTTCCCTGTGCGTAGGGAAGCTCAGTTTTAGTCACAGTAGCTCCCACAAGTGTCTCCTCAGTGTGTTCCCATTTCCTTAGAAACAGTGTATTTGCTGGGAGAAAAGTGCATTACTGTGCGCTTTCACCGTTCAGCAAATACATGTGTAGAAGCACAGCGCTAGCAGAAACGACCGTTTCTCGACGTTTTCTAACTCAGGGAACAAGTTGCACACTTCTGAGGTGCAGTTGGGCAACTTTGTCAGAAATGAGTTTTTTGCCTACAGAGACATGCCTATTTGCGCAGTAGTACAGATTCTGAGTATGTAACTGGGCTTGATGAAATCAGCATTTCTCTTGCTTCCCTGTGCGTAGGGAAGTTCAGTTTTAGTCACAGTAGCTCCCACAAGTGTCTGCTCAGTGTGTTCCCATTTCCTTAGAAACAGTGTATTTGCTGGGAGAAAAGTGCATTACTGTGCGCTTTCACCCTTCAGCAACTACATGTGTAGAAGCACAGCGCTAGCAGAAACGAACGTTTCTCGACGGTTTCTAACTCAGGGAACAAGTTGCACACTTCTGAGATGCATTTGGGCAACTTTGTCAGAAATGAGTTTTGTGCCTAAAGAGACATGCCTATTTGCGCAGTAGTACAGATTCTGAGTATGTAACTGGGCTTGATGAAATCAGCATTTCTCTTGCTTCCCTGTGCGTAGGGAAGCTCAGTTTTAGTCACAGTAGCTCCCACAAGTGTCTCCTCAGTGTGTTCCCATTTCCTTAGAAACAGTGTATTTGCTGGGAGAAAAGTGCATTACTGTGCGCTTTCACCGTTCAGCAAATACATGTGTAGAAGCACAGCGCTAGCAGAAAGGAACGTTTCTCGACGTTTTCTAATTCAGGGAACAAGTTGCACACTTCTGAGATGCATTTGGGCAACTTTGTCAGAAATGAGTTTTTTGCCTAAAGAGACATGCCTATTTGTGCAGTAGTACAGATTCTGAGTATGTAACTGGGCTTGATGAAATCAGCATTTCTCTTGCTTCCCTGTGCGTAGGGAAGCTCAGTTTTAGTCACAGTAGCTCCCACAAATGTCTCCTCAGTGTGTTCCCATTTCCTAAGAAATAGTGTATTTGCTGGGAGAAAAATGCATTACTGTGCGCTTTCACTGTTCTGCAAATACATGTGTAGAAGCACAGCGCTAGCAGAAACGACCGTTTCTCGACGTTTTCTACCTCAGGGAACAAGTTGCACACTTCTGAGATTCATTTGGGCAACTTTGTCAGAAATGAGTTTTTTGCCTACAGAGACATGCCTATTTGCGCAGTAGTACAGATTCTGAGTATGTAACTGGGCTTGATGAAATCAGCATTTCTCTTGCTTCCCTGTGCGTAGGGAAGCTCAGTTTTATTCACAGTAGCTCCCACAAGTGTCTCCTCAGTGTGTTCCCATTTCCTTAGAAACAGTGTATTTGCTGGGAGAAAAGTGCATTACTGTGCGCTTTCACCGTTCACCAAATACATGTGTAGAAGCACAACGCTAGCAGAAACGATCGTTCCTCCACGTTTTCTAACTCAGGGAACAAGTTGCACACTTCTGAGATGCATTTGGGCAACTTTGTCAGAAATGAGTTTTTTGCCTACAGAGACATGCCTATTTGCGCAGTAGTACAGATTCTGAGTATGTAACTGGGCTGGATGAAATCAGCATTTTTCTTGCTTCCCTGTGCGTAGGGAAGCTCAGTTTTAGTCACAGTAGCTCCCACAAGTGTCTCCTCAGTGTGTTCCCATTTCCTTAGAAACAGTGTATTTGCTGGGAGAAAAGTGCATTAATGGGCGCTTTCACCGTTCAGCAAATACATGTGTAGAAGCACAGCACTAGCAGAAACGAACGTTTCTCGACGTTTTCTAACTCAGGGAACAAGTTGCACACTTCTGGGATGCATTTGGGCAACTTTGTCAGAAATGAGTTTTTTGCCTACAGAGAAGTACAGATTCTGACTATGTAACTGGGCTTGATGAAATCAGCATTTCTCTTGCTTCCCTGTGAGTAGGGAAGCTCAGTTTTAGTCACAGTAGCTCCCACAAGTGTCTCCTCAGTGTGTTCCCATTTCCTTAGAAACAGTGTATTTGCTGGGAGAAAAGTGCATTACTGTGCGCTTTCACCGTTCAGCAAATACATGTGTAGAAGCACAGCGCTAGCAGAAACGAACGTTTCTCGACGTTATCTAATTCAGGGAACATGTTGCACACTTCTGAGATGCATGTGGGCAACTTGGTCAGAAATGAGGTTTTTGCCTAAAGAGACATGCCTATTTGTGCAGTAGTACAGATTCTGAGTATGTAACTGGGCTTGATGAAATCAGCATTTCTCTTGCTTCCCTGTGCGTAGGGAAGCTCAGTTTTAGTCACAGTAGCTCCCACAAATGTCTCCTCAGTGTGTTCCCATTTCCTAAGAAATAGTGTATTTGCTGGGAGAAAAATGCATTACTGTGCGCTTTCACTGTTCAGCAAATACATGTGTAGAAGCACAGCGCTAGCAGAAACGAACGTTTCTCGACGTTTTCTAACTCAGGGAACAAGTTGCACAATTCTCAGATGCATTTGGCAACTTTGTCAGAAATGAGTTTTTGCCTACAGAGACATGCCTATTTGCGCAGTAGTACAGATTCTGAGTATGTAACTGGGCTTGATGAAATCAGCATTTCTCTTACTTCCCTGTGCGTAGGGAAGCTCAGTTTTAGTAACAGTAGCTCCCACAAGTGTCTCCTCAGTGAGTTCCCATTTCCTTAGAAACAGTGTATTTGCTGGGAGAAAAGTGCATCACTGTGCGCTTTCACCGTTCAGCAAATACATGTGTAGAAGCACAGCGCTAGCAGAAACGAACGTTTCTCGACGTTTTCTAACTCAGGGAACAAGTTGCACACTTCTGAGATGCATTTGGGCAACTTTGTGAGAAATGAGTTTTTTGCCTACAGAGACATGCCTATTTGCGCAGTAGTACAGATTCTGAGTATGTAACTCGGTTTGATGAAATCAGCATTTCTCTTGCTTCCCTGTGCGTAGGGAAGCTCAGTTTTAGTCACAGTAGCTCCCACAAGTGTCTCCTCAGTGTGTTCCCATTTCCTTAGAAACAGTGTATTTCCTGGGAGAAAAGTGCATTACTGTGCGCTTTCACCGTTCAGCAAATACATGTGTAGAAGCACAGCGCTAGCAGAAATGACCGTTTCTCGACATTTTCTACCTCAGGGAACAAGTTGCACACTTCTGAGATTCATTTGGGCAACTTTGTCCGAAATGAGTTTTTTGCCTACAGAGACATGCCTATTTGCGCAGTAGTACAGATTCTGAGTATGTAACTGGGCTTGATGAAATCAGCATTTCTCTTGCTTCCCTGTGCGTAGGGAAGCTCAGTTTTAGTCACAGTAGCTCCCACAAGTGTCTCCTCAGTGTGTTCCCATTTCCTTAGAAACAGTGTATTTGCTGGGAGAAAAGTGCATTACTGTGCGCTTTAACCGTTCAGCAAATACATGTGTAGAAACACAACGCTAGCAGAAACGATCGTTCCTCCACGTTTTCTAACTCAGGGAACAAGTTGCACACATCTGAGATGCATTTGGGCAACTTTGTCAGAAATGAGTTTTTTGCCTACAGAGACATGCCTATTTGCGCAGTAGTACAGATTCTGAGTATGTAACTGGGCTGGATGAAATCAGCATTTTTCTTGCTTCCCTGTGCGTAGGGAAGCTCAGTTTTAGTCACAGTAGCTCCCACAAGTGTCTCCTCAGTGTGTTCCCATTTCCTTAGAAACAGTGTATTTGCTGGGAGAAAAGTGCATTAATGGGCGCTTTCACCGTTCAGCAAATACATGTGTAGAAGTACAGCACTAGCAGAAACGAACGTTTCTCGACGTTTTCTAACTCAGGGAACAAGTTGCACACTTCTGAGATGCATTTGGGCAACTTTGTCAGAAATGAGTTTTTTGCCTACAGAGACATGCCTATTTGCGCAGTAGTACAGATTCTGAGTATGTAACTGGGCTTGATGAAATCAGCATTTCTCTTGCTTCCCTGTGCGTAGGGAAGCTCAGTTTTAGTCACAGTAGCTCCCACAAGTGTCTCCTCTGTGTGTTCCCATTTCCTTAGAAACAGTGTATTTGCTGGGAGAAAAGTGCATTACTGTGTGCTTTCACCGTTCAGCAAATACATGTGTAGAAGCACAGCGCTAGCAGAAACGAACGTTTCTCGACGTTTTCTAACTCAGGGAACAAGTTGCACACTTCTGGGATGCATTTGGGCAACTTTGTCAGAAATGAGTTTTTTGCCTACAGAGAAGTACAGATTCTGAGTATGTAACTGGGCTTGATGAAATCAGCATTTCTCTTGCTTCCCTGTGCGTAGGGAAGCTCAGTTTTAGTCACAGTAGCTCCCACAAGTGTCTCCTCAGTGTGTTCCCATTTCCTTAGAAACAGTGTATTTGCTGGGAGAAAAGTGCATTACTGTGCGCTTTCACCGTTCAGCAAATACATGTGTAGAAGCACAGCGCTAGCAGAAACGACCGTTTCTCGACGTTTTCTAACTCAGGGAACAAGTTGCACACTTCTGAGGTGCAGTTAGGCAACTTTGTCAGAAATGAGTTTTTTGCCTACAGAGACATGCCTATTTACGCAGTAGTACAGATTCTGAGTATGTAACTGGGCTTGATGAAATCAGCATTTCTCTTGCTTCCCTGTGCGTAGGGAAGCTCAGTTTTAGTCACAGTAGCTCCCACAAGTGTCTCCTCAGTGTGTTCCTATTTCCGTAGAAACAGTATATTTGCTGGGAGAAAAGTGCATTACTGTGCGCTTTCACCGTTCAGCAAATACATGTGTAGAAGCACAGCGCTAGCAGATACGACCGTTTCTCGACGTTTTCTAACTCAGGGAACAAGTTGCACACTTCTGAGATGCATTTGGGCAACTTTGACAGAAATGAGTTTTTTGCCTACAGAGACATGCCTATTTGCGCAGTAGTACAGATTCTGAGTATGTAACTGGGCTTGATGAAATCAGCATTTCTCTTGCTTCCCTGTGCGTAGGGAAGCTCAGTTTTAGTCACAGTAGCTCCCACAAGTGTCTCCTCAGTGTGTTCCCGTTTCCTTAGAAACAGTGTTTTTGCTGGGAGAAAAGTGCATTACTGTGCGCTTTCACCGTTCAGCAAATACATGTGTAGAAGCACAGCGCTAGCAGAAACGACCGTTTCTCGACGTTTTCTAACTCAGGGAACAAGTTGCACACTTCTGAGATGCATTTGGGCAACTTTGTCAGAAATGAGTTTTTTGCCTACAGATTCATGCCTATTTGCGCAGTAGTACAGATTCTGAGTATGTAACTGGGCTTGATGAAATCAGCATTTCTCTTGCTTCCCTGTGCTTAGGGAAGCTCAGTTTTAGTCACAGTAGCTCCCACAAGTGTCTCCTCACTGTGTTCCCATTTCCTTAGAAACAGTGTATTTGCTGGGAGAAAAGTGCATTACTGTGCGCTTTCACCGTTCAGCAAATACATGTGTAGAAGCACAGCGTTAGCAGATATGACCGTTTCTCGACGTTTTCTAACTCAGGGAACAAGTTGCACACTTCTGAGATGCATTTGGGCAACTTTGTCAGAAATGAGTTTTTTGCCTACAGAGACATGCCTATTTGCCCAGTAGTACAGATTCAGAGTACGTAACTGGGCTTGATGTAATCAGCATTTCTCTTGCTTCCCTGGTCGTAGGGAAGCTCAGTTTTAGTCACAGTAGCTCCCAAAAGTGTCTCCTCAGTGTGTTCCCATTTCCTTAGAAACAGTGTATTTGCTGGGAGAAAAGTGCATTACTCTGTGCTTTCACCGTTCAGCAAATACATGTGTAGAAGCACAGCGCTGGGGGAAACAACTGTTTCTCGAAGTTTTCTAACTCAGGGAACAAGTTGCACACTTCTGAGATTCATTTGGGCAACTTTGTCAGAAATGAGTTTTTTGCCTACAGAGACATGCCTATTTGCGCAGTAGTACAGATTGTGAGTATGTAACTGGGCTTGATGAAATCAGCATTTCTCTTGCTTCCCTGTGCGTAGGGAAGCTCAGTTTTAATCACAGTAGCTTCCACAAGTGTCTCCTCAGTGTGTTCCCATTTCCTTAGAAACAGTGTATTTGCTGGGAGAAAAGTGCATTACTGTGCGCTTTCACCGTTCAGCAAATACATATGTAGAAGCACAGCGCTAGCAGAAACGAACGTTTCTCGACGTTTTCTAACTCAGGGAACAAGTTGCACACTTCTGAGATGCATTTGGGCAACTTTGTCAGAAATGAGTTTTTTGCCTACAGAGACATGCCTATTTGGCAGTAGTACAGATTCTGAGTATGCAACTGGGCTGGATGAAATCAGCATTTCTCTTGCTTCCCTGTGCATAGGGAAGCTCAGTTTTAGTCACAGTAGCTCCCACAAGTGTCTCCTCAGTGTGTTCCCATTTCCTTAGAAACAGTGTATTTGCTGGGAGAAAAGTGCATTAGTGTGCGCTTTCACCGTTCAGCAAATACATGTGTAGAAGCACAGCGCTAGCAGAAACGAACGTTTCTCCACGTTTTCTAACTCAGGGAACAAGTTGCACAGTTCTGAGATGCATTTGGGCAACTTTGTCAGAAATGAGTTTTTTGCCTAGAGAGACATGCCTATTTGCGCAGTAGTACAGATTCTGAGTATGTAACTGGGCTTGATGAAATCAGCATTTTTCTTGCTTCCCTGTGCGTAGGGAAGCTCAGTTTTAGTCACAGTAGCGCCCACAAGTGTCTCCTCAGTGTGTTCCCATTTCCTTAGAAACAGTGTATTTCCTGGGAGAAAATTGCATTACTGTGCGCTTTCACCGTTCAGCAAATACATGTGTAGAAGCACAGCGCTGGCAGAAACGAACGTTTCTCGACGTTTTCTAACTCAGGGAACAAGTTGCACACTTCTGAGATGCATTTGGGCAACTTTGTCAGAAATGAGTTTTTTGCCTACAGAGACATGCCTATTTGCGCAGTAGTACAGATTCTGAGTATGTAACTGGGCTTGATGAAATCAGCATTTCTCTTGCTTCCCTGTGGGTAGGGAAGCTCAGTTTTAGTCACAGTAGCTCCCACTTGTGTCTCCTCAGTGTGTTCCCATTTCCTTAGAAACAGTGCATTTGCTGGGAGAAAAGTGCATTACTGTGCGATTTCACCGTTCAGCAAATACATGTGTAGAAACACAGCGCTAGCAGAAACGAACGGTTCTCGACGTTTTCTAACTCAGGGAACAAGTTGCACACTTCTGAGATGCATTTGGGCAACTTTGTCTGAAATGAGTTTTTTGCCTACAGAGAAGTACAGATTCTGAGTATGTAACTGGGCTTGATGAAATCAGCATTTCTCTTGCTTCCCTGTGCGTAGGGAAGCTCAGTTTTAGTCACAGTAGCTCCCACAAGTGTCTCCTCAGTGTGTTCCCATTTCCTTAGAAACAGTGTATTTGCTGGGAGAAAAGTGCATTACTGTGCGCTTTCACCGTTCAGCAAATACATGTGTAGAAGCACAGCGCTAGCAGAAACAAACGTTTCTCGACGTTTTCTAACTCAGGGAACAAGTTGCACACTTCTGAGATGCATTTGGGCAACTTTGTCCGAAATGAGTTTTTTGCCTAAAGAGACATGCCTATTTGCGCAGTAGTAGAGATTCTGAGTATGTAACTGGGCTTGATGAAATCAGCATTTCTCTTGCTTCCCTGTGCGTAGCGAAGCTCAGGTTTAGTCACAGTAGCTCCCACAAGTGTCTCCTCAGTGTGTTCCCATTTCCTTAGAAACAGTGTATTTGCTGGGAGAAAAGTGCATTACTGTGCGCTTTCATCGTTCAGCAAATACATGTGTAGAAGCACAGCGCTAGCAGATACGACCCTTTCTCGACGTTTTCTAACTCAGGGAACAAGTTGCACACTTCTGAGATGCATTTGGACAACGTTGACAGAAATGAGTTTTTTGCCTACAGAGACATGCCTATTTGCGCAGTAGTACAGATTCTGAGTTTGTAACTGGGCTTGATGAAATCAGCATTTCTCTTGCTTCCCTGTGCGTAGGGAAGCTCAGTTTTAGTCACAGTAGCTCCCACAAGTGTCTCCTCAGTGTGTTCCCATTTCCTTAGAAACAGTGTATTTGCTGGGAGAAAAGTGCATTAGTGTGCGCTTTCACCGTTCAGCAAATACATGTGTAGAAGCACAGCGCTAGCAGAAACGAACGTTTCTCCACGTTTTCTAACTCAGGGAACAAGTTGCACAGTTCTGAGATGCATTTGGGCAACTTTGTCAGAAATGAGTTTTTTGCCTAGAGAGACATGCCTATTTGCGCAGTAGTACAGATTCTGAGTATGTAACTGGGCTTGATGAAATCAGCATTTTTCTTGCTTCCCTGTGCGTAGGGAAGCTCAGTTTTAGTCACAGTAGCGCCCACAAGTGTCTCCTCAGTGTGTTCCCATTTCCTTAGAAACAGTGTATTTCCTGGGAGAAAATTGCATTACTGTGCGCTTTCACCGTTCAGCAAATACATGTGTAGAAGCACAGCGCTGGCAGAAACGAACGTTTCTCGACGTTTTCTAACTCAGGGAACAAGTTGCACACTTCTGAGATGCATTTGGGCAACTTTGTCAGAAATGAGTTTTTTGCCTACAGAGACATGCCTATTTGCGCAGTAGTACAGATTCTGAGTATGTAACTTGGCTTGATGAAATCAGCATTTCTCTTGCTTCCCTGTGCGTAGGGAAGCTCAGTTTTAGTCACAGTAGCTCCCACAAGTGTCTCCTCAGTGTGTTCCCATTTCCTTAGAAACAGTGTATTTGCTGGGAGAAAAGTGCATTACTGTGAGCATTCACCGTTCAGCAAATACATGTGTAGAAGCACAGCTCTAGCAGAAAAGACCGTTTCTCAACGTTTTCTAACTCAGAGTACAAGTTGCAAACTTCTGAGATGCCTTTGGGCAACTTTGTCAGATGAGTTTTTTGCCTACAGAGACATGCCTATTCGAGCAGTAGTACAGATTCTGAGTATGTAATTGGGCTTGATGAAATCAGCATTTCTCTTGCTTCCCTGTGCGTAGGGAAACTCAGTTTTAGTCACAGTAGCTCCCACAAGTGTCTCCTCAGTGTGTTCCCATTTCCTTAGAAACAGTGTATTTGCTGGGAGAAAAGTGCATTACTGTGCGCTTTCACCATTCAGCAAATGCATGTGTAGAAGCACAGCGCTAGCAGAAACGAACGTTTCTCGACGTTTTCTAAATCAGGGAACAAGTTGCACACTTCTGAGATGCATTTGGGCAACTTTGTCAGAAATGAGTTTTTTGCCTACAGATTCATGCCTATTTGCGCAGTAGTACAGATTCTGAGTATGTAACTGGGCTTGATGAAATCAGCATTTCTCTTGCTTCCCTGTGCGTAGCGAAGCTCAGTTTTAGTCACAGTAGCTCCCACAAGTGTCTTCTCAGTGTGTTCCCATTTCCTTAGAAACAGTGTATTTGCTGGGAGAAAAGTGCATTACTGTGCGCTTTCACCGTTCACAAATACATGTGTAGAAGCACAGCGTTAGAAGATATGACCGTTTCTCGACGTTTTCTAAATCAGGGAACAAGTTGCACACTTCTGAGATGCATTTGGGCAACTTTGTCAGAAATGAGTTTTTTGCCTACAGAGACATGCCTATTTGCGCAGTAGTACAGATTCTGAGTATGTAACTGGGCTTGATGAAATCAGCATTTCTCTTGCTTCCCTGTGCGTAGGGAAGCTCAGTTTTAGTCACAGTAGCTCCCACAAGTGTCTCCTCAGTGTGTTCCCAGTTCCTTAGAAACAGTGTATTTGCTGGGAGAAAAGTGCATCACTGTGCGCTTTCACCGTTCAGCAAATACATGTGTAGAAGCACAGGGCTAGCAGAAACGAACGTTTCTCGACGTTTTCTAACTCAGGGAACAAGTTGCACACTTCTGAGATTCATTTGGGCAACTTTGTCAGAAATGAGTTTTTTGCCTACAGATTCATGCCTATTTGCGCAGTAGTACAGATTCTGAGTATGTAACTGGGCTTGATGAAATCAGCATTTCTCTTGCTTCCCTGTGCGTAGGGAAGCTCAGTTTTAGTCACAGTAGCTCCCACAAGTGTCTCCTCAGTGTGTTCCCATTTCCTTAGAAACAGTGTATTTGCTGGGAGAAAAGTGCATTACTGTGCGCTTTCACCGTTCAGCAAATACATGTGTAGAAGCACAGCGCTAGCAGAAACAAACGTTTCTCGACGTTTTCTAACTCAGGGAACAAGTTGCACACTTCTGAGATGCATTTGGGCAACTTTGTCAGAAATGAGTTTTTTGCCTAAAGAGACATGCCTATTTGCGCAGTAGTAGAGATTCTGAGTATGTAACTGGGCTTGATGAAATCAGCATTTCTCTTGCTTCCCTGTGCGTAGCGAAGCTCAGGTTTAGTCACAGTAGCTCCCACAAGTGTCTCCTCAGTGTGTTCCCATTTCCTTAGAAACAGTGTATTTGCTGGGAGAAAAGTGCATTACTGTGTGCTTTCATCGTTCAGCAAATACATGTGTAGAAGCACAGCGCTAGCAGATACTACCCTTTCTCGACGTTTTCTAACACAGGGAACAAGTTGCACACTTCTGAGATGCATTTGGGCAACTTTGACAGAAATGAGTTTTTTGCCTACAGAGACATGCCTATTTGCGCAGTAGTACAGATTCTGAGTTTGTAACTGGGCTTGATGAAATCAGCATTTCTCTTGCTTCCCTGTGCATAGGGAAGCTCAGTTTTAGTCACAGTAGCTCCCACAAGTGTCTCCTCAGTGTGTTCCCATTTCCTTAGAAACAGTGTATTTGCTGGTAGAAAAGTGCATTACTGTGCGCTTTCACCGTTCAGCAAATACATGTGTAGAAGCACAGCGCTAGCAGAAACGAATGTTTCTCGACGTTTTCTAACTCAGGGAACAAGTTGCACACTTCTGGGATGCATTAGGGCAACATTGTCAGAAATGAGTTTTTTGCCTACAGAGACATGCCTATTTGCGCATTAGTACAGATTCTGAGTATGTAACTTGGCTTGATGAAATCAGCATTTCTCTTGCTTCCCTGTGCGTAGGGAAGCTCAGTTTTAGTCACAGTAGCTCCCACAAGTGTCTCCTCAGTGTGTTCCCATTTCCTTAGAAACAGTGTATTTGCTGGGAGAAAAGTGCATTACTGTGAGCATTCACCGTTCAGCAAATACATGTGTAGAAGCACAGCTCTAGCAGAAAATACCGTTTCTCGACGTTTTCTAACTCAGAGTACAAGTTGCACACTTCTGAGATGCCTTTGGGCAACTTTGTCAGATGAGTTTTTTGCCTACAGAGACATGCCTATTCGCGCAGTAGTACAGATTCTGAGTATGTAATTGGGCTTGATGAAATCAGCATTTCTCTTGCTTCCCTGTGCGTAGGGAAGCTCAGTTTTAGTCACAGTAGCTCCCACAAGTGTCTCCTCAGTGTGTTCCCATTTCCTTAGAAACAGTGTATTTGCTGGGAGAAAAGTGCATTACTGTGCGCTTTCACCGTTCAGCAAATGCATGTGTAGAAGCACAGCGCTAGCAGAAACGAAAGTTTCTCGGCGTTTTCTAAATCAGGGAACAAGTTGCACACTTCTGAGATGCATTTGGGCAACTTTGTCAGAAATGAGTTTTTTGCCTACAGATTCATGCCTATTTGCGCAGTAGTACAGATTCTGAGTATGTAACTGGGCTTGATGAAATCAGCATTTCTCTTGCTTCCCTGTGCGTAGCGAAGCTCAGTTTTAGTCACAGTAGCTCCCACAAGTGCCTTCTCAGTGTGTTCCCATTTCCTTAGAAACAGTGTATTTGCTGGGAGAAAAGTGCATTACTGTGCGCTTTCACCGTTCACAAATACATGTGTAGAAGCACAGCGTTAGAAGATATGACCGTTTCTCGACGTTTTCTAAATCAGGGAACAAGTTGCACACTTCTGAGATTCATTTGGGCAACTTTGTCAGAAATGAGTTTTTTGCCTACAGAGACATGCCTATTTGCGCAGTAGTACAGATTCTGTGTATGTAACTGGGCTTGATGAAATCAGCATTTCTCTTGCTTCCCTGTGCGTAGGGAAGCTCAGTTTTAGTCACAGTAGCTCCCACAAGTGTCTCCTCAGTGTGTTCCCATTTCCTTAGAAACAGTGTATTTGCTGGGAGAAAAGTGCATCACTGTGCGCTTTCACCGTTCAGCAAATACATGTGTAGAAGCACAGTGCTAGCAGAAACGAACGTTTCTCGACGTTTTCTAACTCAGGGAACAAGTTGCACACTTCTGAGATTCATTTGGGCAACTTTGTCAGAAATGAGTTTTTTGCCTACAGATTCATGCCTATTTGCGCAGTAGTACAGATTCTGAGTATGTAACTGGGCTTGATGAAATCAGCATTTCTCTTGCTTCCCTGTGCATAGGGAAGCTCAGTTTTAGTCACAGTAGCTCCCACAAGTGTCTCCTCAGTGTGTTCCCATTTCCTTAGAAACAGTGTATTTGCTGGGAGAAAAGTGCATTACTGTGCGCTTTCACCGTTCAGCAAATACATGTGTAGAAGCACAGCGCTAGCAGAAACAAACGTTTCTCGACGTTTTCTAACTCAGGGAACAAGTTGCACACTTCTGAGATGCATTTGGGCAACTTTGTCAGAAATGAGTTTTTTGCCTAAAGAGACATGCCTATTTGCGCAGTAGTAGAGATTCTGAGTATGTAACTGGGCTTGATGAAATCAGCATTTCTCTTGCTTCCCTGTGCGTAGCGAAGCTCAGGTTTAGTCACAGTAGCTCCCACAAGTGTCTCCTCAGTGTGTTCCCATTTCCTTAGAAACAGTGTATTTGCTGGGAGAAAAGTGCATTACGGTGCGCTTTCATCGTTCAGCAAATACATGTGTAGAAGCACAGCGCTAGCAGATAGGACCCTTTCTCGACGTTTTCTAACTCAGGGAACAAGTTGCACACTTCTGAGATGCATTTGGGCAACTTTGACAGAAATGAGTTTTTTGCCTACAGAGACATGCCTATTTGCGCAGTAGTACAGATTCTGAGTTTGTAACTGGGCTTGATGAAATCAGCATTTCTCTTGCTTCCCTGTGCGTAGGGAAGCTCAGTTTTAGTCACAGTAGCTCCCACAAGTGTCTCCTCAGTGTGTTCCCATTTCCTTAGAAACAGTGTATTTGCTGGGAGAAAAGTGCATTACTGTGCGCTTTCACCGTTCAGCAAATACATGTGTAGAAGCACAGCGCTAGCAGATACGACCGTTTCTTGACGTTTTCTAACTCAGGGAACAAGTTGCACACTTCTGAGATGCATTTGGGCAACTTTTTCAGAAATGAGTTTCTTGCCTACAGATTCATGCCTATTTGCGCAGTAGTACAGATTCTGAGTATGTAACTGGGCTTGATGAAATCAGCATTTCTCTTGCTTCCCTGTGCGTAGGGAAGCTCAGTTTTAGTCACAGTAGCTCCCACAAGTGTCTCCTCAGTGTGTTCCCATTTCCTTAGAAACAGTGTATTTGCTGGGAGAAAAGTGCATTACTGTGCGCTTTCACCGTTCAGCAAATACATGTGTAGAAGCACAGCGTTAGCAGATATGACCGTTTCTCGACATTTTCTAACTCAGGGTACAAGTTGCACACTTCTGAGATGCATTTGGGCAACTTTGTCAGAAATGAGTTTTTTGCCTACAGAGATATGCCTGTTTGCACAGTAGTACAGATTCTGAGTATGTAACTAGGCTTGATGAAATCAGCATTTCTCTTGCTTCCCTGTGCGTAGGGAAGCTCAGTTTTAGTCACAGTAGGTCCCACAAGTGTCTCCTCAGTGTGTTCCCAGTTTCTTAGAAACAGTGTATTTGCTGGGAGAAAAGTGCATTAGTGTGCGCTTTCACCGTTCAGCAAATACATGTGTAGAAGCACAGCACTAGCAGAAACGAACATTTCTCGAGGTTTTCTAACTCAGGGAACAAGTTGCACAGTTCTGAGATGCATTTGGGCAACTTTGTCAGAAATGAGTTTTTTGCCTACAGATTCATGCCTATTTGCGTAGTAGTACAGATTCTGAGTATGTAACTGGGCTTGATGAAATCAGCATTTCTCTTGCTTCCCTGTGCGTAGGGAAGCTCAGTTTTAGTCACAGTAGCTCCCACAAGTGTCTCCTCAGTGTGTTCCCATTTCCTTAGAAACAGTGTATTTGCTGGGAAAAAAGTGCATTAGTGTGCTCTTTCACCGTTCAGCAAATACATGTGTAGAAGCACAGCGTTAGCAGATATGACCGTTTCTCGACGTTTTCTAACTCAGGGAACAAGTTGCACACTTCTGAGATGCATTTGGGCAACTTTGTCAGAAATGAGTTTTTTGCCTACAGAGACATGCCTATTTGCGCAGTAGTACAGATTCTGAGTATGTAATTAGGCTTGATGAAATCAGCATTTCTCTTGCTTCCCTGTGCGTAGGGAACCTCAGTTTTAGTCACAGTAGGTCCCACAAGTGTCTCCTCAGTGTGTTCCCATTTCCTTAGAAACAGTGTATTTGCTGGGAGAAAAGTGCATTACTGTGCGCTTTCACCGTTCAGCAAATACATGTGTAGAAGCACAGCGTTAGCAGATATGACCGTTTCTCGACATTTTCTAACTCAGGGTACAAGTTGCACACTTCTGAGATGCATTTGGGCAACTTTGTCAGAAATGAGTTTTTTGCCTACAGAGATATGCCTGTTTGCACAGTAGTACAGATTCTGAGTATGTAACTAGGCTTGATGAAATCAGCATTTCTCTTGCTTCCCTGTGCGTAGGGAAGCTCAGTTTTAGTCACAGTAGGTCCCACAAGTGTCTCCTCAGTGTGTTCCCAGTTCCTTTGAAACAGTGTATTTGCTGGGAGAAAAGTGCATTACTTGCGCTTTCACCGTTCAGCAAATACATGTGTAGAAGCACAGCGCTAGCAGAAACGAACGTTTCTCGAGGTTTTCTAACTCAGGGAACAAGTTGCACACTTCTGAGATGCATTTGGGCAACTTTGTCAGAAATGAGTTTTTTGCCTACAGATTCATGCCTATTTGCGTAGTAGTACAGATTCTGAGTATGTAACTGGGCTTGATGAAATCAGCATTTCTCTTGCTTCCCTGTGCGTAGGGAAGCTCAGTTTTAGTCACAGTAGCTCCCACAAGTGTCTCCTCAGTGTGTTCCCATTTCCTTAGAAACAGTGTTTTTGCTGGGAGAAAAGTGCATTACTGTGCGCTTTCACCGTTCAGCAAATACATGTGTAGAAGCACAGCGCTAGCAGAAACGAATGTTTCTCGACGTTTTCTAACTCAGGGAACAAGTTGCACACTTCTGGGATGCATTAGGGCAACATTGTCAGAAATGAGTTTTTTGCCTACAGAGACATGCCTATTTGCGCAGTAGTACAGATTCTGAGTATGTAACTTGGCTTGATGAAATCAGCATTTCTCTTGCTTCCCTGTGCGTAGGGAAGCTCAGTTTTAGTCACAGTAGCTCCCACAAGTGTCTCCTCAGTGTGTTCCCATTTCCTTAGAAACAGTGTATTTGCTGGGAGAAAAGTGCATTACTGTGAGCATTCACCGTTCAGCAAATACATGTGTAGAAGCACAGCTCTAGCAGAAAAGACCGTTTCTCGACGTTTTCTAACTCAGAGAAAAAGTTGCACACTTCTGAGATGCCTTTGGGCAACTTTGTCAGATGAGTTTTTTGCCTACAGAGACATGCCTATTCGCGCAGTAGTACAGATTCTGAGTGTGTAATTGGGCTTGATGAAATCAGCACCTCTCTTGCTTCCCTGTGCGTAGGGAAGCTCAGTTTTAGTCACAGTAGCTCCCACAAGTGTCTCCTCAGTGTGTTCCCATTTCCTTAGAAACAGTGTATTTGCTGGGAGAAAAGTGCATTACTGTGCGCTTTCACCGTTCAGCAAATGCATGTGTAGAAGCACAGCACTAGCAGAAACGAAAGTTTCTCGACGTTTTCTAAATCAGGGAACAAGTTGCACACTTCTGAGATGCATTTGGGCAACTTTGTCAGAAATGAGTTTTTTGCCTACAGATTCATGCCTATTTGCGCAGTAGTACAGATTCTGAGTATGTAACTGGGCTTGATGAAATCAGCATTTCTCTTGCTTCCCTGTGCGTAGCGAAGCTCAGTTTTAGTCACAGTAGCTCCCACAAGTGTCTTCTCAGTGTGTTCCCATTTCCTTAGAAACAGTGTATTTGCTGGGAGAAAAGTGCATTACTGTGCGCTTTCACCGTTCACAAATACATGTGTAGAAACACAGCGTTAGAAGATATGACCGTTTCTCGACGTTTTCTAACTCAGGGAACAAGTTGCACACTTCTGAGATTCATTTGGGCAACTTTGTCAGAAATGAGTTTTTTGCCTACAGATTCATACCTATTTGCGCAGTAGTACAGATTCTGAGTATGTAACTGGGCTTGATGAAATCAGCATTTCTCTTGCTTCCCTGTGCGTAGGGAAGCTCAGTTTTAGTCACAGTAGCTCCCACAAGTGTCTCCTCAGTGTGTTCCCATTTCCTTAGAAACAGTGTATTTGCTGGGAGAAAAGTGCATTACTGTGCGCTTTCACCGTTCAGCAAATACATGTGTAGAAGCACAGCGTTAGCAGATATGACCGTTTCTCGACATTTTCTAACTCAGGGTACAAGTTGCACACTTCTGAGATGCATTTGGGCAACTTTTTCAGAAATGAGTTTTTTGCCTACAGAGATATGCCTGTTTGCACAGTAGTACAGATTCTGAGTATGTAACTGGGCTTGATGAAATCAGCATTTCTCTTGCTTCCCTGTGCGTAGGGATACTCAGTTTTAGTCACAGTAGGTCCCACAAGTGTCTCCTCAGTGTGTTCCCAGTTCCTTAGAAACAGTGTATTTGCTGGGAGAAAAGTGCATTACTGTGCGATTTCACCGTTCAGCAAATACATGTGTAGAAGCACAGCGCTAGCAGAAACGAACGTTTCTCGAGGTTTTCTAACTCAGGGAACAAGTTGCACACTTCTGAGATGCATTTGGGCAACTTTGTCAGAAATGAGTTTTTTGCCTACAGATTCATGCCTATTTGCGTAGTAGTACAGATTCTGAGTATGTAACTGGGCTTGATGAAATCAGCATTTCTCTTGCTTCCCTGTGCGTAGGGAAGCTCAGTTTTAGTCACAGTAGCTCCCACAAGTGTCTCCTCAGTGTGTTCCCATTTCCTTAGAAACAGTGTATTTGCTGGGAAAAATTGCATTACTGTGCGCTTTCACCGTTCAGCAAATACATGTGTAGAAGCACAGCGTTAGCAGATATGACCGTTTCTCGACGTTTTCTAACTCAGGGAACAATTTGCACACTTCTGAGATGCATTTGGGCAACTTTGTCAGAAATGAGTTTTTTGCCTACAGAGATATGCCTATTTGCGCAGTAGTACATATTCTGAGTATGTAACTAGGCTTGATGAAATCAGCATTTCTCTTGCTTCCCTGTGCGTAGGGAACCTCAGTTTTAGTCATAGTAGGTCCCACAAGTGTTTCCTCAGTGTGTTCCCAGTTCCTTAGAAACAGTGTATTTGCTGGGAGAAAAGTGCATTACTGTGCGCTTTCACCGTTCAGCAAATACATGTGTAGAAGCACAGCGCTAGCAGAAACGAACGTTTGTCGAGGTTTTCTAACTCAGGGAACAAGTTGCACACTTCTGAGATGCATTTGGGCAACTTTGTCAGAAATGAGTTTTTTGCCTACAGATTCATGCCTATTTGCGCAGTAGTACAGATTCTGAGTATGTAACTGGGCTTGAAGAAATCAGCATTTCTCTTGCTTCCCTGTGCGTAGGAAGCTCAGTTTTAGTCACAGTAGCTCCCACAAGTGACTCCTCAGTGTGTTCCCATTTCCTTAGAAACAGTGTATTTGCTGGGAGAAAAGTGCATTACTGTGCGCTTTCACCGTTCAGCAAATACATGTGTAGAAGCACAGTGTTAGCAGATATGACCGTTTCTCGACGTTTTCTAACTCAGGGAACAAGTTGCACACTTCTGAGATGCATTTGGGCAACTTAGTCAGAAATGAGTTTTTTGCCTACAGAGACATGCCTATTTGCGCAGTAGTACAGATTCTGAGTATGTAACTGGGCTTGATGAAATCAGCATTTCTCTTGCTTCCCTGTGCGTAGGGAAGCTCAGTTTTAGTCACAGTAGCTCCCACAAGTGTCTCCTCAGTGTGTTCCCATTTCCTTAGAAGCAGTGTATTTGCTCGGAGAAAAGTGCATTACTGTGTGCTTTCACCGTTCAGCAAATACATGTGTAGAAGCACAGCACTAGCAGAAACGAATGTTTCTCGACGTTTTCTAACTCAGGAAACAAGTTGCACACTTCTGAGATGCATTTGGGCAACATTGTCAGAAATGAGTTTTTTGCCTACAGAGACATGCCTATTTGCGCAGTAGTACAGATTGTGAGTATGTAACTGGGCTTGATGAAATCAGCATTTCTCTTGCTTCCCTGTGCGTAGGGAAGCTCAGTTTTAGTCACAGTAGCTCACACAAGTGACTCCTCAGTGTGTTCCCATTTCCTTAGAAACAGTGTATTTGCTGGGAGTAAAGTGCATTACTGTGCGCTTTCACCGTTCAGCAAATACATGTGTAGAAGCACAGCGCTAGCAGAAACAAATGTTTCTCGTCGTTTTCTAACTCAGGGAACAAGTTGCACACTTCTGAGATGCATTTGGGCAACTTTGTCAGAAATGAGTTTTTTGCCTACAGAGACAGCAAATACATGTGTAGAAGCACAGCGTTAGCAGATATGACCGTTTCTCGACGTTTTCTAACTCAGGGAACAAGTTGCACACTTCTGAGATGCTTTTGGGCAACTTTGTCAGAAATGAGTTTTTTGCCTACAGAGACATGCCTATTTGCGCAGTAGTACAGATTCTGAGTATGTAACTGGGCTTGATGAAATCAGCATTTCTCTTGCTTCCCTGTGTGTAGGGAAGCTCAGTTTTAGTCACAGTAGCTCCCACAAGTGTCTCCTCAGTGTGTTCCCATTTCCTTAGAAACAGTGTATTTGCTGGTAGAAAAGTGCATTACAGTGCGCTTTCACCGTTCAGCAAATACATGTGTAGAAGCACAGCGCTAGCAGAAACGAACGTTTCTCGACGTTTTCTAACTCAGAGAACAAGTAGCACACTTCTGAGATGCCTTTGGGCAACTTTGTCAGAAATGAGTTTTTTGCCCACAGAGACATGCCGATTCGCGCAGTAGTACAGATTCTGAGTATGTAACTGGGCTGGATGAAATCAGCATTTCTCTTGCTTCCCTGTGCGTAGGGAAGCTCAGTTTTAGTCACAGTAGATCCAACAAATGTCTCCTCAGTGTGTTCCCAGTTCCTTAGAAACAGTGTATTTGCTGGGAGAAAAGTGCATTACTGTGCGCTTTCACCGTTCAGCAAATACACGTGTAGAAGCACAGCGCTAGCAGAAACGACCGTTTCTTGACATTTTCTAACTCAGGAAACAAGTTGCACACTTCTGAGATGCATTTGGGCAACTTTGTCAGAAATGAGTTTTTTGCCTACAGAGACATGCCTATTTGCGCAGTAGTACAGATTCTGAGTATGTAACTGGGCTTGATGAAATCAGCATTTCTCTTGCTTCCCTGTGCGTAGGGAAGCTCAGTTTTAGTCACAGTAGCTCCCACAAGTGTCTCCTCAGTGTGTTCCCATTTCCATAGAAACAGTGTATTTGCTGGGAGAAAAGTGCATTACTGTGCGCTTTCACCGTTCAGCAAATACATGTGTAGAAGCACAGCGTTAGAAGATATGACCGTTTCTCGACGTTTTCTAAATCAGGGAACAAGTTGCAGACTTCTGAGATGCATTTGGGCAACTTTGTCAGAAATGAGTTTTTTGCCTACAGAGACATGCCTATTTGCAGAGTAGTACAGATTCTGAGTATGTAACTGGGCTTGATGAAATCAGCATTTCTCTTGCTTCCCTGTGCGTAGGGAAGCTCAGTTTTAGTCACAGTAGCTCCCACAAGTGTCTCCGCAGTGTGTTCCCATTTCCTTAGAAACAGTGTATTTGCTGGGAGAAAAGTGCATCACTGTGCGCTTTCACCGTTCAGCAAATACATGTGTAGAAGCACAGCGCTAGCAGAAACGAACGTTTCTCGACGTTTTCTAACTCAGGGAACAAGTTGCACACTTCTGAGATGCATTTGGGCAACTTTGTCAGAAATGAGTTTTTTGCCTACAGATTCATGCCTATTTGCGCAGTAGTACAGATTCTGAGTATGTAACTGGGCTTGATGAAATCAGCATTTCTCTTGCTTCCCTGTGCGTAGGGAAGCTCAGTTTTAGTCACAGTAGCTCCCACAAGTGTCTCCTCAGTGTGTTCCCATTTCCTTAGAAAGAGTGTATTTGCTGGGAGAAAAGTGCATTACTGTGCGCTTTCACCGTTCAGCAAATACATGTGTAGAAGCACAGCGCTAGCAGAAACGACCGTTTCTCGACATTTTCTTACTCAGGGAGCAAGTTGCACACTTCTGAGATGCATTTGGGCAACTTTGTCAGAAATGAGTTTTTTGCCTACAGAGACATGCCTATTTGCGCAGTAGTACAGATTCTGAGTATGTAACTGGGCTTGATGAAATCAGCATTACTCTTGCTTCCCTGTGCGTAGGGAAGCTCAGTTTTAGTCACAGTAGCTCCCACAAGTGTCTCCTCAGTGTGTTCCCATTTCCTTAGAAACAGTGTATTTGCTGGGAGAAAAGTGCATTACTTTGCGCTTTCACCGTTCAGCAAATACATGTGTAGAAGCACAGCGCTAGCAGAAATGAATGTTTCTCGACGTTTTCTAACTAAGGGAACAAGTTGCACACTTCTGAGATGCATTTGGGCAACTTTGTCAGAAATGAGTTTTTTGCCTACAGAGACATGCCTATTTGCGCAGTAGTACAGATTCTGAGTATGTACTGGGCTGGATGAAATCAGCATTTCTCTTGCTTCCCTGTGCGTAGGGAAGCTCAGTTTTAGTCACAGTAGCTCCCACAAGTGTCTCCTCAGTGTGTTCCCATTTCCTTAGAAACAGTGTATTTGCTGGTAGAAAAGTGCACTACAGTGCGCTTTCACCGTTCAGCAAATACATGTGTAGAAGCACAGCGCTAGCAGAAACGAACGTTTCTCGACGTTTTCTAACTCAGGGAACAAGTTGCACACTTCTGAGATGCATTTGGGCAACTTTGTCAGAAATGAGTTTTTTGCCTACAGAGACATGCCTATTTGCGCAGTAGTACAGATTCTGAGTATGTAACTGGGCTTGATGAAATCAGCATTTCTCTTGTTTCCCTGTGCATAGGGAAGCTCAGTTTAGTCACAGTAGCTCCCACAAGTGTCTCCTCAGTGTGTTCCCATTTCCTTAGAAACAGTGTATTTGCTGGGAGAAAAGTGCATCACTTTGTGCTTTCACCGTTCAGCAAATACATGTGTAGAAGCACAGCGCTAGCAGAAACGACCGTTTCTCGACGTTTTCTAACTCAGGGAACAAGTTGCACACTTCTGAGTTGCATTTGGGCAACTTTGTCAGAAATGAGTTTTTTTACCTTCAGAGACATGCCTATTTGCGCAGTAGTACAGATTCTGAGTATGTAACTGGGCTTGATGAAATCAGCATTTCTCTTGCTTCCCTGTGTATAGGGAAGCTCAGTTTTAGTCCCAGTAGCTCCCACAAGTGTCTCCTCAGTGTGTTCCACTTTCCTTAGAAACAGTGTATTTGCTGAGAGAAAAGTGCATTACTGTGCGCTTTCACCGTTCAGCAAATACATGTGTAGAAGCACAGCGCTAGCAGAAACGAACGTTTCTCGACGTTTTCTAACTCAGGGAACAAGTTGCACACTTCTGAGATGCATTTGGGCAACTTTGTCAGAAATGAGTTTTTTGCCTACAGAGACATGCCTATTTGCGCAGTAGTACAGATTCTGAGTATGTAACTGGGCTTGATGAAATCAGCATTTCTCTTGCTTCCCTGTGCGTAGGGAAGCTCAGTTTTAGTCACAGTAGCTCCCACAAGTGTCTCCTCAGTGTGTTCCCATTTCCTTAGAAACAGTGTATTTGCTGGGAGAAAAGTGCATCACTTTGTGCTTTCACTGTTCAGCATATACATGTGTAGAAGCACAGCGCTAGCAGAAACGACCGTTTCTCGACATTTTCTAACTCAGGGAACAAGTTGTACACTTCTGGGATGCATTTGGGCAACTTTGTCAGAAATGAGTTTTTTGCCTACAGAGACATGCCTATTTGCGCAGTAGTACAGATTCTGAGTATGTAACTGGGCTTGATGAAATCAGCATTTCTCTTGCTTCCTTGTGCGTAGGGAAGCTCAGTTTTAGTCACAGTAGCTCCCACAAGTGTCTCCTCAGTGTGTTCCCATTTCCTTAGAAACAGTGTATTTGCTGGGAGAAAAGTGCATTACTGTGCGCTTTCACCGTTCAGCAAATACATGTGTAGAAGCACAGCGCTAGCAGAAACGAACGTTTCTCGACGTTTTCTAACTCAGGGAACAAGTTGCACACTTCTGGGGTGCAATTGTGTAACTATCTCAAAAATGAGTTTTTTGCTTACAGAGACATGCCAATTTGCGCAGTAGTACAGATTCTGAGTATGTAACTGGGCTTGATGAAATCAGCATTTCTCTTGCTTCCCTGTGTGTAGGGAAGCTCAGTTTTAGTCACAGTAGCTCCCACAAGTGTCTCCTCAGTGTGTTCCCAGTTCCTTAGAAACAGTGTATTTGCTGGGAGAAAAATGCATTACTGTGCGCTTTCACCGTTCAGCAAATACATGTGTAGAAGCACAGCGCTAGCTGAAACGACCGTTTCTCGACGTTTTCTAACTCAGGGAACAAGTTGCACACTTCTGAGATGCATTTGGGCAACTTTGTCAGAAATGAGTTTTTTGCCTACAGAGACATGCCTATTTGCGCAGTAGTACAGATTCTGAGTATGTAACTGGGCTTGATGAAATCAGCATTTCTCTTGCTTCCCTGTGCGTAGGGAAGCTCAGTTTTAGTCACAGTAGCTCCCACAAGTGTCTCCTCAGTGTGTTCCCATTTCCTTAGAAACAGTGTATTTGCTGGTAGAAAAGTGCACTACAGTGCGCTTTCACCGTTCAGCAAATACATGTGTAGAAGCACAGCGCTAGCAGAAACGAACGTTTCTCGACGTTTTCTAACTCAGGGAACAAGTTGCACACTTTTGAGATGCATTTGGGCAACATTGTCAGAAATGAGTTTTTTGCCTACAGAGACATGCCTATTTGCGCAGTAGTACAGATTCTGAGTATGTAACTGGGCTTGATGAAATCAGCATTTCTCTTGCTTCCCTGTGCGTAGGGAAGCTCAGTTTTAGTCACAGTAGCTCCCACAAGTGTCTCCTCAGTGTGTTCCCATTTCCTTAGAAACAGTGTATTTGCTGGGAGAAAAGTGGATTACTGTGAGCTTTCACCGTCCAGCAAATACATGTGTAGAAGCACAGCGCTAGCAGAAAAGACCGTTTCTCGATGTTTTCTAACTCAGAGAACAAGTAGCACACTTCTGAGATGCCTTTGGGCAACTTTGTCAGAAATGAGTTTTTTGCCTACACAGACATGCCTATTCGCGCAGTAGTACAGATTCTGAGTATGTAATTGGGCTTGATGAAATCAGCATTTCTCTTGCTTCCCTGTGCGTAGGGAAGCTCAGTTTTAGTCCCAGTAGCTCCCACAAGTGTCTCCTCAGTGTGTTCCCATTTCCTTAGAAACAGTGTATTTGCTGGGAGAAAAGTGCATTACTGTGCGCTTTCACCGTTCAGCAAATACATGTGTAGAAGCACAGCGTTAGCAGATATGACCGTTTCTCGACGTTTTCTAACTCAGGGAACAAGTTGCACACTTCTGAGATGCTTTTGGGCAACTTTGTCAGAAATGAGTTTTTTGCCTACAGAGACATGCCTATTTGCGCAGTAGTACAGATTCTGAGTATGTAACTGGGCTTGATGAAATCAGCATTTCTCTTGCTTCCCTGTGCGTAGGGAAGCTCAGTTTTAGTCACAGTAGCTCCCACAAGTGTCTCCTCAGTGTGTTCCCATTTCCTTAGAAACAGTGTATTTGCTGGGAGAAAAGTGCATTACAGTGCGCTTTCACCGTTCAGCAAATACATGTGTAGAAGCACAGCGCTAGCAGAAACGAACGTTTCTCGACGTTTTCTAACTCAGGGAACAAGTTGCACACTTCTGAGATGCATTTGGGCAACATTGTCAGAAATGAGTTTTTTGTCTACAGAGACATGCCTATTTGTGCAGTAGTACAGATTCTGAGTATGTAACTGGGCTTGATGAAATCAGCATTTCTCTTGCTTCCCTGTGCGTAGGGAAGCTCAGTTTTAGTCACAGTAGCTCCCACAAGTGTCTCCTCAGTGTGTTCCCATTTCCTTAGAAACAGTGTATTTGCTGGGAGAAAAGTGGATTACTGTGAGCTTTCACCGTCCAGCAAATACATGTGTAGAAGCACAGCGCTAGCAGAAAAGACCGTTTCTCGACGTTTTCTAACTCAGAGAACAAGTAGCACACTTCTGAGATGCCTTTGGGCAACTTTGTCAGAAATGAGTTTTTTGCCTACAGAGACATGCCTATTCGCGCAGTAGTACAGATTCTGAGTATGTAACTGGGCTTGATGAAATCAGCATTTCTCTTGCTTCCCTGTGTGTAGGGAAGCTCAGTTTTAGTCACAGTAGCTCCCACAAGTGTCTCCTCAGTGTGTTCCCAGTTCCTTAGAAACAGTGTATTTGCTGGGAGAAAAGTGCATTACTGTGCGCTTTCACCGTTCAGCAAATACATGTGTAGAAGCACAGCGCTAGCTGAAACGACCGTTTCTAGACGTTTTCTAACTCAGGGAACAAGTTGCACACTTCTGAGATGCATTTGGGCAACTTTGTCAGAAATGAGTTTTTTGCCTACAGAGACATGCCTATTTGCGCAGTAGTACAGATTCTGAGTATGTAACTGGGCTTGATGAAATCAGCATTTCTCTTGTTTCCCTGTGCATAGGGAAGCTCAGTTTAGTCACAGTAGCTCCCACAAGTGTCTCCTCAGTGTGTTCCCATTTCCTTAGAAACAGTGTATTTGCTGGGAGAAAAGTGCATCACTTTGTGCTTTCACCGTTCAGCAAATACATGTGTAGAAGCACAGCGCTAGCAGAAACGACCGTTTCTCGACGTTTTCTAACTCAGGGAATAAGTTGCACACTTCTGACTTGCATTTGGGCAACTTTGTCAGAAATGAGTTTTTTGCCTACAGAGACATGCCTATTTGCGCAGTAGTACAGATTCTGTGTATGTAACTGGGCTTGATGAAATCAGCATTTCTCTTGCTTCCCTGTGCATAGGGAAGCTCAGTTTTAGTCCCAGTAGCTCCCACAAGTGTCTCCTCAGTGTGTTCCACTTTCCTTAGAAACAGTGTATTTGCTGGGAGAAAAGTGCATTACTGTGCGCTTTCACTGTTCAGCAAATACATGTGTAGAAGCACAGCGCTGGCAGAAAAGACCGTTTCTCGACATTTTCTAACTCAGGGAACAAGTTGTACACTTCTGGGATGCATTTGGGCAACTTTGTCAGAAATGAGTTTTTTGCCTACAGAGACATGCCTATTTGCGCAGTAGTACAGATTCTGAGTATGTAACTGGGCTTGATGAAATCAGCATTTCTCTTGCTTCCCTGTGCGTAGGGAAGTTCAGTTTTAGTCACAGTAGCTCCCACAAGTGTCTCCTCAGTGTGTTCCCATTTCCTTAGAAACAGTGTATTTGCTGGGAGAAAAGTGCATTACTGTGCGCTTTCACCGTTCAGCAAATACATGTGTAGAAGCACAGCGCTAGCAGAAACGAACGTTTCTCGAGGTTTTCTAACTCAGGGAACAAGTTGCACACTTCTGAGGTGCAATTGTGTAACTATCTCAAAATGAGTTTTTTGCTTACAGAGACATGCCAATTTGCGCAGTAGTACAGATTCTGAGTATGTAACTGGGCTTGATGAAATCAGCATTTCTCTTGCTTCCCTGTGCGTAGGGAAGCTCAGTTTTAGTCACAGTAGCTCCCACAAGTGTCTCCTCAGTGTGTTCCCAGTTCCTTAGAAACAGTGTATTTGCTGGGAGAAAAGTGCATTACTGTGCGCTTTCACCGTTCAGCAAATACATGTGTAGAAGCACAGCGCTAGCTGAAACGACCGTTTCTCGACGTTTTCTACCTCAGGGAACAAGTTGCACACTTCTGAGATGCATTTGGGCAACTTTGTCAGAAATGAGTTTTTTGCCTACAGAGACATGCCTATTTGCGCAGTAGTACAGATTCTGAGTATGTAACTGGGCTTGATGAAATCAGCATTTCTCTTGTTTCCCTGTGCATAGGGAAGGTCAGTTTAGTCACAGTAGCTCCCACAAGTGTCTCCTCAGTGTGTTCCCATTTCCTTAGAAACAGTGTATTTGCTGGGAGAAAAGTGCATCACTGTGCGCTTTCACCGTTCAGCAAATACATGTGTAGAAGCACAGCGCTAGCAGAAACGAACGTTTCTCGACGTTTTCTAACTCAGGGAACAAGTTGCACACTTCTGAGATGCATTTGGGCAACTTTGTCAGAAATGAGTTTTTTGCCTACAGATTCATGCCTATTTGCGCAGTAGTACAGATTCTGAGTATGTAACTGGGCTTGATGAAATCAGCATTTCTCTTGCTTCCCTGTGCGTAGGGAAGCTCAGTTTTAGTCACAGTAGCTCCCACAAGTGTCTCCTCAGTGTGTTCCCATTTCCTTAGAAAGAGTGTATTTGCTGGGAGAAAAGTGCATTACTGTGCGCTTTCACCGTTCAGCAAATACATGTGTAGAAGCACAGCGCTAGCAGAAACGACCGTTTCTCGACATTTTCTAACTCAGGGAGCAAGTTGCACACTTCTGAGATGCATTTGGGCAACTTTGTCAGAAATGAGTTTTTTGCCTACAGAGACATGCCTATTTGCGCAGTAGTACAGATTCTGAGTATGTAACTGGGCTGGATGAAATCAGCATTTCTCTTGCTTCCCTGTGCGTAGGGAAGCTCAGTTTTAGTCACAGTAGCTCCCACAAGTGTCTCCTCAGTGTGTTCCCATTTCCTTAGAAACAGTGTATTTGCTGGGAGAAAAGTGCATTACTGTGCGCTTTCACCGTTCAGCAAATACATGTGTAGAAGCACAGCGCTAGCAGAAACGAACGTTTCTCGACGTTTTCTAACTCAGGGAACAAGTTGCACACTTCTGAGATGCATTTGGGCAACTTTGTCAGAAATGAGTTTTTTGCCTACAGAGACATGCCTATTTGCGCAGTAGTACAGATTCTGAGTATGTAACTGGGCTTGATGAAATCAGCATTTCTCTTGTTTCCCTGTGCATAGGGAAGCTCAGTTTAGTCACAGTAGCTCCCACAAGTGTCTCCTCAGTGTGTTCCCATTTCCTTAGAAACAGTGTATTTGCTGGGAGAAAAGTGCATCACTTTGTGCTTTCACCGTTCAGCAAATACATGTGTAGAAGCACAGCGCTAGCAGAAACGACCGTTTCTCGACGTTTTCTAACTCAGGGAACAAGTTGCACACTTCTGAGTTGCATTTGGGCAACTTTGTCAGAAATGAGTTTTTTGCCTTCAGAGACATGCCTATTTGCGCAGTAGTACAGATTCTGAGTATGTAACTGGGCTTGATGAAATCAGCATTTCTCTTGCTTCCCTGTGTATAGGGAAGCTCAGTTTTAGTCCCAGTAGCTCCCACAAGTGTCTCCTCAGTGTGTTCCACTTTCCTTAGAAACAGTGTATTTGCTGGGAGAAAAGTGCATTACTGTGCGCTTTCACCGTTCAGCAAATACATGTGTAGAAGCACAGCGCTAGCAGAAACGAACGTTTCTCGACGTTTTCTAACTCAGGGAACAAGTTGCACACTTCTGAGGTGCAATTGTGTAACTATCTCAAAAATGAGTTTTTTGCTTACAGAGACATGCCAATTTGCGCAGTAGTACAGATTCTGAGTATGTAACTGGGCTTGATGAAATCAGCATTTCTCTTGCTTCCCTGTGTGTAGGGAAGCTCAGTTTTAGTCACAGTAGCTCCCACAAGTGTCTCCTCAGTGTGTTCCCAGTTCCTTAGAAACAGTGTATTTGCTGGGAGAAAAGTGCATTACTGTGCGCTTTCACCGTTCAGCAAATACATGTGTAGAAGCACAGCGCTAGCTGAAACGACCGTTTCTCGACGTTTTCTAACTCAGGGAACAAGTTGCACACTTCTGAGATGCATTTGGGCAACTTTGTCAGAAATGAGTTTTTTGCCTACAGAGACATGCCTATTTGCGCAGTAGTACAGATTCTGAGTATGTAACTGGGCTTGATGAAATCAGCATTTCTCTTGCTTCCCTGTGCGTAGGGAAGCTCAGTTTTAGTCACAGTAGCTCCCACAAGTGTCTCCTCAGTGTGTTCCCATTTCCTTAGAAACAGTGTATTTGCTGGTAGAAAAGTGCACTACAGTGCGCTTTCACCGTTCAGCAAATACATGTGTAGAAGCACAGCGCTAGCAGAAACGAACGTTTCTCGACGTTTTCTAACTCAGGGAACAAGTTGCACACTTCTGAGATGCATTTGGGCAACTTTGTCAGAAATGAGTTTTTTGCCTACAGAGACATGCCTATTTGCGCAGTAGTACAGATTCTGAGTATGTAACTGGGCTTGATGAAATCAGCATTTCTCTTGTTTCCCTGTGCATAGGGAAGCTCAGTTTAGTCACAGTAGCTCCCACAAGTGTCTCCTCAGTGTGTTCCCCTTTCCTTAGAAACAGTGTATTTGCTGGGAGAAAAGTGCATTACTGTGCGCTTTCACCGTTCAGCAAATACATGTGTAGAAGCACAGCGCTAGCAGAAATGAACGTTTCTCGACGTTTTCTAACTCAGGGAACAAGTTGCACACTTCTGAGATGCATTTGGGCAACTTTGTCAGAAATGAGTTTTTTGCCTTCAGAGACATGCCTATTTGTGCAGTAGTACAGATTCTGAGTATGTAACTTGGCTTGATGAAATCAGCATTTCTCTTGCTTCCCTGTGTATAGGGAAGCTCAGTTTTAGTCCCAGTAGCTCCCACAAGTGTCTCCTCAGTGTGTTCCACTTTCCTTAGAAACAGTGTATTTGCTGAGAGAAAAGTGCATTACTGTGCGCTTTCACCGTTCAGCAAATACATGTGTAGAAGCACAGCGCTAGCAGAAACGAACGTTTCTCGACGTTTTCTAACTCAGGGAACAAGTTGCACACTTCTGAGATGCATTTGGGCAACTTTGTCAGAAATGAGTTTTTTGCCTACAGAGACATGCCTATTTGGGCAGTAGTACAGATTCTGAGTATGTAACTGGGCTTGATGAAATCAGCATTTCTCTTGCTTCCCTGTGCATAGGGAAGGTCAGTTTAGTCACAGTAGCTCCCACAAGTGTCTCCTCAGTGTGTTCCCATTTCCTTAGAAACAGTGTATTTGCTGGGAGAAAAGTGCATCACTGTGCGCTTTCACCGTTCAGCAAATACATGTGTAGAAGCACAGCGCTAGCAGAAACGAACGTTTCTCGACGTTTTCTAACTCAGGGAACAAGTTGCACACTTCTGAGATGCATTTGGGCAACTTTGTCAGAAATGAGTTTTTTGCCTACAGATTCATGCCTATTTGCGCAGTAGTACAGATTCTGAGTATGTAACTGGGCTTGATGAAATCAGCATTTCTCTTGCTTCCCTGTGCGTAGGGAAGCTCAGTTTTAGTCACAGTAGCTCCCACAAGTGTCTCCTCAGTGTGTTCCCATTTCCTTAGAAAGAGTGTATTTGCTGGGAGAAAAGTGCATTACTGTGCGCTTTCACCGTTCAGCAAATACATGTGTAGAAGCACAGCGCTAGCAGAAACGACCGTTTCTCGACATTTTCTAACTCAGGGAGCAAGTTGCACACTTCTGAGATGCATTTGGGCAACTTTGTCAGAAATGAGTTTTTTGCCTACAGAGACATGCCTATTTGCGCAGTAGTACAGATTCTGAGTATGTAACTGGGCTTGATGAAATCAGCATTACTCTTGCTTCCCTGTGCGTAGGGAAGCTCAGTTTTAGTCACAGTAGCTCCCACAAGTGTCTCCTCAGTGTGTTCCCATTTCCTTAGAAACAGTGTATTTGCTGGGAGAAAAGTGCATTACTTTGCGCTTTCACCGTTCAGCAAATACATGTGTAGAAGCACAGCGCTAGCAGAAATGAATGTTTCTCGACGTTTTCTAACTAAGGGAACAAGTTGCACACTTCTGAGATGCATTTGGGCAACTTTGTCAGAAATGAGTTTTTTGCCTACAGAGACATGCCTATTTGCGCAGTAGTACAGATTCTGAGTATGTAACTGGGCTGGATGAAATCAGCATTTCTCTTGCTTCCCTGTGCGTAGGGAAGCTCAGTTTTAGTCACAGTAGCTCCCACAAGTGTCTCCTCAGTGTGTTCCCATTTCCTTAGAAACAGTGTATTTGCTGGGAGAAAAGTGCATTACTGTGCGCTTTCACCGTTCAGCAAATACATGTGTAGAAGCACAGCGCTAGCAGAAACGAACGTTTCTCGACGTTTTCTAACTCAGGGAACAAGTTGCACACTTCTGAGATGCATTTGGGCAACTTTGTCAGAAATGAGTTTTTTGCCTACAGAGACATGCCTATTTGCGCAGTAGTACAGATTCTGAGTATGTAACTGGGCTTGATGAAATCAGCATTTCTCTTGTTTCCCTGTGCATAGGGAAGCTCAGTTTAGTCACAGTAGCTCCCACAAGTGTCTCCTCAGTGTGTTCCCATTTCCTTAGAAACAGTGTATTTGCTGGGAGAAAAGTGCATCACTTTGTGCTTTCACCGTTCAGCAAATACATGTGTAGAAGCACAGCGCTAGCAGAAACGACCGTTTCTCGACGTTTTCTAACTCAGGGAACAAGTTGCACACTTCTGAGTTGCATTTGGGCAACTTTGTCAGAAATGAGTTTTTTGCCTTCAGAGACATGCCTATTTGCGCAGTAGTACAGATTCTGAGTATGTAACTGGGCTTGATGAAATCAGCATTTCTCTTGCTTCCCTGTGTATAGGGAAGCTCAGTTTTAGTCCCAGTAGCTCCCACAAGTGTCTCCTCAGTGTGTTCCACTTTCCTTAGAAACAGTGTATTTGCTGGGAGAAAAGTGCATTACTGTGCGCTTTCACCGTTCAGCAAATACATGTGTAGAAGCACAGCGCTAGCAGAAACGAACGTTTCTCGACGTTTTCTAACTCAGGGAACAAGTTGCACACTTCTGAGGTGCAATTGTGTAACTATCTCAAAAATGAGTTTTTTGCTTACAGAGACATGCCAATTTGCGCAGTAGTACAGATTCTGAGTATGTAACTGGGCTTGATGAAATCAGCATTTCTCTTGCTTCCCTGTGTGTAGGGAAGCTCAGTTTTAGTCACAGTAGCTCCCACAAGTGTCTCCTCAGTGTGTTCCCAGTTCCTTAGAAACAGTGTATTTGCTGGGAGAAAAGTGCATTACTGTGCGCTTTCACCGTTCAGCAAATGCATGTGTAGAAGCACAGCGCTAGCTGAAACGACCGTTTCTCGACGTTTTCTAACTCAGGGAACAAGTTGCACACTTCTGAGATGCATTTGGGCAACTTTGTCAGAAATGAGTTTTTTGCCTACAGAGACATGCCTATTTGCGCAGTAGTACAGATTCTGAGTATGTAACTGGGCTTGATGAAATCAGCATTTCTCTTGCTTCCCTGTGCGTAGGGAAGCTCAGTTTTAGTCACAGTAGCTCCCACAAGTGTCTCCTCAGTGTGTTCCCATTTCCTTAGAAACAGTGTATTTGCTGGTAGAAAAGTGCACTACAGTGCGCTTTCACCGTTCAGCAAATACATGTGTAGAAGCACAGCGCTAGCAGAAACGAACGTTTCTCGACGTTTTCTAACTCAGGGAACAAGTTGCACACTTCTGAGATGCATTTGGGCAACTTTGTCAGAAATGAGTTTTTTGCCTACAGAGACATGCCTATTTGCGCAGTAGTACAGATTCTGAGTATGTAACTGGGCTTGATGAAATCAGCATTTCTCTTGTTTCCCTGTGCATAGGGAAGCTCAGTTTAGTCACAGTAGCTCCCACAAGTGTCTCCTCAGTGTGTTCCCATTTCCTTAGAAACAGTGTATTTACTGGGAGAAAAGTGCATCACTTTGCGCTTTCACCGTTCAGCAAATACATGTGTAGAAGCACAGCGCTAGCAGAAACGACCGTTTCTCGACGTTTTCTAACTCAGGGAACAAGTTGCACACTTCTGAGTTGCATTTGGGCAACTTTGTCAGAAATGAGTTTTTTGCCTTCAGAGACATGCCTATTTGTGCAGTAGTACAGATTCTGAGTATGTAACTGGGCTTGATGAAATCAGCATTTCTCTTGCTTCCCTGTGTATAGGGAAGCTCAGTTTTAGTCCCAGTAGCTCCCACAAGTGTCTCCTCAGTGTGTTCCACTTTCCTTAGAAACAGTGTATTTGCTGAGAGAAAAGTGCATTACTGTGCGCTTTCACCGTTCAGCAAATACATGTGTAGAAGCACAGCGCTAGCAGAAACGAACGTTTCTCGACGTTTTCTAACTCAGGGAACAAGTTGCACACTTCTGAGATGCATTTGGGCAACTTTGTCAGAAATGAGTTTTTTGCCTACAGAGACATGCCTATTTGCGCAGTAGTACAGATTCTGAGTATGTAACTGGGCTTGATGAAATCAGCATTTCTCTTGCTTCCCTGTGCGTAGGGAAGCTCAGTTTTAGTCACAGTAGCTCCCACAAGTGTCTCCTCAGTGTGTTCCCATTTCCTTAGAAACAGTGTATTTGCTGGGAGAAAAGTGCATCACTTTGTGCTTTCACTGTTCAGCATATACATGTGTAGAAGCACAGCGCTAGCAGAAACGACCGTTTCTCGACGTTTTCTAACTCAGGGAACAAGTTGCACACTTCTGAGATGCATTTGGGCAACTTTGTCAGAAATGAGTTTTTTGCCTACAGAGACATGCCTATTTGCGCAGTAGTACAGATTCTGAGTATGTAACTGGGCTTGATGAAATCAGCATTTCTCTTGCTTCCCTGTGCGTAGGGAAGCTCAGTTTTAGTCACAGTAGCTCCCACAAGTGTCTCCTCAGTGTGTTCCCATTTCCTTAGAAACAGTGTATTTGCTGGTAGAAAAGTGCACTACAGTGCGCTTTCACCGTTCAGCAAATACATGTGTAGAAGCACAGCGCTAGCAGAAACGAACGTTTCTCGACGTTTTCTAACTCAGGGAACAAGTTGCACACTTCTGAGATGCATTTGGGCAACATTGTCAGAAATGAGTTTTTTGCCTACAGAGACATGCCTATTCGCGCAGTAGTACAGATTCTGAGTATGTAATTGGGCTTGATGAAATCAGCATTTCTCTTGCTTCCCTGTGCGTAGGGAAGCTCAGTTTTAGTCCCAGTAGCTCCCACAAGTGTCTCCTCAGTGTGTTCCCATTTCCTTAGAAACAGTGTATTTGCTGGGAGAAAAGTGCATTACTGTGCGCTTTCACCGTTCAGCAAATACATGTGTAGAAGCCAGCGTTAGCAGATATGACCGTTTCTCGACGTTTTCTAACTCAGGGAACAAGTTGCACACTTCTGAGATGCTTTTGGGCAACTTTGTCAGAAATGAGTTTTTTGCCTACAGAGACATGCCTATTTGCGCAGTAGTACAGATTCTGAGTATGTAACTGGGCTTGATGAAATCAGCATTTCTCTTGCTTCCCTGTGCGTAGGGAAGCTCAGTTTTAGTCACAGTAGCTCCCACAAGTGTCTCCTCAGTGTGTTCCCATTTCCTTAGAAACAGTGTATTTGCTGGGAGAAAAGTGCATTACAGTGCGCTTTCACCGTTCAGCAAATACATGTGTAGAAGCACAGCGCTAGCAGAAACGAACGTTTCTCGACGTTTTCTAACTCAGGGAACAAGTTGCACACTTCTGAGATGCATTTGGGCAACATTGTCAGAAATGAGTTTTTTGTCTACAGAGACATGCCTATTTGTGCAGTAGTACAGATTCTGAGTATGTAACTGGGCTTTATGAAATCAGCATTTCTCTTGCTTCCCTGTGCGTAGGGAAGCTCAGTTTTAGTCACAGTAGCTCCCACAAGTGTCTCCTCAGTGTGTTCCCATTTCCTTAGAAACAGTGTATTTGCTGGGAGAAAAGTGGATTACTGTGAGCTTTCACCGTCCAGCAAATACATGTGTAGAAGCACAGCGCTAGCAGAAAAGACCGTTTCTCGACGTTTTCTAACTCAGAGAACAAGTAGCACACTTCTGAGATGCCTTTGGGCAACTTTGTCAGAAATGAGTTTTTTGCCTACAGAGACATGCCTATTCGCGCAGTAGTACAGATTCTGAGTATGTAACAGGGCTTGATGAAATCAGCATTTCTCTTGCTTCCCTGTGTGTAGGGAAGCTCAGTTTTAGTCACAGTAGCTCCCACAAGTGTCTCCTCAGTGTGTTCCCAGTTCCTTAGAAACAGTGTATTTGCTGGGAGAAAAGTGCATTACTGTGCGCTTTCACCGTTCAGCAAATACATGTGTAGAAGCACAGCGCTAGCTGAAACGACCGTTTCTCGACGTTTTCTAACTCAGGGAACAAGTTGCACACTTCTGAGATGCATTTGGGCAACTTTGTCAGAAATGAGTTTTTTGCCTACAGAGACATGCCTATTTGCGCAGTAGTACAGATTCTGAGTATGTAACTGGGCTTGATGAAATCAGCATTTCTCTTGCTTCCCTGTGCGTAGGGAAGCTCAGTTTTAGTCACAGTAGCTCCCACAAGTGTCTCCTCAGTGTGTTCCCATTTCCTTAGAAACAGTGTATTTGCTGGGAGAAAAGTGCATTACTGTGCGCTTTCACCGTTCAGCAAATACATGTGTAGAAGCACAGCGCTAGCAGAAACGAACGTTTCTCGAGGTTTTCTAACTCAGGGAACAAGTTGCACACTTCTGAGGTGCAATTGTGTAACTATCTCAAAAATGAGTTTTTTGCTTACAGAGACATGCCAATTTGCGCAGTAGTACAGATTCTGAGTATGTAACTGGGCTTGATGAAATCAGCATTTCTCTTGCTTCCCTGTGCATAGGGAAGCTCAGTTTTAGTCACAGTAGCTCCCACAAGTGTCTCCTCAGTGTGTTCCCAGTTCCTTAGAAACAGTGTATTTGCTGGGAGAAAAGTGCATTACTGTGCGCTTTCACCGTTCAGCAAATACATGTGTAGAAGCACAGCGCTAGCTGAAACGACCGTTTCTCGACGTTTTCTAACTCAGGGAACAAGTTGCACACTTCTGAGATGCATTTGGGCAACTTTGTCAGAAATGAGTTTTTTGCCTACAGAGACATGCCTATTTGCGCAGTAGTACAGATTCTGAGTATGTAACTGGGCTTGATGAAATCAGCATTTCTCTTGTTTCCCTGTGCATAGGGAAGGTCAGTTTAGTCACAGTAGCTCCCACAAGTGTCTCCTCAGTGTGTTCCCATTTCCTTAGAAACAGTGTATTTGCTGGGAGAAAAGTGCATCACTTTGTGCTTTCACCGTTCAGCAAATACATGTGTAGAAGCACAGCGCTAGCAGAAACGACCGTTTCTCGACGTTTTCTAACTCAGGGAACAAGTTGCACCCTTCTGAGTTGCATTTGGGCAACTTTGTCAGAAATGAGTTTTTTGCCTACAGAGACATGTCTATTTGCGCAGTAGTACAGATTCTGAGTATGTAACTGGGCTGGATGAAATCAGCATTTCTCTTGCTTCCCTGTGCGTAGGGAAGCTCAGTTTTAGTCACAGTAGCTCCCACAAGTGTCTCCTCAGTGTGTTCCCATTTCTTTAGAAACAGTGTATTTGCTGGGAGAAAAATGCATCACTTTGTGCTTTCACTGTTCAGCAAATACATGTGTAGAAGCACAACGCTAGCAGAAACGACCGTTTCTCGACATTTTCTAACTCAGGGAACAAGTTGTACACTTCTGGGATGCATTTGGGCAACTTTGTCAGAAATGAGTTTTTTGCCTACAGAGACATGCCTATTTGCGCAGTAGTACAGATTCTGAGTATGTAACTGGGCTTGATGAAATCAGCATTTCTCTTGCTTCCCTGTGCGTAGGGAAGCTCAGTTTTAGTCACAGTAGCTCCCACAAGTGTCTCCTCAGTGTGTTCCCATTTCCTTAGACACAGTGTATTTGCTGGGAGAAAAGTGCATTACTGTGCGCTTTCACCGTTCAGCAAATACATGTGTAGAAGCACAGCGCTAGCAGAAACGAACGTTTCTCGACGTTTTCTAACTCAGGGAACAAGTGGCACACTTCTGAGATGCATTTGGGCAACTTTGTCAGAAATGAGTTTTTTGCCTACAGAGACATGCCTATTTGCTCAGTAGTACAGATTCTGAGTATGTAACTGGGCTTGATGAAATCAGCATTTCTCTTGTTTCCCTGTGCATAGGGAAGATCAGTTTAGTCACAGTAGCTCCCACAAGTGTCTCCTCAGTGTGTTCCCATTTCCTTAGAAACAGTGTATTTGCTGGGAGAAAAGTGCATCACTTTGTGTTTTCACCGTTCAGCAAATACATGTGTAGAAGCACAGCGCTAGCAGAAACGACCGTTTCTCGACGTTTTCTAACTCAGGGAACAAGTTGCACACTTCTGAGTTGCATTTGGGCAACTTTGTCAGAAATGGGTTTTTTGCCTACAGAGACATGCCTATTTGCGCAGTAGTACAGATTCTGAGTATGTAACTGGGCTTGATGAAATCAGCATTTCTCTTGCTTCCCTGTGCATAGGGAAGCTCAGTTTTAGTCCCAGTAGCTCCCACAAGTGTCTCCTCAGTGTGTTCCCCTTTCCTTAGAAACAGTGTATTTGCTGGGAGAAAAGTGCATTACTGTGCGCTTTCACCGTTCAGCAAATACATGTGTAGAAGCACAGCGCTAGCAGAAACGAACGTTTCTCGACGTTTTCTAAATCAGGGAACAAGTTGCACACTTCTGAGATGCATTTGGGCAACTTTGTCAGAAATCAGTTTTTTGTCTACAGAGACATGCCTATTTGCGCAGTAGTACAGATTCTGAGTATGGAACTGGGCTTGATGAAATCAGCATTTCTCTTGCTTCCCTGTGCGTAGGGAAGCTCAGTTTTAGTCACAGTAGCTCCCACAAGTGTCTCCTCAGTGTGTTCCCATTTCTTTAGAAACAGTGTATTTGCTGGGAGAAAAATGCATCACTTTGTGCTTTCACTGTTCAGCAAATACATGTGTAGAAGCACAACGCTAGCAGAAACGACCGTTTCTCGACATTTTCTAACTCAGGGAACAAGTTGTACACTTCTGGGATGCATTTGGGCAACTTTGTCAGAAATGAGTTTTTTGCCTACAGAGACATGCCTATTTGCGCAGTAGTACAGATTCTGAGTATGTAACTGGGCTTGATGAAATCAGCATTTCTCTTGCTTCCCTGTGCGTAGGGAAGCTCAGTTTTAGTCACAGTAGCTCCCACAAGTGTCTCCTCAGTGTGTTCCCATTTCCTTAGAAACAGTGTATTTGCTGGGAGAAAAGTGCATTACTGTGCGCTTTCACCGTTCAGCAAATACATGTGTAGAAGCACATCGCTAGCAGAAACGAACGTTTCTCGACGTTTTCTAACTCAGGGAACAAGTTGCACACTTCTGAGATGCATTTGGGCAACTTTGTCAGAAATGAGTTTTTTGCCTACAGAGACATGCCTATTTGCGCAGTAGTACAGATTCTGAGTATGTAACTGGGCTTGATGAAATCAGCATTTCTCTTGTTTCCCTGTGCATAGGGAAGCTCAGTTTAGTCACAGTAGCTCCCACAAGTGTCTCCTCAGTGTGTTCCCATTTCTTAGAAACAGTGTATTTGCTGGGAGAAAAGTGCATCACTTTGTGCTTTCATCGTTCAGCAAATACATGTGTAGAAGCACAGCGCTAGCAGAAACGACAGTTTCTCGACGTTTTCTAACTCAGGGAACAAGTTGCACACTTCTGAGATGCATTTGGGCAACTTTGTCAGAAATGAGTTTTTTGCCTACAGAGACATGCCTATTTGCGCAGTAGTACAGATTCTGAGTATGTAACTGGGCTTGATGAAATCAGCATTTCTCTTGCTTCCCCGTGCATAGGGAAGCTCAGTTTTAGTCCCAGTAGCTCCCACAAGTGTCTCCTCAGTGTGTTCCACTTTCCTTAGAAACAGTGTATTTGCTGGGAGAAAAGTGCATTACTGTGCGCTTTCACCGTTCAGCAAATACATGTGTAGAAGCACAGCGCTAGCAGAAACGAACGTTTCTCGACGTTTTCTAAATCAGGGAACAAGTTGCACTCTTCTGAGATGCATTTGGGCAACTTTGTCAGAAATGAGTTTTTTGCCTACAGAGACATGCCTATTTGCGCAGTAGTACAGATTCTGAGTATGTAACTGGGCTTGATGAAATCAGCATTTCTCTTGCTTCCCTGTGCGTAGGGAAGCTCAGTTTTAGTCACAGTAGCTCCCACAAGTGTCTCCTCAGTGTGTTCCCATTTCCTTAGAAACAGTGTATTTGCTGGGAGAAAAGTGCATTACTGTGCGCTTTCACCGTTCAGCAAATACATGTGTAGAAGCACAGCGCTAGCAGAAACGAACGTTTCTCGACGTTTTCTAACTCAGGGAACAAGTTGCACACTTCTGAGGTGCAATTGTGTAACTATCTCAAAAATGAGTTTTTTGCTTACAGAGACATGCCAATTTGCGCAATAGTACAGATTCTGAGTATGTAACTGGGCTTGATGAAATCAGCATTTCTCTTGCTTCCCTGTGCGTAGGGAAGCTCAGTTTTAGTCACAGTAGCTCCCACAAGTGTCTCCTCAGTGTGTTCCCATTTCCTTAGAAACAGTGTATTTGCTGGGAGAAAAGTGCATTACTGTGCGCTTTCACCGTTCAGCAAATACATGTGTAGAAGCACAGCGCTAGCTGAAACGACCGTTTCTCGACGTTTTCTAACTCAGGGAACATGTTGCACACTTCTGAGATGCATTTGGGCAACTTTGTCAGAAATGAGTTTTTTGCCTACAGAGACATGCCTATTTGCGCAGTAGTACAGATTCTGAGTATGTAACTGGGCTTGATGAAATCAGCATTTCTCTTGCTTCCCTGTGCGTAGGGAAGCTCAGTTTTAGTCACAGTAGCTCCCACAAGTGTCTCCTCAGTGTGTTCCCAGTTCCTTAGAAACAGTGTATTTGCTGGGAGAAAAGTGCATTACTGTGTGCTTTCACCGTTCAGCAAATACATGTGTAGAAGCACAGCGCTAGCTGAAACGACCGTTTCTCGACGTTTTCTAACTCAGGGAACAAGTTGCACACTTCTGAGATGCATTTGGGCAACTTTGTCAGAAATGAGTTTTTTGCCTACAGAGACATGCCTATTTGCGCAGTAGTACAGATTCTGAGTATGTAACTGGGCTTGATGAAATCAGCATTTCTCTTGCTTCCCTGTGCGTAGGGAAGCTCAGTTTTAGTCACAGTAGCTCCCACAAGTGTCTCCTCAGTGTGTTCCCATTTCCTTAGAAACAGTGTATTTGCTGGGAGAAAAGTGCATCACTGTGCGCTTTCACCGTTCAGCAAATACATGTGTAGAAGCACAGCGCTAGCAGAAACGAACGTTTCTCGACGTTTTCTAACTCAGGGAACAAGTTGCACACTTCTGAGATGCATTTGGGTAACTTTGTCAGAAATGAGTTTTTTGCCTACAGATTCATGCCTATTTGCGCAGTAGTAAAGATTCTGAGTATGTAACTGGGCTTGATGAAATCAGCATTTCTCTTGCTTCCCTGTGCGTAGGGAAGCTCAGTTTTAGTCACAGTAGCTCCCACAAGTGTCTCCTCAGTGTGTTCCCATTTCCTTAGAAACAGTGTATTTGCTGGGAGAAAAGTGCATTACTGTGCGCTTTCACCGTTCAGCAAATACATGTGTAGAAGCACAGCGCTAGCAGAAACGACCGTTTCTCGACATTTTCTAACTCAGGGAGCAAGTTGCACACTTCTGAGATGCATTTGGGCAACTTTGTCAGAAATGAGTTTTTTGCTTACAGAGACATGCCTATTTGCGCAGTAGTACAGATTCTGAGTATGTAACTGGGCTTGATGAAATCAGCATTACTCTTGCTTCCCTGTGCGTAGGGAAGCTCAGTTTTAGTCACAGTAGCTCCCACAAGTGTCTCCTCAGTGTGTTCCCATTTCCTTAGAAACAGTGTATTTGCTGGGAGAAAAGTGCATTACTGTGCGCTTTCACCGTTCAGCAAATACATGTGTAGAAGCACAGCGCTAGCAGAAATGAATGTTTCTCGACGTTTTCTAACTCAGGGAACAAGTTGCAAACTTCTGAGATGCATTTGGGCAACTTTGTCAGAAATGAGTTTTTTGCCTACAGAGACATGCCTATTTGCGCAGTAGTACAGATTCTGAATATGTAACTGGGCTGGATGAAATCAGCATTTCTCTTGCTTCCCTGTGCGTAGGGAAGCTCAGTTTTAGTCACAGTAGCTCTCACAAGTGTCTCCTCAGTGTGTTCCCATATCCTTAGACACAGTGTATTTGCTGGGAGAAAAGTGCATTACTGTGCGCTTTCACCGTTCAGCAAATACATGTGTAGAAGCACAGCGCTAGCAGAAACGACCGTTTCTCGACGTTTTCTAACTCAGGGAACAAGTTGCACACTTCTGAGATGCATTTGGGCAACTTTGTCAGAAATGAGTTTTTTGCCTACAGAGACATGCCTATTTGCGCAGTAGTACAGATTCTGAGTATGTAACTGGGCTTGATGAAATCAGCATTTCTCTTGTTTCCCTGTGCATAGGGAAGCTCAGTTTAGTCACAGTAGCTCCCACAAGTGTCTCCTCAGTGTGTTCCCCTTTCCTTAGAAACAGTGTATTTGCTGGGAGAAAAGTGCATTACTGTGCGCTTTCACCGTTCAGCAAATACATGTGTAGAAGCACAGCGCTAGCAGAAATGAACGTTTCTCGACGTTTTCTAACTCAGGGAACAAGTTGCACACTTCTGAGATGCATTTGGGCAACTTTGTCAGAAATGAGTTTTTTGCCTACAGAGACATGCCTATTTGCGCAGTAGTACAGATTCTGAGTATGTAACTGGGCTTGATGAAATCAGCATTTCTCTTGCTTCCCTGTGCGTAGGGAAGCTCAGTTTTAGTCACAGTAGCTCCCACAAGTGTCTCCTCAGTGTGTTCCCATTTCCTTAGAAACAGTGTATTTCCTGGGAGAAAAGTGGATTACTGTGAGCTTTCACCGTCCAGCAAATACATGTGTAGAAGCACAGCGCTAGCAGAAAAGACCGTTTCTCGATGTTTTCTAACTCAGAGAACAAGTAGCACACTTCTGAGATGCCTTTGGGCAACTTTGTCAGAAATGAGTTTTTTGCCTACAGAGACATGCCTATTCGCGCAGTAGTACAGATTCTGAGTATGTAATTGGGCTTGATGAAATCAGCATTTCTCTTGCTTCCCTGTGCGTAGGGAAGCTCAGTTTTATTCCCAGTAGCTCCCACAAGTGTCTCCTCAGTGTGTTCCCATTTCCTTAGAAACAGTGTATTTGCTGGGAGAAAAGTGCATTACTGTGCGCTTTCACCGTTCAGCAAATACATGTGTAGAAGCACAGCGTTAGCAGATATGACCGTTTCTCGACGTTTTCTAACTCAGGGAACAAGTTGCACACTTCTGAGATGCTTTTGGGCAACTTTGTCAGAAATGAGTTTTTTGCCTACAGAGACATGCCTATTTGCGCAGTAGTACAGATTCTGAGTATGTAACTGGGCTTGATGAAATCAGCATTTCTCTTGCTTCCCTGTGCGTAGGGAAGCTCAGTTTTAGTCACAGTAGCTCCCACAAGTGTCTCCTCAGTGTGTTCCCATTTCCTTAGAAACAGTGTATTTGCTGGGAGAAAAGTGCATTACAGTGCGCTTTCACCGTTCAGCAAATACATGTGTAGAAGCACAGCGTTAGCAGATATGACCGTTTCTCGACGTTTTCTAACTCAGGGAACAAGTTGCACACTTCTGAGATGCTTTTGGGCAACTTTGTCAGAAATGAGTTTTTTGCCTACAGAGACATGCCTATTTGCGCAGTAGTACAGATTCTGAATATGTAACTGGGCTGGATGAAATCAGCATTTCTCTTGCTTCCCTGTGCGTAGGGAAGCTCAGTTTTAGTCACAGTAGCTCTCACAAGTGTCTCCTCAGTGTGTTCCCATATCCTTAGACACAGTGTATTTGCTGGGAGAAAAGTGCATTACTGTGCGCTTTCACCGTTCAGCAAATACATGTGTAGAAGCACAGCGCTAGCAGAAACGACCGTTTCTCGACGTTTTCTAACTCAGGGAACAAGTTGCACACTTCTGAGATGCATTTGGGCAACTTTGTCAGAAATGAGTTTTTTGCCTACAGAGACATGCCTATTTGCGCAGTAGTACAGATTCTGAGTATGTAACTGGGCTTGATGAAATCAGCATTTCTCTTGTTTCCCTGTGCATAGGGAAGCTCAGTTTAGTCACAGTAGCTCCCACAAGTGTCTCCTCAGTGTGTTCCCCTTTCCTTAGAAACAGTGTATTTGCTGGGAGAAAAGTGCATTACTGTGCGCTTTCACCGTTCAGCAAATACATGTGTAGAAGCACAGCGCTAGCAGAAATGAACGTTTCTCGACGTTTTCTAACTCAGGGAACAAGTTGCACACTTCTGAGATGCATTTGGGCAACTTTGTCAGAAATGAGTTTTTTGCCTACAGAGACATGCCTATTTGCGCAGTAGTACAGATTCTGAGTATGTAACTGGGCTTGATGAAATCAGCATTTCTCTTGCTTCCCTGTGCGTAGGGAAGCTCAGTTTTAGTCACAGTAGCTCCCACAAGTGTCTCCTCAGTGTGTTCCCATTTCCTTAGAAACAGTGTATTTCCTGGGAGAAAAGTGGATTACTGTGAGCTTTCACCGTCCAGCAAATACATGTGTAGAAGCACAGCGCTAGCAGAAAAGACCGTTTCTCGATGTTTTCTAACTCAGAGAACAAGTAGCACACTTCTGAGATGCCTTTGGGCAACTTTGTCAGAAATGAGTTTTTTGCCTACAGAGACATGCCTATTCGCGCAGTAGTACAGATTCTGAGTATGTAATTGGGCTTGATGAAATCAGCATTTCTCTTGCTTCCCTGTGCGTAGGGAAGCTCAGTTTTATTCCCAGTAGCTCCCACAAGTGTCTCCTCAGTGTGTTCCCATTTCCTTAGAAACAGTGTATTTGCTGGGAGAAAAGTGCATTACTGTGCGCTTTCACCGTTCAGCAAATACATGTGTAGAAGCACAGCGTTAGCAGATATGACCGTTTCTCGACGTTTTCTAACTCAGGGAACAAGTTGCACACTTCTGAGATGCTTTTGGGCAACTTTGTCAGAAATGAGTTTTTTGCCTACAGAGACATGCCTATTTGCGCAGTAGTACAGATTCTGAGTATGTAACTGGGCTTGATGAAATCAGCATTTCTCTTGCTTCCCTGTGCGTAGGGAAGCTCAGTTTTAGTCACAGTAGCTCCCACAAGTGTCTCCTCAGTGTGTTCCCATTTCCTTAGAAACAGTGTATTTGCTGGGAGAAAAGTGCATTACAGTGCGCTTTCACCGTTCAGCAAATACATGTGTAGAAGCACAGCGTTAGCAGATATGACCGTTTCTCGACGTTTTCTAACTCAGGGAACAAGTTGCACACTTCTGAGATGCTTTTGGGCAACTTTGTCAGAAATGAGTTTTTTGCCTACAGAGACATGCCTATTTGCGCAGTAGTACAGATTCTGAGTATGTAACTGGGCTTGATGAAATCAGCATTTCTCTTGCTTCCCTGTGCGTAGGGAAGCTCAGTTTTAGTCACAGTAGCTCCCACAAGTGTCTCCTCAGTGTGTTCCCATTTCCTTAGAAACAGTGTATTTGCTGGTAGAAAAGTGCATTACAGTGCGCTTTCACCGTTCAGCAAATACATGTGTAGAAGCACAGCGCTAGCAGAAACGAACGTTTCTCGAGGTTTTCTAACTCAGGGAACAAGTTGCACACTTCTGAGGTGCAATTGTGTAACTATCTCAAAAATGAGTTTTTTGCTTACAGAGACATGCCAATTTGCGCAGTAGTACAGATTCTGAGTATGTAACTGGGCTTGATGAAATCAGCATTTCTCTTGCTTCCCTGTGCATAGGGAAGCTCAGTTTTAGTCACAGTAGCTCCCACAAGTGTCTCCTCAGTGTGTTCCCAGTTCCTTAGAAACAGTGTATTTGCTGGGAGAAAAGTGCATTACTGTGCGCTTTCACCGTTCAGCAAATACATGTGTAGAAGCACAGCGCTAGCTGAAACGACCGTTTCTCGACGTTTTCTAACTCAGGGAACAAGTTGCACACTTCTGAGATGCATTTGGGCAACTTGTCAGAAATGAGTTTTTTGCCTACAGAGACATGCCTATTTGCGCAGTAGTACAGATTCTGAGTATGTAACTGGGCTTGATGAAATCAGCATTTCTCTTGTTTCCCTGTGCATAGGGAAGGTCAGTTTAGTCACAGTAGCTCCCACAAGTGTCTCCTCAGTGTGTTCCCATTTCCTTAGAAACAGTGTATTTGCTGGGAGAAAAGTGCATCACTTTGTGCTTTCACCGTTCAGCAAATACATGTGTAGAAGCACAGCGCTAGCAGAAACGACCGTTTCTCGACGTTTTCTAACTCAGGGAACAAGTTGCACCCTTCTGAGTTGCATTTGGGCAACTTTGTCAGAAATGAGTTTTTTGCCTACAGAGACATGTCTATTTGCGCAGTAGTACAGATTCTGAGTATGTAACTGGGCTGGATGAAATCAGCATTTCTCTTGCTTCCCTGTGCGTAGGGAAGCTCAGTTTTAGTCACAGTAGCTCCCACAAGTGTCTCCTCAGTGTGTTCCCATTTCTTTAGAAACAGTGTATTTGCTGGGAGAAAAATGCATCACTTTGTGCTTTCACTGTTCAGCAAATACATGTGTAGAAGCACAACGCTAGCAGAAACGACCGTTTCTCGACATTTTCTAACTCAGGGAACAAGTTGTACACTTCTGGGATGCATTTGGGCAACTTTGTCAGAAATGAGTTTTTTGCCTACAGAGACATGCCTATTTGCGCAGTAGTACAGATTCTGAGTATGTAACTGGGCTTGATGAAATCAGCATTTCTCTTGCTTCCCAGTGCGTAGGGAAGCTCAGTTTTAGTCACAGTAGCTCCCACAAGTGTCTCCTCAGTGTGTTCCCATTTCCTTAGACACAGTGTATTTGCTGGGAGAAAAGTGCATTACTGTGCGCTTTCACCGTTCAGCAAATACATGTGTAGAAGCACAGCGCTAGCAGAAACGAACGTTTCTCGACGTTTTCTAACTCAGGGAACAAGTGGCACACTTCTGAGATGCATTTGGGCAACTTTGTCAGAAATGAGTTTTTTGCCTACAGAGACATGCCTATTTGCTCAGTAGTACAGATTCTGAGTATGTAACTGGGCTTGATGAAATCAGCATTTCTCTTGTTTCCCTGTGCATAGGGAAGATCAGTTTAGTCACAGTAGCTCCCACAAGTGTCTCCTCAGTGTGTTCCCATTTCCTTAGAAACAGTGTATTTGCTGGGAGAAAAGTGCATCACTTTGTGTTTTCACCGTTCAGCAAATACATGTGTAGAAGCACAGCGCTAGCAGAAACGACCGTTTCTCGACGTTTTCTAACTCAGGGAACAAGTTGCACACTTCTGAGTTGCATTTGGGCAACTTTGTCAGAAATGAGTTTTTTGCCTACAGAGACATGCCTATTTGCGCAGTAGTACAGATTCTGAGTATGTAACTGGGCTTGATGAAATCAGCATTTCTCTTGCTTCCCTGTGCATAGGGAAGCTCAGTTTTAGTCCCAGTAGCTCCCACAAGTGTCTCCTCAGTGTGTTCCCCTTTCCTTAGAAACAGTGTATTTGCTGGGAGAAAAGTGCATTACTGTGCGCTTTCACCGTTCAGCAAATACATGTGTAGAAGCACAGCGCTAGCAGAAACGAACGTTTCTCGACGTTTTCTAAATCAGGGAACAAGTTGCACACTTCTGAGATGCATTTGGGCAACTTTGTCAGAAATCAGTTTTTTGTCTACAGAGACATGCCTATTTGCGCAGTAGTACAGATTCTGAGTATGTAACTGGGCTTGATGAAATCAGCATTTCTCTTGCTTCCCTGTGCGTAGGGAAGCTCAGTTTTAGTCACAGTAGCTCCCACAAGTGTCTCCTCAGTGTGTTCCCATTTCTTTAGAAACAGTGTATTTGCTGGGAGAAAAATGCATCACTTTGTGCTTTCACTGTTCAGCAAATACATGTGTAGAAGCACAACGCTAGCAGAAACGACCGTTTCTCGACATTTTCTAACTCAGGGAACAAGTTGTACACTTCTGGGATGCATTTGGGCAACTTTGTCAGAAATGAGTTTTTTGCCTACAGAGACATGCCTATTTGCGCAGTAGTACAGATTCTGAGTATGTAACTGGGCTTGATGAAATCAGCATTTCTCTTGCTTCCCTGTGCGTAGGGAAGCTCAGTTTTAGTCACAGTAGCTCCCACAAGTGTCTCCTCAGTGTGTTCCCATTTCCTTAGAAACAGTGTATTTGCTGGGAGAAAAGTGCATTACTGTGCGCTTTCACCGTTCAGCAAATACATGTGTAGAAGCACATCGCTAGCAGAAACGAACGTTTCTCGACGTTTTCTAACTCAGGGAACAAGTTGCACACTTCTGAGATGCATTTGGGCAACTTTGTCAGAAATGAGTTTTTTGCCTACAGAGACATGCCTATTTGCGCAGTAGTACAGATTCTGAGTATGTAACTGGGCTTGATGAAATCAGCATTTCTCTTGTTTCCCTGTGCATAGGGAAGCTCAGTTTAGTCACAGTAGCTCCCACAAGTGTCTCCTCAGTGTGTTCCCATTTCTTAGAAACAGTGTATTTGCTGGGAGAAAAGTGCATCACTTTGTGCTTTCATCGTTCAGCAAATACATGTGTAGAAGCACAGCGCTAGCAGAAACGACAGTTTCTCGACGTTTTCTAACTCAGGGAACAAGTTGCACACTTCTGAGATGCATTTGGGCAACTTTGTCAGAAATGAGTTTTTTGCCTACAGAGACATGCCTATTTGCGCAGTAGTACAGATTCTGAGTATGTAACTGGGCTTGATGAAATCAGCATTTCTCTTGCTTCCCTGTGCATAGGGAAGCTCAGTTTTAGTCCCAGTAGCTCCCACAAGTGTCTCCTCAGTGTGTTCCACTTTCCTTAGAAACAGTGTATTTGCTGGGAGAAAAGTGCATTACTGTGCGCTTTCACCGTTCAGCAAATACATGTGTAGAAGCACAGCGCTAGCAGAAACGAACGTTTCTCGACGTTTTCTAAATCAGGGAACAAGTTGCACTCTTCTGAGATGCATTTGGGCAACTTTGTCAGAAATGAGTTTTTTGCCTACAGAGACATGCCTATTTGCGCAGTAGTACAGATTCTGAGTATGTAACTGGGCTTGATGAAATCAGCATTTCTCTTGCTTCCCTGTGCGTAGGGAAGCTCAGTTTTAGTCACAGTAGCTCCCACAAGTGTCTCCTCAGTGTGTTCCCAGTTCCTTAGAAACAGTGTATTTGCTGGGAGAAAAGTGCATTACTGTGCGCTTTCACCGTTCAGCAAATACATGTGTAGAAGCACAGCGCTAGCAGAAACGAACGTTTCTCGACGTTTTCTAACTCAGGGAACAAGTTGCACACTTCTGAGGTGCAATTGTGTAACTATCTCAAAAATGAGTTTTTTGCTTACAGAGACATGCCAATTTGCGCAATAGTACAGATTCTGAGTATGTAACTGGGCTTGATGAAATCAGCATTTCTCTTGCTTCCCTGTGCGTAGGGAAGCTCAGTTTTAGTCACAGTAGCTCCCACAAGTGTCTCCTCAGTGTGTTCCCATTTCCTTAGAAACAGTGTATTTGCTGGGAGAAAAGTGCATTACTGTGCGCTTTCACCGTTCAGCAAATACATGTGTAGAAGCACAGCGCTAGCTGAAACGACCGTTTCTCGACGTTTTCTAACTCAGGGAACATGTTGCACACTTCTGAGATGCATTTGGGCAACTTTGTCAGAAATGAGTTTTTTGCCTACAGAGACATGCCTATTTGCGCAGTAGTACAGATTCTGAGTATGTAACTGGGCTTGATGAAATCAGCATTTCTCTTGCTTCCCTGTGCGTAGGGAAGCTCAGTTTTAGTCACAGTAGCTCCCACAAGTGTCTCCTCAGTGTGTTCCCAGTTCCTTAGAAACAGTGTATTTGCTGGGAGAAAAGTGCATTACTGTGTGCTTTCACCGTTCAGCAAATACATGTGTAGAAGCACAGCGCTAGCTGAAACGACCGTTTCTCGACGTTTTCTAACTCAGGGAACAAGTTGCACACTTCTGAGATGCATTTGGGCAACTTTGTCAGAAATGAGTTTTTTGCCTACAGAGACATGCCTATTTGCGCAGTAGTACAGATTCTGAGTATGTAACTGGGCTTGATGAAATCAGCATTTCTCTTGCTTCCCTGTGCGTAGGGAAGCTCAGTTTTAGTCACAGTAGCTCCCACAAGTGTCTCCTCAGTGTGTTCCCATTTCCTTAGAAACAGTGTATTTGCTGGGAGAAAAGTGCATCACTGTGCGCTTTCACCGTTCAGCAAATACATGTGTAGAAGCACAGCGCTAGCAGAAACGAACGTTTCTCGACGTTTTCTAACTCAGGGAACAAGTTGCACACTTCTGAGATGCATTTGGGTAACTTTGTCAGAAATGAGTTTTTTGCCTACAGATTCATGCCTATTTGCGCAGTAGTAAAGATTCTGAGTATGTAACTGGGCTTGATGAAATCAGCATTTCTCTTGCTTCCCTGTGCGTAGGGAAGCTCAGTTTTAGTCACAGTAGCTCCCACAAGTGTCTCCTCAGTGTGTTCCCATTTCCTTAGAAACAGTGTATTTGCTGGGAGAAAAGTGCATTACTGTGCGCTTTCACCGTTCAGCAAATACATGTGTAGAAGCACAGCGCTAGCAGAAACGACCGTTTCTCGACATTTTCTAACTCAGGGAGCAAGTTGCACACTTCTGAGATGCATTTGGGCAACTTTGTCAGAAATGAGTTTTTTGCTTACAGAGACATGCCTATTTGCGCAGTAGTACAGATTCTGAGTATGTAACTGGGCTTGATGAAATCAGCATTACTCTTGCTTCCCTGTGCGTAGGGAAGCTCAGTTTTAGTCACAGTAGCTCCCACAAGTGTCTCCTCAGTGTGTTCCCATTTCCTTAGAAACAGTGTATTTGCTGGGAGAAAAGTGCATTACTGTGCGCTTTCACCGTTCAGCAAATACATGTGTAGAAGCACAGCGCTAGCAGAAATGAATGTTTCTCGACGTTTTCTAACTCAGGGAACAAGTTGCAAACTTCTGAGATGCATTTGGGCAACTTTGTCAGAAATGAGTTTTTTGCCTACAGAGACATGCCTATTTGCGCAGTAGTACAGATTCTGAATATGTAACTGGGCTGGATGAAATCAGCATTTCTCTTGCTTCCCTGTGCGTAGGGAAGCTCAGTTTTAGTCACAGTAGCTCTCACAAGTGTCTCCTCAGTGTGTTCCCATATCCTTAGACACAGTGTATTTGCTGGGAGAAAAGTGCATTACTGTGCGCTTTCACCGTTCAGCAAATACATGTGTAGAAGCACAGCGCTAGCAGAAACGACCGTTTCTCGACGTTTTCTAACTCAGGGAACAAGTTGCACACTTCTGAGATGCATTTGGGCAACTTTGTCAGAAATGAGTTTTTTGCCTACAGAGACATGCCTATTTGCGCAGTAGTACAGATTCTGAGTATGTAACTGGGCTTGATGAAATCCGCATTTCTCTTGTTTCCCTGTGCATAGGGAAGCTCAGTTTAGTCACAGTAGCTCCCACAAGTGTCTCCTCAGTGTGTTCCCCTTTCCTTAGAAACAGTGTATTTGCTGGGAGAAAAGTGCATTACTGTGCGCTTTCACCGTTCAGCAAATACATGTGTAGAAGCACAGCGCTAGCAGAAATGAACGTTTCTCGACGTTTTCTAACTCAGGGAACAAGTTGCACACTTCTGAGATGCATTTGGGCAACTTTGTCAGAAATGAGTTTTTTGCCTACAGAGACATGCCTATTTGCGCAGTAGTACAGATTCTGAGTATGTAACTGGGCTTGATGAAATCAGCATTTCTCTTGCTTCCCTGTGCGTAGGGAAGCTCAGTTTTAGTCACAGTAGCTCCCACAAGTGTCTCCTCAGTGTGTTCCCATTTCCTTAGAAACAGTGTATTTCCTGGGAGAAAAGTGGATTACTGTGAGCTTTCACCGTCCAGCAAATACATGTGTAGAAGCACAGCGCTAGCAGAAAAGACCGTTTCTCGATGTTTTCTAACTCAGAGAACAAGTAGCACACTTCTGAGATGCCTTTGGGCAACTTTGTCAGAAATGAGTTTTTTGCCTACAGAGACATGCCTATTCGCGCAGTAGTACAGATTCTGAGTATGTAATTGGGCTTGATGAAATCAGCATTTCTCTTGCTTCCCTGTGCGTAGGGAAGCTCAGTTTTATTCCCAGTAGCTCCCACAAGTGTCTCCTCAGTGTGTTCCCATTTCCTTAGAAACAGTGTATTTGCTGGGAGAAAAGTGCATTACTGTGCGCTTTCACCGTTCAGCAAATACATGTGTAGAAGCACAGCGTTAGCAGATATGACCGTTTCTCGACGTTTTCTAACTCAGGGAACAAGTTGCACACTTCTGAGATGCTTTTGGGCAACTTTGTCAGAAATGAGTTTTTTGCCTACAGAGACATGCCTATTTGCGCAGTAGTACAGATTCTGAGTATGTAACTGGGCTTGATGAAATCAGCATTTCTCTTGCTTCCCTGTGCGTAGGGAAGCTCAGTTTTAGTCACAGTAGCTCCCACAAGTGTCTCCTCAGTGTGTTCCCATTTCCTTAGAAACAGTGTATTTGCTGGGAGAAAAGTGCATTACAGTGCGCTTTCACCGTTCAGCAAATACATGTGTAGAAGCACAGCGTTAGCAGATATGACCGTTTCTCGACGTTTTCTAACTCAGGGAACAAGTTGCACACTTCTGAGATGCTTTTGGGCAACTTTGTCAGAAATGAGTTTTTTGCCTACAGAGACATGCCTATTTGCGCAGTAGTACAGATTCTGAATATGTAACTGGGCTGGATGAAATCAGCATTTCTCTTGCTTCCCTGTGCGTAGGGAAGCTCAGTTTTAGTCACAGTAGCTCTCACAAGTGTCTCCTCAGTGTGTTCCCATATCCTTAGACACAGTGTATTTGCTGGGAGAAAAGTGCATTACTGTGCGCTTTCACCGTTCAGCAAATACATGTGTAGAAGCACAGCGCTAGCAGAAACGACCGTTTCTCGACGTTTTCTAACTCAGGGAACAAGTTGCACACTTCTGAGATGCATTTGGGCAACTTTGTCAGAAATGAGTTTTTTGCCTACAGAGACATGCCTATTTGCGCAGTAGTACAGATTCTGAGTATGTAACTGGGCTTGATGAAATCAGCATTTCTCTTGTTTCCCTGTGCATAGGGAAGCTCAGTTTAGTCACAGTAGCTCCCACAAGTGTCTCCTCAGTGTGTTCCCCTTTCCTTAGAAACAGTGTATTTGCTGGGAGAAAAGTGCATTACTGTGCGCTTTCACCGTTCAGCAAATACATGTGTAGAAGCACAGCGCTAGCAGAAATGAACGTTTCTCGACGTTTTCTAACTCAGGGAACAAGTTGCACACTTCTGAGATGCATTTGGGCAACTTTGTCAGAAATGAGTTTTTTGCCTACAGAGACATGCCTATTTGCGCAGTAGTACAGATTCTGAGTATGTAACTGGGCTTGATGAAATCAGCATTTCTCTTGCTTCCCTGTGCGTAGGGAAGCTCAGTTTTAGTCACAGTAGCTCCCACAAGTGTCTCCTCAGTGTGTTCCCATTTCCTTAGAAACAGTGTATTTCCTGGGAGAAAAGTGGATTACTGTGAGCTTTCACCGTCCAGCAAATACATGTGTAGAAGCACAGCGCTAGCAGAAAAGACCGTTTCTCGATGTTTTCTAACTCAGAGAACAAGTAGCACACTTCTGAGATGCCTTTGGGCAACTTTGTCAGAAATGAGTTTTTTGCCTACAGAGACATGCCTATTCGCGCAGTAGTACAGATTCTGAGTATGTAATTGGGCTTGATGAAATCAGCATTTCTCTTGCTTCCCTGTGCGTAGGGAAGCTCAGTTTTATTCCCAGTAGCTCCCACAAGTGTCTCCTCAGTGTGTTCCCATTTCCTTAGAAACAGTGTATTTGCTGGGAGAAAAGTGCATTACTGTGCGCTTTCACCGTTCAGCAAATACATGTGTAGAAGCACAGCGTTAGCAGATATGACCGTTTCTCGACGTTTTCTAACTCAGGGAACAAGTTGCACACTTCTGAGATGCTTTTGGGCAACTTTGTCAGAAATGAGTTTTTTGCCTACAGAGACATGCCTATTTGCGCAGTAGTACAGATTCTGAGTATGTAACTGGGCTTGATGAAATCAGCATTTCTCTTGCTTCCCTGTGCGTAGGGAAGCTCAGTTTTAGTCACAGTAGCTCCCACAAGTGTCTCCTCAGTGTGTTCCCATTTCCTTAGAAACAGTGTATTTGCTGGGAGAAAAGTGCATTACAGTGCGCTTTCACCGTTCAGCAAATACATGTGTAGAAGCACAGCGTTAGCAGATATGACCGTTTCTCGACGTTTTCTAACTCAGGGAACAAGTTGCACACTTCTGAGATGCTTTTGGGCAACTTTGTCAGAAATGAGTTTTTTGCCTACAGAGACATGCCTATTTGCGCAGTAGTACAGATTCTGAGTATGTAACTGGGCTTGATGAAATCAGCATTTCTCTTGCTTCCCTGTGCGTAGGGAAGCTCAGTTTTAGTCACAGTAGCTCCCACAAGTGTCTCCTCAGTGTGTTCCCATTTCCTTAGAAACAGTGTATTTGCTGGTAGAAAAGTGCATTACAGTGCGCTTTCACCGTTCAGCAAATACATGTGTAGAAGCACAGCGCTAGCAGAAACGAACGTTTCTCGACGTTTTCTAACTCAGGGAACAAGTTGCACACTTCTGAGATGCATTTGGGCAACATTGTCAGAAATGAGTTTTTTGCCTACAGAGACATGCCTATTTGCGCAGTAGTACAGATTCTGAGTATGTAACTGGGCTTGATGAAATCAGCATTTCTCTTGCTTCCCTGTGCATAGGGAAGCTCAGTTTAGTCACAGTAGCTCCCACAAGTGTCTCCTCAGTGTGTTCCCATTTCCTTAGAAACAGTGTATTTGCTGCGAGAAAAGTGCATCACTTTGTGCTTTCACCGTTCAGCAAATACATGTGTAGAAGCACAGCGCTAGCAGAAACGACCGTTTCTCGACATTTTCTAACTCAGGGAACAAGTTGTACACTTCTGGGATGCATTTGGGCAACTTTGTCAGGAATGAGTTTTTTGCCTAGAGAGACATGCCTATTTGCGCAGTAGTACAGATTCTGAGTATGTAACTGGGCTTGATGAAATCAGCATTTCTCTTGCTTCCCTGTGCGTAGGGAAGCTCAGTTTTAGTCACAGTAGCTCCCACAAGTGTCTCCTCAGTGTGTTCTCATTTACTTAGAAACAGTGTATTTGCTGGGAGAAAAGTGCATTACTGTGCGCTTTCACCGTTCAGCAAATACATGTTTAGAAGCACAGCGCTAGCAGAAACGAACGTTTCTCGACGTTTTCTAACTCAGGAAACAAGTTGCACACTTCTGAGGTGCAATTGTGTAACTATCTCAAAAATGAGTTTTTTGCTTACAGAGACATGCCAATTTGCGCAGTAGTACAGATTCTGAGTATGTAACTGGGCTTGATGAAATCAGCATTTCTCTTGCTTCCCTGTGCGTAGGGAAGCTCAGTTTTAGTCACAGTAGCTCCCACAAGTGTCACCTCAGTGTGTTCCCAGTTCCTTAGAAACAGTGTATTTGCTGGGAGAAAAGTGCATTACTGTGCGCTTTCACCGTTCAGCAAATACATGTGTAGAAGCACAGCGCTAGCTGTAACGACCGTTTCTCGACGTTTTCTAACTCAGGGAACAAGTTGCACACTTCTGAGATGCATTTGGGCAACTTTGTCAGAAATGAGTTTTTTGCCTACAGAGACATGCCTATTTGCGCAGTAGTACAGATTCTGAGTATGTAACTGGGGTTGATGAAATCAGCATTTCTCTTGCTTCCCTGTGCGTAGGGAAGCTCAGTTTTAGTCACAGTAGGTCCCACAAGTGTCTCCTCAGTGTGTTCCCATTTCCTTAGAAACAGTGTATTTGATGGGAGAAAAGTGCATTACTGTGCGCTTTCACCGTTCAGCAAATACATGTGTAGAAGCACAGCGCTAGCAGAAACGAACGTTTCTCGACGTTTTCTAACTCAGGGAACAAGTTGCACACTTCTGAGATGCATTTGGGCAACTTTGTCAGAAATGAGTTTTTTGCCTACAGAGACATGCCTATTTGCGCAGTAGTACAGATTCTGAGTATGTAACTGGGCTTGATGAAATCAGCATTTCTCTTGCTTCCCTGTGCGTAGGGAAGCTCAGTTTTAGTCACAGTAGCTCCCACAAGTGTCTCCTCAGTGTGTTCCCATTTCCTTAGAAACAGTGTATTTGATGGGAGAAAAGTGCATCACTTTGTGCTTTCACCGTTCAGCAAGTACATGTGTAGAAGCACAGCGCTAGCAGAAACGAACGTTTCTCGACGTTTTCTAACTCAGGGAACAAGTTGCACACTTCTGAGATGCATTTGGGCAACTTTGTCAGAAATGAGTTTTTTGCCTACAGAGACATGCCTATTTGCGCAGTAGTACAGATTCTGAGTATGTAACTGGGCTTGATGAAATCAGCATTTCTCTGGCTTCCCTGTGCGTAGGGAAGCTCAGTTTTAGTCACAGTAGGTCCCACAAGTGTCTCCTCAGTGTGTTCCCATTTCCTTAGAAACAGTGTATTTGATGGGAGAAAAGTGCATTACTGTGCGCTTTCACCGTTCAGCAAATACATGTGTAGAAGCACAGCGCTAGCAGAAACGAACGTTTCTCGACGTTTTCTAACTCAGGGAACAAGTTGCACACTTCTGAGATGCATTTGGGCAACTTTGTCAGAAATGAGTTTTTTGCCTACAGAGACATGCCTATTTGCGCAGTAGTACAGATTCTGAGTATGTAACTGGGCTTGATGAAATCAGCATTTCTCTGGCTTCCCTGTGCGTAGGGAAGCTCAGCTTTAGTCACAGTAGCTCCCACAAGTGTCTCCTCAGTGTGTTCCCATTTCCTTAGAAACAGTGTATTTGCTGGGAGAAAAGTGCATTACTGTGCGCTTTCACCGTTCAGCAAATACATGTGTAGAAGCACAGCGCTAGCAGAAACGACCGTTTCTCGACGTTTTCTAACTCAGGGAACAAGTTGCACACTTCTGAGATGCATTTGGGCAACTTTGTCAGAAATGAGTTTTTTGCCTACAGAGACATGCCTATTTGCGCAGTAGTACAGATTCTGAGTATGTAACTGGGCTGGATGAAATCAGCATTTCTCTTGCTTCCCTGTGCGTAGGGAAGCTCAGTTTTAGTCACAGTAGCTCCCACAAGTGTCTCCTCAGTGTGTTCCCATTTCCTTAGAAACAGTGTATTTGCTGGGAGAAAAGTGCATCACTTTGTGCTTTCACTGTTCAGCAAATACATGTGTAGTAGCACAGCGCTAGCAGAAACGACCGTTTCTCGACATTTTCTAACTCAGGGCACAAGTTGTACACTTCTGGGATGCATTTGGGCAACTTTGTCAGAAATGAGTTTTTTGCCTACAGAGACATGCCTATTTGCGCAGTAGTACAGATTCTGAGTATGTAACTGGGCTTGATGAAATCAGCATTTCTCTTGCTTCCTGTGCGTAGGGAAGCTCACTTTTAGTCACAGTAGCTCCCCCAAGTGTCTCCTCAGTGTGTTCCCATTTCCTTAGAAACAGTGTATTTGCTGGGAGAAAAGTGCATTACTGTGCGCTTTCACCGTTCAGCAAATACATGTGGTAGAAGCACAGCGCTAGCTGAAACGACCGTTTCTCGATGTTTTCTAACTCAGGGAACAAGTTGCACACTTCTGAGATGCATTTGGACAACTTTGTCAGAAATGAGTTTTTTGCCTACAGAGACATGCCTATTAGCGCAATAGTACAGATTCTGAGTATGTAACTGGGCTTGATGAAATCAGCATTTCTCTTGCTTCCCTGTGCGTAGGGAAGCTAAGTTTTAGTCACAGTAGCTCCCACAAGTGACTCCTCAGTGTGTTCCCATTTCCTTAGAAACAGTGTATTTGCTGGGAGAAAAGTGCATCACTGTGCGCTTTCACCGTTCAGCAAATACATGTGTAGAAGCACAGCGCTAGCAGAAACGAACGTTTCTCGACATTTTCTAATTCAGGGAACAAGTTGCACACTTCTGAGATGCATTTGGGCAACTTTGTCAGAAATGAGTTTTTTGCCTACAGAGACATGCCTATTTGCGCAGTAGTAGAGATTCTGAGTATGTAACTGGGCTTGATGAAATCAGCATTTCTCTTGCTTCCCTGTGATTAGGGAAGCTCAGTTTTAGTCACAGTAGCTCCCACAAGTGTCTCATCAGTGTGTTACCATTTCCTTAGAAACAGTGTATTTGCTGGGAGAAAAGTGCATTACTGTGCGCTTTCACCGTTCAGCAAATACATGTGTAGAAGCAAAGCGCTAGCTGAAACGACCGTTTCTCGACTTTTTCTAACTCAGGGAACAAGTGGCATACTTCTGAGATGCATTTGGGCAACTTTGTCAGAATGGGTTTTTTGCCTACAGAGACATGCCTATTTGCGCAGTAGTACAGATTCTGAGTATGTAACTGGGCTTGATGAAATCAGCATTTCTCTTGCTTCCCTGTGCGTAGGGAAGCTCAGTTTTAGTCACAGTAGCTCCCACAAGTGTCTCCTCAGTGTGTTCCCCTTTCCTTAGAAACAGTGTATTTGCTGGGAGAAAAGTGCATTACTGTGCGCTTTCACCGTTCAGCAAATACATGTGTAGAAGCACAGCGCTAGCAGAAACGACCGTTTCTCGACGTTTTCTAACTCAGGGAACAAGTTGCACACTTCTGAGATGCATTTGGGCAACTTTGTCAGAATGAGTTTTTTGCCTACAGAGACATGCCTATTTGCGCAGTAGTACAGATTCTGAGTATGTAACTGGGCTTGATGAAATCAGCATTTCTCTTGCTTCCCTGTGCGTAGGGAAGCTCAGTTTTAGTCACAGTAGCTCCTACAAGTGTCTCCTCAGTGTGTTCCCATTTCCTTAGAAACAGTGTATTTGCTGGGAGAAAAGTGCATTACTGTGCGCTTTTACCGTTCAGCAAATACATGTGTAGAAGCACAGCGCTAGCAGAAATGAATGTTTCTCGACGTTTTCTAACTCAGGGAACAAGTTGTACACTTCTGGGATGCATTTGGGCAACTTTGTCAGAAATGAGTTTTTTGCCTACAGAGACATGCCTATTTGCGCAGTAGTACAGATTCTGAGTATGTAACTGGGCTTGATGAAATCAGCATTTCTCATGCTTCCCTGTGCGTAGGGAAGCTCAGTTTTAGTCACAGTAGCTCCCACAAGTGTCTCCTCAGTGTGTTCCCATTTCCTTAGAAACAGTGTATTTGCTGGGAGAAAAGTGCAATACTGTGCGCTTCACCGTTCAGCAAATACATGTGTAGAAGCACAGCGTTAGCAGATATGACCGTTTCTCGACGTTTTCTAACTCAGGGAACAAGTTGCACACTTCTGAGATGCTTTTGGGCAACTTTGTCAGAAATGAGTTTTTTGCCTACAGAGACATGCCTATTTGCGCAGTAGTACAGATTCTGAGTATGTAACTGGGCTTGATGAAATCAGCATTTCTCTTGCTTCCCTGTGGGTAGGGAAGCTCAGTTTTAGTCACAGTAGCTCCCACAAGTGTCTCCTCAGTGTGTTCCCATTTCCTTAGAAACAGTGTATTTGCTGGTAGAAAAGTGCATTACAGTGCGCTTTCACCGTTCAGCAAATACATGTGTAGAAGCACAGCGCTAGCAGAAACGAACGTTTCTCGACGTTTTCTAACTCAGGGAACAAGTTGCACACTTCTGAGATGCCTTTGGGCAACATTGTCAGAAATGAGTTTTTTGCCTACAGAGACATGCCTATTGCGCAGTAGTACAGATTCTGAGTATGTAACTGGGCTTGATGAAATCAGCATTTCTCTTGCTTCCCTGTGCGTAGGGAATCTCAGTTTTAGTCACAGTAGCTCCCACAAGTGTCTCCTCAGTGTGTTCCCATTTCCTTAGAAACAGTGTATTTGCTGGGAGAAAAGTGCATTACTGTGAGCTTTCACCGTTCAGCAAATACATGTGTAGAAGCAGAGCGCTAGCAGAAACGAATGTTTCTCGTCGTTTTCTAACTCAGGGAACAAGTTGCACACTTCTGAGATGCATTTGGGCAACTTTGTCAGAAATGAGTTTTTTGCCTACAGAGACATGCCTATTTGCGCAGTAGTACAGATTCTGAGTATGTAACTGGGCTTGATGAAATCAGCATTTCTCTTGCTTCCCTGTGCATAGGGAAGCTCAGTTTTAGTCCCAGTAGCTCCCACAAGTGTCTCCTCAGGTGTGTTCCCATTTCCTTAGAAACAGTGTATTTGCTGGGAGAAAAGTGCATTACTGTGCGCTTTCACCGTTCAGCAAATACACGTGTAGAAGCACAGCGCTAGCAGAAACGAACATTTCTCGACATTTTCTAACTCAGGAAACAAGTTGCACACTTCTGAGATGCATTTGGGCAACTTTGTCAGAAATGAGTTTTTTGCCTACAGAGACATGCCTATTTGCGCGGTAGTACAGATTCTGAGTATGTAACAGGGCTTGATGAAATCAGCATTTCTCTTGCTTCCCTGTGCGTAGGGAAGCTCAGTTTTAGTCACAGTAGCTCCCACAAGTGTCTCCTCAGTGTGTTCCCAGTTCCTTAGAAACAGTGTATTTGCTGGGAGAAAAGTGCATTACTGTGCGCTTTCACCGTTCAGCAAATACATGTGTAGGAGCACAGCGCTAGCACAAATGAATGTTTCTCGACGTTTTCTAACTCAGGGAACAAGTTGCACACTTCTGAGATGCATTTGGGCAACTTTGTCAGAAATGAGTTTTTTGCCTACAGAGACATGCCTATTTGCGCAGTAGTACAGATTCTGAGTATGTAACTGGGCTGGATGAAATCAGCATTTCTCTTGCTTCCCTGTGCATAGGGAAGCTCAGTTTTAATCACAGTAGCTCCCACAAGTGTCTCCTCAGTGTGTTCCCATTTCCTTAGACACAGTGTATTTACTGGGAGAAAAGTGCATTACTGTGCGCTTTCACCGTTCAGCAAATACATGTGTAGAAGCACAGCGCTAGCAGAAACGAACGTTTCTCGACGTTTTCTAACTCAGGGAACAAGTTGCACACTTCTGAGATGCATTTGGGCAACTTTGTCAGAAATGAGTTTTTTGCCTACAGAGACATGCCTATTTGCGCAGTAGTACAGATTCTGAGTATGTAACTGGGCTTGATGAAATCAGCATTTCTCTTGTTTCCCTGTGCATAGGGAAGCTCAGTTTAGTCACAGTAGCTCCCACAAGTGTCTCTTCAGTGTGTTCCCATTTCCTTAGAAACAGTGTATTTGCTGGGAGAAAAGTGCATCACTTTGTGCTTTCACTGTTCAGCAAATACATGTGTAGAAGCACAGCGCTAGCAGAAACGACCGTTTCTCGACGTTTTCTAACTCAGGGAACAAGTTGCACACTTCTGAGTTGCATTTGGGCAACTTTGTCAGAAATGAGTTTTTTGCCTACAGAGACATGCCTATTTGCGCAGTAGTACAGATTCTGAGTATGTAACTGGGCTTGATGAAATCAGCACTTCTCTTGCTTCCCTGTGCATAGGGAAGCTCAGTTTTAGTCACAGTAGCTCCCACAAGTGTCTCCTCAGTGTGTTCCCATTTCCTTAGAAACAGTGTATTTGCTGGGAGAAAAGTGCATTACTGTACGCTTTCACCGTTCAGCAAATACATGTAGAAGCACAGCGCTAGCAGAAACGAACGTTTCTCGACGTTTTCTAACTCAGGGAACAAGTTGCACACTTCTGAGGTGCAATTGTGTAACTATCTCAAAAATGAGTTTTTTGGCTTACAGAGACATGCCAATTTGCGCAGTAGTACAGATTCTGAGTATGTAACTGGGCTTGATGAAATCAGCATTTCTCTTGCTTCCCTGTGTGTAGGGAAGCTCAGTTTAATCACAGTAGCTCCCACAAGTGTCTCCTCAGTGTGTTCCCAGTTCCTTAGAAACAGTGTATTTGCTGGGAGAAAAGTGCATTACTGTGCGCTTTCACCGTTCAGCAAATACATGTGTAGAAGCACAGCGCTAGCTGAAACGACCGTTTCTCGACGTTTTCTAACTCAGGGAACAAGTTGCACACTTCTGAGATGCACTTGGGCAACTTTTTCAGAAATGAGTGTTTTGCCTACAGAGACATGCCTATTTGCGCAGTAGTACAGATTCTGAGTATGTAACTGGGCTTGATGAAATCAGCATTTCTCTTGCTTCCCTGTGCATAGGGAAGCTCAGTTTTAGTCACAGTAGCTCCCACAAGTGTCTCCTCAGTGTGTTCCCATTTCCTTAGACACAGTGTATTTGCTGGGAGAAAAGTGCATTACTGTGCGCTTTCAACGTTCAGCAAATACATGTGTAGAAGCACAGCGCTAGCAGAAACGAACGTTTCTCGACGTTTTCTAACTCAGGGAACAAGTTGCACACTTCTGAGATGCATTTGGGCAACTTTGTCAGAAATGAGTTTTTTGCCTACAGAGACATGCCTATTTGCGCAGTAGTACAGATTCTGAGTATGTAACTGGGCTTGATGAAATCAGCATTTCTCTTGTTTCCCTGTGCATAGGGAAGCTCAGTTTAGTCACAGTAGCTCCCACAAGTGTCTCCTCAATGTGTTCCCATTTCCTTAGACACAGTGTATTTGCTGGGAGAAAAGTGCATCACTGTGCGCTTTCACCGTTCAGCAAATACATGTGTAGAAGCACAGCGCTAGCAGAAACGAACGTTTCTCGACGTTTTCTAACTCAGGGAACAAGTTGCACACTTCTGAGATGCATTTGGGCAACTTTGTCTGAAATGAGTTTTTTGCCTACAGAGAAGTACAGATTCTGAGTATGTAACTGGGCTTGATGAAATCAGCATTTCTCTTGCTTCCCTGTGCGTAGAGAAGCTCAGTTTTAGTCACAGTAGCTCCCACAAGTGTCTCCTCAGTGTGTTCCCATTTCCTCAGAAACAGTGTATTTGCAGGGAGAAAAGTGCATTACTGTGCGCTTTCACCGTTCAGCAAATACATGTGTAGAAGCACAGCGCTAGCAGAAACGAACGTTTCTCGACGTTTTCTAACTAAGGGAACAAGTTGCACACTTCTGAGATGCATTTGGGCAACTTTGTCAGAAATGAGTTTTTTGCCTACAGAGACATGCCTATTTGCGCAGTAGTACAGATTCTGAGTATGTAACTGGGCTGGTTGAAATCAGCATTTCTCTTGCTTCCCTGTGCGTAGGGAAGCTCAGTTTTAGTTACAGTAGCTCCCACAAGTGTCTCCTCAGTGTGTTCCCATTTCCTTAGACACAGTGTATTTGCTGGGAGAAAAGTGCATTACTGTGCGCTTTCACCGTTCAGCAAATACATGTGTAGAAGCACAGCGCTAGCAGAAACGAACGTTTCTCGACGTTTTCTAACTCAGGGAACAAGTTGCACACTTCTGAGATGCATTTGGGCAACTTTGTCAGAAATGAGTTTTTTGCCTACAGAGACATGCCTATTTGCGCAGTAGTACAGATTCTGAGTATGTAACTGGGCTGGATGAAATCAGCATTTCTCTTGCTTCCCTGTGCGTAGGGAAGCTCAGTTTTAGTCACAGTAGCTCCCACAAGTGTCTTCTCAGTGTGTTCCCATTTCCTTAGAAACAGTGTATTTGCTGGGAGAAAAGTGCATTACTGTGCGCTTTCACCGTTCAGCAAATACATGTGTAGAAGCACAGCGCTAGCAGAAACGACCGTTTCTCGACGTTTTCTAACTCAGGGAACAAGTTGCACACTTCTGAGATGCATTTGGGCAACTTTGTCTGAAATGAGTTTTTTGCCTACAGAGAAGTACAGATTCTGAGTATGTAACAGGGCTTGATGAAATCAGCATTTCTCTTGCTTCCCTGTGCGTAGGGAAGCTCAGTTTTAGTCACAGTAGCTCCCACAAGTGTCTCCTCAGTGTGTTCCCATTTCCTTAGAAACAGTGTATTTGCTGGTAGAAAAGTGCATTACTGTGCGCTTTCACCGTTCAGCAAATACATGTGTAGAAGCACAGCGCTAGCAGAAACGACCGTTTCTCGACGTTTTCTAACTCAGGGAACAAGTCGCACACTTCTGAGATGCATTTGGGCAACATTGTCAGAAATGAGTTTTTTGCCTACAGAGACATGCCTATTTGCGCAGTAGTACAGATTCTGAGTATGTAACTGGGCTGGATGAAATCAGCATTTCTCTTGCTTCCCTGTGCGTAGGGAAGCTCAGTTTTATTCCCAGTAGCTCCCACAAGTGTCTCCTCAGTGTGTTCCCATTTCCTTAGAAACAGTGTATTTGCTGGGAGAAAAGTGCATTACTGTGCGCTTTCACCGTTCAGCAAATACATGTGTAGAAGCACAGCGTTAGCAGATATGACCGTTTCTCGACGTTTTCTAACTCAGGGAACAAGTTGCACACTTCTGAGATGCTTTTGGGCAACTTTGTCAGAAATGAGTTTTTTGCCTACAGAGACATGCCTATTTGCTCAGTAGTACAGATTCTGAGTATGTAACTGGGCTTGATGAAATCCGCATTTCTCTTGCTTCCCTGTGCGTAGGGAAGCTCAGTTTTAGTCACAGTAGCTCCCACAAGTGTCTCCTCAGTGTGTTCCCATTTCCTTAGAAACAGTGTATTTGCTGGTAGAAAAGTGCATTACTGTGCGCTTTCACCGTTCAGCAAATACATGTGTAGAAGCACAGCGCTAGCAGAAACGAACGTTTCTCGACGTTTTCTAACTCAGGGAACAAGTTGCACACTTCTGAGATGCATTTGGGCAACTTTGTCTGAAATGAGTTTTTTGCCTACAGAGAAGTACAGATTCTGAGTATGTAACTGGGCTTGATGAAATCAGCATTTCTCTTGCTTCCCTGTGCGTAGAGAAGCTCAGTTTTAGTCACAGTAGCTCCCACAAGTGTCTCCTCAGTGTGTTCCCATTTCCTCAGAAACAGTGTATTTGCAGGGAGAAAAGTGCATTACTGTGCGCTTTCACCGTTCAGCAAATACATGTGTAGAAGCACAGCGCTAGCAGAAACGAACGTTTCTCGACGTTTTCTAACTAAGGGAACAAGTTGCACACTTCTGAGATGCATTTGGGCAACTTTGTCAGAAATGAGTTTTTTGCCTACAGAGACATGCCTATTTGCGCAGTAGTACAGATTCTGAGTATGTAACTGGGCTGGATGAAATCAGCATTTTTCTTGCTTCCCTGTGCGTAGGGAAGCTCAGTTTTAGTTACAGTAGCTCCCACAAGTGTCTCCTCAGTGTGTTCCCATTTCCTTAGACACAGTGTATTTGCTGGGAGAAAAGTGCATTACTGTGCGCTTTCACCGTTCAGCAAATACATGTGTAGAAGCACAGCGCTAGCAGAAACGAACGTTTCTCGACGTTTTCTAACTCAGGGAACAAGTTGCACACTTCTGAGATGCATTTGGGCAACTTTGTCAGAAATAATTTTTTTCCTACAGAGACATGCCTATTTGCGCAGTAGTACAGATTCTGAGTATGTAACTGGGCTGGATGAAATCAGCATTTCTCTTGCTTCCCTGTGCGTAGGGAAGCTCAGTTTTAGTCACAGTAGCTCCCACAAGTGTCTTCTCAGTGTGTTCCCATTTCCTTAGAAACAGTGTATTTGCTGGGAGAAAAGTGCATTACTGTGCGCTTTCGCCGTTCAGCAAATACATGTGTAGAAGCACAGCGCTAGCAGAAACGAACGTTTCTCGACGTTTTCTAACTCAGGGAACAAGTTGCACACTTCTGAGATGCATTTGGGCAACTTTGTCTGAAATGAGTTTTTTGCCTACAGAGAAGTACAGATTCTGAGTATGTAACAGGGCTTGATGAAATCAGCATTTCTCTTGCTTCCCTGTGCGTAGGGAAGCTCAGTTTTAGTCACAGTAGCTCCCACAAGTGTCTCCTCAGTGTGTTCCCATTTCCTTAGAAACAGTGTATTTGCTGGTAGAAAAGTGCATTACTGTGCGCTTTCACCGTTCAGCAAATACATGTGTAGAAGCACAGCGCTAGCAGAAACGAACGTTTCTCGACGTTTTCTAACTCAGGGAACAAGTCGCACACTTCTGAGATGCATTTGGGCAACATTGTCAGAAATGAGTTTTTTGCCTACAGAGACATGCCTATTTGCGCAGTAGTACAGATTCTGAGTATGTAACTGGGCTGGATGAAATCAGCATTTCTCTTGCTTCCCTGTGCGTAGGGAAGCTCAGTTTTATTCCCAGTAGCTCCCACAAGTGTCTCCTCAGTGTGTTCCCATTTCCTTAGAAACAGTGTATTTGCTGGGAGAAAAGTGCATTACTGTGCGCTTTCACCGTTCAGCAAATACATGTGTAGAAGCACAGCGTTAGCAGATATGACCGTTTCTCGACGTTTTCTAACTCAGGGAACAAGTTGCACACTTCTGAGATGCTTTTGGGCAACTTTGTCAGAAATGAGTTTTTTGCCTACAGAGACATGCCTATTTGCTCAGTAGTACAGATTCTGAGTATGTAACTGGGCTTGATGAAATCCGCATTTCTCTTGCTTCCCTGTGCGTAGGGAAGCTCAGTTTTAGTCACAGTAGCTCCCACAAGTGTCTCCTCAGTGTGTTCCCATTTCCTTAGAAACAGTGTATTTGCTGGTAGAAAAGTGCATTACTGTGCGCTTTCACCGTTCAGCAAATACATGTGTAGAAGCACAGCGCTAGCAGAAACGAACGTTTCTCGACGTTTTCTAACTCAGGGAACAAGTCGCACACTTCTGAGATGCATTTGGGCAACATTGTCAGAAATGAGTTTTTTCCCTACAGAGACATGCCTATTTGCGCAGTAGTACAGATTCTGAGTATGTAACTGGGCTTGATGAAATCAGCATTTCTCTTGCTTCCCTGTGCGTAGGGAAGCTCCGTTTTAGTCACAGTAGGTCCCACAAGTGTCTCCTCAGTGTGTTCCCATTTCCTTAGAAACAGTGTATTTGCTGGGAGAAAAGTGCATTACTGTGCGCTTTCACCGTTCAGCAAATACATGTGTAGAAGCACAGCGCTAGCAGAAACGAACGTTTCTCGACGTTTTCTAACTCAGGGAACAAGTGGCACACTTCTGAGATGCATTTGGGCAACTTTGTCAGAAATGAGTTTTTTGCCTACAGAGACATGCCTATTTGCGCAGTAGTACAGATTCTGAGTATGTAACTGGGCTTGATGAAATCAGCATTTCTCTTGCTTCCCTGTGCGTAGGGAAGCTCAGTTTTAGTCACAGTAGCTCCCACAAGTGTCTCCTCAGTGTGTTCCCATTTCCTTAGACACAGTGTATTTGCTGGGAGAAAAGTGCATTACTGTGCGCTTTCAACGTTCAGCAAATACATGTGTAGAAGCACAGCGCTAGCAGAAACGAACGTTTCTCGACGTTTTCTAACTCAGGGAACAAGTTGCACACTTCTGAGATGCATTTGGGCAACTTTGTCTGAAATGAGTTTTTTGCCTACAGAGAAGTACAGATTCTGAGTATGTAACTGGGCTTGATGAAATCAGCATTTCTCTTGCTTCCCTGTGCGTAGAGAAGCTCAGTTTTAGTCACAGTAGCTCCCACAAGTGTCTCCTCAGTGTGTTCCCATTTCCTCAGAAACAGTGTATTTGCAGGGAGAAAAGTGCATTACTGTGCGCTTTCACCGTTCAGCAAATACATGTGTAGAAGCACAGCGCTAGCAGAAACGAACGTTTCTCGACGTTTTCTAACTAAGGGAACAAGTTGCACACTTCTGAGATGCATTTGGGCAACTTTGTCAGAAATGAGTTTTTTGCCTACAGAGACATGCCTATTTGCGCAGTAGTACAGATTCTGAGTATGTAACTGGGCTGGATGAAATCAGCATTTTTCTTGCTTCCCTGTGCGTAGGGAAGCTCAGTTTTAGTTACAGTAGCTCCCACAAGTGTCTCCTCAGTGTGTTCCCATTTCCTTAGACACAGTGTATTTGCTGGGAGAAAAGTGCATTACTGTGCGCTTTCACCGTTCAGCAAATACATGTGTAGAAGCACAGCGCTAGCAGAAACGAACGTTTCTCGACGTTTTCTAACTCAGGGAACAAGTTGCACACTTCTGAGATGCATTTGGGCAACTTTGTCAGAAATGAGTTTTTTGCCTACAGAGACATGCCTATTTGCGCAGTAGTACAGATTCTGAGTATGTAACTGGGCTGGATGAAATCAGCATTTCTCTTGCTTCCCTGTGCGTAGGGAAGCTCAGTTTTAGTCACAGTAGCTCCCACAAGTGTCTTCTCAGTGTGTTCCCATTTCCTTAGAAACAGTGTATTTGCTGGGAGAAAAGTGCATTACTGTGCGCTTTCACCGTTCAGCAAATACATGTGTAGAAGCACAGCGCTAGCAGAAACGACCGTTTCTCGACGTTTTCTAACTCAGGGAACAAGTTGCACACTTCTGAGATGCATTTGGGCAACTTTGTCTGAAATGAGTTTTTTGCCTACAGAGAAGTACAGATTCTGAGTATGTAACAGGGCTTGATGAAATCAGCATTTCTCTTGCTTCCCTGTGCGTAGGGAAGCTCAGTTTTAGTCACAGTAGCTCCCACAAGTGTCTCCTCAGTGTGTTCCCATTTCCTTAGAAACAGTGTATTTGCTGGTAGAAAAGTGCATTACTGTGCGCTTTCACCGTTCAGCAAATACATGTGTAGAAGCACAGCGCTAGCAGAAACGAACGTTTCTCGACGTTTTCTAACTCAGGGAACAAGTCGCACACTTCTGAGATGCATTTGGGCAACATTGTCAGAAATGAGTTTTTTGCCTACAGAGACATGCCTATTTGCGCAGTAGTACAGATTCTGAGTATGTAACTGGGCTGGATGAAATCAGCATTTCTCTTGCTTCCCTGTGCGTAGGGAAGCTCAGTTTTATTCCCAGTAGCTCCCACAAGTGTCTCCTCAGTGTGTTCCCATTTCCTTAGAAACAGTGTATTTGCTGGGAGAAAAGTGCATTACTGTGCGCTTTCACCGTTCAGCAAATACATGTGTAGAAGCACAGCGTTAGCAGATATGACCGTTTCTCGACGTTTTCTAACTCAGGGAACAAGTTGCACACTTCTGAGATGCTTTTGGGCAACTTTGTCAGAAATGAGTTTTTTGCCTACAGAGACATGCCTATTTGCTCAGTAGTACAGATTCTGAGTATGTAACTGGGCTTGATGAAATCCGCATTTCTCTTGCTTCCCTGTGCGTAGGGAAGCTCAGTTTTAGTCACAGTAGCTCCCACAAGTGTCTCCTCAGTGTGTTCCCATTTCCTTAGAAACAGTGTATTTGCTGGTAGAAAAGTGCATTACTGTGCGCTTTCACCGTTCAGCAAATACATGTGTAGAAGCACAGCGCTAGCAGAAACGAACGTTTCTCGACGTTTTCTAACTCAGGGAACAAGTCGCACACTTCTGAGATGCATTTGGGCAACATTGTCAGAAATGAGTTTTTTCCCTACAGAGACATGCCTATTTGCGCAGTAGTACAGATTCTGAGTATGTAACTGGGCTTGATGAAATCAGCATTTCTCTTGCTTCCCTGTGCGTAGGGAAGCTCCGTTTTAGTCACAGTAGCTCCCACAAGTGTCTCCTCAGTGTGTTCCCATTTCCTTAGACACAGTGTATTTGCTGGGAGAAAAGTGCATTACTGTGCGCTTTCAACCTTCAGCAAATACATGTGTAGAAGCACAGCGCTAGCAGAAACGAACGTTTCTCGACGTTTTCTAACTCAGGGAACAAGTTGCACACTTCTGAGATGCATTTGGGCAACTTTGTCAGAAATGAGTTTTTTGCCTACAGAGACATGCCTATTTGCGCAGTAGTACAGATTCTGAGTATGTAACTGGGCTTGATGAAATCAGCATTTCTCTTGTTTCCCTGTGCATAGGGAAGCTCAGTTTAGTCACAGTAGCTCCCACAAGTGTCTCCTCAGTGTGTTCCCATTTCCTTAGAAACAGTGTATTTGCTGGGAGAAAAGTGCATCACTTTGTGCTTTCACCGTTCAGCAAATACATGTGTAGAAGCACAGCGCTAGCAGAAACGAACGTTTCTCGACGTTTTCTAACACAGGGAATAAGTTGCACACTTCTGACTTGCATTTGGGCAACTTTGTCAGAAATGAGTTTTTTGCCTACAGAGACATGCCTATTTGCGCAGTAGTACAGATTCTGAGTATGTAACTGGGCTTGATGAAATCAGCATTTCTCTTGCTTCCCTGTGCATAGGGAAGCTCAGTTTTAGTCCCAGTAGCTCCCACAAGTGTCTCCTCAGTGTGTTCCACTTTCCTTAGAAACAGTGTATTTGCTGGGAGAAAAGTGCATTACTGTGCGCTTTCACTGTTCAGCAAATACATGTGTAGAAGCACAGCGCTAGCAGAAACGACCGTTTCTCGACATTTTCTAACTCAGGGAACAAGTTGTACACTTCTGGGATGCATTTGGGCAACTTTGTCAGAAATGAGTTTTTTGCCTACAGAGACATGCCTATTTGCGCAGTAGTACAGATTCTGAGTATGTAACTGGGCTTGATGAAATCAGCATTTCTCTTGCTTCCCTGTGCGTAGGGAAGCTCAGTTTTAGTCACAGTAGTTCCCACAAGTGTCTCCTCAGTGTGTTCCCATTTCCTTAGAAACAGTGTATTTGCTGGGAGAAAAGTGCATCACTGTGCGCTTTCACTGTTCAGCAAATACATGTGTAGAAGCACAGCGCTAGCAGAAACGAACGTTTCTCGACATTTTCTAACTCAGGGAACAAGTTGCACACTTCTGAGATGCATTTGGGCAACTTTGTCAGAAATGAGTTTTTTGCCTACAGATTCATGCCTATTTGCGCAGTAGTACAGATTCTGAGTATGTAACTGGGCTTGATGAAATCAGCATTTCTCTTGCTTCCCTGTGCGTAGGGAAGCTCAGTTTTAGTCACAGTAGCTCCCACAAGTGTCTCCTCAGTGTGTTCCCATTTCCTTAGAAACAGTGTATTTGCTGGGAGAAAAGTGCATTACTGTGCGCTTTCACCGTTCAGCAAATACATGTGTAGAAGCACAGCGCTAGCAGAAACGACCGTTTCTCGACATTTTCTAACTCAGGGAGCAAGTTGCACAATTCTGGGATGCATTTGGGCAACTTTGTCAGAAATGAGTTTTTTGCCTCCAGAGACATGCCTATTTGCGCAGTAGTACAGATTCTGAGTATGTAACTGGGCTTGATGAAATCAGCATTACTCTTGCTTCCCTGTGCGTAGGGAAGCTCAGTTTTAGTCACAGTAGCTCCCACAAGTGTCTCCTCAGTGTGTTCCCATTTCCTTAGAAACAGTGTATTTGCTGGGAGAAAAGTGCATTACTGTGCGCTTTCACCGTTCAGCAAATACATGTGTAGAAGCACAGCGCTAGCAGAAATGAATGTTTCTCGACGTTTTCTAACTCAGGGAACAAGTTGCACACTTCTGAGATGCATTTGGGCAACTTTGTCAGAAATGAGTTTTTTGCCTACAGAGACATGCCTATTTGCGCAGTAGTACAGATTCTGAGTATGTAACTGGGCTGGATGAAATCAGCATTTCTCTTGCTTCCCTGTGCGTAGGGAAGCTCAGTTTTAGTCACAGTAGCTCCCACAAGTGTCTCCTCAGTGTGTTCCCATTTCCTTAGACACAGTGTATTTGCTGGGAGAAAAGTGCATCACTGTGCGCTTTCACCGTTCAGCAAATACATGTGTAGAAGCACAGCGCTAGCAGAAACGAACGTTTCTCGACGTTTTGTAACTCAGGGAACAAGTTGCACACTTCTGAGATGCATTTGGGCAACTTTGTCAGAAATGAGTTTTTTGCCTACAGAGACATGCCTATTTGCGCAGTAGTACAGATTCTGAGTAAGTAACTGGGCTTGATGAAATAAGCATTTCTCTTGTTTCCCTGTGCATAGGGAAGGTCAGTTTAGTCACAGTAGCTCCCACAAGTGTCTCCTCAGTGTGTTCCCATTTCCTTAGAAACAGTGTATTTGCTGGGAGAAAAGTGCATCACTTTGTGCTTTCACCGTTCAGCAAATACATGTGTACAAGCACAGCGCTAGCAGAAACGACCGTTTCTCGACGTTTTCTAACTCAGGGAACAAGTTGCACACTTCTGAGTTGCATTTGGGCAACTTTGTCAGAAATGAGTTTTTTGCCTACAGAGACATGCCTATTTGCGCAGTAGTACAGATTCTGAGTATGTAACTGGGCTTGATGAAATCAGCATTTCTCTTGCTTCCCTGTGCATAGGGAAGCTCAGTTTTAGTCCCAGTAGCTCCCACAAGTGTCTCCTCAGTGTGTTCCCCTTTCCTTAGAAACAGTGTATTTGCTGGGAGAAAAGTGCATTACTGTGCGCTTTCACCGTTCAGCAAATACATGTGTAGAAGCACAGCGCTAGCAGAAACGAACGTTTCTCGACGTTTTCTAACTCAGGGAACAAGTTGCACACTTCTGAGATGCATTTGGGCAACTTTGTCAGAAATGAGTTTTTTGCCTACAGAGACATGCCTATTTGCGCAGTAGTACAGATTCTGAGTATGTAACTGGGCTTGATGAAATCAGCATTTCTCTTGCTTCCCTGTGCGTAGGGAAGCTCAGTTTTAGTCACAGTAGCTCCCACAAGTGTCTCCTCAGTGTGTTCCCATTTCCTTAGAAACAGTGTATTTGCTGGGAGAAAAGTGCATCACTTTGTGCTTTCACTGTTCAGCAAATACATGTGTAGAAGCACAGCGCTAGCAGAAACGACCGTTTCTCGACATTTTCTAACTCAGGGAACAAGTTGTACACTTCTGGGATGCATTTGGGCAACTTTGTCAGAAATGAGTTTTTTGCCTACAGAGACATGCCTATTTGCGCAGTAGTACAGATTCTGAGTATGTAACTGGGCTTGATGAAATCAGCATTTCTCTTGCTTCCCTGTGCGTAGGGAAGCTCAGTTTTAGTCACAGTAGCTCCCACAAGTGTCTCCTCAGTGTGTTCCCATTTCCTTAGAAACAGAGTATTTGCTGGTAGAAAAGTGCATTACTGTGCGCCTTCACCGTTCAGCAAATACATGTGTAGAAGCACAGCGCTAGCAGAAACGACCGTTTCTCGACGTTTTCGAACTCAGGAAAGAGTTGCACACTTCTGAGGTGCAATTATGTAACTATCTCAAAAATGAGTTTTTTGCTTACAGAGACATGCCAATTTGCGCAGTAGTACAGATTCTGAGTATGTAACTGGGCTTGATGAAATCAGCATTTCTCTTGCTTCCCTGTGCGTAGGGAAGCTCAGTTTTAGTCACAGTAGCTCCCACAAGTGTCTCCTCAGTGTGTTCCCAGTCCCTTAGAAACAGTGTATTTGCTGGGAGAAAAGTGCATTACTGTGCGCTTTCACCGTTCAGCAAATACATGTGTAGAAGCACAGCGCTAGCTGAAACGACCGTTTCTCGACGTTTTCTAACTCAGGGAACAAGTTCCACACTTCTGAGATGCATTTGGGCAACTTTGTCAGAAATGAGTTTTTTGCCTACAGAGACATGCCTATTTGCGCAGTAGTACAGATTCTGAGTATGTAACTGGGCTTGATGAAATCAGCATTTCTCTTGCTTCCCTGTGCGTAGGGAAGCTCACTTTTAGTCACAGTAGCTCCCACAAGTGTCTCCTCAGTGTGTTCCCATTTCCTTAGAAACAGTGTATTTGCTGGGAGAAAAGTGCATTACTGTGCGCTTTCACCGTTCAGCAAATACATGTGTAGAAGCACAGCGCTAGCAGAAACGAACGTTTCTCGACGTTTTCTAACTCAGGGAAGAAGTTGCACACTTCTGAGATGCATTTGGGCAACTTTGTCAGAAATGAGTTTTTTGCCTACAGAGACATGCCTATTTGCGCAGTAGTACAGATTCTGAGTATGTAACTGGGCTTGATGAAATCAGCATTTCTCTTGTTTCCCTGTGCATAGGGAAGCTCAGTTTAGTCACAGTAGCTCCCACAAGTGTCTCCTCAGTGTGTTCCCATTTCCTTAGAAACAGTGTATTTGCTGGGAGAAAAGTGCATCACTTTGTGCTTTCATCGTTCAGCAAATACATGTGTAGAAGCACAGCGCTAGCAGAAACGACCGTTTCTCGACGTTTTCTAACTCAGGTAATAAGTTGCACACTTCTGACTTGCATTTGGGCAACTTTGTCAGAAATGAGTTTTTTGCCTACAGAGACATGCCTATTTGCGCAGTAGTACAGATTCTGAGTATGTAACTGGGCTTGATGAAATCAGCATTTCTCTTGCTTCCCTGTGCGTAGGGAAGCTCAGTTTTAGTCCCAGTAGCTCCCACAAGTGTCTCCTCAGTGTGTTCCACTTTCCTTAGAAACAGTGTATTTGCTGGGAGAAAAGTGCATTACTGTGCGCTTTCACCGTTCAGCAAATACATGTGTAGAAGCACAGCGCTAGCAGAAACGAACGTTTCTCGACGTTTTCTAAATCAGGGAACAAGTTGCACACTTCTGAGATGCATTTGGGCAACTTTGTCAGAAATGAGTTTTTTGCCTACAGAGACATGCCTATTTGCGCAGTAGTACAGATTCTGAGTATGTAACTGGGCTTGATGAAATCAGCATTTCTCTTGCTTCCCTGTGCGTAGGGAAGCTCAGTTTTAGTCACAGTAGCTCCCACAAGTGTCTCCTCAGTGTGTTCCCATTTCCTTAGAAACAGTGTATTTGCTGGGAGAAAAGTGCATCACTTTGTGCTTTCACTGTTCAGCAAATACATGTGTAGAAGCACAGCGCTAGCAGAAACGACCGTTTCTCGACATTTTCTAACTCAGGGAACAAGTTGTACACTTCTGGGATGCATTTGGGCAACTTTGTCAGAAATGAGTTTTTTGCCTACAGAGACATGCCTATTTGCGCAGTAGTACAGATTCTGAGTATGTAACTGGGCTTGATGAAATCAGCATTTCTCTTGCTTCCCTGTGCGTAGGGAAGCTCAGTTTTAGTCCCAGGAGCTCCCACAAGTGTCTCCTCAGTGTGTTCCCATTTCCTTAGAAACAGTGTATTTGCTGGGAGAAAAGTGCATTACTGTGCGCTTTCACCGTTCAGCAAATACATGTGTAGAAGCACAGCGCTAGCAGAAACGACCGTTTCTCGACGTTTTCTAACTCAGGGAACAAGTTGCACACTTCTGAGGTGCAGTTGGGCAACTTTGTCAGAAATGAGTTTTTTGCCTAAAGAGACATGCCTATTTACGCAGTAGTACAGATTCTGAGTATGTAACTGGGCTTGATGAAATCAGCATTACTCTTGCTTCCCTGTGCGTAGGGAAGCTCAGTTTTAGTCACAGTAGCTCCCACAAGTGTCTCCTCAGTGTGTTCCCAGTCCCTTAGAAACAGTGTATTTGCTGGGAGAAAAGTGCATTACTGTGCGCTTTCACCGTTCAGCAAATACGTGTGTAGAAGCACAGCGCTAGCTGAAACGACCGTTTCTCGACGTTTTCTAACTCAGGGAACAAGTTGCACACTTCTGAGATGCATTTGGGCAACTTTGTCAGAAATGAGTTTTTTGCCTACAGAGACATGCCTATTTGCGCAGTAGTACAGATTCTGAGTATGTAACTGGGCTTGATGAAATCAGCATTTCTCTTGCTTCCCTGTGCGTAGGGAAGCTCAGTTTTAGTCACAGTAGCTCCCACAAGTGTCTCCTCAGTGTGTTCCCATTTCCTTAGAAACAGTGTATTTGCTGGGAGAAAAGTGCATTACTGTGCGCTTTCACCGTTCAGCAAATACATGGGTAGAAGCACAGCGCTAGCAGAAACGAACGTTTCTCGACGTTTTCTAACTCAGGGAAGAAGTTGCACACTTCTGAGATGCATTTGGGCAACTTTGTCAGAAATGAGTTTTTTGCCTACAAAGACATGCCTATTTGCGCAGTAGTACAGATTCTGAGTATGTAACTGGGCTTGATGAAATCAGCATTTCTCTTGTTTCCCTGTGCATAGGGAAGCTCAGTTTAGTCACAGTAGCTCCCACAAGTGTCTCCTCAGTGTGTTCCCATTTCCTTAGAAACAGTGTATTTGCTGGGAGAAAAGTGCATCACTTTGTGCTTTCATCGTTCAGCAAATACATGTGTAGAAGCACAGCGCTAGCAGAAACGACCGTTTCTCGACGTTTTCTAACTCAGGGAATAAGTTGCACACTTCTGACTTGCATTTGGGAAACTTTGTCAGAAATGAGTTTTTTGCCTACAGAGACATGCCTATTTGCGCAGTAGTACAGATTCTGAGTATGTAACTGGGCTTGATGAAATCAGCATTTCTCTTGCTTCCCTGTGCGTAGGGAAGCTCAGTTTTAGTCCCAGTAGCTCCCACAAGTGTCTCCTCAGTGTGTTCCACTTTCCTTAGAAACAGTGTATTTGCTGGGAGAAAAGTGCATTACTGTGCGCTTTCACCGTTCAGCAAATACATGTGTAGAAGCACAGCGCTAGCAGAAACGAACGTTTCTCGACGTTTTCTAAATCAGGGAACAAGTTGCACACTTCTGAGATGCATTTGGGCAACTTTGTCAGAAATGAGTTTTTTGCCTACAGAGACATGCCTATTTGCGCAGTAGTACAGATTCTGAGTATGTAACTGGGCTTGATGAAATCAGCATTTCTCTTGCTTCCCTGTGCGTAGGGAAGCTCAGTTTTAGTCACAGTAGCTCCCACAAGTGTCTCCTCAGTGTGTTCCCATTTCCTTAGAAACAGTGTATTTGCTGGGAGAAAAGTGCATCACTTTGTGCTTTCACTGTTCAGCAAATACATGTGTAGAAGCACAGCGCTAGCAGAAACGACCGTTTCTCGACATTTTTTAACTCAGGGAACAAGTTGTACACTTCTGGGATGCATTTGGGCAACTTTGTCAGAAATGAGTTTTTTGCCTACAGAGACATGCCTATTTGCGCAGTAGTACAGATTCTGAGTATGTAACTGGGCTTGATGAAATCAGCATTTCTCTTGCTTCCCTGTGCGTAGGGAAGCTCAGTTTTAGTCCCAGTAGCTCCCACAAGTGTCTCCTCAGTGTGTTCCCATTTCCTTAGAAACAGTGTATTTGCTGGGAGAAAAGTGCATTACTGTGCGCTTTCACCGTTCAGCAAATACATGTGTAGAAGCACAGCGCTAGCAGAAACGAACGTTTCTCGACGTTTTCTAACTCAGGGAACAAGTTGCACACTTCTGAGGTGCAATTGTGTAACTATCTCAAAAATGAGTTTTTTGCTTACAGAGACATGCCAATTTGCGCAGTAGTACAGATTCTGAGTATGTAACTGGGCTTGATGAAATCAGCATTTCTCTTGCTTCCCTGTGCGTAGGGAAGCTCAGTTTTAGTCACAGTAGCTCCCACAAGTGTCTCCTCAGTGTGTTCCCAGTTCCTTAGAAACAGTGTATTTGTTGGGAGAAAAGTGCATTACTGTGCGCTTTCACCGTTCAGCAAATACGTGTGTAGAAGCACAGCGCTAGCTGAAACGACCGTTTCTCGACGTTTTCTAACTCAGGGAACAAGTTGCACACTTCTGAGATGCATTTGGGCAACTTTGTCAGAAATGAGTTTTTTGCCTACAGAGACATGCCTATTTGCGCAGTATTACAGATTCTGAGTATGTAACTGGGCTTGATGAAATCAGCATTTCTCTTGCTTCCCTGTGCGTAGGGAAGCTCAGTTTTAGTCACAGTAGCTCCCACAAGTGTCTCCTCAGTGTGTTCCCATTTCCTTAGAAACAGTGTATTTGCTGGGAGAAAAGTGCATTACTGTGCGCTTTCACCGTTCAGCAAATACATGTGTAGAAGCACAGCGCTAGCAGAAACGAACGTTTCTCGACGTTTTCTAACTCAGGGAAGAAGTTGCACACTTCTGAGATGCATTTGGGCAACTTTGTCAGAAATGAGTTTTTTGCCTACAAAGACATGCCTATTTGCGCAGTAGTACAGATTCTGAGTATGTAACTGGGCTTGATGAAATCAGCATTTCTCTTGTTTCCCTGTGCATAGGGAAGCTCAGTTTAGTCACAGTAGCTCCCACAAGTGTCTCCTCAGTGTGTTCCCATTTCTTAGAAACAGTGTATTTGCTGGGAGAAAAGTGCATCACTTTGTGCTTTCATCGTTCAGCAAATACATGTGTAGAAGCACAGCGCTAGCAGAAACGACCGTTTCTCGACGTTTTCTAACTCAGGGAATAAGTTGCACACTTCTTCGATGCATTTGGGCAACTTTGTCAGAAATGAGTTTTTTGCCTACAGAGACATGCCTATTTGCGCAGTAGTAGAGATTCTGAGTATGTAACTGGGCTTGATGAAATCAGCATTTCTCTTGCTTCCCTGTGCGTAGGGAAGCTCAGTTTTAGTCACAGTAGCTCCCACAAGTGTCTCCTCAGTGTGTTCCCAGTTCCTTAGAAACAGTGTATTTGCTGGGAGAAAAGTGCATTACTGTGCGCTTTCACCGTTCAGCAAATACATGTGTAGAAGCACAGCGCTAGCAGAAACGAACGTTTCTCGACGTTTTCTAACTCAGGGAACAAGTTGCACACTTCTGAGGTGCAATTGTGTAACTATCTCAAAAATGAGTTTTTTGCTTACAGAGACATGCCAATTTGCGCAGTAGTACAGATTCTGAGTATGTAACTGGGCTTGATGAAATCAGCATTTCTCTTGCTTCCCTGTGCATAGGGAAGCTCAGTTTTAGTCACAGTAGCTCCCACAAGTGTCTCCTCAGTGTGTTCCCAGTTCCTTAGAAACAGTGTATTTGCTGGGAGAAAAGTGCATTACTGTGCGCTTTCACCGTTCAGCAAATACATGTGTAGAAGCACAGCGCTAGCTGAAACGACCGTTTCTCGACGTTTTCTAACTCAGGGAAGAAGTTGCACACTTCTGAGATGCATTTGGGCAACTTTGTCAGAAATGAGTTTTTTGCCTACAAAGACATGCCTATTTGCGCAGTAGTACAGATTCTGAGTATGTAACTGGGCTTGATGAAATCAGCATTTCTCTTGTTTCCCTGTGCATAGGGAAGCTCAGTTTAGTCACAGTAGCTCCCACAAGTGTCTCCTCAGTGTGTTCCCATTTCTTAGAAACAGTGTATTTGCTGGGAGAAAAGTGCATCACTTTGTGCTTTCATCGTTCAGCAAATACATGTGTAGAAGCACAGCGCTAGCAGAAACGACCGTTTCTCGACGTTTTCTAACTCAGGGAATAAGTTGCACACTTCTTCGATGCATTTGGGCAACTTTGTCAGAAATGAGTTTTTTGCCTACAGAGACATGCCTATTTGCGCAGTAGTAGAGATTCTGAGTATGTAACTGGGCTTGATGAAATCAGCATTTCTCTTGCTTCCCTGTGCGTAGGGAAGCTCAGTTTTAGTCACAGTAGCTCCCACAAGTGTCTCCTCAGTGTGTTCCCAGTTCCTTAGAAACAGTGTATTTGCTGGGAGAAAAGTGCATTACTGTGCGCTTTCACCGTTCAGCAAATACATGTGTAGAAGCACAGCGCTAGCAGAAACGAACGTTTCTCGACGTTTTCTAACTCAGGGAACAAGTTGCACACTTCTGAGGTGCAATTGTGTAACTATCTCAAAAATGAGTTTTTTGCTTACAGAGACATGCCAATTTGCGCAGTAGTACAGATTCTGAGTATGTAACTGGGCTTGATGAAATCAGCATTTCTCTTGCTTCCCTGTGCATAGGGAAGCTCAGTTTTAGTCACAGTAGCTCCCACAAGTGTCTCCTCAGTGTGTTCCCAGTTCCTTAGAAACACTGTATTTGCTGGGAGAAAAGTGCATTACTGTGCGCTTTCACCGTTCAGCAAATACATGTGTAGAAGCACAGCGCTAGCTGAAACGACCGTTTCTCGACGTTTTCTAACTCAGGGAACAAGTTGCACACTTCTGAGATGCATTTGGGCAACTTTGTCAGAAATGAGTTTTTTGCCTACAGAGACATGCCTATTTGCGCAGTAGTACAGATTCTGAGTATGTAACTGGGCTTGATGAAATCAGCATTTCTCTTGCTTCCCTGTGCGTAGGGAAGCTCAGTTTTAGTCACAGTAGCTCCCACAAGTGTCTCCTCAGTGTGTTCCCATTTCCTTAGAAACAGTGTATTTGCTGGGAGAAAAGTGCATCACTGTGCGCTTTCACCGTTCAGCAAATACATGTGTAGAAGCACAGCGCTAGCAGAAACGAACGTTTCTCGACGTTTTCTAACTCAGGGAACAAGTTGCACACTTCTGAGATGCATTTGGGCAACTTTGTCAGAAATGAGTTTTTTGCCTACAGATTCATGTCTATTTGCGTAGTAGTACAGATTCTGAGTATGTAACTGGGCTTGATGAAATCAGCATTTCTCTTGCTTCCCTGTGCGTAGGGAAGCTCAGTTTTAGTCACAGTAGCTCCCACAAGTGTCTCCTCAGTGTGTTCCCATTTCCTTAGAAACAGTGTATTTGCTGGGAGAAAAGTGCATTACTGTGCGCTTTCACCGTTCAGCAAATACATGTGTAGAAGCACAGCGCTAGCAGAAACGAACGTTTCTCGACATTTTCTAACTCAGGGAAGAAGTTGCACACTTCTGAGATGCATTTGGGCAACTTTGTCAGAAATGAGTTTTTTGCCTACAAAGACATGCCTATTTGCGCAGTAGTACAGATTCTGAGTATGTAACTGGGCTTGATGAAATCAGCATTTCTCTTGTTTCCCTGTGCATAGGGAAGCTCAGTTTAGTCACAGTAGCTCCCACAAGTGTCTCCTCAGTGTGTTCCCATTTCTTAGAAACAGTGTATTTGCTGGGAGAAAAGTGCATCACTTTGTGCTTTCATCGTTCAGCAAATACATGTGTAGAAGCACAGCGCTAGCAGAAACGACCGTTTCTCGACGTTTTCTAACTCAGGGAATAAGTTGCACACTTCTTCGATGCATTTGGGCAACTTTGTCAGAAATGAGTTTTTTGCCTACAGAGACATGCCTATTTGCGCAGTAGTAGAGATTCTGAGTATGTAACTGGGCTTGATGAAATCAGCATTTCTCTTGCTTCCCTGTGCGTAGGGAAGCTCAGTTTTAGTCACAGTAGCTCCCACAAGTGTCTCCTCAGTGTGTTCCCAGTTCCTTAGAAACAGTGTATTTGCTGGGAGAAAAGTGCATTACTGTGCGCTTTCACCGTTCAGCAAATACATGTGTAGAAGCACAGCGCTAGCAGAAACGAACGTTTCTCGACGTTTTCTAACTCAGGGAACAAGTTGCACACTTCTGAGGTGCAATTGTGTAACTATCTCAAAAATGAGTTTTTTGCTTACAGAGACATGCCAATTTGCGCAGTAGTACAGATTCTGAGTATGTAACTGGGCTTGATGAAATCAGCATTTCTCTTGCTTCCCTGTGCATAGGGAAGCTCAGTTTTAGTCACAGTAGCTCCCACAAGTGTCTCCTCAGTGTGTTCCCAGTTCCTTAGAAACAGTGTATTTGCTGGGAGAAAAGTGCATTACTGTGCGCTTTCACCGTTCAGCAAATACATGTGTAGAAGCACAGCGCTAGCTGAAACGACCGTTTCTCGACGTTTTCTAACTCAGGGAACAAGTTGCACACTTCTGAGATGCATTTGGGCAACTTTGTCAGAAATGAGTTTTTTGCCTACAGAGACATGCCTATTTGCGCAGTAGTACAGATTCTGAGTATGTAACTGGGCTTGATGAAATCAGCATTTCTCTTGCTTCCCTGTGCGTAGGGAAGCTCAGTTTTAGTCACAGTAGCTCCCACAAGTGTCTCCTCAGTGTGTTCCCATTTCCTTAGAAACAGTGTATTTGCTGGGAGAAAAGTGCATCACTGTGCGCTTTCACCGTTCAGCAAATACATGTGTAGAAGCACAGCGCTAGCTGAAACGAACGTTTCTCGACGTTTTCTAACTCAGGGAACAAGTTGCACACTTCTGAGATGCATTTGGGCAACTTTGTCAGAAATGAGTTTTTTGCCTACAGATTCATGTCTATTTGCGTAGTAGTACAGATTCTGAGTATGTAACTGGGCTTGATGAAATCAGCATTTCTCTTGCTTCCCTGTGCGTAGGGAAGCTCAGTTTTAGTCACAGTAGCTCCCACAAGTGTCTCCTCAGTGTGTTCCCATTTCCTTAGAAACAGTGTATTTGCTGGGAGAAAAGTGCATTACTGTGCGCTTTCACCGTTCAGCAAATACATGTGTAGAAGCACAGCGCTAGCAGAAACGACCGTTTCTCGACATTTTCTAACTCAGGGAGCAAGTTGCACACTTCTGAGATGCATTTGGGCAACTTTGTCAGAAATGAGTTTTTTGCCTACAGAGACATGCCTATTTGCGCAGTAGTACAGATTCTGAGTATGTAACTGGGCTTGATGAAATCAGCATTACTCTTGCTTCCCTGTGCGTAGGGAAGCTCAGTTTTAATCACAGTAGCTCCCACAAGTGTCTCCTCAGTGTGTTCCCAGTTCCTTAGAAACAGTGTATTTGCTGGGAGAAAAGTGCATTACTGTGCGCTTTCACCGTTCAGCAAATACATGTGTAGAAGCACAGCGCTAGCTGAAACGACCGTTTCTCGACGTTTTCTAACTCAGGGAACAAGTTGCACACTTCTGAGATGCATTTGGGCAACTTTGTCAGAAATGAGTTTTTTGCCTACAGAGACATGCCTATTTGCGCAGTAGTACAGATTCTGAGTATGTAACTGGGCTTGATGAAATCAGCATTTCTCTTGTTTCCCTGTGCATAGGGAAGCTCAGTTTTAGTCACAGTAGCTCCCACAAGTGTCTCCTCAGTGTGTTCCCATTTCCTTAGAAACAGTGTATTTGCTGGGAGAAAAGTGCATCACTTTGTGCTTTCATCGTTCAGCAAATACATGTGTAGAAGCACAGCGCTAGCAGAAACGACCGTTTCTCGACGTTTTCTAACTCAGGGAATAAGTTGCACACTTCTTCGATGCATTTGGGCAACTTTGTCAGAAATGAGTTTTTTGCCTACAGAGACATGCCTATTTGCGCAGTAGTACAGATTCTGAGTATGTAACTGGGCTTGATGAAATCAGCATTTCTCTTGCTTCCCTGTGCGTAGGGAAGCTCAGTTTTAGTCACAGTAGCTCCCACAAGTGTCTCCTCAGTGTGTTCCCATTTCCTTAGAAACAGTGTGTTTGCTGGGAGAAAAGTGCATCACTGTGCGCTTTCACCGTTCAGCAAATACATGTGTAGAAGCACAGCGCTAGCAGAAACGAACGTTTCTCGACGTTTTCTAACTCAGGGAACAAGTTGCACACTTCTGAGATGCATTTGGGCAACTTTGTCAGAAATGAGTTTTTTGCCTACAGATTCATGCCTATTTGCGTAGTAGTACAGATTCTGAGTATGTAACTGGGCTTGATGAAATCAGCATTTCTCTTGCTTCCCTGTGCGTAGGGAAGCTCAGTTTTAGTCACAGTAGCTCCCACAAGTGTCTCCTCAGTGTGTTCCCAGTTCCTTAGAAACAGTGTATTTGCTGGGAGAAAAGTGCATTACTGTGCGCTTTCACCGTTCAGCAAATACATGTGTAGAAGCACAGCGCTAGCAGAAACGACCGTTTCTCGACATTTTCTAACTCAGGGAGCAAGTTGCACACTTCTGAGATGCATTTGGGCAACTTTGTCAGAAATGAGTTTTTTGCCTACAGAGACATGCCTATTTGCGCAGTAGTACAGATTCTGAGTATGTAACTGAGCTTGATGAAATCAGCATTACTCTTGCTTCCCTGTGCGTAGGGAAGCTTAGTTTTAATCACAGTAGCTCCCACAAGTGTCTCCTCAGTGTGTTCCCATTTCCTTAGAAACAGTGTATTTTCTGGGAGAAAAGTGCATTACTGTGCGCTTTCACCGTTCAGCAATTGCATGTGTAGAAGCACAGCGCTAGCAGAAATGAATGTTTCTCGACGTTTTCTAACTCAGGGAACAAGTTGCACACTTCTGAGATGCATTTGGGCAACTTTGTCAGAAATGAGTTTTTTGCCTACAGAGACATGCCTATTTGCGCAGTAGTACAGATTCTGAGTATGTAACTGGGCTGGATGAAATCAGCATTTCTCTTGCTTCCCTGTGCGTAGGGAAGCTCAGTTTTAGTCACAGTAGCTCCCACAAGTGTCTCCTCAGTGTGTTCCCATTTCCTTAGACACAGTGTATTTGCTGGGAGAAAAGTGCATTACTGTGCGCTTTCACCGTTCAGCAAATACATGTGTAGAAGCACAGCGCTAGCAGAAACGAACGTTTCTCGACGTTTTCTAACTCAGGGAACAAGTTGCACACTTCTGAGATGCATTTGGGCAACTTTGTCAGAAATGAGTTTTTTGCCTACAAAGACATGCCTATTTGCGCAGTAGTACAGATTCTGAGTATGTAACTGGGCTTGATGAAATCAGCATTTCTCTTGTTTCCCTGTGCATAGGGAAGCTCAGTTTAGTCACAGTAGCTCCCACAACTGTCTCCTCAGTGTGTTCCCATTTCCTTAGAAACAGTGTATTTGCTGGGAGAAAAGTGCATCACTTTGTGCTTTCACCGTTCAGCAAATACATGTGTAGAAGCACAGCGCTAGCAGAAACGAATGTTTCTCGACGTTTTCTAACTCAGGAAACAAGTTGCACACTTCTGAGTTGCATTTCGGCAACTTTGTCAGAAATGAGTTTTTTGCCTACAGAGACATGCCTATTTGCGCAGTAGTACAGATTCTGAGTATGTAACTGGGCTTGATGAAATCAGCATTTCTCTTGCTTCACTGTGCATAGGGAAGCTCAGTTTTAGTCCCAGTAGCTCCCACAAGTGTCTCCTCAGTGTGTTCCCCTTTCCTTAGAAACAGTGTATTTGCTGGGAGAAAAGTGCATTACTGTGCGCTTTCACCGTTCAGCAAATACATGTGTAGAAGCACAGCGCTAGCAGAAACGAACGTTTCTCGACGTTTTCTAACTCAGGGAACAAGTTGCACACTTCTTCGATGCATTTGGGCAACTTTGTCAGAAATGAGTTTTTTGCCTACAGAGACATGCCTATATGCGCAGTCTTACAGATTCTGAGTATGTAACTGGGCTTGATTAAATCAGCATTTCTCTTGCTTCCCTGTGCGTAGGGAAGCTCAGTTTTAGTCACAGTAGCTCCCACAAGTGTCTCCTCAGTGTGTTCCCATTTCTTTAGAAACAGTGTATTTGCTGGGAGAAAAGTGCATCACTTTGTGCTTTCACTGTTCCGCAAATACATGTGTAGAAGCACAGCGCTAGCAGAAACGACCGTTTCTCGACATTTTCTAACTCAGGGAACAAGTTGTACACTTCTGGGATGCATTTGGGCAACTTTGTCAGAAATGAGTTTTTTGCCTACAGAGACATGCCTATTTGCGCAGTAGTACAGATTCTGAGTATGTAACTGGGCTTGATGTAATCAGCATTTCTCTTGCTTCCCTGTGCGTAGGGAAGCTCAGTTTTAGTCACAGTAGCTCCCACAAGTGTCTCCTCAGTGTGTTCCCATTTCCTTAGAAAGAGTGTATTTGCTGGGAGAAAAGTGCATTACTGTGCGCTTTCACCGTTCAGCAAATACATGTGTAGAAGCACAGCGCTAGCAGAAACGAACGTTTCTCGACGTTTTCTAACTCAGGGAACAAGTTGCACACTTCTGAGGTGCATTTGGGCAACTTTGTCAGAAATGAGTTTTTTGCCTACAGAGACATGCCTATTTGCGCAGTAGTACAGATTCTGAGTATGTAACTGGGCTTGATGAAATAAGCATTTGTCTTGTTTCCCTGTGCATAGGGAAGGTAAGTTTAGTCACAGTAGCTCCCACAAGTGTCTCCTCAGTGTGTTCCCATTTCCTTAGAAACAGTGTATTTGCTGGGAGAAAAGTGCATCACTTTGTGCTTTCACCGTTCAGCAAATACATGTGTAGAAGCACAGCGCTAGCAGAAACGACCGTTTCTCGACGTTTTCTAACTCAGGGAACAAGTTGCACACTTCTGAGTTGCATTTGGGCAACTTTGTCAGAAATGAGTTTTTTGCCTACAGAGACATGCCTATTTGCGCAGTAGTACAGATTCTAAGTATGTAACTGGGCTTGATGAAATCAGCATTTCTCTTGCTTCCCTGTGCGTAGGCAAGCTCAGTTTTAGTCACAGTAGCTCCCACAAGTGTCTCCTCAGTGTGTTCCCATTTCCTTAGAAACAGTGTATTTGCTGGGAGAAAAGTGCATTACTGTGCGCTTTCACCGTTCAGCAAATACATGTGTAGAAGCACAGCGCTAGCAGAAACGAACGTTTCTCGACGTTTTCTAACTCAGGGAACAAGTTGCACACTTCTGAGGTGCAATTGTGTAACTATCTCAAAAATGAGTTTTTTGCTTACAGAGACATGCCAATTTGCGCAGTAGTACAGATTCTGAGTATGTAACTGGGCTTGATGAAATCAGCATTTCTCTTGCTTCCCTGTGCGTAGGGAAGCTCAGTTTTAGTCACAGTAGCTCCCACAAGTGTCTCCTCAGTGTGTTCCCAGTTCCTTAGAAACAGTGTATTTGCTGGGAGAAAAGTGCATTACTGTGAGCTTTCACCGTTCAGCAAATACATGCGTAGAAGCACAGCGCTAGCTGAAACGACCGTTTCTCGACGTTTTCTAACTCAGGGAACAAGTTGCACACTTCTGAGATGCATTTGGGCAACTTTGTCAGAAATGAGTTTTTTGCCTACAGAGACATGCCTATTTGCGCAGTAGAACAGATTCTGAGTAGGTAACTGGGCTTGATGAAATCAGCATTTCTCTTGCTTCCCTGTGCGTAGGCAAGCTCAGTTTTAGTCACAGTAGCTCCCACAAGTGTCTCCTTAGTGTGTTCCCATTTCCTTAGAAACAGTGTATTTGCTGGGAGAAAAGTGCATTACTGTGCGCTTTCACCGTTCAGCAAATACATGTGTAGAAGCACAGCGCTAGCTGAAACGACCGTTTCTCGATGTTTTCTAACTCAGGGAACAAGTGGCACACTTCTGAGATGCATTTGGGCAACTTTGTCAGAAATGAGTTTTTTGCCTACAGAGACATGCCTATTAGCGCAATAGTACAGATTCTGAGTATGTAACTGGGCTTGATGAAATCAGCATTTCTCTTGCTTCCCTGTGCGTAGGGAAGCTCAGTTTTAGTCACAGTAGCTCCCACAAGTGTCTCCTCAGTGTGTTCCCAGTTCCTTAGAAACAGTGTATTTGCTTGGAGAAAAGTGCTTTACTGTGCGCATTCACCGTTCAGCAAATACAAGTGTAGAAGCACAGCGCTAGCTGAAACGACCGTTTCTCGACGTTTTCTAACTCAGGGAACAAGTTGCACACTTCTGAGATGCATTTGGGAAACTTTGTCAGAAATGAGTTTTTTGACTACAGAGACATGCCTATTTGCGCAGTAGTACAGATTCTGAGTATGTAACTGGGCTTGATGAAATCAGCATTTCTCGTGCTTCCCTGTGCATAGGGAAGCTCAGTTTAGTCACAGTAGGTCCCACAAGTATCTCCTCAGTGTGTTCCCATTTCATTAGAAACAGTGTATTTGCTGCGAGAAAAGTGCATCACTTTGTGCTTTCACCGTTCAGCAAATACATGTGTAGAAGCACAGCGCTAGCAGAAACGACCGTTTCTCGACGTTTTCTAACTCAGGGAACAAGTTGCACACTTCTGAGTTGCATTTGGGCAACTTTGTCAGAAATGAGTTTTTTGCCTACAGAGACATGCCTATTTGCGCAGTAGTACAGATTCTGAGTATGTAACTGGGCTTGATGAAATCAGCATTTCTCTTGCTTCCCTGTGCATAGGGAAGCTCAGTTTTAGTCCCAGTAGCTCCCAGAAGTGTCTCCTCAGTGTGTTCCCCTTTCCTTAGAAACAGTGTATTTGCTGGGAGAAAAGTGCATTACTGTGCGCATTCACCGTACAGCAAATACATGTGTAGAAGCACAGCGCTAGCAGAAACGAACGTTTCTCGACGTTTTCTAAATCAGGGAACAAGTTGCACACTTCTGAGATGCATTTGGGCAACTTTGTCAGAAATGAGTTTTTTGCCTACAGAGACATGCCTATTTGTGCAGTAGTACGGATTCTGAGTATGTAACTGGGCTTGATGAAATCAGCATTTCTCTTGCTTCCCTGTGCGTAGGGAAGCTCAGTTTTAGTCACAGTAGCTCCCACAAGTGTCTCCTCAGTGTGTTCCCATTTCCTTAGAAACAGTGTATTTGCTGGGAGAAAGTGCATCACTTTGTGCTTTCACTGTTCAGCAAATACATGTGTAGAAGCACAGCGCTAGCAGAAACGAACGTTTCTCGACATTTTCTAACTCAGGGAACAAGTTGTACACTTCTGGGATGCATTTGGGCAACTGTGTAAGAAATGAGTTTTTTGCCTACAGAGACATGCCTATTTGCGCAGTAGTACAGATTCTGAGTATGTAACTGGGCTTGATGAAATCAGCATTTCTCTTGCTTCCCTGTGCGTAGGGAAGCTCAGTTTTAGTCACAGTAGCTCCCACAAGTGTCTCCTCAGTGTGTTCCCATTTCTTTAGAAACAGTGTATTTGCTGGGAGAAAAGTGCATTACTGTGCGCTTTCACCGTTCAGCAAATACATGTGTAGAAGCACAGCGCTAGCAGAAACGAACGTTTCTCGACGTTTTCTAACTCAGGGAACAAGTTGCACACTTCTGAGGTGCAATTGTGTAACTATCTCAAAAATGAGTTTTTTGCTTACAGAGACATGCCAATTTGCGCAGTAGTACAGATTCTGAGTATGTAACTGGGCTTGATGAAATCAGCATTTCTCTTGCTTCCCTGTGCGTAGGGAAGCTCAGTTTTAGTCACAGTAGCTCCCACAAGTGTCACCTCAGTGTGTTCCCAGTTCCTTAGAAACAGTGTATTTGCTGGAGGAAAGTGCATTACTGTGCGCTTTCACCGTTCAGCAAATACATGTGTAGAAGCACAGCGCTAGCTGAAACGACCGTTTCTCGAAGTTTTCTAACTCAGGGAACAAGTTGCACACTTCTGAGGTGCATTTGGGCAACTTTGTCAGAAATGAGTTTTTTGCCTACAGAGACATGCCTATTTGCGCAGTAGTACAGATTCTGAGTATGTAACTTGGCTTGATGAAATCAGCATTTCTCTTGCTTCCCTGTGCGTAGGGAAGCTCAGTTTTAGTCACAGTAGCTCCCACAAGTTTCTCCTCAGTGTGTTCCCATTTCCTTAGAAACAGTGTATTTGCTGGGAGAAAAGTGCATTACTGTGCGCTTTCACCGTTCAGCAAATACATGTGTAGAAGCACAGCGCTAGCAGAAACGAACGTTTCTCGACGTTTTCTAACTCAGGGAACAAGTTGCACACTTCTGAGATGCATTTGGGCAACTTTGTCAGAAATGAGTTTTTTGCCTACAGAGACATGCCTATTTGCGCAGTAGTACAGATTCTGAGTATGTAACTGGGCTTGATGAAATCAGCATTTCTCTTGCTTCCCTGTGCATAGGGAAGCTCAGTTTTAGTCACAGTAGCTCCCACAAGTGTCTCCTCAGTGTGTTCCCATTTCCTTAGAAACAGTGTATTTGCTGGGAGAAAAGTGCATCACTTTGTGCTTTCACCGTTCAGCAAGTACATGTGTAGAAGCACAGCGCTAGCAGAAACGAACGTTTCTCGACGTTTTCTAACTCAGGGAACAAGTTTTACACTTCTGACATGCATTTGGGCAACTTTGTCAGAAATGAGTTTTTTGCCTACAGAGACATGCCTATTTGCGCAGTAGTACAGATTCTGAGTATGTAACTGGGCTTGATGAATTCAGCATTTCTCTTGTTTCCCTGTGCATAGGGAAGCTCAGTTTTAGTCCCAGTAGCTCCCACAAGTGTCTCCTCAGTGTGTTCCACTTTCCTTAGAAACAGTGTATTTGCTGGGAGAAAAGTGCATTACTGTGCGCTTTCACCGTTCAGCAAATACATGTGTAGAAGCACAGCGCTAGCAGAAATGAACGTTTCTCGACGTTTTCTCAATCAGGGAACAAGTTGCACACTTCTGAGATGCATTTGGGCAACTTTGTCAGAAATGAGTTTTTTGCCTACAGAGACATGCCTATTTGCGCAGTAGTACAGATTCTGAGTATGTAACTGGGCTTGATGAAATCAGCATTTCTCTTGCTTCCCTGTGCATAGGGAAGCTCAGTTTTAGTCACAGTAGCTCCCACAAGTGTCTCCTCAGTGTGTTCCCATTTCCTTAGAAACAGTGTATTTGCTGGGAGAAAAGTGCATCACTTTGTGCTTTCACCGTTCAGCAAATACATGTGTAGAAGCACATCGCTAGCAGAAACGAACGTTTATCGACGTTTTCTAACTCAGGGAACAAGTTGCACACTTCTGACTTGCATTTGGGCAACTTTGTCAGAAATGAGTTTTTTGCCTACAGAGACATGCCTATTTGCGCAGTAGTACAGATTCTGAGTATGTAACTGGGCTTGATGAAATCAGCATTTCTCTTGCTTCCCTGTGCATAGGGAAGCTCAGTTTTAGTCCCAGTAGCTCCCACAAGTGTCTCCTCAGTGTGTTCCACTTTCCTTAGAAACAGTGTATTTCCTGGGAGAAAAGTGCATTACTGTGCGCTTTCACCGTTCAGCAAATACATGTGTAGAAGCACAGCGCTAGCAGAAACGAACGTTTCTCGACGTTTTCTAAATCAGGGAACAAGTTGCACACTTCTGAGATGCATTTGGGCAACTTTGTCAGAAATGAGTTTTTTGCCTACAGAGACATGCCTATTTGCGCAGTAGTACAGATTCTGAGTATGTAACTGGCCTTGATGAAATCAGAATTTCTCTTGCTTCCCTGTGCGTAGGGAAGCTCAGTTTTAGTCACAGTAGCTCCCACAAGTGTCTCCTCAGTGTGTTCCCATTTCCTTAGAAACAGTGTATTTGCTGGGAGAAAAGTGCATCACTTTGTGCTTTCACTGTTCAGCAAATACATGTGTAGAAGCACAGCGCTAGCAGAAACGACCGTTTCTCGACATTTTCTAACTCAGGGCACAAGTTGTACACTTCTGGGATGCATTTGGGCAATTTTGTCAGAAATGAGTTTTTTGCCTACAGAGACATGCCTATTTGCGCAGTAGTACAGATTCTGAGTATGTAACTGGGCTTGATGAAATCAGCATTTCTCTTGCTTCCCTGTGATTAGGGAAGCTCAGTTTTAGTCACAGTAGCTCCCACAAGTGTCTCCTCAGTGTGTTACCATTTCCTTAGAAACAGTGTATTTGCTGGGAGAAAAGTGCATTACTGTGCGCTTTCACCGTTCAGCAAATACATGTGTAGAAGCAAAGCGCTAGCTGAAACGACCGTATCTCGACGTTTTCTAACTCAGGGAACAAGTGGCATACTTCTGAGATGCATTTGGGCAACTTTGTCAGAAATGAGTTTTTTGCCTACAGAGACATGCCTATTTGCGCAGTAGTACAGATTCTGAGTATGTAACTGGGCTTGATGAAATCAGCATTTCTCTTGCTTCCCTGTGCGTAGGGAAGCTCAGTTTTAGTCACAGTAGCTCCCACAAGTGTCTCCTCAGTGTGTTCCCCTTTCCTTAGAAACAGTGTATTTGCTGGGAGAAAAGTGCATTACAGTGCGCTTTCACCGTTCAGCAAATACATGTGTAGAAGCACATCGCTAGCAGAAACGAACGTTTCTCGACGTTTTCTAACTCAGAGAACAAGTTGCACACTTCTGAGATGCATTTGGGCAACTTTGTCAGAAATGAGTTTTTTGCCTACAGAGACATGCCTATTTGCGCAGTAGTACGGATTCTGAGTATGTAACTGGGCTTGATGAAATCAGCATTTCTCTTGCTTCCCTGTGCGTAGGGAAGCTCAGTTTTAGTCACAGTAGCTCCCACAAGTGTCTCCTCAGTGTGTTCCCATTTCCTTAGAAACAGTGTATTTGCTGGGAGAAAAGTGCATTACTGTGCGCTTTCACCGTTCAGCAAATACATGTGTAGAAGCACAGCGCTAGCAGAAACGAACGTTTCTCGACGTTTTCTAACTCAGGGAACAAGTTGCACACTTCTGAGGTGCAATTGTGTAACTATCTCAAAAATGAGTTTTTTGCTTACAGAGACATGCCAATTTGCGCAGTAGTACAGATTCTGAGTATGTAACTGGGCTTGATGAAATCAGCATTTCTCTTGCTTCCCTGTGCGTAGGGAAGCTCAGTTTTAGTCACAGTAGCTCCCACAAGTGTCTCCTCAGTGTGTTCCCAGTTCCTTAGAAACAGTGTATTTGCTGGGAGAAAAGTGCATTACTGTGCGCTTTCACCGTTCAACAAATACATGTGTAGAAGCACAGCGCTAGCAGAAACGAACGTTTCTCGACGTTTTCTAACTCAGGGAACAAGTTGCACACTTCTGAGATGCATTTGGGCAACTTTGTCAGAAATGAGTTTTTTGCCTATAGAGACATGCCTATTTGCGCAGTAGTACAGATTCTGAGTATGTAACTGGGCTTGATGAAATCAGCATTTCTCTTGTTTCCCTGTGCATAGGGAAGCTCAGTATAGTCACAGTAGCTCCCACAAGTGTCTCCTCAGTGTGTTCCCATTTCCTTAGAAACAGTGTATTTGCTGGGAGAAAAGTGCATTACTGTGCGCTTTCACCGTTCAGCAAATACATGTGTAGAAGCACAGCGCTAGCAGAAACGAACGTTTCTCGACGTTTTCTAACTCAGGGAACAAGTTGCACACTTCTGAGATGCATTTGGGCAACTTTGTCAGAAATGAGTTTTTTGCCTACAGAGACATGCCTATTTGCGCAGTAGTACAGATTCTGAGTATGTAACTGGGCTTGATGAAATCAGCATTTCTCTTGCTTCCCTGTGCGTAGGGAAGCTCAGTTTTAGTCACAGTAGCTCCCACAAGTGTCTCCTCAGTGTGTTCCCATTTCCTTAGAAACAGTGTATTTGCTGGGAGAAAAGTGCATTACTCTGCGCTTTCACCGTTCAGCAAATACATGAGTAGAAGCACAGCTCTAGCAGAAACGAACGTTTCTCAACGTTTTCTAACTCAGGGAACAAGTTGCACACTTCTGAGATGCATTTGGGAAACTTTGTCAGAAATGAGTTTTTTGCCTACAGAGACATGCCTATTTGGCAGTAGTACAGATTCTGAGTATGTAACTGGGCTTGATGAAATCAGCATTTCTCTTGCTTCCCTGTGCATAGCGAAGCTCAGTTTTAGTCACAGTAGCTCCCACAAGTGTCTCCTCAGTGTGTTCCCATTTCCTTAGAAACAGTGTATTTGCTGGGAGAAAAGTGCATCACTGTGCGCTTTCACCGTTCAGCAAATACATGTGTAGAAGCACAGCGCTAGCAGAAACGAACGTTTCTCCACGTTTTCTAACTCAGGGAACAAGTTGCACACTTCTGAGATGCATTTGGGCAACTTTGTCAGAAATGAGTTTTTTGCCTACAGAGACATGCCTATTTGCGCAGTAGTACAGATTCTGAGTATGTAACTGGGCTTGATTAAATCAGCATTTCTCTTGCTTCCCTGTGCGTAGGGAAGCTCAGTTTTAGTCACAGTAGCTCCCACAAGTGTCTCCTCAGTGTGTTCCCATTTCCTTAGAAACAGTGTATTTGCTGGGAGAAAAGTGCATTACTATGCGCTTTCACCGTTCAGCAAATACATGTGTAGAAGCACAGTGCTAGCAGAAACGAACGTTTCTCGACGTTTTCTAACTCAGGGAACAAGTTGCACACTTCTGAGATGCATTTGGGCAACTTTGTCAGAAATGAGTTTTTTGCCTACAGAGACATGCCTATTTGCGCAGTAGTACAGATACTGAGTATGTAACTGGGCTTGATGAAATCAGCATTTCTCTTGCTTCCCTGTGCGTAGGGAAGCTCAGTTTTAGTCACAGTAGCTCCCACAAGTGTCTCCTCAGTGTGTTCCCATTTCCGTAGAAACAGTGTATTTGCTGGGAGAAAAGTGCATTACTGTGCTCTTTCACCGTTCAGCAAATACATGTGTAGAAGCACAGCGCTAGCAGATACGACCGTTTCTCGACGTTTTCTAACTCAGGGAACAAGTTGCACACTTCTGAGATGCATTTGGGCAACTTTGTCAGAAATGAGTTTTTTGCCTACAGAGACATGCCAATTTGCGCAGTAGTACAGATTCTGAGTATGTAACTGGGCTTGATGAAATCAGCATTTCTCTTGCTTCCCTGTGCGTAGGGAAGCTCAGTTTTAGTCACAGTAGTTCCCACAAGTGTCTCCTCAGTGTGTTCCCATTTCCTTAGAAACAGTGTTTTTGCTGGGAGAAAAGTGCATTACTGTGCACTTTCACCGTTCAGCAAATACATGTGTAGAAGCACAGCGCTAGGAGAAACGAACGTTTCTCGAAGTTTTCTAACTCAGGGAACAAGTTGCACACTTCTGAGATGCATTTGGGCAACTTTGTCAGAAATGAGTTTTTTGCCTACAGATTCATGCCTATTTGCGCAGTAGTACAGATTCTGAGTATGTAACTGGGCTTGATGAAATCAGCATTTCTCTTGCTTCCCTGTGCGTAGGGAAGCTCAGTTTTAGTCACAGTAGCTCCCACAAGTGTCTCCTCAGTGTGTTCCCTATTCCGTAGAAACAGTGTATTTGCTGGGAGAAAAGTGCATTACTGTGCGCTTTCACCGTTCAGCAAATACATGTGTAGAAGCACAGCGCTAGGAGAAAAGACCGTTTCTCGACGTTTTCTAACTCAGGGAACAAGTTGCACACTTCTGAGATTCACTTGGGCAACTTTGTCAGATATGAGTTTTTTGCCTACAGAGACATGCCTATTTGCGCAGTAGTACAGATTCTGAGTATGTAACTGGGCTTGATGAAATCAGCATTTCTCTTGCTTCCCTGTGCGTAGCTAAGCTCAGTTTTAATCACAGTAGCTCCCACAAGTGTCTCCTCAGTGTGTTCCCATTTCCTTAGAAACAGTGTATTTGCTGGGATAAAAGTGCATTACTGTGCGCTTTCACCGTTCAGCAAATACATGTGTAGAAGCACAGCGCTAGCAGAAACAAACGTTTCTCGACGTTTTCTAACTCAGGGAACAAGTTGCACACTTCTGAGATGCATTTGGGCAACTTTGTCAGAAATGAGTTTTTTGCCTACAGAGACATGCCTATTTGGCAGTAGTACAGATTCTGAGTATGCAACTGGGCTGGATGAAATCAGCATTTCTCTTGCTTCCCTGTGCGTAGGGAAGCTCAGTTTTAGTCACAGTAGCTCCCACAAGTGTCTCCTCAGTGTGTTCCCATTTCCTTAGAAACAGTGTATTTGCTGGGAGAAAAGTGCATTACTGTGCGCTTTCACCGTTCAGCAAATACATGTGTAGAAGCACAGCGCTAGCAGAAACGAACGTTTCTCCACGTTTTCTAACTCAGGGAACAAATTGCACACTTCTGAGATGCATTTGGGCACAATTGTCAGAAATGAGTTTTTTGCCTACAGAGACATGCCTATTTGCGCAGTAGTACAGATTCTTAGTATGTAACTGGGCTTAATGAAATCAGCATTTTTCTTCCTTCCCTGTGCGTAGGGAAGCTCAGTTTTAGTCACAGTAGCGCCCACAAGTGTCTCCTCATTGTGTTCCCATTTCATTAGAAACAGTGTATTTGCTGGGAGAAAAGTGCATTACTGTGCGCTTTCATCGTTCAGCAAATACATGTGTAGAAGCACAGCGCTAGCAGAAACGAACGTTTCGCGACGTTTTCTAACTCAGGGAACAAGTTGCACACTTCTGAGATGCATTTGGGCAACTTTGTTAGAAATGAGTTTTTTGCCTACAGAGACATGCCTATTTGCGCAGTAGAACAGATTCTGAGTATGTACCTGGGCTTGATGAAATCAGCATTTCTCTTGCTTCCATGTGCGTAGGGAAGCTCAGTTTTGTCCCAGTAGCTCCCACAGGTGTCTCCTCAGTGTGTTCCCGTTTCCTTAGAAACAGTGTATTTGCTGGGAGAAAAGTGCATTACTGTGCGCTTTCACCGTTCATCAAATACACGTGTAGAAACACAGCGCTAGCAGAAACGAACGTTTTTCGACGTTTTCTAACTCAGGGAACAAGTTGCACACTTCTGAGATGCATTTGGGCAACTTTGTCTGAAATGAGTTTTTTGCCTACAGAGAAGTACAGATTCTGAGTATGTAACTGGGCTTGATGAAATCAGCATTTCTCTTGCTTCCCTGTGCGTAGAGAAGCTCAGTTTTAGTCACAGTAGCTCCCACAAGTGTCTCCTCAGTGTGTTCCCATTTCCTCAGAAACAGTGTATTTGCAGGGAGAAAAGTGCATTACTGTGCGCTTTCACCGTTCAGCAAATACATGTGTAGAAGCACAGCGCTAGCAGAAACGAATGTTTCTCGACGTTTTCTAACTAAGGGAACAAGTTGCACACTTCTGAGATGCATTTGGGCAACTTTGTCAGAAATGAGTTTTTTGCCTACAGAGACATGCCTATTTGCGCAGTAGTACAGATTCTGAGTATGTAACTGGGCTTGATGAAATCAGCATTTCTCTTGCTTCCCTGTGCGTAGGGAAGCTCAGTTTTAGTCACAGTATCTCCCACAAGTGTCTTCTCAGTGTGTTCCCATTTCCTTAGAAACAGTGTCTTTGCTGGGAGAAAAGTGCATTACTGTGCGCTTTCACCGTTCAGCAAATACATGTGTAGAAGCACAGCGCTAGCAGAAACGAACGTTTCTCGACGTTTTCTAACTCAGGGAAAAAGTTGCACACTTCTGAGATGCATTTGGGCAACTTTGTCTGAAATGAGTTTTTTGCCTACAGAGAAGTACAGATTCTGAGTATGTAACTGGGCTTGATGAAATCAGCATTTCTCTTGCTTCCCTGTGCGTAGGGAAGCTCAGTTTTAGTCACAGTAGCTCCCACAAGTGTCTCCTCAGTGTGTTCCCATTTCCTTAGAAACAGTGTATTTGCTGGGAGAAAAGTGCATTACTGTGCGCTTTCACCGTTCAGCAAATACATGTGTAGAAGCACAGCGCTAGCAGAAACGAACGTTTCTCGACGTTTTCTAACTCAGGGAACAAGTCGCACACTTCTGAGATGCATTTGGGCAACATTGTCAGAAATGACTTTTTTGCCTACAGAGACATGCCTATTTGCGCAGTAGTACAGATTCTGAGTATGTAACTGGGCTTGATGAAATCAGCATTTCTCTTGCTTCCCTGTGCGTAGGGAAGCTCAGTTTTAGTCACAGTAGCTCTCACAAGTGTCTCATCAGTGTGTTCCCATTTCCTTAGAAACAGTGTATTTGCTGGGAGAAAAGTGCATTACTGTGCGCTTTCACCGTTCAGCAAATACATGTGTAGAAGCACAGCGCTAGCAGAAACGACCGTTTCTCGACGTTTCCTAACTCAGGGAACAAGTTGCACACTTCTGAGATGCATTTGGGCAACTTTGTCAGAAATGAGTTTTTTGCCTACAGAGACATGCCTATTTGCGCAGTAGTACAGATTCTGAGTATGTAACTGGGCTTGATGAAATCAGCATTTCTCTTGCTTCCCTGTGCGTAGGGAAGCTCAGTTTTAGTCCCAGTAGCTCCCACAAGTGTCTCCTCAGTGTGTTCCCATTTCCTTAGAAACAGTGTATTTGCTGGGAGAAAAGTGCATTACTGTGCGCTTTCACCGTTCAGCAAATACATGTGTAGAAGCACAGCGTTAGCAGATATGACCGTTTCTCGATGTTTTCTAACTCAGGGAACAAGTTGCACACTTCTGAGATGCTTTTGGGCAACTTTGTCAGAAATGAGTTTTTTGCCTACAGAGACATGCCTATTTGCGCAGTAGTACAGATTCTGAGTATGTAACTGGGCTTGATGAAATCCGCATTTCTCTTGCTTCCCTGTGCGTAGGGAAGCTCAGTTTTAGTCACAGTAGCTCCCACAAGTGTCTCCTCAGTTTGTTCCCATTTCCTTAGAAACAGTGTATTTGCTGGTAGAAAAGTGCATTACTGTGCGCTTTCACTGTTCAGCAAATACATGTGTAGAAGCACAGCGCTAGTAGAAACGAACGTTTCTCGACGTTTTCTAACTCAGGGAACAAGTCGCACACTTCTGAGATGCATTTGGGCAACATGTCATAAATGAGTTTTTTGCCTACAGAGACATGCCTATTTGCGCAGTAGTACAGATTCTGAGTATGTAACTGGGCTGGATGAAATCAGCATTTCTCTTGCTTCCCTGTGCGTAGGGAAGCTCAGTTTTAGTCACAGTAGGTCCCACAAGTGTCTCCTCCGTGTGTTCCAGTTCCTTAGAAACACTGTATTTGCTGGGAGAAAAGTGCATTACTGTGCGCTTTCACCGTTCAGCAAATACATGTGTAGAAGCACAGCGCTAGCAGAAACGAACGTTTCTCGACGTTTTCTAACTCAGGGAACAAGTGGCACACTTCTGAGATGCATTTGGGCAACTTTGTCAGAAATGAGTTTTTTGCCTACAGAGACATGCCTATTTGCGCAGTAGTACAGATTCTGAGTATGTAACTGGGCTTGATGAAATCAGCATTTCTCTTGCTTCCCTGTGGGTGGGGAAGCTCTGTTTTAGTCACAATAACTCCCACAAGTGTCTCCTCAGTGTGTTCCCATTTCCTTAGAAACAGTGTATTTGCTGGGAGAAAAGTGCATTACTGTGCGCTTTCACCGTTCAGCAAATACATGTGTAGAAGCACAGCGCTAGCGGAAACGACCGTTTCTCGATGTTTTCTAACTCAGGGAACAAGTTGCACACTTCTGAGATGCATTTGGGCAACTTTGTCAGAAATGAGTTTTTTGCCTACAGAGACATGCCTATTTGCGCAGTAGTACAGATTCTGAGTATGTAACTGGGATTGATGAAATCAGCATTTCTCTTGCTTCCCTGTGCGTAGGGAAGCTCAGTTTTAGTCACAGTAGCTCCCACAAGTGTCTCCTCAGTGTGTTCCCATTTCCTTAGAAACAGTGTATTTGCTGGGAGAAAAGTGCATCACTGTGCGCTTTCACCGTTCAGCAAATACATGTGTAGAAGCACAGCGCTAACAGAAACGAACGTTTCTCGACGTTTTCTAACTCAGGGAACAAGTTGCACACTTCTGAGATGCATTTGGGCAACTTTGTCAGAAATGAGGTTTTTGCCTACAGAGACATGTCTATTTGCGCAGTAGTACAGATTCTGAGTATGTAACTGGGCTTGATGAAATCAGCATTTCTCTTGCTTCCCTGTGCATAGCAAAGCTCAGTTTTAGTCACAGTAGCTCCCACAAGTGTCTCCTCAGTGTGTGCCAATTTCCTTAGAAACAGTGTATTTGCTGGGAGAAAAGTGCATTACTGTGCGCTTTCACCGTTCAGCAAATACATGTGTAGAAGCACAGCGCTAGCAGAAACGACCGTTTCTCGACGTTTTCAAAATCAGGGAACAAGTTGCACACTTCTGAGGTGCATTTGGGCAACTTTGTCAGAAATGAGTTTTTTTGCCCACAGAGACATGCCTATTTGCGCAGTACTACAGATTCTGAGTATGTAACTGGGCTTGATAAAATCAGCATTTCTCTAGCTTCCCTGTGCGTAGGGAAGCTCAGTTTTAGTCACAGTAGCTCCCACAAGTGTCTCCTCAGTGTGTTCCCATTTCCTTAGAAACAGTGTATTTGCTGGGAGAAAAGTGCATTACTGTGCGCTTTCACCGTTCAGCAAATACATGTGTAGAAGCATAGCGCTAGCAGAAACAACCGTTTCTCGACGTTTTCTAACTCAGGGAACAAGTTGCACACTTCTGAGATGCATTTGGGCAACTTTGTCCGAAATGAGTTTTTTGCCTACAGAGACATGCCTATTTGCGCAGTAGTACAGATTCTGAGTATGTAACTGGGCTTGATGAAATCAGCATTTCTCTTGCTTCCCTGTGCGTAGGGAAGCTCAGTTTTAGTCACAGTAGCTCCCACAAGTGTCTCCTCAGTGTGTTCCCATTTCCTTAGAAACAGTGTATTTGCTGGGAGAAAAGTGCATTACTGTGCGCTTTCACCGTTCAGCAAATACATGTGTAGAAGCACAGCGCTAGCAGAAAAGACCGTTTCTCATTGTTTTCTAACTCAGGGAACAAGTTGCACACTTCTGAGATGCATTTGGGCAACTTTGTCAGAAATGAGTTTTTTGCCTACAGAGACATGCCTCTTTGCGCAGTAGTACAGATTCTGAGTATGTAACTGGGCTTGATGAAATCAGCATTTCTCTTGCTTCCCTGTGCATAGGAAAGCTCAGTTTTAGTCACAGTAGCTCCCACAAGTGTCTCCTCAGTGTGTTCCCATTTCCTTAGAAACAGTGTATTTGCTGGGAGAAAAGTGCATTACTGTGCGCTTTCACCGTTCAGCAAATACATGTGTAGAAGCACAGCGCTAGCGGAAACGACCGTTTCTCGATGTTTTCTAACTCAGGGAACAAGTTGCACACTTCTGAGATGCATTTGGGCAACTTTGTCAGAAATGAGTTTTTTGCCTACAGAGACATGCCTATTTGCGCAGTAGTACAGATTCTGAGTATGTAACTGGGCTTGATGAAATCAGCATTTCTCTTGCTTCCCTGTGCGTAGAGAAGCTCAGTTTTAGTCACAGTAGCTCCCACAAGTGTCTCCTCAGTGTGTTCCCAGTTCCTTAGAAACAGTGTATTTGCTGGGAGAAAAGTGAATTACTGTGCGCTTTCACCGTTCAGCAAATACATGTGTAGAAGCACAGCGCTAGCAGAAACGACCGTTTCTCGGTGTTTTCTAACTCAGGGAACTAGTTGCACACTTCTGAGATGCATTTGGGCAACTTTGTCAGAAATGAGTTTTTTGCCTACAGAGACATGCCTATTTGCGCAGTAGTACAGATTCTGAGTATGTAACTGGGATTGATGAAATCAGCATTTCTCTTGCTTCCCTGTGCGTAGGGAAGCTCAGTTTTAGTCACAGTAGCTCCCACAAGTGTCTCCTCAGTGTGTTCCCATTTCCTTAGAAACAGTGTATTTGCTGGGAGAAAAGTGCATCACTGTGCGCTTTCACCGTTCAGCAAATACATGTGTAGAAGCACAGCGCTAGCAGAAACGACCGTTTCTCGACGTTTTCTAACTCAGGGAACAAGTTGCACACTTCTGAGATGCATTTGGGCAACTTTGTCAGAAATGAGTTTTTTGCCTACAGAGACATGCCTATTTGCGCAGTAGTACAGATTCTGAGTATGTAAATCGGTTTGATGAAATCAGCATTTCTCTTGCTTCCCTGTGCGTAGGGAAGCTCAGTTTTAGTCACAGTAGCTCCCACAAGTGTCTCCTCAGTGTGTTCCCATTTACTTAGAAACAGTGTATTTGCTGGGAGAAAAGTGCATTACTGTGCGCTTTCACCGTTCAGCAAATACATGTGTAGAAGCACAGCGCTAGCAGAAACGAACGTTTCTCGACGTTTTCAAACACAGGAAACAAGATGCACACTTCTGAGATGCTTTTGGGCAACTTTGTCAGAAATGAGTTTTTTGCCTACAGAGACATGCCTATTTGCGCAGTAGTACAGATTCTGAGTAGGTAACTGGGCTTGATGAAATCAGCATTTCTCTTGCTTCCCTGTGCGTAGGGAAGCTCAGTTTTAGTCACAGTAGCTCCCACAAGTGTCTCCTCAGTGTGTTCCCAGTTCCTTAGAAACAGTGTATGTGCTGGGAGAAAAGTGCATTACTGTGCGCTTTCAACGTTCAGCAAATACATGTGTAGAAGCACAGCGCTAGCAGAAACGAACGTTTCTTGACGATTTCTCACTCAGGGAACAAGATGCACACTTCTGAGATGCATTTGGGCAACTTTGTCAGAAATGAGTTTTTTGCCTACAGAGACATGCCTATTTGCGCAGTAGTACAGATTCTGAGTATGTAACTGGGCTTGATGAAATCAGCATTTCTCTTGCTTCCCTGTGCTTAGGGAAGCTCAGTTTTAGTCACAGTAGCTCCCACAAGTGTCTCCTCAGTGTGTTCCCATTTCCTTAGAAACAGTGTATTTGCTGGGAGAAAAGTGCATTACTGTGCGCTTTCACCGTTCAGCAAATACATGTGTAGAAGCACAGCGCTAGCAGAAATGACCGTTTCTCGACGTTTTCTAACTCAGGGAACAAGTTGCACACTTCTGAGATGCATTTGGGCAACTTTGTCAGAAATGAGTTTTTTGCCTACAGAGACATGCCTATTTGCGCAGTAGTACAGATTCTGAGTATGTAATTGGGCTGGATGAAATCAGCATTTCTCTTGCTTCCCTGTGCGTAGGGAAGATCAATTTTAGTCACAGTAGCTCCCACAAGTGTCTCCTCAGTGTGTTCCCATTTCCTTAGAAACAGAGTATTTGCTGGGAGAAAAGTGCATTACTGTGCGCTTTCACCGTTCAGCAAATACATGTGTAGAAGCACAGCGCTAGCAGAAATGACCGTTTCTCGACGTTTTCTATCTCAGGGAACAAGTTGCACACTTCTGAGATGCATTTGGGCAACTTTGTCTGAAATGAGTTTTTTGCCTACAGAGACATGCCTATTTGCGCAGTAGTACAGATTCTGAGTATGTACCTGGGCTTGATGAAATCAGCATTTCTCTTGCTTCCCTGTGCGTAGGGAAGCTCAGTTTTAGTCACAGTAGCTCCCACAAGTGTTTCCTCAGTGTGTTCCCAGTTCCTTAGAAACAGTGTATTTGTTGGGAGAAAAGTGTATCACTGTGCACTTTCACCGTTCAGCAAATACATGTGTAGAAGCACAGCGCTAGCTGAAACGACCGTTTCTCGATGTTTTCTAACTCAGGGAATAAGTGGCACACTTCTAAGATGCATTTGGGCAACTTTGTCCGAAATGAGTTTTTTGCCTACAGAGACATGCCTATTTGCGCAGTAGTACAGATTCTGAGTATGTACCTGGGCTTGATGAAATCAGCATTTCTCCTGCTTCCCTGTGCGTAGGGAAGCTCAGTTTTAGTTACAGTAGCTCCCACAAGTGTCTCCTCAGTGTGTTCCGATTTCTTTAGAAACAGTGTATTTGCTGGGAGAAAAGTGCATTACTGTGCGCTTTCACAGTTCAGCAAATACATGTGTAGAAGCACAGTGCTAGCAGAAACGAACGTTTCTTGACGTTTTCTAACTCAGGGAACAAGTTGCACACTTCTGAGATGCATTTGGGCAACTTTGTCAGAAATGAGTTTTTTGCCTACAGAGACATGCCTATTTGCGCAGTAGTACAGATTCTGAGTATGTAACTGGGCTTGATGAAATCAGCATTTCTCTTGCTTCCCTGTGCGTAGGGAAGCTCAGTTTTAGTCACAGTAGCTCCCACAAGTGTCTCCTCAGTGTGTTCCCATTTCCTTAGAAACAGTGTATTTGCTGGGAGAAAAGTGCATTACTGTGCGCTTTCACCGTTCAGCAAATACATGTGTAGAAGCACAGCGCTAGCAGAAACGACCGTTTCTCGACGTTTTCGAACTTAGGGAACAAGTTGCACATTTCTGAGATGCATTTGGGCAACTTTGTCAGAAATGAGTTTTTTGCCTACAGAGACATGCCTATTTGCGCAGTAGTACAGATTCTGAGTATGTACCTGGGCTTGATGAAATCAGCATTTCTCTTGCTTCCCTGTGCGTAGGGAAGCTCAGTTTTAGTCACAGTAGCTCCCACAAGTGTCTCCTCAGTGTGTTCCCATTTCCTTAGAAACAGTGTATTTGCTGGGAGAAAAGTGCATTATTGTGCGCTTTCACCGTTCAGGAAATACATGTGTAGAAGCACAGCGCTAGCATAAACGACCGTTTCTCGACGTTTTCTAACTCAGGGAACAAGTTGCACACTTCTGAGATGCATTTGGGCAACTTTGTCAGAAATGAGTTTTTTGCCTACAGAGACATGCCTATTTGCGCAGTAGTACAGATTCTGAGTATGTACCTGGTCATGATGAAATCAGCATTTCTCTTGCTTCCCTGTGCGTAGGGAAGCTCAGTTTTAGTCCCAGTAGCTCCCACAAGTGTCTCCTCAGTGTGTTCCCATTTCCTTAGAAACAGTGTATTTGCTGGGAGAAAAGTGCATTACTGTGCGCTTTCACCGTTCAGCAAATACATGTGTAGAAGCACAGCGCTAGCAGAAATGAACGTTTCTCGACGTTTTCTAACTCAGGGAACAAGTTGCACACTTCTGAGATGCATTTGGGCAACTTTGTCAGAAATGAGTTTTTTGCCTACAGAGACATGCCTATTTGCGCAGTAGTACAGATTCTGAGTATGTAACTGGGCTTGATGAAATCAGCATTTCTCTTGCTTCCCTGTGCGTAGGGAAGCTCAGTTTTAGTCCCAGTAGCTCCCACAAGTGTCTCCTCAGTGTGTTCCCATTTCCTTAGAAACAGTGTATTTGCTGGGAGAAAAGTGCATTACTGTGCGCTTTCACCGTTCAGCAAATACATGTGTAGAAGCACAGCGCTAGCAGAAACGACCGTTTCTCGACGTTTTCAAACTCAGGGAACAAGTTGCACACTTCTGAGATGCATTTGGGCAACTTTGTCAGAAATGAGTTTTTTGCCTACAGAGACATGCCTATTTGCGCAGTAGTACAGATTCTGAGTATGTAACTGGGCTTGATGAAATCAGCATTTCTCTTGCTTCCCTGTGCGTAGGGAAGCTCAGTTTTAGTCAAAGTAGCTCCCACAAGTGTCTCCTCAGTGTGTTCCCAGTCCCTTAGAAACAGTGTATTTGCTGGGAGAAAAGTGCATTACTGTGCGCTTTCACCGTTCAGCAAATACATGTGTAGAAGCACAGCGCTAGCAGAAACGAACGTTTCTCGACGTTTTCTAACTCAGGGAACAAGTTGCACACTTCTGAGATGCACTTGGGCAACTTTGTCAGAAATGAGTTTTTTGCCTACAGAGACATGCCTATTTGCGCAGTAGTACAGATTCTGAGTATGTAACTGGGCTTGATGAAATCAGCATTTCTCTTGCTTCCCTGTGCGTAGGGAACCTCAGTTTTAGTCACAGTAGGTCCCACAAGTGTCTCCTCAGTGTGTTCCCAGTTCCTTAGAAACAGTGTATTTGCTGGGAGAAAAGTGCATTACTGTGCGCTTTCACCGTTCAGCAAATACATGTGTAGAAGCACAGCGCTAGCAGAAACGACCGTTTCTCGACGTTTTCTAACTCAGGGAACAAGTTGCACACTTCTGAGATGCATTTGGGCAACTTTGTCAGAAATGAGTTTTTTGCCTACAGAGACATGCCTATTTGCGCAGTAGTACAGATTCTGAGTATGTACCTGGGCTTGATGAAATCAGCATTTCTCCTGCTTCCCTGTGCGTAGGGAAGCTCAGTTTTAGTCACAGTAGCTCCCACAAGTGTCTCCTCAGTGTGTTCCCATTTCCTTAGAAACAGTGTATTTGCTGGGAGAAAAGTGCATTACTGTGCGCTTTCACCGTTCAGCAAATACATGTGTAGAAGCACAGCGCTAGCAGAAACGAACGTTTCTCGACGTTTTCTAACTCAGGGAACAAGTTGCACACTTCTGAGATGCATTTGGGCAACTTTGTGAGAAATGAGTTTTTTGCCTACAGAGACATGCCTATTTGCGCAGTAGTACAGATTCTGAGTATGTAACTCGGTTTGATGAAATCAGCATTTCTCTTGCTTCCCTGTGCTTAGGGAAGCTCAGTTTTAGTCACAGTAGCTCCCACAAGTGTCTCCTCAGTGTGTTCCCATTTCCTTAGGAACAGTGTATTTGCTGGGAGAAAAGTGCATTACTGTGCGCTTTCACCGTTCAGCAAATACATGTGAAGAAGCACAGCGCTAGCAGAAACGACCGTTTCTCGACGTTTTCTAACTCAGGGAACAAGTTGCACACTTCTGAGATGCATTTGGGTAACTTACTCAAAAATGAGTTTTTTGCCTACAGAGACATGCCTATTTGCGCAGTAGTACAGATTCTGAGTATGTAACTGGGCTTGATGAAATCAGCATTTCTCTTGCTTCCCTCTGCGTAGGGAAGCTCAGTTTTAGTCACAGTAGCTCCCACAAGTGTCTCCTCAGTGTGTTCCCATTTCCTTAGAAACAGTGTATTTGCTGGGAGAAAAGTGCATTACTGTGCGCTTTCACCGTTCAGCAAATACATGTGTAGAAGCACAGCGCTAGCAGAAACGATCGTTTCTCGACGTTTTCTAACTCAGGGAACAAGTTGCACACTTCTGAGATGCATTTGGGCAACTTTGTCAGAAATGAGGTTTTTGCCTACAGAGACATGCCTATTTGCGCAGTAGTACAGATTCTGAGTATGTAACTGGGCTTGATGAAATCAGCATTTCTCTTGCTTCCCTGTGCGTAGGGAAGCTCAGTTTTAGTCACAGTAGCTCCCACAAGTGTCTCCTCAGTGTGTTCCCATTTTCTTAGAAACAGTGTATTTGCTGGGAGAATAGTGCATTACTGTGCGCTTTCACCGTTCAGCAAATACATGTGTAGAAGCACAGAGTTAGCAGAAACGACCGTTTCTCGACGTTTTCTAACTCAGGGAACAAGTTGCACACTTCTGAGATGCATTTGGGCAACTTTGTCAGAAATGAGTTTTTTGCCTACAGAGACATGCCTATTTGCGCAGTAGTACAGATTCTGAGTATGTAACTGCGCTTGATGAAATCAGCATTTCTCTTGCTTCCCTGTGCATAGGGAAGCTCAGTTTTAGTCACAGTAGCTCCCACAAGTGTCTCCTCAGTGTGTTCCCATTTCCTTAGAAACAGTGTATTTGCTGGGAGAAAAGTGCATTACTGTGCGCTTTCACCGTTCAGCAAATACATGTGTAGAAGCACAGCGCTAGCAGAAACGACCGTTTCTCGACGTTTTCTAACTCAGGGAACAAGTTGCACACTTCTGAGATGCATTTGGCCAACTTTGTCAGAAATGAGGTTTTTGCCTACAAAGACATGCCTATTTGCGCAGTAGTACAGATTCTGAGTATGTACCTGGGCTTGATGAAATCAGCATTTCTCTTGCTTCCCTGTGCGTAGGGAAGCTCAGTTTTAGTCACAGTAGCTCCCACAAGTGTCTCCTCAGTGTGTTCCCATTTTCTTAGAAACAGTGTATTTGCTGGGAGAAAAGTGCATTACTGTGCGCTTTCACCGTTCAGCAAATACATGTGTAGAAGCACAGAGTTAGCAGAAACGACCGTTTCTCGACGTTTTCTAACTCAGGGAACAAGTTGCACACTTCTGAGATGCATATGGGCAACTTTGTCAGAAATGAGTTTTTTGCCTACAGAGACATGCCTATTTGCGTAGTAGTACAGATTCTGAGTATGTAACTGTGCTTGATGAAATCAGCATTTTTCTTGCTTCCCTGTGCGTAGGGAAGCTCAGTTTTAGTCACAGTAGCTCCCACAAGTGTCTCCTCAGTGTGTTCCCATTTCCTTAGAAACAGTGTATTTGCTGGGAGAAAAGTGCATTACTGTGCGCTTTCACCGTTCAGCAAATACATGTGTAGAAGCACAGCGCTAGCAGAAACGACCGTTTCTCGACGTTTTCTATCTCAGGGAACAAGTTGCACACTTCTGAGATGCATTTGGGCAACTTTGTCCGAAATGAGTTTTTTGCCTACAGAGACATGCCTATTTGCGCAGTAGTACAGATTCTGAGTATGTAACTGGGCTTGATGAAATCAGCATTTCTCTTGCTTCCCTGTGCGTAGGGAAGCTCAGTTTTAGTCACAGTAGCTCCCACAAGTGTCTCCTCAGTGTGTTCCCATTTCCTTAGAAACAGTGTATTTGCTGGGAGAAAAGTGCGTTACTGTGCGCTTTCACCGTTCAGCAAATACATGTGTAGAAGCACAGCGCTAGCAGAAACGAACGTTTCTCGACGTTTTCTAACTCAGGGAACAAGTTGCACACTTCTGAGATGCATTTGGGCAACTTTGTCAGAAATGAGTTTTTTGCCTACAGAGACATACCTATTTGTGCAGTAGTACAGATTCTGAGTATGTACCTGGGCTTGATGAAATCAGCATTTCTCCTGCTTCCCTGTGCGTAGGGAAGCTCAGTTTTATTCACAGTAGCTCCCACAAGTGTCTCCTCAGTGTGTTCCCATTTCCTTAGAAACAGCGTATTTGCTGGGAGAAAAGTGCATTACTGTGCGCTTTCACCGTTCATCAAATACATGTGTAGAAGCACAGCGCTAGCAGAAACGACCGTTTCTCGACGTTTTCAAAATCAGGGAACAAGTTGCACACTTCTGAGATGTATTTGGGCAACTTTGTCAGAAATGAGTTTTTTGCCTACAGAGACATGCCTATTTGCGCAGTAGTACAGATTCTGAGTATGTAACTGGGCTTGATGAAATCAGCATTTCTCTTGCTTCCCTGTGCGTAGGGAAGCTAAGTTTTAGTCACAGTAGCTCCCACAAGTGTCTCCTCAGTGTGTTCCCATTTCCTTAGAAACAGTGTATTTGCTGGGAGAAAAGTGCATTACTGTGCGCTTTCACCGTTCAGCAAATACATGTGTAGAAGCACAGCGCCAGCAGAAACGACCGTTTCTCGACGTTTTCTAACTCAGGGAACAAGTTGCACACTTCTGAGATGCATTTGGGCAACTTTGTCAGAAATGAGTTTTTTGCCTACAGAGACATGCCTATTTGCGCAGTAGTACAGATTCTGAGTATGTAACTGGGCTTGATGAAATCAGCATTTCTCTTGCTTCCCTGTGCGTAGGGAAGCTCAGTTTTAGTCACAGTAGCTCCCAAAAGTGTCTCCTCAGTGTGTTCCCAGTTCCTTAGAAACAGTGTATATGCTGGGAGAAAAGTGCATTACTGTGCGCTTTCACCGTTCAGCAAATACATGTGTAGAAGCACAGCACTAGCAGAAACGAACGTTTCTCGACGTTTTCTAACTCAGGGAACAAGTTGCACACTTCTGAGATGCATTTGGGCAACTTTGTCAGAAATGAGTTTTTTGCCTAAAGAGACATGCCTATTTGCGCAGTAGTACAGTTTCTGAGTATGTAAATGGGCTTGATGAAATCAGCATTTCTCTTGCTTCCCTGTGCGTAGGGAAGCTCAGTTTTAGTCGCAGTAGCTCCCACAAGTGTCTCCTCAGTGTGTTCCCATTTCCTTAGAAACAGTGTATTTGCTGGGAGAAAAGTGCATTACTGTGCGCTTTCACCGTTCAGCAAATACATGTGTAGAAGCACAGCGCTAGCGGAAACGAATGTTTCTCGACGTTTTCTAACTCAGGGAACAAGTTACACACTTCTGAGATGCATTTGGGCAACTTTGTGAGAAATGAGTTTTTTGCCTACAGAGACATGCCTATTTGCGCAGTAGTACAGATTCTGAGTATGTAACTGGGCTTGATGAAATCAGCATTTCTCTTGCTTCCCTGTGCATAGGGAAGCTCAGTTTTAGTCACAGTAGCTCCCACAAGTGTCTCCTCAGTGTGTTACCATTTCCTTAGAAACAGTGTATTTGCTGGGAGAAAAGTGCATTACTGTGCGCTTTCACCGTTCAGCAAATACATGTGTAGAAGCACAGAGGTAGCAGAAACGACCATTTCTCGACGTTTTCTAACTCAGGGAACAAGTTGCACACTTCTGAGATGCATTTGGGCAACTTTGTCAGAAATGAGTTCTTTGCCTACAGAGACATGCCTATTTGCGCAGTAGTACAGATTCTGAGTATGTAACTGCGCTTGATGAAATCAGCATTTCTCTTGCTTCCCTGTGCGTAGGGAAGCTCAGTTTTAGTCACAGTAGCTCCCACAAGTGTCTCCTCAGTGTGTTCCCATTTCCTTAGAAACAGTGTATTTGCTGGGAGAAAAGTGCATTACTGTGCGCTTTCACCGTTCAGCAAATACATGTGTAGAAGCACAGCGCTAGCAGAAACGACCGTTTCTCGACGTTTTCTATCTCAGGGAACAAGTTGCACACTTCTGAGATGCATTTGGGCAACTTTGTCCGAAATGAGTTTTTTGCCTACAGAGACATGACTATTTGCGCAGTAGTACAGATTCTGAGTATGTAACTGGGCTTGATGAAATCAGCATTTCTCTTGCTTCCCTGTGCGTAGGGAAGCTCAGTTTTAGTCACAGTAGCTCCCACAAGTGTCTCCTCAGTGTGTTCCCATTTCCTTAGAAACAGTGTATTAGCTGGGAGAAAAGTGCGTTACTCTGCGATTTCACCGTTCAGCAAATACATGTGTAGAAGCACAGCGCTAGCAGAAACGAACGTTTCTCGACGTTTTCTAACTCAGGGAACAAGTTGCACACTTCTGAGATGCATTTGGGCAACTTTGTGAGAAATGAGTTTTTTGCCTACAGAGACATGCCTATTTGCGCAGTAGTACAGATTCTGTGTATGTAACTCGGTTTGATGAAATCAGCATTTCTCTTGCTTCCCTGTGCGTAGGGAAGCTCAGTTTTAGTCACAGTAGCTCCCACAAGTGTCTCCTCAGTGTGTTCCCATTTCCTTAGGAACAGTGTATTTGCTGGGAGAAAAGTGCATTACTGTGCGCTTTCACCGTTCAGCAAATACATGTGTAGAAGCACAGCGCTAGCAGAAACGACCGTTTCTCGACGTTTTCTAACTCAGGGAACAAGTTGCACACTTCTGAGATGCATTTGGGCAACTTTGTCAGAAATGAGTTTTTTGCCTACAGAGACATGCCTATTTGCGCAGTAGTACAGATTCTGAGTAGGTAACTGGGCTTGATGAAATCAGCATTTCTCTTGCTTCCCTGTGCGTAGGGAAACTCAGTTTTAGTCACAGTAGCTCTCAAAAGTGTCTCCTCAGTGTGTTCCCAGTTTCTTAGAAACAGTGTATTTGCTGGGAGAAAAGTGCATTACTGTGCGCTTTCACCGTTCAGCAAATACATGTGTAGAAGCACAGCGCTAGCAGAAAAGACCGTTTCTCGACGTTTTCTAACTCAGGGAACAAGTTGCACACTTCTGAGATGCATTTGGGCAACTTTGTCAGAAATGAGTTTTTTGCCTACAGAGACATGCCTATTTGCGCAGTAGTACAGATTCTGAGTATGTAACTGGGCTTGATGAAATCAGCATTTCTCTTGCTTCCCTGTGCGTAGGGAAGCTCAGTTTTAGTCACAGTAGCTCCCACAAGTGTCTCCTCAGTGTGTTCCCATTTCCTTAGAAACAGTGTATTTGCTGGGAGAAAAGTGCATTACTGTGCGCTTTCACCGTTCAGCAAATACATGTGTAGAAGCACAGAGGTAGCAGAAACGACCGTTTCCCGACGTTTTCTAACTCAGGGAACAAGTTGCACACTTCTGAGATGCATTTGGGCAACTTTGTCAGAAATGAGTTTTTTGCCTACAGAGACATGCCTATTTGCGCAGTAGTACAGATTCTGAGTATGTAACTGGGCTTGATGAAATCAGCATTTCTCTTGCTTCCCTGTGCATAGGGAAACTCAGTTTTAGTCCCAGTAGCTCCCACAAGTGTCTCCTCAGTGTGTTCCCCTTTCCTTAGAAACAGTGTATTTGCTGGGAGAAAAGTGCATTACTGTGCGCTTTCACCGTTCAGCAAATACATGTGTAGAAGCACAGCGCTAGCAGAAACGACCGTTTCTCGACGTTTTCTAACTCAGGGAACAAGTTGCACACTTCTGAGATGCATTTGGGCAACTTTGTCAGAAATGAGTTTTTTGCCTACAGAGACATGCCTATTTGCGCAGTAGTACAGATTCTGAGTATGTAACTGGGCTTGATGAAATCAGCATTTCTCTTGCTTCCCTGTGCATAGGGAAACTCAGTTTTAGTCACAGTAGCTCCCACAAGTGTCTCCTCAGTGTGTTCCCATTTCCTTAGGAACAGTGTATTTGCTGGGAGAAAAGTGCATTACTGTGCGCTTTCACCGTTCAGCAAATACATGTGTAGAAGCACAGCGCTAGCAGAAACGACCGTTTCTCGACGTTTTCTAACTCAGGGAACAAGTTGCACACTTCTGAGATGCATTTGGGCAACTTTGTCAGAAATGAGTTTTTTGCCTACAGAGACATGCCTATTTGCGCAGTAGTACAGATTCTGAGTAGGTAACTGGGCTTGATGAAATCAGCATTTCTCTTGCTTCCCTGTGCGTAGGGAAACTCAGTTTTAGTCACAGTATCTCTCAAAAGTGTCTCCTCAGTGTGTTCCCAGTTTCTTAGAAACAGTGTATTTGCTGGGAGAAAAGTGCATTACTGTGCGCTTTCACCGTTCAGCAAATACATGTGTAGAAGCACAGCGCTAGCAGAAAAGACCGTTTCTCGACGTTTTCTAACTCAGGGAACAAGTTGCACACTTCTGAGATGCATTTGGGCAACTTTGTCAGAAATGAGTTTTTTGCCTACAGAGACATGCCTATTTGCGCAGTAGTACAGATTCTGAGTATGTAACTGGGCTTGATGAAATCAGCATTTCTCTTGCTTCCCTCTGCGTAGGGAAGCTCAGTTTTAGTCACAGTAGCTCCCACAAGTGTCTCCTCAGTGTGTTCCCATTTCCTTAGAAACAGTGTATTTGCTGGGAGAAAAGTGCATTACTGTGCGCTTTCACCGTTCAGCAAATACATGTGTAGAAGCACAGAGGTAGCAGAAACGACCGTTTCTCGACGTTTTCTAACTCAGGGAACAAGTTGCACACTTCTGAGATGCATTTGGGCAACTTTGTCAGAAATGAGTTTTTTGCCTACAGAGACATGCCTATTTGCGCAGTAGTACAGATTCTGAGTATGTAACTGGGCTTGATGAAATCAGCATTTCTCTTGCTTCCCTGTGCATAGGGAAACTCAGTTTTAGTCCCAGTAGCTCCCACAAGTGTCTCCTCAGTGTGTTCCCCTTTCCTTAGAAACAGTGTATTTGCTGGGAGAAAAGTGCATTACTGTGCGCTTTCACCGTTCAGCAAATACATGTGTAGAAGCACAGCGCTAGCAGAAACGACCGTTTCTCGACGTTTTCTAACTCAGGGAACAAGTTGCACACTTCTGAGATGCATTTGGGCAACTTTGTCAGAAATGAGTTTTTTGCCTACAGAGACATGCCTATTTGCGCAGTAGTACAGATTCTGAGTATGTAACTGGGCTTGATGAAATCAGCATTTCTCTTGCTTCCCTGTGCATAGGGAAACTCAGTTTTAGTCACAGTAGCTCCCACAAGTGTCTCCTCAGTGTGTTCCCATTTCCTTAGAAACAGTGTATTTGCTGGGAGAAAAGTGCATTACTGTGCGCTTTCACCGTTCAGCAAATACATGTGTAGAAGCACAGCGCTAGCAGAAACGACCGTTTCTCGACGTTTTCTAACTCAGGGAACAAGTTGCACACTTCTGAGATGCATTTGGGCAACTTTGTCAGAAATGAGTTTTTTGCCTACAGAGACATGCCTATTTGCGCAGTAGTACAGATTCTGAGTAGGTAACTGGGCTTGATGAAATCAGCATTTCTCTTGCTTCCCTGTGCGTAGGGAAGCTAAGTTTTAGTCACAGTAGCTCCCACATGTGTCTCCTCAGTGTGTTCCCATATCCTTAGAAACAGTGTATTTGCTGGGAGAAAAGTGCATTACTGTGCGCTTTCACCGTTCAGCAAATACATGTGTAGAAGCACAGCGCTAGCAGAAACGACCGTTTCTCGACGTTTTCTAACTCAGGGAACAAGTTGCACACTTCTGAGATGCATTTGGGCAACTTTGTCAGAAATGAGTTTTTTGCCTACAGAGACATGCCTATTTGCGCAGTAGTACAGATTCTGAGTAGGTAACTGCGCTTGATGAAATCAGCATTTCTCTTGCTTCCCTGTGCGTAGGGAAACTCAGTTTTAGTCACAGTAGCTCTCAAAATTGTCTCCTCAGTGTGTTCCCAGTTCCTTAGAAACAGTGTATTTGCTGGGAGAAAAGTGCATTACTGTGCGCTTTCACCGTTCAGCAAATACATGTGTAGAAGCACAGCGCTAGCAGAAACGAACGTTTCTCGACGTTTTCTAACTCAGGGAACAAGTTGCACACTTCTGAGATGCATTTGGGCAACTTTGTCAGAAATGAATTTTTTGCCTACAGAGACATGCCTATTTGCGCAGTAGTACAGATTCTGAGTATGTAACTGGGCTTGATGAAATCAGCATTTCTCTTGCTTCCCTGTGCGTAGGTAAGCTCAGTTTTAGTCACAGTAGCTCCCACAAGTGTCTCCTCAGTGTGTTCCCATTTCCTTAGAAACAGTGTATTTGCTGGGAGAAAAGTGTATTACTGTGCGCTTTCACCGTTCAGCAAATACATGTGTAGAAGCACAGCTCTAGCAGAAACGACCGTTTCTCGACGTTTTCTAACTCAGGGAACAAGTTGCACACTTCTGAGATGCATTTGGGCAACTTTGTCAGAAATGAGTTTTTTGCCTACAGAGACATGCCTATTTGCGCAGTAGTACAGATTCTGAGTAGGTAACTGGGCTTGATGAAATCAGCATTTCTCTTGCTTCCCTGTGCGTAGGGAAGCTAAGTTTTAGTCACAGTAGCTCCCACAAGTGTCTCCTCAGTGTGTTCCCATTTCCTTAGAAACAGTGTATTTGCTGGGAGAAAAGTGCATTACTGTGCGCTTTCACCGTTCAGCAAATACATGTGTAGAAGCACAGCGCTAGCAGAAACGACCGTTTCTCGACGTTTTCTAACTCAGGGAACAAGTTGCACACTTCTGAGATGCATTTGGGCAACTTTGTCAGAAATGAGTTTTTTGCCTACAGAGACATGCCTATTTGCGCAGTAGTACAGATTCTGAGCTGGTAACTGGGCTTGATGAAATCAGCATTCTCTTGCTTCCCTGTGCGTAGGGAAGCTCAGTTTTAGTCACAGTAGCTCTCACAAGTGTCTCCTCAGGGTGTTCCCATTTCCTTAGAAACAGTGTGTTTGCTGGGAGAAAAGTGCATTACTGTGCGCTTTCACCGTTCAGCAAATACATGTGTAGAAGCACAGCGCTAGCAGAAACGACCGTTTCTCGACGTTTTCTAACTCAGGGAACAAGTTGCACACTTCTGAGATGCATTTGGGCAACTTTGTCAGAAATGAGTTTTTTGCCTACAGAGACATGCCTATTTGCGCAGTAGTACAGATTCTGAGTATGTAACTGGGCTTGATGAAATCAGCATTTCTCTTGCTTCCCTGTGCGTAGGGAAGCTCAGTTTTAGTCACAGTAGCTCCCACAAGTGTCTCCTCAGTGTGTTCCCATTTCCTTAGAAACAGTGTATTTGCTGGGAGAAAAGTGCATTACTGTGTGCTTTCACCGTTCAGCAAATACATGTGTAGAAGCACAGCGCTAGCAGAAACGACCGTTTCTCGACGTTTTCTAACTCAGGGAACAAGTTGCACACTTCTGAGATGCATTTGGGCAACTTTGTCAGAAATGAGTTTTTTGCCTACAGAGACATGCCTATTTGCGCAGTAGTACAGATTCTGAGTAGGTAACTGGGCTTGATGAAATCAGCATTTCTCTTGCTTCCCTGTGCGTAGGGAAGCTAAGTTTTAGTCACAGTAGCTCCCACAAGTGTCTCCTCAGTGTGTTCCCATTTCCTTAGAAACAGTGTATTTGCTGGGAGAAAAGTGCATTACTGTGCGCTTTCACCGTTCAGCAAATACATGTGTAGAAGCACAGCGCTAGCAGAAACGACCGTTTCTCGACGTTTTCTAACTCAGGGAACAAGTTGCACACTTCTGAGATGCATTTGGGCAACTTTGTCAGAAATGAGTTTTTTGCCTACAGAGACATGCCTATTTGCGCAGTAGTACAGATTCTGAGTAGGTAACTGGGCTTGATGAAATCAGCATTTCTCTTGCTTCCCTGTGCGTAGGGAAACTCAGTTTTAGTCACAGTAGCTCTCAAAAGTGTCTCCTCAGTGTGTTCCCAGTTTCTTAGAAACAGTGTATTTGCTAGGAGAAAAGGGCATTACTGTGCGCTTTCACCATTCAGCAAATACATGTGTAGAAGCACAGCGCTAGCAGAAACGAACGTTTCTCGACGTTTTCTAACTCAGGGAACAAGTTGCACACTTCTGAGATGCATTTGGGCAACGTTGTCAGAAATGAGTTTTTTGCCTAAAGAGACATGCCTATTTGCGCAGTAGTACAGATTCTGAGTAGGTAACTGGGCTTGATGAAATCAGCATTTCTCTTGCTTCCCTGTGCGTAGGGAAGCTCAGTTTTAGTCACAGTAGCTCCCACAAGTGTCTCCTCAGTGTGTTCCCATTTCCTTAGAAACAATGTATTTGCTGGGAGAAAAGTGCATTACTGTGCGCTTTCACCGTTCAGCAAATACATGTGTAGAAGCACAGCGCTAGCAGAAACGACCGTTTCTCGACGTTTTCTAACTCAGGGAACAAGTTGCACACTTCTGAGATGCATTTGGGCAACTTTGTCAGAAATGAGTTTTTTGCCTACAGAGACATGCCTATTTGCGCAGTAGTACAGATTCTGAGTATGTAACTGGGCTTGATGAAATCAGCATTTCTCTTGCTTCCCTGTGCGTAGGGAAGCTCAGTTTTAGTCACAGTAGCTCCCACAAGTGTCTCCTCAGTGTGTTCCCATTTCCTTAGAAACAGTGTATTTGCTGGGAGAAAAGTGCATTACTGTGCGCTTTCACCGTTCAGCAAATACATGTGTAGAAGCACAGCGCTAGCAGAAACGACCGTTTCTCGACGTTTTCTAACTCAGGGAACAAGTTGCACACTTCTGAGATGCATTTGGGCAACTTTGTCAGAAATGAGTTTTTTGCCTACAGAGACATGCCTATTTGCGCAGTAGTACAGATTCTGAGTAGGTAACTGGGCTTGATGAAATCAGCATTTCTCTTGCTTCCCTGTGCGTAGGGAAGCTCAGTTTTAGTCACAGTAGCTCCCACAAGTGTCTCCTCAGTGTGTTCCCAGTTCCTTAGAAACAGTGTATTTGCTGGGAGAAAAGTGCATTACTGTGCGCTTTCACCGTTCAGCAAATACATGTGTAAAAGCACAGCGCTAACAGAAACGACCGTTTCTCGACGTTTTCTAACTCAGGGAACAAGTTGCACACTTCTGAGATGCATTTGGGCAACTTTGTCAGAAATGAGATTTTTGCCTACAGAGACATGCCTATTTGCGCAGTAGTACAGATTCTTAGTAGGTAACTGGGCTTGATGAAATCAGCATTTCTCTTGCTTCCCTGTGCGTAGGGAAGCTCAGTTTTAGTCACAGTAGCTCCCACAAGTGTCTCCTCAGTGTGTTCCCATTTCCTTAGAAACAGTGTATTTGCTGGGAGAAAAGTGCATTACTTTGCGCTTTCACCGTTCAGCAAATACATGTGTAGAAGCACAGCGCTAGCAGAAATGACCGTTTCTCGACGTTTTCTAACTCAGGGAACAAGTTGCACACTTCTGAGATGCATTTGGGCAACTTTGTCAGAAATGAGTTTTTTGCCTACAGAGACATGCCTATTTGCGCAGTAGTACAGATTCTGAGCTGGTAACTGGGCTTGATGAAATCAGCATTCTCTTGCTTCCCTGTGCGTAGGGAAGCTCAGTTTTAGTCACAGTAGCTCTCACAAGTGTCTCCTCAGGGTGTTCCCATTTCCTTAGAAACAGTGTATTTGCTGGGAGAAAAGTGCATTACTGTGCGCTTTCACCGTTCAGCAAATACATGAGTAGAAGCACAGCGCTAGCAGAAACGAACGTTTCTCGACGTTATCTAACTCAGGGAACAAGTGGCACACTTCTGAGATTCATTTGGGCAACTTTGTCAGAAATGAGTTTTTTGCCTACAGAGACATGCCTATTTGCGCAGTAGTACATATTCTGAGTATGTAACTGGGCTTGATGAAATCAGCATTTCTCTTGCTTCCCTGTGCGTAGGGAAGCTCAGTTTTAGTCACAGTAGCTCCCACAAGTGTCTCCTCAGTGTGTTCGCAGTTCCGTAGAAACAGTGTATTTGCTGGGAGAAAAGTGCATTACTGTGCGCTTTCACCGTTCAGCAAATACATGTGTAGAAGCACAGCGCTAGCAGAAACGAACGTTTCTCGACGGTTTCTAACTCAGGGAACAGGTTGCACACTTCTGAGGTGCATTTGGGCAAGTTTGTCAGAAATGAGTTTTTTGCCTACAGAGACATGCCTATTTGCGCAGTAGTACAGATTCTGAGTATGTAACTGGGCTTGATGAAATCAGCATTTCTCTTGCTTCCCTGTGCGTAGGGAAGCTCAGTTTTAATCACAGTAGCTCCCACAAGTGTCTCCTCAGTGTGTTCCCAGTTCCTTAGACACAGTGTATTTGCTGGGAGAAAAGTGCATCACTGTGCACTTTCACCGTTCAGTAAATACATGTGTCGAAGCACAGCGCTAGCTGAAACGACCGTTTCTCGACGTTTTCTAACTCAGGGAACAAGTGGCACACTTCTGAGATGCATTTGGGCAACTATGTCAGAAATGAGTTTTTTGCCTAAAGAGACATGCCTATTTGGGCACTAGTACAGATTCTGAGTATGTAACTGGGCTTGATGAAATCAGCATTTCTCTTGCTTCCCTGTGCGTAGGGAAGCTCAGTTTTAGTCACAGTAGCTCCCACAAGTGTCTCCTCAGTGTGTTCCCAGTTCCTTAGAAACAGTGTATTTGCTGGGAGAAAAGTGCATCACGGTGCGCATTCACCGTTCAGCAAATACATGTGTAGAAGCACAGCGCTAGCTGAAAGGACCGTTGCTCGACGTTTTCTAACTCAGGGAACAAGTGGCACACTTCTGAGATGCATTTGGGCAACTTTGTCAGAAATGAGTTTTTTGCCTACAGAGACATGCCTATTTGCGCAGTAGTACAGATTCTGAGTATGTAACTGGGCTTGATGAAATCAGCATTTCTCTTGCTTCCCTGTGCGTAGGGAAACTCAGTTTTAGTCACAGTAGCTCTCAAAAGTGTCTCCTCAGTGTGTTCCCAGTTCCTTAGAAACAGTGTATTTGCTGGAAGAAAAGTGCATTACTGTGCGCTTTCACCGTTCAGCAAATACATGTGTAGAAGCACAGCGCTAGCAGAAACGAACGTTTCTCGACGTTTTCTAACTCAGGGAACAAGTTGCACACTTCTGAGATGCATTTGGGCAACTTTGTCAGAAATGAGTTTTTTGCCTACAGAGACATGCCTATTTGCGCAGTAGTACAGATTCTGAGTATGTAACTGGGCTTGATGAAATCAGCATTTCTCTTGCTTCCCTGTGCGTAGGGAAGCTCAGTTTTAGTCACAGTAGCTCCCACAAGTGTCTCCTCAGTGTGTTCCCATTTCCTTAGAAACAGTGTATTTGCTGGGAGAAAAGTGCATTACTGTGCGCTTTCACCGTTCAGCAAATACATGTGTAGAAGCACAGCGCTAGCAGAAACGACCGTTTCTCGACGTTTTCTAACTCAGGGAACAAGTTGCACACTTCTGAGATGCATTTGGGCAACTTTGTCAGAAATGAGTTTTTTGCCTACAGAGACATGCCTATTTGCGCAGTAGTACAGATTCTGAGTAGGTAACTGGGCTTGATGAAATCAGCATTTCTCTTGCTTCCCTGTGCGTAGGGAAGCTCAGTTTTAGTCACAGTAGCTCCCACAAGTGTCTCCTCAGTGTGTTCCCATTTCCTTAGAAACAGTGTATTTGCTGGGAGAAAAGTGCATTACTGTGCGCTTTCACCGTTCAGCAAATACATGTGTAGAAGCACAGCGCTAGCAGAAACGACCGTTTCTCGACGTTTTCTAACTCAGGGAACAAGTTGCACACTTCTGAGATGCATTTGGGCAACTTTGTCAGAAATGAGTTTTTTGCCTACAGAGACATGCCTATTTGCGCAGTAGTACAGATTCTGAGTATGTAACTGGGCTTGATGAAATCAGCATTTCTCTTGCTTCCCTGTGCGTAGGGAAGCTCAGTTTTAGTCACAGTAGCTCCCACAAGTGTCTCCTCAGTGTGTTCCCATTTCCTTAGAAACAGTGTATTTGCTGGGAGAAAAGTGCATTACTGTGCGCTTTCACCGTTCAGCAAATACATGTGTAGAAGCACAGCGCTAGCAGAAACGACCGTTTCTTGACGTTTTCTAACTCAGGGAACAAGTTGCACACTTCTGAGATGCATTTGGGCAACTTTGTCAGAAATGAGTTTTTTGCCTACAGAGACATGCCTATTTGCGCAGTAGTACAGATTCTGAGCTGGTAACTGGGCTTGATGAAATCAGCATTTCTCTTGCTTCCCTGTGCATAGGGAAGCTCAGTTTTAGTCACAGTAGCTCCCACAAGAGTCTCCTCAGTGTGTTCCCAGTTCCTTAGAAACAGTGTATTTGCTGGGAGAAAAGTGCATCACGGTGTGCATTCACCGTTCAGCAAATACATGTGTAGAAGCACAGCGCTAGCTGAAAGGACCGTTGCTCGACGTTTTCTAACTCAGGGAACAAGTGGCACACTTCTGAGATGCATTTGGGCAACTTTGTCAGAAATGAGTTTTTTGCCTACAGAGACATGCCTATTTGCGCAGTAGTACAGATTCTGAGTATGTACCTGGTCATGATGAAATCAGCATTTCTCTTGCTTCCCTGTGCGTAGGGAAGCTCAGTTTTAGTCACAGTAGCTCCCACAAGTGTCTCCTCAGTGTGTTCCCATTTCCTTAGAAACAGTGTATTTGCTGGGAGAAAAGTGCATTACTGTGCGCTTTCACCGTTCAGCAAATACATGTGTAGAAGCACAGCACTAGTAGAAACGAACGTTTCTCAACGTTTTCTAACTCAGGGAACAAGTTGCACACTTCTGAGATGCATTTGGGCAACTTTGTCAGAAATGAGTTTTTTGCCTACAGAGACATGCCTATTTGCGCAGTAGTACAGATTCTGAGTATGTAACTGGGCTTGATGAAATCAGCATTTCTCTTGCTTCCCTGTGGGTAGGGAAGCTCAGTTTTAGTCACAGTAGCTCCCACAAGTGTCTCCTCAGTGTGTTCCCATTTCCTTAGAAACAGTGTATTTGCTGGGAGAAAAGTGCATTACTGTGCACTTTCACCGTTCAGCAAATACATGTGTAGAAGCACAGCGCTAGCAGAAACGACCGTTTCTCGACGTTTTCTAACTCAGGGAACAAGTTGCACACTTCTGAGATGCATTTGGGCAACTTTGTCAGAAATGAGTTTTTTGCCTACAGAGACATGCCTATTTGCGCAGTAGTACAGATTCTGAGTAGGTAACTGGGCTTGATGAAATCAGCATTTCTCTTGCTTCCCTGTGCGTAGGGAAGCTAAGTTTTAGTCACAGTAGCTCCCACAAGTGTCTCCTCAGTGTGTTCCCATTTCCTTAGAAACAGTGTATTTGCTGGGAGAAAAGTGCATTACTGTGCGCTTTCACCGTTCAGCAAATACATGTGTAGAAGCACAGCGCTAGCAGAAACGACCGTTTCTCGACGTTTTCTAACTCAGGGAACAAGTTGCACACTTCTGAGATGCATTTGGGCAACTTTGTAAGAAATGAGTTTTTTGCCTACAGAGACATGCCTATTTGCGCAGTAGTACAGATTCTGAGTAGGTAACTGGGCTTGATGAAATCAGCATTTCTCTTGCTTCCCTGTGCGTAGGGAAACTCAGTTTTAGTCACAGTAGCTCTCAAAAGTGTCTCCTCAGTGTGTTCCCAGTTCCTTAGAAACAGTGTATTTGCTGGGAGAAAAGTGCATTACTGTGCGCTTTCACCGTTCAGCAAATACATGTGTAGAAGCACAGCGCTAGCAGAAACGACCGTTTCTTGACGTTTTCTAACGCAGGGAACAAGTTGCACACTTCTGAGATGCATTTGGGCAACTTTGTCAGAAATGAGTTTTTTGCCTACAGAGACATGCCTATTTGCGCAGTAGTACAGATTCTGAGCTGGTAACTGGGCTTGATGAAATCAGCATTCTCTTGCTTCCCTGTGCGTAGGGAAGCTCAGTTTTAGTCACAGTAGCTCTCACAAGTGTCTCCTCAGGGTGTTCCCATTTCCTTAGAAACAGTGTATTTGCTGGGAGAAAAGTGCATTACTGTGCGCTTTCACCGTTCAGCAAATACATGAGTAGAAGCACAGCGCTAGCAGAAACGAACGTTTCTCGACGTTATCTAACTCAGGGAACAAGTGGCACACTTCTGAGATTCATTTGGGCAACTTTGTCAGAAATGAGTTTTTTGCCTACAGAGACATGCCTATTTGCGCAGTAGTACAGATTCTGAGTATGTAACTAGGCTTGATGAAATCAGCATTTCTCTTGCTTCCCTGTGCGTAGAGAAGCTAAGTTTTAGTCCCAGTAGCTCCCACAAGTGTCTCCTCAGTGTGTTCCCATTTCCTTAGAAACAGTGTATTTGCTGGGAGAAAAGTGCATTACTGTGCGCTTTCACCGTTCAGCAAATACATGTGTAGAAGCACAGCGCTAGCAGAAACGACCGTTTCTCGACGTTTTCTAACTCAGGGAACAAGTTGCACACTTCTGAGATGCATTTGGGCAACTTTGTCAGAAATGAGTTTTTTGCCTACAGAGACATGCCTATTTGCGCAGTAGTACAGATTCTGAGTAGGTAACTGGGCTTGATGAAATCAGCATTTCTCTTGCTTCCCTGTGCGTAGGGAAGCTCAGTTTTAGTCACAGTAGCTCCCACAAGTGTCTCCTCAGTGTGTTCCCATTTCCTTAGAAACAGTGTATTTGCTGGGAGAAAAGTGCATTACTGTGCGCTTTCACCGTTCAGCAAATACATGTGTAGAAGCACAGCGCTAGCAGAAACGACCGTTTCTCGACGTTTTCTAACTCAGGGAACAAGTTGCACACTTCTGAGATGCATTTGGGCAACTTTGTCAGAAATGAGTTTTTTGCCTACAGAGACATGCCTATTTGCGCAGTAGTACAGATTCTGAGTATGTAACTGGGCTTGATGAAATCAGCATTTCTCTTGCTTCCCTGTGCGTAGGGAAGCTCAGTTTTAGTCACAGTAGCTCCCACAAGTGTCTCCTCAGTGTGTTCCCATTTCCTTAGAAACAGTGTATTTGCTGGGAGAAAAGTGCATTACTGTGCGCTTTCACCGTTCAGCAAATACATGTGTAGAAGCACAGCGCTAGCAGAAACGACCGTTTCTCGACGTTTTCTAACTCAGGGAACAAGTTGCACACTTCTGAGATGCATTTGGGCAACTTTGTCAGAAATGAGTTTTTTGCCTACAGAGACATGCCTATTTGCGCAGTAGTACAGATTCTGAGCTGGTAACTGGGCTTGATGAAATCAGCATTTCTCTTGCTTCCCTGTGCGTAGGGAAGCTCAGTTTTAGTCACAGTAGCTCCCACAAGTGTCTCCTCAGTGTGTTCCCAGTTCCTTAGAAACAGTGTATTTGCTGGGAGAAAAGTACATCACGGTGTGCATTCACCGTTCAGCAAATACATGTGTAGAAGCACAGCGCTAGCTGAAAGGACCGTTGCTCGACGTTTTCTAACTCAGGGAACAAGTGGCACACTTCTGAGATGCATTTGGGCAACTTTGTCAGAAATGAGTTTTTTGCCTACAGAGACATGCCTATTTGCGCAGTAGTACAGATTCTGAGTATGTACCTGGTCATGATGAAATCAGCATTTCTCTTGCTTCCCTGTGCGTAGGGAAGCTCAGTTTTAGTCACAGTAGCTCCCACAAGTGTCTCCTCAGTGTGTTCCCATTTCCTTAGAAACAGTGTATTTGCTGGGAGAAAAGTGCATTACTGTGCGCTTTCACCGTTCAGCAAATACATGTGTAGAAGCACAGCACTAGTAGAAACGAACGTTTCTCAACGTTTTCTAACTCAGGGAACAAGTTGCACACTTCTGAGATGCATTTGGGCAACTTTGTCAGAAATGAGTTTTTTGCCTACAGAGACATGCCTATTTGCGCAGTAGTACAGATTCTGAGTATGTAACTGGGCTTGATGAAATCAGCATTTCTCTTGCTTCCCTGTGCGTAGGGAAGCTCAGTTTTAGTCACAGTAGCTCCCACAAGTGTCTCCTCAGTGTGTTCCCATTTCCTTAGAAACAGTGTATTTGCTGGGAGAAAAGTGCATTACTGTGCACTTTCACCGTTCAGCAAATACATGTGTAGAAGCACAGCGCTAGCAGAAACGACCGTTTCTCGACGTTTTCTAACTCAGGGAACAAGTTGCACACTTCTGAGATGCATTTGGGCAACTTTGTCAGAAATGAGTTTTTTGCCTACAGAGACATGCCTATTTGCGCAGTAGTACAGATTCTGAGTAGGTAACTGGGCTTGATGAAATCAGCATTTCTCTTGCTTCCCTGTGCGTAGGGAAGCTAAGTTTTAGTCACAGTAGCTCCCACAAGTGTCTCCTCAGTGTGTTCCCATTTCCTTAGAAACAGTGTATTTGCTGGGAGAAAAGTGCATTACTGTGCGCTTTCACCGTTCAGCAAATACATGTGTAGAAGCACAGCGCTAGCAGAAACGACCGTTTCTCGACGTTTTCTAACTCAGGGAACAAGTTGCACACTTCTGAGATGCATTTGGGCAACTTTGTAAGAAATGAGTTTTTTGCCTACAGAGACATGCCTATTTGCGCAGTAGTACAGATTCTGAGTAGGTAACTGGGCTTGATGAAATCAGCATTTCTCTTGCTTCCCTGTGCGTAGGGAAACTCAGTTTTAGTCACAGTAGCTCTCAAAAGTGTCTCCTCAGTGTGTTCCCAGTTCCTTAGAAACAGTGTATTTGCTGGGAGAAAAGTGCATTACTGTGCGCTTTCACCGTTCAGCAAATACATGTGTAGAAGCACAGCGCTAGCAGAAACGACCGTTTCTCGACGTTTTCTAACGCAGGGAACAAGTTGCACACTTCTGAGATGCATTTGGGCAACTTTGTCAGAAATGAGTTTTTTGCCTACAGAGACATGCCTATTTGCGCAGTAGTACAGATTCTGAGCTGGTAACTGGGCTTGATGAAATCAGCATTCTCTTGCTTCCCTGTGCGTAGGGAAGCTCAGTTTTAGTCACAGTAGCTCTCACAAGTGTCTCCTCAGGGTGTTCCCATTTCCTTAGAAACAGTGTATTTGCTGGGAGAAAAGTGCATTACTGTGCGCTTTCACCGTTCAGCAAATACATGAGTAGAAGCACAGCGCTAGCAGAAACGAACGTTTCTCGACGTTATCTAACTCAGGGAACAAGTGGCACACTTCTGAGATTCATTTGGGCAACTTTGTCAGAAATGAGTTTTTTGCCTACAGAGACATGCCTATTTGCGCAGTAGTACAGATTCTGAGTATGTAACTAGGCTTGATGAAATCAGCATTTCTCTTGCTTCCCTGTGCGTAGAGAAGCTAAGTTTTAGTCCCAGTAGCTCCCACAAGTGTCTCCTCAGTGTGTTCTCAGTTCCTTAGAAACAGTGTATTTGCTGGGAGAAAAGTGCATTACTGTGCGCTTTCACCGTTCAGCAAATACATGTGTAGAAGCATAGCACTAGCAGAAACGAAGGTTTCTCGACGTTTTCTAACTCAGGGAACAAGTGGCACACTTCTGAGATGCATTTGGGCAACTTTGTCAGAAATGAGTTTTTTGCCTACAGAGACATGCCTATTTGCGCAGTAGTACAGATTCTGAGTATGTACCTGGTCATGATGAAATCAGCATTTCTCTTGCTTCCCTGTGCGTAGGGAAGCTCAGTTTTAGTCACAGTAGCTCCCACAAGTGTCTCCTCAGTGTGTTCCCATTTCCTTAGAAACAGTGTATTTGCTGGGAGAAAAGTGCATTACTGTGCGCTTTCACCGTTCAGCAAATACATGTGTAGAAGCACAGCACTAGTAGAAACGAACGTTTCTCAACGTTTTCTAACTCAGGGAACAAGTGGCACACTTCTGAGATTCATTTGGGCAACTTTGTCAGAAATGAGTTTTTTGCCTACAGAGACATGCCTATTTGCGCAGTAGTACAGATTCTGAGTATGTAACTAGGCTTGATGAAATCAGCATTTCTCTTGCTTCCCTGTGCGTAGAGAAGCTAAGTTTTAGTCCCAGTAGCTCCCACAAGTGTCTCCTCAGTGTGTTCTCAGTTCCTTAGAAACAGTGTATTTGCTGGGAGAAAAGTGCATTACTGTGCGCTTTCACCGTTCAGCAAATACATGTGTAGAAGCATAGCACTAGCAGAAACGAAGGTTTCTCGACGTTTTCTAACTCAGGGAACAAGTTGCACACTTCTGAGATGCATTTGGGCAACTTTGTCAGAAATGAGTTTTTTGCCTACAGAGACATGCCTATTTGCGCAGTAGTACATATTCTGAGTATGTAACTGGGCTTGATGAAATCAGCATTTCTCTTGCTTCCCTGTGCGTAGGGAAGCTCAGTTTTAGTCACAGTAGCTCCCACAAGTGTCTCCTCAGTGTGTTCGCAGTTCCGTAGAAACAGTGTATTTGCTGGGAGAAAAGTGCATTACTGTGCGCTTTCACCGTTCAGCAAATACATGTGTAGAAGCACAGCGCTAGCAGAAACGAACGTTTCTCGACGGTTTCTAACTCAGGGAACAGGTTGCACACTTCTGAGATGCATTTGGGCAACTTTGTCAGAAATGAGTTTTTTGCCTACAGAGACATGCCTATTTGCGCAGTAGTACAGATTCTGAGTATGTAACTGGGCTTGATGAAATCAGCATTTCTCTTGCTTCCCTGTGCGTAGGGAAGCTCAGTTTTAATCACAGTAGCTCCCACAAGTGTCTCCTCAGTGTGTTCCCAGTTCCTTAGAAACAGTGTATTTGCTGGGAGAAAAGTGCATCACGGTGCGCATTCACCGTTCAGCAAATACATGTGTAGAAGCACAGCGCTAGCTGAAAGGACCGTTGCTCGACGTTTTCTAACTCAGGGAACAAGTGGCACACTTCTGAGATGCATTTGGGCAACTTTGTCAGAAATGAGTTTTTTGCCTACAGAGACATGCCTATTTGCGCAGTAGTACAGATTCTGAGTATGTACCTGGTCATGATGAAATCAGCATTTCTCTTGCTTCCCTGTGCGTAGGGGGCTCAGTTTTAGTCACAGTAGCTCCCACAAGTGTCTCCTCAGTGTGTTCCCATTTCCTTAGAAACAGTGTATTTGCTGGGAGAAAAGTGCATTACTGTGCGCTTTCACCGTTCAGCAAATACATGTGTAGAAGCACAGCACTAGTAGAAACGAACGTTTCTCAACGTTTTCTAACTCAGGGAACAAGTTGCACACTTCTGAGATGCATTTGGGCAACTTTGTCAGAAATGAGTTTTTTGCCTACAGAGACATGCCTATTTGCGCAGTAGTACAGATTCTGAGTATGTAACTGGGCTTGATGAAATCAGCATTTCTCTTGCTTCCCTGTGCGTAGGGAAGCTCAGTTTTAGTCACAGTAGCTCCCACAAGTGTCTCCTCAGTGTGTTCCCATTTCCTTAGAAACAGTGTATTTGCTGGGAGAAAAGTGCAATACTGTGCACTTTCACCGTTCAGCAAATACATGTGTAGAAGCACAGCGCTAGCAGAAACGACCGTTTCTCGACGTTTTCTAACTCAGGGAACAAGTTGCACACTTCTGAGATGCATTTGGGCAACTTTGTCAGAAATGAGTTTTTTGCCTACAGAGACATGCCTATTTGCGCAGTAGTACAGATTCTGAGTAGGTAACTGGGCTTGATGAAATCAGCATTTCTCTTGCTTCCCTGTGCGTAGGGAAGCTAAGTTTTAGTCACAGTAGCTCCCACAAGTGTCTCCTCAGTGTGTTCCCATTTCCTTAGAAACAGTGTATTTGCTGGGAGAAAAGTGCATTACTGTGCGCTTTCACCGTTCAGCAAATACATGTGTAGAAGCACAGCGCTAGCAGAAACGACCGTTTCTCGACGTTTTCTAACTCAGGGAACAAGTTGCACACTTCTGAGATGCATTTGGGCAACTTTGTAAGAAATGAGTTTTTTGCCTACAGAGACATGCCTATTTGCGCAGTAGTACAGATTCTGAGTAGGTAACTGGGCTTGATGAAATCAGCATTTCTCTTGCTTCCCTGTGCGTAGGGAAACTCAGTTTTAGTCACAGTAGCTCTCAAAAGTGTCTCCTCAGTGTGTTCCCAGTTCCTTAGAAACAGTGTATTTGCTGGGAGAAAAGTGCATTACTGTGCGCTTTCACCGTTCAGCAAATACATGTGTAGAAGCACAGCGCTAACAGAAACGACGTTTTCTAACTCAGGGAACAAGTTGCACACTTCTGAGATGCATTTGGGCAACTTTGTCAGAAATGAGATTTTTGCCTACAGAGACATGCCTATTTGCGCAGTAGTACAGATTCTTAGTAGGTAACTGGGCTTGATGAAATCAGCATTTCTCTTGCTTCCCTGTGCGTAGGGAAGCTCAGTTTTAGTCACAGTAGCTCCCACAAGTGTCTCCTCAGTGTGTTCCCATTTCCTTAGAAACAGTGTATTTGCTGGGAGAAAAGTGCATTACTTTGCGCTTTCACCGTTCAGCAAATACATGTGTAGAAGCACAGCGCTAGCAGAAACGACCGTTTCTCGACGTTTTCTAACTCAGGGAACAAGTTGCACACTTCTGAGATGCATTTGGACAACTTTGTCAGAAATGAGTTTTTTGCCTACAGAGACATGCCTATTTGCGCAGTAGTACAGATTCTGAGTATGTAACTGGGCTTGATGAAATCAGCATTTCTCTTGCTTCCCTATGCGTAGGGAAGCTCAGTTTTAGTCACAGTAGCTCCCACAAGTGTCTCCTCAGTGTGTTCCCATTTCCTTAGAAACAGTGTATTTGCTGGGAGAAAAGTGCATTACTGTGCGCTTTCACCGTTCAGCAAATACATGTGTAGAAGCACAGCGCTAGCAGAAACGACCGTTTCTCGACGTTTTCTAACTCAGGGAACAAGTTGCACACTTCTGAGATGCATTTGGGCAACTTTGTCAGAAATGAGTTTTTTGCCTACAGAGACATGCCTATTTGCGCAGTAGAACAGATTCTGAGTAGGTAACTGGGCTTGATGAAATCAGCATTTCTCTTGCTTCCCTGTGCGTAGGGAAGCAAAGTTTTAGTCACAGTAGCTCCCACAATTGTCTCCTCAGTGTGTTCCCATTTCCTTAGAAACAGTGTTTTTGCTGGGAGAAAAGTGCATTACTGTGCGCTTTCACCGTTCAGCAAATACATGTGTAGAAGCACAGCGCTAGCAGAAACGACCGTTTCTCGACGTTTTCTAACTCAGGGAACAAGTTGCACACTTCTGAGATGCATTTGGGCAACTTTGTCAGAAATGAGTTTTTTGCCTACAGAGACATGCCTATTTGCGCAGTAGTACAGATTCTGAGCTGGTAACTGGGCTTGATGAAATCAGCATTCTCTTGCTTCCCTGTGCGTAGGGAAGCTCAGTTTTAGTCACAGTAGCTCTCACAAGTGTCTCCTCAGGTTGTTCCCATTTCCATAGAAACAGTGTATTTGCTGGGAGAAAATTGCATTACTGTGCGCTTTCACCGTTCAGCAAATACATGTGTAGAAGCACAGTGCTAGCAGAAACGAACGTTTCTCGACGGTTTCTAACTCAGGGAACAAGTTGCACACTTCTGAGATGCATTTGGGCAAGTTTGTCAGAAATGAGTTTTTTGCCTACAGAGACATGCCTATTTGCGCAGTAGTACAGATTATGAGTATGTAACTGGGCTTGATGAAATCAGCATTTCTCTTGCTTCCCTGTGCGTAGGGAAGCTCAGTTTTAATCACAGTAGCTCCCACAAGTGTCTCCTCAGTGTGTTCCCAGTTCCTTAGAAACAGTGTATTTGCTGGGAGAAAAGTGCATCACTGTGCACTTTCACCGTTCAGTAAATACATGTGTCGAAGCACAGCGCTAGCTGAAACGACCGTTTCTCGACGTTTTCTAACTCAGGGAACAAGTGGCACACTTCTGAGATGCATTTGGGCAACTATGTCAGAAATGAGTTTTTTGCCTAAAGAGACATGCCTATTTGGGCACTAGTACAGATTCTGAGTATGTAACTGGGCTTGATGAAATCAGCATTTCTCTTGCTTCCCTGTGCGTAGGGAAGCTCAGTTTTAGTCACAGTAGCTCCCACAAGTGTCTCCTCAGTGTGTTCCCAGTTCCTTAGAAACAGTGTATTTGCTGGGAGAAAAGTGCATCACGGTGCGCATTCACCGTTCAGCAAATACATGTGTAGACGCACAGCGCTAGCTGAAAGGACCGTTGCTTGACGTTTTCTAACTCAGGGAACAAGTGGCACACTTCTGAGATGCATTTGGGCAACATTGTCAGAAATGAGTTTTTTGCCTATAGAGACATGCCTATTTGCGCAGTAGTACAGATTCTGAGTATGTAACTGGGCTTGATGAAATCAGCATTTCTCTTGCTTCCCTGTGCGTAGGGAAGCTCAGTTTTAGTCACAGTAGCTCCCACAAGTGTCTCCTCAGTGTGTTCCCATTTCCTTAGAAACAGTGTATTTGCTGGGAGAAAAGTGCATTACTATGCGCTTTCACCGTTCAGCAAATACATGTGTAGAAGCACAGCGCTAGCTGAAACGACCGTTTCTCGACGTTTTCTAACTCAGGGAACAAGTGGCACACTTCTGAAATGCATTTGGGCAACATTGTCAGAAATGAGTTTTTTGACTACAGAGACATGCCTATTTGCGCAGTAGTACAGATTGTGAGTATGTAACTGGGCTTGATGAAATCAGCATTTCTCTTGCTTCCCTGTGCGTAGGGAAGCTCAGTTTTAGTCCCAGTAGCTCCCACAAGTGTCTCCTCAGTGTGTTCCCATTTCCTTAGAAACAGTGTATTTGCTGGGAGAAAAGTGCATTACTGTGCGCTTTCACCGTTCAGCAAATACATGTGTAGAAGCACAGCGCTAGCAGAAACGACCGTTTCTCGACGTTTTCTAACTCAGGGAACAAGTTGCACACTTCTGAGATGCATTTAGGCAACTTTGTCAGAAATGAGTTTTTTGCCTACAGAGAAATGCCTATTTGCGCAGTAGTACAGATTCTGAGTATGTAACTGGGCTTGATGAAATCAGCATTTCTCTTGCTTCCCTGTGCGTAGGGAAGCTCAGTTTTAGTCACTGTAGCTCCCACAAGTGTCTCCTCAGTGTGTTCCCATTTCCTTAGAAACAGTGTATTTGCTGGGAGGAAAGTGCATTACTGTGCGCTTTCAACGTTCAGCAAATACATGGGTAGAAGCATAGCACTAGCAGAAACGAACGTTTCTCGACGTTTTCTAACTCAGGGAACAAGTTGCACACTTCTGAGATGCATTTGGGCAACTTTGTCAGAAATGAGTTTTTTGCCTACAGAGACATGCCTATTTGCGCAGTAGTACAGATTCTGAGTATGTAACTGGGCTTGATGAAATCAGCATTTCTCTTGCTTCCCTGTGCGTAGGGAAGCTCAGTTTTGTCCCAGTAGCTCCCACAGGTGTCTCCTCAGTGTGTTCCCGTTTCCTTAGAAACAGTGTATTTGCTGGGAGAAAAGTGCATTACTGTGCGCTTTCACCGTTCAGCAAATACATGTGTAGAAGCACAGCGCTAGCAGAAACGATCGTTTCTCGACTTTTTCTAACTCAGGGAACAATTGCACACTTCTGAGATGCATTTGGGCAACTTTGTCAGAAATGAGTTTTTTGCGTACAGAGACATGCCTATTTGCGCAGTAGTACAGATTCTGAGCATGTAACTGGGCTTGATGAATTCAGCATTTCTCTTGCTTCCCTGTGCGTAGGGAAGCTCAGTTTTAGTCACAGTAGCTCCCACAAGTGTCTCCTCAGTGTGTTCCCATTTCCTTAGAAACAGTGTATTTGCTGGGAGAAAAGTGCATTACTGTGCGCTTTCACCGTTCAGCAAATACATGTGTAGAAGCACAGCACTAGCAGAAACGAACGTTTCTCGACGTTTTCTAACTCAGGGAACAAGTGGCACACTTCTGAGATGCATTTGGGCAACTTTGTGAGAAATGAGTTTTTTGCCTACAGAGACATGCCTATTTGCGCAGTAGTACAGATTCTGAGTATGTAACTGGGCTTGATGAAATCAGCATTTCTCTTGCTTCCCTGTGCGTAGGGAAGCTCAGTTTTAGTCACAGTAGCTCCCACAAGTGTCTCCTCAGTTTGTTCCCAGTTCCTCAGAAACAGTGTATTTGCTGGGAGAAAAGTGCATTACTGTGTGCTGTCACCGTTCAGCAAATACATGTGTAGAAGCACAGCGCTAGCAGAAACGAACGTTTCTCGACGTTTTCTAACTCAGGGAACAAGTGGCACACTTCTGAGATGCATTTGGGCAACTTTGTCAGAAATGAGTTTTTTGCCTACAGAGACATGCCTATTTGCTCAGTAGTACAGATTCTGAGTATGTAACTGGGCTTGATGAAATCAGCATTTCTCTTGCTTCCCTGTGCGTAGGGAAGCTCAGTTTTAGTCACAGTAGCTCCCACAAGTGTCTCCTCAGTGTGTTCCCATTTCCTTAGAAACAGTGTATTTGCTGGGAGAAAAGTGCATTACTGTGCGCTTTCACCGTTCAGCAAATACATGTGTAGAAGCACAGCACTAGCAGAAACGAACGTTTCTCGACGTTTTCTAACTCAGGGAACAAGTGGCACACTTCTGAGATGCATTTGGGCAACTTTGTGAGAAATGAGTTTTTTGCCTACAGAGACATGCCTATTTGCGCAGTAGTACAGATTCTGAGTATGTAACTGGGCTTGATGAAATCAGCATTTCACTTGCTTCCCTGTGTGTAGGGAAGCTCAGTTTTAGTCACAGTAGCTCCCACAAGTGTCTCCTCAGTTTGTTCCCAGTTCCTCAGAAACAGTGTATTTGCTGGGAGAAAAGTGCATTACTGTGTGCTGTCACCGTTCAGCAAATACATGTGTAGAAGCACAGCGCTAGCAGAAACGAACGTTTCTCGACGTTTTCTAACTCAGGGAACAAGTGGCACACTTCTGAGATGCATTTGGGCAACTTTGTCAGAAATGAGTTTTTTGCCTACAGAGACATGCCTATTTGCTCAGTAGTACAGATTCTGAGTATGTAACTGGGCTTGATGAAATCAGCATTTCTCTTGCTTCCCTGTGCGTAGGGAAGCTCAGTTTTAGTCACAGTAGCTCCCACAAGTGTCTCCTCAGTGTGTTCCCATTTCCTTAGAAACAGTGTATTTGCTGGGAGAAAAGTGCATTACTGTGCGCTTTCACCGTTCAGCAAATACATGTGTAGAAGCACAGCGCTAGCAGAAACGAACGTTTCTCGACGTTTTCTAAATCAGGGAACAAGTTGCACACTTCTGAGATGCATTTGGGTAACTTACTCAAAAATGAGTTTTTTGCCTACAGAGACATGCCTATTGGCGCAGAAGTACAGATTCTGAGTATGTAACTGGGCTTGATGAAATCAGCATTTCTCTTGCTTCCCTGTGCGTAGGGAAGCTCAGTTTTAGTCACAGTAGCTCCCACAAGTGTCTCCTCAGTGTGTTCCCATTTCCTTAGAAGTAGTGTATTTGCTGGGAGAAAAATGCATTACTGTGTGCTTTCACCGTTCAGTAAATACATGTGTAGAAGCACAGCTCTAGCTGAAACGACCGTTTCTCGACGTTTTCTAACTCAGGGAACAAGTGGCACACTTCTGAGATGCATTTGGGCAACTTTGTCAGAAATGAGTTTTTTGCCTACAGAGACATGCCTATTTGCTCAGTAGTACAGATTCTGAGTATGTAACTGGGCTTGATGAAATCAGCATTTCTCTTGCTTCCCTGTGCGTAGGGAAGCTCAGTTTTAGTCACAGTAGCTCCCACAAGTGTCTCCTCAGTGTGTTCCCATTTCCTTAGAAACAGTGTATTTGCTGGGAGAAAAGTGCATTACTGTGCGCTTTCACCGTTCAGCAAATACATGTGTAGAAGCACAGCGCTAGCAGAAACGACCGTTTCTCGACGTTTTCTAACTCAGGGAACAAGTTGCACACTTCTGAGATGCATTTGGGTAACTTACTCAAAAATGAGTTTTTTGCCTACAGAGACATGCCTATTGGCGCAGAAGTACAGATTCTGAGTATGTAACTGGGCTTGATGAAATCAGCATTTCTCTTGCTTCCCTTGCGTAGGGAAGCTCAGTTTTAGTCACAGTAGCTCCCACAAATGTCTCCTCAGTGTGTTCCCAGTTCCTTAGAAACAGTGTATTTGCTGGGAGAAAAGTGCATTACTATGCGCTTTCACCGTTCAGCAAATACATGTGTAGAAGCACAGCGCTAGCTGAAACGACCGTTTCTCGACGTTTTCTAACTCAGGGAACAAGTGGCACACTTCTGAAATGCATTTGGGCAACTTTGTCTGAAATGAGTTTTTTGCCTACAGAGACATGCCTATTTGCGCAGTAGTACAGATTGTGAGTATGTAACTGGGCTTGATGAAATCAGCATTTCTCTTGCTTCCCTGTGCGTAGGGAAGCTCAGTTTTAGTCCCAGTAGCTCCCACAAGTGTCTCCTCAGTGTGTTCCCATTTCCTTAGAAACAGTGTATTTGCTGGGAGAAAAGTGCATTACTGTGCGCTTTCACCGTTCAGCAAATACATGTGTAGAAGCACAGCGCTAGCAGAAACGACCGTTTCTCGACGTTTTCTAACTCAGGGAACAAGTTGCACACTTCTGAGATGCATTTAGGCAACTTCTTCAGAAATGAGTTTTTTGCCTACAGAGACATGCCTATTTGCGCAGTAGTACAGATTCTGAGTATGTAACTGGGCTTGATGAAATCAGCATTTCTCTTGCTTCCCTGTGCGTAGGGAAGCTCAGTTTTAGTCCCTGTAGCTCCCACAAGTGTCTCCTCAGTGTGTTCCCATTTCCTTAGAAACAGTGTATTTGCTGGGAGGAAAGTGCATTACTGTGCGCTTTCACCGTTCAGCAAATACATGTGTAGAAGCACAGCGCTAGCAGAAACGAACGTTTCTCGACGTTTTCTAACTCAGGGAACAAGTTGCACACTTCTGAGATGCATTTGGGCAACTTTGTCAGAAATGAGTTTTTTGCCTACAGAGACATGCCTATTTGCGCAGTAGTACAGATTCTGAGTATGTATCTGGGCTTGATGAAATCAGCATTTCTCTTGCTTCCCTGTGCGTAGGGAAGCTCAGTTTTGTCCCAGTAGCTCCCACAGGTGTCTCCTCAGTGTGTTCCCGTTTCCTTAGAAACAGTGTATTTGCTGGGAGAAAAGTGCATTACTGTGCGCTTTCACCATTCAGCAAATACATGTGTAGAAGCACAGCGCTAGCAGAAACGAACGTTTCTCGACGTTTTCTAACTCAGGGAACAATTGCACACTTCTGAGATGCATTTGGGCAACTTTGTCAGAAATGAGTTTTTTGCGTACAGAGACATGCCTATTTGCGCAGTAGTACAGATTCTGAGCATGTAACTGGGCTTGATGAAATCAGCATTTCTCTTGCTTCCCTGTGCGTAGGGAAGCTCAGTTTTAGTCACAGTAGCTCCCACAAGTGTCTCCTCAGTGTGTTCCCATTTCCTTAGAAACAGTGTATTTGCTGGGAGAAAAGTGCATTACTGTGCGCTTTCACCGTTCAGCAAATACATGTGTAGAAGCACAGCGCTAGCAGAAACGAACGTTTCTCGACGTTCTCTAACTCAGGGAACAAGTTGCACACTTCTGAGATGCATTTGGGCAACTTTGTCAGAAATGAGTTTTTTGCCTACAGAGACATGCCTATTTGCGCAGTAGTACAGATTCTGAGTATGTAACTGGGCTTGATGAAATCAGCATTTCTCTTGCTTCCCTGTGCGTAGGGAAGCTCAGTTTTAGTCACAGTAGCTCCCACAAGTGTCTCCTCAGTGTGTTCCCAGTTCCTTAGAAACAGTGTATTTGCTGGGAGAAAAGTGCATTACTGTGTGCTTTCACCGTTCAGCCAATACATGTGTAGAAGCACAGCGCTAGAGGAAAGGAACGTTTCTCGACGTTTTCTAACTCATGGAACAAGTTGCACACTTCTGAGATGCATTTCGGTAACTTTTTCAAAAAATGAGTTTTTTGCCTACAGAGACATGCCTATTTGCGCAGTAGTACTGATTCTGAGTATGTAACAGGGCTTGATGAATTCAGCATTTCTCTTGCTTCCCTGTGCGTAGGGAAGCTCAGTTTTAGTCACAGTAGCTCCCACAAGTGTCTCCTCAGTGTGTTCCCAGTTGCTTAGAAACAGTGTATTTGCTGGGAGAAAAGTGCATCAATGTGCGCTTTCACCGTTCAGCAAATACATGTGTAGAAGCACAGCGCTAGCAGAAACGAACGTTTCTCGACGTTTTCTAACTCAGGGGACAAGTTGCACACTTCTGAGATGCATTTGGGCAACTTTCTCAGAAATGAGTTTTTTGCCTACAGAGACATGCCTATTTGCGCAGTAGTACAGATTCTGAGTATGTAACTGGGCTTGATGAAATCAGCATTTCTCTTGCTTCCCTGTGCGTAGGGAAGCTCAGTTTTAGTCACAGTAGCTCCCACAGGTGTCTCCTCAGTGTGTTCCCGTTTCCTTAGAAACAGTGTATTTGCTGGGAGAAAAGTGCATTACTGTGCGCTTTCACCGTTCAGCAAATACATGTGTAGAAGCACAGCGCTAGCAGAAACGACCGTTTCTCGACGTTTTCTAACTCAGGGAACAATTGCACACTTCTGAGATGCATTTGGGCAACTTTGTCAGAAATGAGTTTTTTGCATACAGAGACATGCCTATTTGCCCAGTAGTACAGATTCTGAGCATGTAACTGGGCTTGATGAAATCAGCATTTCTCATGCTTCCCTGTGCGTAGGGAAGCTCAGTTTTAGTCACAGTAGCTCCCACAAGTGTCTCCTCAGTGTGTTCCCATTTCCTTAGAAACAGTGTATTTGCTGGGAGAAAAGTGCATTACTGTGCGCTTTCACCATTCAGCAAATACATGTGTAGAAGCACAGCGCTAGCAGAAACGACCGTTTCTCGACGTTTTCTAACTCAGGGAAGAAGTTGCACACTTCTGAGATGCATTTGGGCAACTTTGTCAGAAATGAGTTTTTTGCCTACAGAGACATGCCTATTTGCGCAGTAGTACAGATTCTGAGTATGTAACTGGGCTTGATGAAATCAGCATTTCTCTTGCTTCCCTGTGCGTAGGGAAGCTCAGTTTTGTCCCAGTAGCTCCCACAGGTGTCTCCTCAGTGTGTTCCCGTTTCCTTAGAAACAGTGTATTTGCTGGGAGAAAAGTGCATTACTGTGCGCTTTCACCGTTCAGCAAATACATGTGTAGAAGCACAGCGCTAGCAGAAACGAACGTTTCTCGACGTTTTCTAACTCAGGGAACAATTGCACACTTCTGAGATGCATTTGGGCAACTTTGTCAGAAATGAGTTTTTTGCGTACAGAGACATGCCTATTTGCGCAGTAGTACAGATTCTGAGCATGTAACTGGGCTTGATGAAATCAGCATTTCTCTTGCTTCCCTGTGCGTAGGGAAGCTCAGTTTTAGTCACAGTAGCTCCCACAAGTGTCTCCTCAGTGTGTTCCCAGTTGCTTAGAAACAGTGTATTTGCTGGGAGAAAAGTGCATCAATGTGCGCTTTCACCGTTCAGCAAATACATGTGTAGAAGCACAGCGCTAGCAGAAACGAACGTTTCTCGACGTTTTCTAACTCAGGGGACAAGTTGCACACTTCTGAGATGCATTTGGGCAACTTTCTCAGAAATGAGTTTTTTGCCTACAGAGACATGCCTATTTGCGCAGTAGTACAGATTCTGAGTATGTAACTGGGCTTGATGAAATCAGCATTTCTCTTGCTTCCCTGTGCGTAGGGAAGCTCAGTTTTAGTCACAGTAGCTCCCACAGGTGTCTCCTCAGTGTGTTCCCGTTTCCTTAGAACCAGTGTATTTGCTGGGAGAAAAGTGCATTACTGTGCGCTTTCACCGTTCAGCAAATACATGTGTAGAAGCACAGCGCTAGCAGAAACGACCGTTTCTCGACGTTTTCTAACTCAGGGAACAATTGCACACTTCTGAGATGCATTTGGGCAACTTTGTCAGAAATGAGTTTTTTGCATACAGAGACATGCCTATTTGCCCAGTAGTACAGATTCTGAGCATGTAACTGGGCTTGATGAAATCAGCATTTCTCATGCTTCCCTGTGCGTAGGGAAGCTCAGTTTTAGTCACAGTAGCTCCCACAAGTGTCTCCTCAGTGTGTTCCCATTTCCTTAGAAACAGTGTATTTGCTGGGAGAAAAGTGCATTACTGTGCGCTTTCACCATTCAGCAAATACATGTGTAGAAGCACAGCGCTAGCAGAAACGACCGTTTCTCGACGTTTTCTAACTCAGGGAAGAAGTTGCACACTTCTGAGATGCATTTGGGCAACTTTGTCAGAAATGAGTTTTTTGCCTACAGAGACATGCCTATTTGCGCAGTAGTACAGATTCTGAGTATGTAACTGGGCTTGATGAAATCAGCATTTCTCTTGCTTCCCTGTGCGTAGGGAAGCTCAGTTTTGTCCCAGTAGCTCCCACAGGTGTCTCCTCAGTGTGTTCCCGTTTCCTTAGAAACAGTGTATTTGCTGGGAGAAAAGTGCATTACTGTGCGCTTTCACCGTTCAGCAAATACATGTGTAGAAGCACAGCGCTAGCAGAAACGAACGTTTCTCGACGTTTTCTAACTCAGGGAACAATTGCACACTTCTGAGATGCATTTGGGCAACTTTGTCAGAAATGAGTTTTTTGCGTACAGAGACATGCCTATTTGCGCAGTAGTACAGATTCTGAGCATGTAACTGGGCTTGATGAAATCAGCATTTCTCTTGCTTCCCTGTGCGTAGGGAAGCTCAGTTTTAGTCACAGTAGCTCCCACAAGTGTCTCCTCAGTGTGTTCCCATTTCCTTAGAAACAGTGTATTTGCTGGGAGAAAAGTGCATTACTGTGCGCTTTCACCGTTCAGCAAATACATGTGTAGAAGCACAGCGCTAGCAGAAACGAACGTTTCTCGACGTTTTCTAACTCAGGGAACAAGTTGCACACTTCTGAGATGCATTTCGGTAACTTTCTCAAAAAAATGAGTTTTTTGCCTACAGAGACATGCCTATTTGCGCAGTAGTACAGATTCTGAGTATGTAACAGGGCTTGATGAATTCAGCATTTCTCTTGCTTCCCTGTGCGTAGGGAAGCTCAGTTTTAGTCACAGCAGCTCCCACAAGAGTCTCCTCAGTGTGTTCCCATTTCCTTAGAAACAGTGTATTTGCTGGGAGAAAAGTGCATCACTGTGCGCTTTCACCGTTCAGCAAATACATGTGTAGAAGCACAGCGCTAGCTGAAACGACCGTTTCTAGACGTTTTCTAACTCAGGGAACAAGTGGCAAACTTCTGAGATGCATTTGGGCAACTTTGTCAGAAATGAGTTTTTTGCGTACAGAGACATGCCTATTTGCGCAGTAGTACAGATTCTGAGCATGTAACTGGGCTTGATGAAATCAGCATTTCTCTTGCTTCCCTGTGCGTAGGGAAGCTCAGTTTTAGTCACAGTAGCTCCCACAAGTGTCTCCTCAGTGTGTTCCCATTTCCTTAGAAACAGTGTATTTGCTGGGAGAAAAGTGCATTACTGTGCGCTTTCACCGTTCAGCAAATACATGTGTAGAAGCACAGCGCTAGCAGAAACGAACGTTTCTCGACGTTTTCTAACTCAGGGAACAAGTTGCACACTTCTGAGATGCATTTCGGTAACTTTCTCAAAAAAATGAATTTTTTTGCCTACAGAGACATGCCTATTTGCGCAGTAGTACAGATTCTGAGTATGTAACAGGGCTTGATGAATTCAGCATTTCTCTTGCTTCCCTGTGCGTAGGGAAGCTCAGTTTTAGTCACAGCAGCTCCCACAAGAGTCTCCTCAGTGTGTTCCCATTTCCTTAGAAACAGTGTATTTGCTGGGAGAAAAGTGCATCACTGTGCGCTTTCACCGTTCAGCAAATACATGTGTAGAAGCACAGCGCTAGCTGAAACGACCGTTTCTAGACGTTTTCTAACTCAGGGAACAAGTGGGAAACTTCTGAGATGCATTTGGGCAACTTTGTCAGAAATGAGTTTTTTGCCTAAAGAGACATGCCTATTTGCGCAGTAGTACAGATTCTGAGTATGTAACTGGGCTTGATGACATCAGCATTTCTCTTGCTTCCCTGTGAGTAGGGAAGCTCAGTTTTAGTCACAGTAGCTCCCACAAGTGTCTCCTCAGTGTGTTCCCATTTCCTTAGAAGTAGTGTATTTGCTGGGAGAAAAATGCATTACTGTGCGCTTTCACCGTTCAGTAAATACATGTGTAGAAGCACAGTGCTAGCTGAAATGACCGTTTCTCGACGTTTTCTAACTCAGGGAACAAGTTGCACACTTCTGAGATGCATTTGGGCAACTTTGTCAGAAATGAGTTTTTTGCCTACAGAGACATGCCTATTTGCGCAGTAGTACAGATTCTGAGTATGTAACTGGGCTTGATGAAATCAGCATTTCTCTTGCTTCCCTGTGCGTAGGGAAGCTCAGTTTTAGTCACTGTAGCTCCCACAAGTGTCTCCTCAGTGTGTTCCCATTTCCTTAGAAACAGTGTATTTGCTGGGAGAAAAGTGCATTACTGTGCGCTTTCACCGTTCAGCAAATACATGTGTAGAAGCACAGCGCTAGCAGAAACGAACGTTTCTCGACGTTTTCTAACTCAGGGAACAAGTTGCACACTTCTGAGATGCATTTGGGCAACTTTGTCAGAAATGAGTTTTTTGCCTACAGAGACATGCCTATTTGCGCAGTAGTACAGATTCTGTGTATGTAACTGGGCTTGATGAAATCAGCATTTCTCTTGCTTCCCTGTGCGTAGGGAAGCTCAGTTTTGTCCCAGTAGCTCCCACAGGTGTCTCCTCAGTGTGTTCCCGTTTCCTTAAAACAGTGTATTTGCTGGGAGAAAAGTGCATTACTGTGCGCTTTCACCGTTCAGCAAATACATGTGTAGAAGCACAGAGCTAGCAGAAACGAACGTTTCTCAACGTTTTCTAACTCAGGGAACAATTGCACATTTCTGAGATGCATTTGGGCAACTTTGTCAGAAATTTGTTTTTTGCATACAGAGACATGCCTATTTGCGCAGTAGTACAGATTCTGAGCATGTAACTGGGCTTGATGAAATCAGCATTTCTCTTGCTTCCCTGTGCGTAGGGAAGCTCAGTTTTAGTCACAGTAGCTCCCACAAGTGTCTCCTCAGTGTGTTCCCATTTCCTTAGAAACAGGGTATTTGCTGGGAGAAAAGTGCATTACTGTGCGCTTTCACCATTCAGCAAATACATGTGTAGAAGCACAGCGCTAGCAGAAACGACCGTTTCTCGACGTTTTCTAACTCAGGGAACAAGTTGCACACTTCTGAGATGCATTTGGGCAACTTTGTCAGAAATGAGTTTTTTGCCTACAGAGACATGCCTATTTGCGCAGTAGTACAGATTCTGAGTATGTAACTGGGCTTGATGAAATCAGCATTTCTCTTGCTTCCATGTGCTTAGGGAAGCTCAGTTTTGTCCCAGTAGCTCCCACAGGTGTCTCCTCAGTGTGTTCCCGTTTCCTTAGAAACAGTGTATTTGCTGGGAGAAAAGTGCATTACTGTGCGCTTTCACCGTTCAGCAAATACATGTGTAGAAGCACAGCGCTAGCAGAAACGAACGTTTCTCGACGTTTTCTAACTCAGGGAACAATTGCACACTTCTGAGATGCCTTTGGGCAACTTGGTCAGAAATGAGTTTTTTGCGTACAGAGACATGCCTATTTGCGCAGTAGTACAGATTCTGAGCATGTAACTGGGCTTGATGAAATCAGCATTTCTCTTGCTTCCCTGTGCGTAGGGAAGCTCAGTTTTAGTCACAGTAGCTCCCACAAGTGTCTCCTCAGTGTGTTCCCATTTCCTTAGAAACAGTGTATTTGCTGGGAGAAAAGTGCATTACTGTGCGCTTTCACCGTTCAGCAAATACATGTGTAGAGGCACAGCGCTAGCAGAAACGACCGTTTCTCGACGTTTTCTAACTCAGGGAACAAGTTGCACACTTCTGAGATGCATTTGGGCAACTTTGTCAGAAATGAGTTTTTTGCCTACAGAGACATGCCTATTTGCGCAGTAGTACAGATTCTGAGTATGTAACTGGGCTTGATGAAATCAGCATTTCTCTTGCTTCCCTGTGCGTAGGGAAGCTCAGTTTTAGTCACAGTAGCTCCCACAAGTGTCTCCTCAGTGTGTTCCCATTTCCTTAGAAACAGTGTATTTGCTGGGAGAAAAGTGCATTACTGTGCGCTTTCACCGTTCAGCAAATACATGTGTAGAAGCACAGCGCTAGCAGAAACGACCGTTTCTCGACGTTTTCTAACTCAGGGAACAAGTTGCACACTTCTGAGATGCATTTGGGCAACTTTGTCAGAAATGAGTTTTTTGCCTACAGAGACATGCCTATTTGCGCAGTAGTACAGATTCTGAGTATGTAACTGGGCTTGATGAAATCAGCATTTCTATTGCTTCCCTGTGCGTAGGGAAGCTCAGTTTTAGTCACAGTAGCTCCCACAAGTGTCTCCTCAGTGTGTTCCCATTTCCTTAGAAACAGTGTATTTGCTGGGAGAAAAGTGCATTACTGTGCGCTTTCACCGTTCAGCAAATACATGTGTAGAAGCACAGCGCTAGCAGTAACGAACGTTTCTCGACGTTTTCTAACTCAGGGAACAAGTTGCACACTTCTGAGATGCATTTGGGTAACTTTCTCAAAAATCAGTTTTTTGCCTACAGAGACATGCCTATTTGCGCAGTAGTACAAATTCTGAGTATATAGCTGGGCTTGATGAAATCAGCATTTCTCTTGCTTCCCTGTGCGTAGGGAAGCTCAGTTTTAGTCACAGTAGCTCCCACAAGTGTCTCCTCAGTGTGTTCCCATTTCCTTAGAAACAGTGTATTTGCTGGGAGAAAAGTGCACTACTGTGCGCTTTCACCGTTCAGCAAATACATGTGTAGAAGCACAGCGCTAGCTGAAACGACCGTTTCTCGACGTTTTCTAACTCAAGGAAGAAGTGGCACACTTCTGAGATGCATTTCGGCAACTTTGTCAGAAATGAGTTTTTTGCCTACAGAGACATGCCTATTTGCGCAGTAGTACAGATTCTGAGTATGTGACTGGGCTTGATGAAACCAGCATTTCTCTTGCTTCCCTGTGCGTAGGGAAGCTCAGTTTTAGTCACATTAGCTCCCAAAAGTGTCTCCTCAGTGTGTTCCCATTTCCTTAGAAACAGTGTATTTGCTGGGAGAAAAGTGCATTACTGTGCACTTTCACCATTCAGCAAATACATGTGTAGAAGCACAGCGCTAGCAGAAACGAACGTTTCTCGACGTTTTCTAACTCAGGGAACAAGTTGCCCACTTCTGAGATGCATTTGGGCAACTTTGTCAGAAATGAGTTTTTTGCCTAAAGAGACATGCCTATTTGCGCAGTAGTACAGATTCTTAGTATGTAACTGGGCTTGATGAAATCAGCATTTCTCTTGCTTCCCTGTGCGTAGGGAAGCTCAGTTTTAGTCCCAGTAGCTCCCACAAGTGTCTCCTCAGTGTGTTCCCATTTCCTTAGAAACAGTGTATTTGCTGGGAGAAAAGTGCATTACTGTGCGCTTTCACCGTTCAGCAAATACATGTGTAGAAGCACAGCGCTAGCAGAAACGAACGTTTCTCGACGTTTTCTAACTCAGGGAAGAAGTTGCACACTTCTGACATGCATTTGGGAAACTTTCTCAAAAATCAGTTTTTTGCCTACAGAGACATGCCTATTTGCGCAGTAGTACAAATTCTGAGTATATAGCTGGGCTTGATGAAATCAGCATTTCTCTTGCTTCCCTGTGCGTAGGGAAGCTCAGTTTTAGTCACAGTAGCTCCCACAAGTGTCTCCTCAGTGTGTTCCCATTTCCTTAGAAACAGTGTATTTGCTGGGAGAAAAGTGCACTACTGTGCGCTTTCACCGTTCAGCAAATACATGTGTAGAAGCACAGCGCTAGCTGAAACGACCGTTTCTCGACGTTTTCTAACTCAAGGAAGAAGTGGCACACTTCTGAGATGCATTTCGGCAACTTTGTCAGAAATGAGTTTTTTGCCTACAGAGACATGCCTATTTGCGCAGTAGTACAGATTCTGAGTATGTGACTGGGCTTGATGAAACCAGCATTTCTCTTGCTTCCCTGTGCGTAGGGAAGCTCAGTTTTAGTCACATTAGCTCCCAAAAGTGTCTCCTCAGTGTGTTCCCATTTCCTTAGAAACAGTGTATTTGCTGGGAGAAAAGTGCATTACTGTGCACTTTCACCATTCAGCAAATACATGTGTAGAAGCACAGCGCTAGCAGAAACGAACGTTTCTCGACGTTTTCTAACTCAGGGAACAAGTTGCCCACTTCTGAGATGCATTTGGGCAACTTTGTCAGAAATGAGTTTTTTGCCTAAAGAGACATGCCTATTTGCGCAGTAGTACAGATTCTTAGTATGTAACTGGGCTTGATGAAATCAGCATTTCTCTTGCTTCCCTGTGCGTAGGGAAGCTCAGTTTTAGTCACAGTAGCTCCCACAAGTGTCTCCTCAGTGTGTTCCCATTTCCTTAGAAACAGTGTATTTGCTGGGAGAAAAGTGCATTACTGTGCGCTTTCACCGTTCAGCAAATACATGTGTAGAAGCACAGCGCTAGCAGAAACGAACGTTTCTCGACGTTTTCTAACTCAGGGAAGAAGTTGCACACTTCTGACATGCATTTGGGAAACTTTGTCAGAAATGAGTTTTTTGCCTAAAGAGACATGCCTATTTGCGCAGTAGTACAGATTCTGAGTATGTAACTGGGCTTGATGAAATCAGCATTTATCTTGCTTCCCTGTGCGTAGGGAAGCTCAGTTTTAGCCACAGTAGCTCCCACAAGTGTCTCCTCAGTGTGTTCCCATTTCCTTAGAAACAGTGTATTTGCTGGGAGAAAAGTGCATTACTGTGTGCTTTCACCGTTCAGCAAATACATGTGTAGAAGCACAGCGCTAGCAGAAACGACCGTTTCTCGACGTTTTCTAACTCAGGGAACAAGTTGCACACTTCTGAGATGCATTTGGGCAACTTTGTCAGAAATGAGTTTTTTGCCTACAGAGACATGCCTATTTGCGCAGTAGTACAGATTCTGAGTATGTAACTGGGCTTGATGAAATCAGCATTTCTCTTGCTTCCCTGTGCGTAGGGAAGCTCAGTTTTAGTCACAGTAGCTCCCACAAGTGTCTCCTCAGTGTGTTCCCATTTCCTTAGAAACAGTGTATTTGCTGGGAGAAAAGTGCATTACTGTGCGCTTTCACCGTTCAGCAAATACATGTGTAGAAGCACAGCGCTAGCAGAACCGAACGTTTCTCGACATTTTCTAACTTAGAGAACAAGTTGCACAATTCTGAGATGCATTTGCGCAACTTTGTCAGAAATTAGTTTTTTGCCTAAAGAGACATGCCTATTTGCGCAGTAGTACAGATTCTGAGTATGTAACTGGGCTTGATGAAATCAGCATTTCTATTGCTTCCCTGTGCGTAGGGAAGCTCAGTTTTAGTCACAGTAGCTCCCACAAGTGTCTCCTCAGTGTGTTCCCATTTCCTTAGAAACAGTGTATTTGCTGGGAGAAAAGTGCATTACTGTGCGCTTTCACCGTTCAGCAAATACATGTGTAGAAGCACAGCGCTAGCGGAAAAGACCGTTTGTCGACGTTTTCTAACTCAGGGAACAAGTTGCACACTTCTGAGATGCATTGGGTCAACTTTGTCAGAAATGAGTTTTTTGCCTACAGAGACATGCCTATTTGCGCAGTAGTACAGATTCTGAGTAGGTAACTGGGCTTGATGAAATCATCATTTCTCTTGCTTCCCTGTCTGTAGGGAAGCTCAGTTGTAGTCACAGTAGCTCCCACAAGTGTCTCCTCAGTGTGTTCCCATTTCCTTAGAAACAGTGTATTTGCTGGGAGAAAAGTGCATTACTGTGCGCTTTCACCGTTCAGCAAATACATGTGTAGAAGCACAGCGCTAGCAGAAACGAACATTTCTCGACGTTTTCTAACTCAGGGAAGAAGTTGCACACTTCTGAGATGCATTTGGGCAACTTTGTCAGAAATGAGTTTTTTGCCTAAAGAGACATGCCTATTTGCGCAGTAGTACAGATTCTGAGTATGTAACTGGGCTTGATGAAATCAGCATTTCTCTTGCTTCCCTGTGCGTAGGGAAGCTCAGTTTTAGTCACAGTAGCTCCCACAAGTGTCTCCTCAGTGGGTTCCCATTTCCTTAGAAACAGTGTATTTGCTGGGAGAAAAGTGCATTACTGTGCGCTTTCACCGTTCAGCAAATACATGTGTAGAAGCACAGCGCTAGCAGAAAAGACCGTTTCTCGATGTTTTCTAACTCAGGGAACAAGTTGCACACTTCTGAGATGCATTTGGGCAACTTTGTCAGAAATGAGTTTTTTGCCTACAGAGACATGCCTATTTGCGCAGTTATACAGATTCTGAGTATGTAACTGGGCTTGATGAAATCAGCATTTCTCTTGCTTCCCTGTGCGTAGGGAAGCTCCGTTTTAGTCACTGTAGCTCCCACAAGTGTCTCCTCAGTGTGTTCCCATTTCCTTAGAAACAGTGTATTTGCTGGGAGAAAAGTGCATTACTGTGTGCTTTCACCGTTCAGCAAATACATGTGTAGAAGCACAGCGCTAGCAGAAACGACCGTTTCTCGACGTTTTCTAACTCAGGGAACAAGTTGCACACTTCTGAGATGCATTTGGGCAACTTTGTCAGAAATGAGTTTTTTGCCTAAAGAGACATGCCTATTTGCGCAGTAGTACAGATTCTGAGTATGTAACTGGGCTTTATGAAATCAGCATTTCTCTTGCTTCCCTGTGCGTACGGAAGCTCAGTTTTAGTCACAGTAGCTCCCACAAGTGTCTCCTCAGTGTGTTCCCATTTCCTTAGAAACAGTGTATTTCCTGGGAGAAAAGTGCATTACTGTGCGCTTTCACCGTTCAGCAAATACATGTCTAGAAGCACAGCGCTAGCAGAAACGACCGTTTCTCGACGTTTTCTAACTCAGGGAACAAGTTGCACACTTCTGAGATGCATTTGGGCAACTTTGTCAGAAATGAGTTTTTTGCCTACAGAGACATGCCTATTTGCGCAGTAGTACAGATTCTGAGTATGTAACTCGGTTTGATGAAATCAGCATTTCTCTTGCTTCCCCGTGCGTAGGGAAGCTCAGTTTTAGTCACAGTAGCTCCCACAAGTGTCTCCTCAGTGTGTTCCCATTTCCTTAGAAACAGTGTATTTCCTGGGAGAAAAGTGCATTACTGTGCGCTTTCACCGTTCAGCAAATACATGTGTAGAAGCACAGCGCTAGCAGAAACGACCGTTTCTCGACGTTTTCTACCTCAGGGAACAAGTTGCACACTTCTGAGATTCATTTGGGCAACTTTGTCCGAAATGAGTTTTTTGCCTACAGAGACATGCCTATTTGCGCAGTAGTACAGATTCTGAGTATGTAACTGGGCTTGATGAAATCAGCATTTCTCTTGCTTCCCTGTGCGTAGGGAAGCTCAGTTTTATTCACAGTAGCTCCCACAAGTGTCTCCTCAGTGTGTTCCCATTTCCTTAGAAACAGTGTATTTGCTGGGAGAAAAGTGCATTACTGTGCGCTTTCACCGTTCAGCAAATACATGTGTAGAAACACAACGCTAGCAGAAACGATCGTTCCTCCACGTTTTCTAACTCAGGGAACAAGTTGCACACTTCTGAGATGCATTTGGGCAACTTTGTCAGAAATGAGTTTTTTGCCTACAGAGACATGCCTATTTGCGCAGTAGTACAGATTCTGAGTATGTAACTGGGCTGGATGAAATCAGCATTTTTCTTGCTTCCCTGTGCGTAGGGAAGCTCAGTTTTAGTCACAGTAGCTCCCACAAGTGTCTCCTCAGTGTGTTCCCATTTCCTTAGAAACAGTGTATTTGCTGGGAGAAAAGTGCATTAATGGGCGCTTTCACCGTTCAGCAAATACATGTGTAGAAGCACAGCACTAGCAGAAACGAACGTTTCTCGACGTTTTCTAACTCAGGGAACAAGTTGCACAATTCTCAGATGCATTTGGGCAACTTTGTCAGAAATGAGTTTTTTGCCTACAGAGACATGCCTATTTGCGCAGTAGTACAGATTCTGAGTATGTAACTGGGCTTGATGAAATCAGCATTTCTCTTGCTTCCCTGTGCGTAGGGAAGCTCAGTTTTAGTCACAGTAGCTCCCACAAGTGTCTCCTCAGTGTGTTCCCATTTCCTTAGAAACAGTGTATTTGCTGGGAGAAAAGTGCATTACTGTGTGCTTTCACCGTTCAGCAAATACATGTGTAGAAGCACAGCGCTAGCAGAAACGAACGTTTCTCGACCTTTTCTAACTCAAGGAACAAGTTGCACACTTCTGGGATGCATTTGGGCAACTTTGTCAGAAATGTGTTTTTTGCCTACAGAGAAGTACAGATTCTGAGTATGTAACTGGGCTTGATGAAATCAGCATTTCTCTTGCTTCTCTGTGCGTAGGGAAGCTCAGTTTTAGTCACAGTAGCTCCCACAAGTGTCTCCTCAGTGTGTTCCCAGTTCCTTAGAAACAGTGTATTTGCTGGGAGAAAAGTGCATTACTGTGCGCTTTCACCGTTCAGCAAATACATGTGTAGAAGCACAGCGCTAGCAGAAACGACCGTTTCTCGACGTTTTCTAACTCAGGGAACAAGTTGCACACTTCTGAGGTGCAGTTGGGTAACTTTGTCAGAAATGAGTTTTTTGCCTACAGAGACATGCCTATTTACGCAGTAGTACAGATTCTGAGTATGTAACTGGGCTTGATGAAATCAGCATTTCTCTTGCTTCCCTGTGCGTAGGGAAGCTCAGTTTTAGTCACAGTAGCTCCCACAAGTGTCTCCTCAGTGTGTTCCTATTTCCGTAGAAACAGTATATTTGCTGGGAGAAAAGTGAATTACTGTGCGCTTTCACCGTTCAGCAAATACATGTGTAGAAGCACAGCGCTAGCAGATACGACCGTTTCTCGACGTTTTCTAACTCAGGGAACAAGTTGCACACTTCTGAGATGCATTTGGGCAACTTTGACAGAAATGAGTTTTTTGCCTACAGAGACATGCCTATTTGCGCAGTAGTACAGATTCTGAGTATGTAACTGGGCTTGATGAAATCAGCATTTCTCTTCCTTCCCTGTGCGTAGGAAAGCTCAGTTTTAGTCACAGTAGCTCCCACAAGTGTCTCCTCAGTGTGTTCCCGTTTCCTTAGAAACAGTGTTTTTGCTGGGAGAAAAGTGCATTACTGTGCGCTTTCACCGTTCAGCAAATACATGTATAGAAGCACAGCGCTAGCAGAAACGAACGTTTCTCGACGTTTTCTAACTCAGGGAACAAGTTGCACACTTCTGAGATGCATTTGGGCAACTTTGTCAGAAATGAGTTTTTTGCCTACAGATTCATGCCTATTTGCGCAGTAGTACAGATTCTGAGTATGTAACTGGGCTTGATGAAATCAGCATTTCTCTTGCTTCCCTGTGCGTAGGGAAGCTCAGTTTTAGTCACAGTAGCTCCCACAAGTGTCTCCTCAGTGGGTTCCCATTTCCTTAGAAACAGTGTATTTGCTGGGAGAAAAGTGCATTACTGTGCGCTTTCACCGTTCAGCAAATACATGTGTAGAAGCACAGCGTTAGCAGATATGACCGTTTCTCGACGTTTTCTAACTCAGGGAACAAGTTGCACACTTCTGAGATGCATTTGGGCAACTTTGTCAGAAATGAGTTTTTTGCCTACAGAGACATGCCTATTTGCCCAGTAGTACAGATTCAGAGTATGTAACTGGGCTTGATGAAATCAGAATTTCTCTTGCTTCCCTGGTCGTAGGGAAGCTCAGTTTTAGTCACAGTAGCTCCCAAAAGTGTCTCCTCAGTGTGTTCCCATTTCCTTAGAAACAGTGTATTTGCTGGGAGAAAAGTGCATTACTCTGTGCTTTCACCGTTCAGCAAATACATGTGTAGAAGCACAGCGCTGGGGGAAACGACTGTTTCTCGACGTTTTCTAACTCAGGGAACAAGTTGCACACTTCTGAGATTCATTTGGGCAACTTTGTCAGAAATGAGTTTTTTGCCTACAGAGACATGCCTATTTGCGCAGTAGTACAGATTGTGAGTATGTAACTGGGCTTGATGAAATCAGCATTTCTCTTGCTTCCCTGTGCGTAGGGAAGCTCAGTTTTAATCACAGTAGCTCCCACAAGTGTCTCCTCAGTGTGTTCCCATTTCCTTAGAAACAGTGTATTTGCTGGGAGAAAAGTGCATTACTGTGCGCTTTCACCGTTCAGCAAATACATGTGTAGAAGCACAGCGCTAACAGAAACGAACGTTTCTCGACGTTTTCTAACTCAGGGAACAAGTTGCACACTTCTGAGATGCATTTGGGCAACTTTGTCAGAAATGAGTTTTTTGCCTACAGAGACATGCCTATTTGGCAGTAGTACAGATTCTGAGTATGCAACTGGGCTTGATGAATTCAGCATTTCTCTTGCTTCCCTGTGCATAGGGAAGCTCAGTTTTAGTCACAGTAGCTCCCACAAGTGTCTCCTCAGTGTGTTCCCATTTCCTTAGAAACAGTGTATTTGCTGGGAGAAAAGTGCATTAGTGTGCGCTTTCACCGTTCAGCAAATACATGTGTAGAAGCACAGCGCTAGCAGAAACGAACGTTTCTCCACGTTTTCTAACTCAGGGAACAAGTTGCACAGTTCTGAGATGCATTTGGGCAACTTTGTCAGAAATGAGTTTTTTGCCTAGAGAGACATGCCTATTTGCGCAGTAGTACAGATTCTGAGTATGTAACTGGGCTTGATGAAATCAGCATTTCTCTTGCTTCCCTGTGCGTAGGGAAGCTCAGTTTTAGTCACAGTAGCGCCCACAAGTGTCTCCTCAGTGTGTTCCCATTTCCTTAGAAACAGTGTATTTGCTGGGAGAAAAGTGCATTACTGTGCGCTTTCACCGTTCAGCAAATACATGTGTAGAAGCACAGCGCTAGCAGAAACAAACGTTTCTCGACGTTTTCTAACTCAGGGAACAAGTTGCACACTTCTGAGATGCATTTGGGCAACTTTGTCAGAAATGAGTTTTTTGCCTAAAGAGACATGCCTATTTGCGCAGTAGTAGAGATTCTGAGTATGTAACTGGGCTTGATGAAATCAGCATTTCTCTTGCTTCCCTGTGCGTAGCGAAGCTCAGGTTTAGTCACAGTAGCTCCCACAAGTGTCTCCTCAGTGTGTTCCCATTTCCTTAGAAACAGTGTATTTGCTGGGAGGAAAGTGCATTACTGTGCGCTTTCATCGTTCAGCAAATACATGTGTAGAAGCACAGCGCTAGCAGATACGACCCTTTCTCGACGTTTTCTAACTCAGGGAACAAGTTGCACACTTCTGAGATGCATTTGGGCAACTTTGACAGAAATGAGTTTTTTGCCTACAGAGACATGCCTATTTGCGCAGTAGTACAGATTCTGAGTTTGTAACTGGGCTTGATGAAATCAGCATTTCTCTTGCTTCCCTGTGCATAGGGAAGCTCAGTTTTAGTCACAGTAGCTCCCACAAGTGTCTCCTCAGTGTGTTCCCATTTCCTTAGAAACAGTGTATTTGCTGGGAGAAAAGTGCATTACTGTGCGCTTTCACCGTTCAGCAAATACATGTGTAGAAGCACAGCGCTAGCAGATACGACCGTTTCTCGACGTTTTCTAACTCAGGGAACAAGTTGCACACTTCTGAGATGCATTTGGGCAACTTTGACAGAAATGAGTTTTTTGCCTACAGAGACATGCCTATTTGCGCAGTAGTACAGATTCTGAGTATGTAACTGGGCTTGATGAAATCAGCATTTCTCTTGCTTCCCTGTGCGTAGGGAAGCTCAGTTTTAGTCACAGTAGCTCCCACAAGTGTCTCCTCAGTGTGTTCCCATTTCCTTAGAAACAGTGTTTTTGCTGGGAGAAAAGTGCATTACTGTGCGCTTTCACCGTTCAGCAAATACATGTGTAGAAGCACAGCGTTAGCAGATATGACCGTTTCTCGACGTTTTCTAACTCAGGGAACAAGTTGCACACTTCTGAGATGCATTTGGGCAACTTTGTCAGAAATGAGTTTTTTGCCTACAGAGACATGCCTATTTGCGCCGTAGCACAGATTCTGAGTATGTAACTGGGCTTGATGAAATCAGCATTTCTCTTACTTCCCTGTGCGTAGGGAAGCTCAGTTTTAGTCACAGTAGCTCCCACAAGTGTCTCCTCAGTGTGTTCCCATTTCCTTAGAAACAGTGTATTTGCTGGGAGAAAAGTGCATTACTGTGCGCTTTCACCGTTCAGCAAATACATGTGTAGAAGCACAGCGCTAGCAGAAACGAACGTTTCTCCACGTTTTCTAACTCAGGGAACAAGTTGCACAGTTCTGAGATGCATTTGGGCAACTTTGTCAGAAATGAGTTTTTTGCCTAGAGAGACATGCCTATTTGCGCAGTAGTACAGATTCTGAGTATGTAACTGGGCTTGATGAAATCAGCATTTTTCTTGCTTCCCTGTGCGTAGGGAAGCTCAGTTTTAGTCACAGTAGCGCCCACAAGTGTCTCCTCAGTGTGTTCCCATTTCCTTAGAAACAGTGTATTTCCTGGGAGAAAATTGCATTACTGTGCGCTTTCACCGTTCAGCAAATACATGTGTAGAAGCACAGCGCTGGCAGAAACGAACGTTTCTCGACGTTTTCTAACTCAGGGAACAAGTTGCACACTTCTGAGATGCATTTGGGCAACTTTGTCAGAAATGAGTTTTTTGCCTACAGAGACATGCCTATTTGCGCAGTAGTACAGATTCTGAGTATGTAACTGGGCTTGATGAAATCAGCATTTCTCTTGTTTCCCTGTGGGTAGGGAAGCTCAGTTTTAGTCACAGTAGCTCCCACTTGTGTCTCCTCAGTGTGTTCCCATTTCCTTAGAAACAGTGTATTTGCTGGGAGAAAAGTGCATTACTGTGCGCTTTCACCGTTCAGCAAATACATGTGTAGAAACACAGCGCTAGCAGAAACGAACGGTTCTCGACGTTTTCTAACTCAGGGAACAAGTTGCACACTTCTGAGATGCATTTGGGCAACTTTGTCTGAAATGAGTTTTTTGCCTACAGAGAAGTACAGATTCTGAGTATGTAACTGGGCTTGATGAAATCAGCATTTCTCTTGCTTCCCTGTGCGTAGGGAAGCTCAGTTTTAGTCACAGTAGCTCCCACAAGTGTCTCCTCAGTGTGTTCCCATTTCCGTAGAAACAGTGTATTTGCTGGGAGAAAAGTGCATTACTGTGCGCTTTCACCGTTCAGCAAATACATGTGTAGAAGCACAGCGCTAGCAGAAACAAACGTTTCTCGACGTTTTCTAACTCAGGGAACAAGTTGCACACTTCTGAGATGCATTTGGGCAACTTTGACAGAAATGAGTTTTTTGCCTACAGAGACATGCCTATTTGCGCAGTAGTACAGATTCTGAGTTTGTAACTGGGCTTGATGAAATCAGCATTTCTCTTGCTTCCCTGTGCGTAGGGAAGCTCAGTTTTAGTCACAGTAGCTCCCACAAGTGTCTCCTCAGTGTGTTCCCATTTCCTTAGAAACAGTGTATTTGCTGGGAGAAAAGTGCATTACTGTGCGCTTTCACCGTTCAGCAAATACATGTGTAGAAGCACAGCGCTAGCAGATACGACCGTTTCTCGACGTTTTCTAACTCAGGGAACAAGTTGCACACTTCTGAGATGCATTTGGGCAACTTTGTCAGAAATGAGTTTTTTGCCTACAGAGACATCCCTATTTGCGCAGTAGTACAGATTCTGAGTATGTAACTGGGCTTGATGAAATCAGAATTTCTCTTGCTTCCCTGTGCGTAGGGAAGCTCAGTTTTAGTCACAGTAGCTCCCACAAGTGTCTCCTCAGTGTGTTCCCATTTCCTTAGAAACAGTGTTTTTGCTTGGAGAAAAGTGCATTACTGTGCGCTTTCATCGTTCAGCAAATACATGTGTAGAAGCACAGCGTTAGCAGATATGACCGTTTCTCGACGTTTTCTAACTCAGGGAACAAGTTGCACACTTCTGAGATGCATTTGGGCAACTTTGTCAGAAATGAGTTTTTTGCCTACAGAGACATGCCTATTTGCGCAGTAGCACAGATTCTGAGTATGTAACTGGGCTTGATGAAATCAGCATTTCTCTTGCTTCCCTGTGCGTAGGGAAGCTCAGTTTTAGTCACAGTAGCTCCCACAAGTGTCTCCTCACTGTGTTCCCATTTCCTTAGAAACAGTGTATTTGCTGGTAGAAAAGTGCATTACTGTGCGCTTTCACCGTTCAGCAAATACATGTGTAGAAGCACAGCGCTAGCAGAAACGAATGTTTCTCGACGTTTTCTAACTCAGGGAACAAGTTGCACACTTCTGGGATGCATTAGGGCAACATTGTCAGAAATGAGTTTTTTGCCTACAGAGACATGCCTATTTGCGCAGTAGTACAGATTCTGAGTATGTAACTTGGCTTGATGAAATCATCATTTCTCTTGCTTCCCTGTGCGTAGGGAAGCTCAGTTTTAGTCACAGTAGCTCCCACAAGTGTCTCCTTAGTGTGTTCCCATTTCCTTAGAAACAGTGTATTTGCTGGGAGAAAAGTGCATTACTGTGAGCATTCACCGTTCAGCAAATACATGTGTAGAAGCACAGCTCTAGCAGAAAAGACCGTTTCTCGACGTTTTCTAACTCAGAGTACAAGTTGCACACTTCTGAGATGCCTTTGGGCAACTTTGTCAGATGAGTTTTTTGCCTACAGAGACATGCCTATTCGCGCAGTAGTACAGATTCTGAGTATGTAATTGGGCTTGATGAAATCAGCATTTCTCTTGCTTCCCTGTGCGTAGGGAAGCTCAGTTTTAGTCACAGTAGCTCCCACAAGTGTCTCCTCAGTGTGTTCCCATTTCCTTAGAAACAGTGTATTTGCTGGGAGAAAAGTGCATTACTGTGCGCTTTCACCGTTCAGCAAATGCATGTGTAGAAGCACAGCGCTAGCAGAAACGAAAGTTTCTCGAAGTTTTCTAAATCAGGGAACAAGTTGCACACTTCTGAGATGCATTTGGGCAACTTTGTCAGAAATGAGTTTTTTGCCTACAGATTCATGCCTATTTGCGCAGTAGTACAGATTCTGAGTATGTAACTGGGCTTGATGAAATCAGCATTTCTCTTGCTTCCCTGTGCGTAGCGAAGCTCAGTTTTAGTCACAGTAGCTCCCACAAGTGTCTTCTCAGTGTGTTCCCATTTCCTTAGAAACAGTGTATTTGCTGGGAGAAAAGTGCATTACTGTGCGCTTTCACCGTTCACAAATACATGTGTAGAAGCACAGCGTTAGAAGATATGACCGTTTCTCGACGTTTTCTAAATCAGGGAACAAGTTGCACACTTCTGAGATGCATTTGGGCAACTTTGTCAGAAATGAGTTTTTTGCCTACAGAGACATGCCTATTTGCGCAGTAGTACAGATTCTGAGTATGTAACTGGGCTTGATGAAATCAGCATTTCTCTTGCTTCCCTGTGCGTAGGGAAGCTCAGTTTTAGTCACAGTAGCTCCCACAAGTGTCTCCTCAGTGTGTTCCCATTTCCTTAGAAACAGTGTATTTGCTGGGAGAAAAGTGCATCACTGTGCGCTTTCACCGTTCAGCAAATACATGTGTAGAAGCACAGCGCTAGCAGAAACGAACGTTTCTCGACGTTTTCTAACTCATGGAACAAGTTGCACACTTCTGAGATTCATTTGGGCAACTTTGTCAGAAATGAGTTTTTTGCCTACAGATTCATGCCTATTTGCGCAGTAGTACAGATTCTGAGTATGTAACTGGGCTTGATGAAATCAGCATTTCTCTTGCTTCCCTGTGCGTAGGGAAGCTCAGTTTTAGTCACAGTAGCTCCCACAAGTGTCTCCTCAGTGTGTTCCCATTTCCTTAGAAACAGTGTATTTGCTGGGAGAAAAGTGCATTACTGTGCGCTTTCACCGTTCAGCAAATACATGTGTAGAAGCACAGCGCTAGCAGAAACAAACGTTTCTCGACGTTTTCTAACTCAGGGAACAAGTTGCACACTTCTGAGATGCATTTGGGCAACTTTGTCAGAAATGAGTTTTTTGCCTAAAGAGACATGCCTATTTGCGCAGTAGTAGAGATTCTGAGTATGTAACTGGGCTTGATGAAATCAGCATTTCTCTTGCTTCCCTGTGCGTAGCGAAGCTCAGGTTTAGTCACAGTAGCTCCCACAAGTGTCTCCTCAGTGTGTTCCCATTTCCTTAGAAACAGTGTATTTGCTGGGAGAAAAGTGCATTACGGTGCGCTTTCATCGTTCAGCAAATACATGTGTAGAAGCACAGCGCTAGCAGATACGACCCTTTCTCGACGTTTTCTAACTCAGGGAACAAGTTGCACACTTCTGAGATGCATTTGGGCAACTTTGACAGAAATGAGTTTTTTGCCTACAGAGACATGCCTATTTGCGCAGTAGTACAGATTCTGAGTTTGTAACTGGGCTTGATGAAATCAGCATTTCTCTTGCTTCCCTGTGCGTAGGGAAGCTCAGTTTTAGTCACAGTAGCTCCCACAAGTGTCTCCTCAGTGTGTTCCCATTTCCTTAGAAACAGTGTATTTGCTGGGAGAAAAGTGCATTACTGTGCGCTTTCACCGTTCAGCAAATACATGTGTAGAAGCACAGCGCTAGCAGATACGACCGTTTCTCGACGTTTTCTAACTCAGGGAACAAGTTGCACACTTCTGAGATGCATTTGGGCAACTTTGACAGAAATGAGTTTTTTGCCTACAGAGACATGCCTATTTGCGCAGTAGTACAGATTCTGAGTATGTAACTGGGCTTGATGAAATCAGCATTTCTCTTGCTTCCCTGTGCGTAGGGAAGCTCAGTTTTAGTCACAGTAGCTCCCACAAGTGTCTCCTCAGTGTGTTCCCATTTCCTTAGAAACAGTGTTTTTGCTGGGAGAAAAGTGCATTACTGTGCGCTTTCACCGTTCATCAAATACATGTGTAGAAGCACAGCGCTAGCAGAAACAAATGTTTCTCGACGTTTTCTAACTCAGGGAACAAGTTGCACACTTCTGAGATGCATTTGGGCAACTTTGTCAGAAATGAGTTTTTTGCCTAAAGAGACATGCCTATTTGCGCAGTAGTAGAGATTCTGAGTATGTAACTGGGCTTGATGAAATCAGCATTTCTCTTGCTTCCCTGTGCGTAGCGAAGCTCAGGTTTAGTCACAGTAGCTCCCACAAGTGTCTCCTCAGTGTGTTCCCATTTCCTTAGAAACAGTGTATTTGCTGGGAGAAAAGTGCATTACTGTGTGCTTTCATCGTTCAGCAAATACATGTGTAGAAGCACAGCGCTAGCAGATACGACCCTTTCTCGACGTTTTCTAACACAGGGAACAAGTTGCACACTTCTGAGATGCATTTGGGCAACTTTGACAGAAATGAGTTTTTTGCCTACAGAGACATGCCTATTTGTGCAGTAGTACAGATTCTGAGTATGTAACTTGGCTTGATGAAATCAGCATTTCTCTTGCTTCCCTGTGCGTAGGGAAGCTCAGTTTTAGTCATAGTAGCTCCCACAAGTGTCTCCTCAGTGTGTTCCCATTTCCTTAGAAACAGTGTATTTGCTGGGAGAAAAGTGCATTACTGTGAGCATTCACCGTTCAGCAAATACATGTGTAGAAGCACAGCTCTAGCAGAAAAGACCGTTTCTCGACGTTTTCTAACTCAGAGTACAAGTTGCACACTTCTGAGATGCCTTTGGGCAACTTTGTCAGATGAGTTTTTTGCCTACAGAGACATGCCTATTCGCGCAGTAGTACAGATTCTGAGTATGTAATTGGGCTTGATGAAATCAGCATTTCTCTTGCTTCCCTGTGCGTAGGGAAGCTCAGTTTTAGTCACAGTAGCTCCCACAAGTGTCTCCTCAGTGTGTTCCCATTTCCTTAGAAACAGTGTATTTGCTGGGAGAAAAGTGCATTACTGTGCGCTTTCACCGTTCAGCAAATGCATGTGTAGAAGCACAGCGCTAGCAGAAACGAAAGTTTCTCGGCGTTTTCTAAATCAGGGAACAAGTTGCACACTTCTGAGATGCATTTGGGCAACTTTGTCAGAAATGAGTTTTTTGCCTACAGATTCATGCCTATTTGCGCAGTAGTACAGATTCTGAGTATGTAACTGGGCTTGATGAAATCAGCATTTCTCTTGCTTCCCTGTGCGTAGCGAAGCTCAGTTTTAGTCACAGTAGCTCCCACAAGTGTCTTCTCAGTGTGTTCCCATTTCCTTAGAAACAGTGTATTTGCTGGGAGAAAAGTGCATTACTGTGCGCTTTCACCGTTCACAAATACATGTGTAGAAGCACAGCGTTAGAAGATATGACCGTTTCTCGACGTTTTCTAAATCAGGGAACAAGTTGCACACTTCTGAGATGCATTTGGGCAACTTTGTCAGAAATGAGTTTTTTGCCTACAGAGACATGCCTATTTGCGCAGTAGTACAGATTCTGTGTATGTAACTGGGCTTGATGAAATCAGCATTTCTCTTGCTTCCCTGTGCGTAGGGAAGCTCAGTTTTAGTCACAGTAGCTCCCACAAGTGTCTCCTCAGTGTGTTCCCATTTCCTTAGAAACAGTGTATTTGCTGGGAGAAAAGTGCATCACTGTGCGCTTTCACCGTTCAGCAAATACATGTGTAGAAGCACAGCGCTAGCAGAAACGACCGTTTCTCGACGTTTTCTAACTCAGGGAACAAGTTGCACACTTCTGAGATGCATTTGGGCAACTTTGTCAGAAATGAGTTTTTTGCCTACAGATTCATGCCTATTTGCGCAGTAGTACAGATTCTGAGTATGTAACTGGGCTTGATGAAATCAGCATTTCTCTTGCTTCCCTGTGCGTAGGGAAGCTCAGTTTTAGTCACAGTAGCTCCCACAAGTGTCTCCTCAGTGGGTTCCCATTTCCTTAGAAACAGTGTATTTGCTGGGAGAAAAGTGCATTACTGTGCGCTTTCACCGTTCAGCAAATACATGTGTAGAAGCACAGCGCTAGCAGAAACAAACGTTTCTCGACGTTTTCTAACTCAGGGAACAAGTTGCACACTTCTGAGATGCATTTGGGCAACTTGTCAGAAATGAGTTTTTGGCCTAAAGAGACATGCCTATTTGCGCAGTAGTAGAGATTCTGAGTATGTAACTGGGCTTGATGAAATCAGCATTTCTCTTGCTTCCCTGTGCGTAGCGAAGCTCAGGTTTACTCACAGTAGCTCCCACAAGTGTCTCCTCAGTGTGTTCCCATTTCCTTAGAAACAGTGTATTTGCTGGGAGAAAAGTGCATTACGGTGCGCTTTCATCGTTCAGCAAATACATGTGTAGAAGCACAGCGCTAGCAGATACGACCCTTTCTCGACGTTTTCTAACTCAGGGAACAAGTTGCACACTTCTGAGATGCATTTGGGCAACTTTGACAGAAATGAGTTTTTTGCCTACAGAGACATGCCTATTTGCGCAGTAGTACAGATTCTGAGTTTGTAACTGGGCTTGATGAAATCAGCATTTCTCTTGCTTCCCTGTGCGTAGGGAAGCTCAGTTTTAGTCACAGTAGCTCCCACAAGTGTCTCCTCAGTGTGTTCCCATTTCCTTAGAAACAGTGTATTTGCTGGGAGAAAAGTGCATTACTGTGCGCTTTCACCGTTCAGCAAATACATGTGTAGAAGCACAGCGCTAGCAGATACGACCGTTTCTCGACGTTTTCTAACTCAGGGAACAAGTTGCACACTTCTGAGATGCATTTGGGCAACTTTGACAGAAATGAGTTTTTTGCCTACAGAGACATGCCTATTTGCGCAGTAGTACAGATTCTGAGTATGTAACTGGGCTTGATGAAATCAGCATTTCTCTTGCTTCCCTGTGCGTAGGGAAGCTCAGTTTTAGTCACAGTAGCTCCCACAAGTGTCTCCTCAGTGTGTTCCCATTTCCTTAGAAACAGTGTTTTTGCTGGGAGAAAAGTGCATTACTGTGCGCTTTCACCGTTCAGCAAATACATGTGTAGAAGCACAGCGCTAGCAGAAACAAACGTTTCTCGACGTTTTCTAACTCAGGGAACAAGTTGCACACTTCTGACATGCATTTGGGCAACTTTGACAGAAATGAGTTTTTTGCCTAAAGAGACATGCCTATTTGCGCAGTAGTAGAGATTCTGAGTATGTAACTGGGCTTGATGAAATCAGCATTTCTCTTGCTTCCCTGTGCATAGCGAAGCTCAGGTTTAGTCACAGTAGCTCCCACAAGTGTCTCCTCAGTGTGTTCCCATTTCCTTAGAAACAGTGAATTTGCTGGGAGAAAAGTGCATTACTGTGTGCTTTCATCGTTCAGCAAATACATGTGTAGAAGCACAGCGCTAGCAGATACGACCCTTTCTCGAAGTTTTCTAACTCAGGGAACAAGTTGCACACTTCTGAGATGCATTTGGGCAACTTTGACAGAAATGAGTTTTTTGCCTACAGAGACATGCCTATTTGCGCAGTAGTACAGATTCTGAGTATGTAACTGGGCTTGATGAAATCAGCATTTCTCTTGCTTCCCTGTGCGTAGGGAAGCTCAGTTTTAGTCACAGTAGCTCCCACAAGTGTCTCCTCAGTGTGTTCCCATTTCCTTAGAAACAGTGTATTTGCTGGGAGAAAAGTGCATTACTGTGCGCTTTCACCGTTCAGCAAATACATGTGTAGAAGCACAGCGCTAGCAGATACGACCGTTTCTCGACTTTTTCTAACTCAGGGAACAAGTTGCACACTTCTGGGATGCATTAGGGCAACATTGTCAGTAATGAGTTTTTTGCCTACAGAGACATGCCTATTTGCGCAGTAGTACAGATTCTGAGTATGTAACTTGGATTGATGAAATCAGCATTTCTCTTGCTTCCCTGTGCGTAGGGAAGCTCAGTTTTAGTCACAGTAGCTCCCACAAGTGTCTCCTCAGTGTGTTCCCATTTCCTTAGAAACAGTGTATTTGCTGGGAGAAAAGTGCATTACTGTGCGCTTTCACCGTTCAGCAAATACATGTGTAGAAGCACAGCGTTAGCAGATATGACCGTTTCTCGACGTTTTCTAACTCAGGGAACAAGTTGCACACTTCTGAGATGCATTTGGGCAACTTTGTCAGAAATGAGTTTTTTGCCTACAGAGACATGCCTATTTGCGCAGTAGTACAGATTCTGAGTATGTAATTAGGCTTGATGAAATCAGCATTTCTCTTGCTTCCCTGTGCGTAGGGAACCTCAGTTTTAGTCACAGTAGGTCCCACAAGTGTCTCCTCAGTGTGTTCCCATTTCCTTAGAAACAGTGTATTTGCTGGGAGAAAAGTGCATTACTGTGCGCTTTCACCGTTCAGCAAATACATGTGTAGAAGCACAGCGTTAGCAGATATGACCGTTTCTCGACATTTTCTAACTCAGGGTACAAGTTGCACACTTCTGAGATGCATTTGGGCAACTTTTTCAGAAATGAGTTTTTTGCCTACAGAGATATGCCTGTTTGCACAGTAGTACAGATTCTGAGTATGTAACTAGGCTTGATGAAATCAGCATTTCTCTTGCTTCCCTGTGCGTAGCGAAGCTCAGTTTTAGTCACAGTAGCTCCCACAAGTGTCTTCTCAGTGTGTTCCCATTTCCTTAGAAACAGTGTATTTGCTGGGAGAAAAGTGCATTACTGTGCGCTTTCACCGTTCACAAATACATGTGTAGAAGCACAGCGTTAGAAGATATGACCGTTTCTCGACGTTTTCTAAATCAGGGAACAAGTTGCACACTTCTGAGATGCATTTGGGCAACTTTGTCAGAAATGAGTTTTTTGCCTACAGAGACATGCCTATTTGCGCAGTAGTACAGATTCTGTGTATGTAACTGGGCTTGATGAAATCAGCATTTCTCTTGCTTCCCTGTGCGTAGGGAAGCTCAGTTTTAGTCACAGTAGCTCCCACAAGTGTCTCCTCAGTGTGTTCCCATTTCCTTAGAAACAGTGTATTTGCTGGGAGAAAAGTGCATCACTGTGCGCTTTCACCGTTCAGCAAATACATGTGTAGAAGCACAGCGCTAGCAGAAACGACCGTTTCTCGACGTTTTCTAACTCAGGGAACAAGTTGCACACTTCTGAGATGCATTTGGGCAACTTTGTCAGAAATGAGTTTTTTGCCTACAGATTCATGCCTATTTGCGCAGTAGTACAGATTCTGAGTATGTAACTGGGCTTGATGAAATCAGCATTTCTCTTGCTTCCCTGTGCGTAGGGAAGCTCAGTTTTAGTCACAGTAGCTCCCACAAGTGTCTCCTCAGTGGGTTCCCATTTCCTTAGAAACAGTGTATTTGCTGGGAGAAAAGTGCATTACTGTGCGCTTTCACCGTTCAGCAAATACATGTGTAGAAGCACAGCGCTAGCAGAAACAAACGTTTCTCGACGTTTTCTAACTCAGGGAACAAGTTGCACACTTCTGAGATGCATTTGGGCAACTTTGTCAGAAATGAGTTTTTTGCCTAAAGAGACATGCCTATTTGCGCAGTAGTAGAGATTCTGAGTATGTAACTGGGCTTGATGAAATCAGCATTTCTCTTGCTTCCCTGTGCGTAGGGAAGCTCAGTTTTAGTCACAGTAGCTCCCACAAGTGTCTCCTCAGTGTGTTCCCATTTCCTTAGAAACAGTGTATTTGCTGGGAGAAAAGTGCATTAATGTGCGCTTTCACCGTTCAGCAAATACATGTGTAGAAGCACAGCGCTAGCAGATACGACCGTTTCTCGACGTTTTCTAACTCAGGGAACAAGTTGCACACTTCTGAGATGCATTTGGGCAACTTTGACAGAAATGAGTTTTTTGCCTACAGAGACATGCCTATTTGCGCAGTAGTACAGATTCTGAGTATGTAACTGGGCTTGATGAAATCAGCATTTCTCTTGCTTCCCTGTGCGTAGGGAAGCTCAGTTTTAGTCACAGTAGCTCCCACAAGTGTCTCCTCAGTGTGTTCCCATTTCCTTAGATACAGTGTTTTTGCTGGGAGAAAAGTGCATTACTGTGCGCTTTCACCGTTCAGCAAATACATGTGTAGAAGCACAGCGCTAGCAGAAACAAACGTTTCTCGACGTTTTCTAACTCAGGGAACAAGTTGCACACTTCTGACATGCATTTGGGCAACTTTGACAGAAATGAGTTTTTTGCCTAAAGAGACATGCCTATTTGCGCAGTAGTAGAGATTCTGAGTATGTAACTGGGCTTGATGAAATCAGCATTTCTCTTGCTTCCCTGTGCATAGCGAAGCTCAGGTTTAGTCACAGTAGCTCCCACAAGTGTCTCCTCAGTGTGTTCCCATTTCCTTAGAAACAGTGTATTTGCTGGGAGAAAAGTGCATTACTGTGTGCTTTCATCGTTCAGCAAATACATGTGTAGAAGCACAGCGCTAGCAGATACGACCCTTTCTCGACGTTTTCTAACTCAGGGAACAAGTTGCACACTTCTGAGATGCATTTGGGCAACTTTGACAGAAATGAGTTTTTTGCCTACAGAGACATGCCTATTTGCACAGTAGTACAGATTCTGAGTATGTAACTAGGCTTGATGAAATCAGCATTTCTCTTGCTTCACTGTGCGTAGGGAAGCTCAGTTTTAGTCACAGTAGGTCCCACAAGTGTCTCCTCAGTGTGTTCCCAGTTCCTTAGAAACAGTGTATTTGCTGGGAGAAAAGTGCATTACTTGCGCTTTCACCGTTCAGCAAATACATGTGTAGAAGCACAGCGCTAGCAGAAACGAACGTTTCTCGAGGTTTTCTAACTCAGGGAACAAGTTGCACACTTCTGAGATGCATTTGGGCAACTTTGTCAGAAATGAGTTTTTTGCCTACAGATTCATGCCTATTTGCGTAGTAGTACAGATTCTGAGTATGTAACTGGGCTTGATGAAATCAGCATTTCTCTTGCTTCCCTGTGCGTAGGGAAGCTCAGTTTTAGTCACAGTAGCTCCCACAAGTGTCTCCTCAGTGTGTTCCCATTTCCTTAGAAACAGTGTTTTTGCTGGGAGAAAAGTGCATTACTGTGCGCTTTCACCGTTCAGCAAATACATGTGTAGAAGCACAGCGTTAGCAGATATGACCGTTTCTCGACGTTTTCTAACTCAGGGAACAAGTTGCACACTTCTGAGATGCATTTGGGCAACTTTGTCAGAAATGAGTTTTTTGCCTACAGAGACATGCCTATTTGCGCAGTAGTACAGATTCTGAGTATGTAACTGGGCTTGATGAAATCAGCATTTCTCTTGCTTCCCTGTGCGTAGGGAAGCTCAGTTTTAGTCACAGTAGCTCCCACAAGTGTCTCCTCAGTGTGTTCCCATTTCCTTGGAAACAGTGTATTTGCTGGTAGAAAAGTGCATTACTGTGCGCTTTCACCGTTCAGCAAATACATGTGTAGAAGCACAGCGCTAGCAGAAACGAATGTTTCTCGACGTTTTCTAACTCAGGGAACAAGTTGCACACTTCTGGGATGCATTAGGGCAGCATTGTCAGAAATGAGTTTTTTGCCTACAGAGACATGCCTATTTGCGCAGTAGTACAGATTCTGAGTATGTAACTGGGCTTGATGAAATCAGCATTTCTCTTGCTTCCCTGTGCGTAGGGAAGCTCAGTTTTAGTCACAGTAGCTCCCACAAGTGTCTCCTCAGTGTGTTCCAATTTACTTAGAAACAGTGTATTTGCTGGGAGAAAAGTGCATTACTGTGAGCATTCACCGTTCAGCAAATACATGTGTAGAAGCACAGCTCTAGCAGAAAAGACCGTTTCTCGACGTTTTCTAACTCAGAGAAAAAGGTGCACACTTCTGAGATGCCTTTGGGCAACTTTGTCAGATGAGTTTTTTGCCTACAGAGACATGCCTATTCGCGCAGTAGTACAGATTCTGAGTATGTAACTGGGCTTGATGAAATCAGCATTTCTCTTGCTTCCCTGTGCGTAGCGAAGCTCAGTTTTAGTCACAGTAGCTCCCACAAGTGTCTTCTCAGTGTGTTCCCATTTCCTTAGAAACAGTGTATTTGCTGGGAGAAAAGTGCATTACTGTGCGCTTTCACCGTTCACAAATACATGTGTAGAAGCACAGCGTTAGAAGATATGACCGTTTCTCGACGTTTTCTAAATCAGGGAACAAGTTGCACACTTCTGAGATGCATTTGGGCAACTTTGTCAGAAATGAGTTTTTTGCCTACAGAGACATGCCTATTTGTGCAGTAGTACAGATTCTGAGTATGTAACTGGGCTTGATGAAATCAGCATTTCTCTTGCTTCCCTGTGCGTAGGGAAGCTCAGTTTTAGTCACAGTAGCTCCCACAAGTGTCTCCTCAGTGTGTTCCCATTTCCTTAGAAACAGTGTATTTGCTGGGAGAAAAGTGCATTACTGTGTGCTTTCACCGTTCAGCAAATACATGTGTAGAAGCACAGCGCTAGCATAAACGAAAGTTTCTCGACGTTTTCTAACTCAGGGAACAAGTTGCACACTTCTGAGATTCATTTGGGCAACTTTGTCAGAAATGAGTTTTTTGCCTACAGATTCATACCTATTTGCGCAGTAGTACAGATTCTGAGTATGTAACTGGGCTTGATGAAATCAGCATTTCTCTTGCTTCCCTGTGCGTAGGGAAGCTCAGTTTTAGTCACAGTAGCTCCCACAAGTGTCTCCTCAGTGTGTTCCCATTTCCTTAGAAACAGTGTATTTGCTGGGAGAAAAGTGCATTACTGTGCGCTTTCACCGTTCAGCAAATACATGTGTAGAAGCACAGCGTTAGCAGATATGACCGTTTCTCGACATTTTCTAACTCAGGGTACAAGTTGCACACTTCTGAGATGCATTTGGGCAACTTTTTCAGAAATGAGTTTTTTGCCTACAGAGATATGCCTGTTTGCACAGTAGTACAGATTCTGAGTATGTAACTAGGCTTGATGAAATCAGCATTTCTCTTGCTTCCCTGTGCGTAGGGAATCTCAGTTTTAGTCACAGTAGGTCCCACAAGTGTCTCCTCAGTGTGTTCCCAGTTCCTTAGAAACAGTGTATTTGCTGGGAGAAAAGTGCATTACTGTGCGCTTTCACCGTTCAGCAAATACATGTGTAGAAGCACAGCGCTAGCAGAAACGAACGTTTCTCGAGGTTTTCTAACTCAGGGAACAAGTTGCACACTTCTGAGATGCATTTGGGCAACTTTGTCAGAAATGAGTTTTTTGCCTACAGATTCATGCCTATTTGCGTAGTAGTACAGATTCTGAGTATGTAACTGGGCTTGATGAAATCAGCATTTCTCTTGCTTCCCTGTGCGTAGGGAAGCTCAGTTTTAGTCACAGTAGCTCCCACAAGTGTCTCCTCAGTGTGTTCCCATTTCCTTAGAAACAGTGTATTTGCTGGGAAAAATTGCATTACTGTGCGCTTTCACCGTTCAGCAAATACATGTGTAGAAGCACAGCGTTAGCAGATATGACCGTTTCTCGACGTTTTCTAACTCAGGGAACTATTTGCACACTTCTGAGATGCATTTGGGCAACTTTGTCAGAAATGAGTTTTTTGCCTACAGAGATATGCCTATTTGCGCAGTAGTACATATTCTGAGTATGTAACTGGGCTTGATGAAATCAGCATTTCTCTTGCTTCCCTGTGCGTAGGGAAGCTCAGTTTTAGTCACAGTAGCTCCCACAAGTGTCTCCTCAGTGTGTTCCCATTTCCTTAGAAAGAGTGTATTTGCTGGGAGAAAAGTGCATTACTGTGCGCTTTCACCGTTCAGCAAATACATGTGTAGAAGCACAGCGCTAGCAGAAACGAACGTTTCTCGACGTTTTCTAACTCAGGGAACAAGTTGCACACTTCTGAGATGCATTTGGGCAACTTTGTCAGAAATGAGTTTTTTGCCTACAGAGACATGCCTATTTGCGCAGTAGTACAGATTCTGAGTATGTAACTGGGCTGGATGAAATCAGCATTTCTCTTGTTTCCCTGTGCATAGGGAAGCTCAGTTTAGTCACAGTAGTTCCCACAAGTGTCTCCTCAGTGTGTTCCCATTTCCTTAGAAACAGTGTATTTGCTGGGAGAAAAGTGCATCACTTTGTGCTTTCACCGTTCAGCAAATACATGTGTAGAAGCACAGCGCTAGCAGAAACGACCGTTTCTCGACGTTTTCTAACTCAGGGAACAAGTTGAACACTTCTGAGTTGCATTTGGGCAACTTTGTCAGAAATGAGTTTTTTGCCTACAGAGACATGCCTATTTGCGCAGTAGTACAGATTCTGAGTATGTAACTGGGCTTGATGAAATCAGCATTTCTCTTGCTTCCCTGTGCGTAGGGAAGCTCAGTTTTAGTCACAGTAGCTCCCACAAGTGTCTCCTCAGTGTGTTCCCATTTCCTTAGAAACAGTGTATTTGCTGGGAAAAAAGTGCATTACTGTGCGCTTTCACCGTTCAGCAAATACATGTGTAGAAGCACAGCGCTAGCAGAAACGAACGTTTCTCGACGTTTTCTAACTCAGGGAACAAGTTGCACACTTCTGAGATGCATTTGGGCAACTTTGTCAGAAATGAGTTTTTTGCCTACAGAGACATGCCTATTTGCGCAGTAGTACAGATTCTGAGTATGTAACTGGGCTGGATGAAATCAGCATTTCTCTTGTTTCCCTGTGCATAGGGAAGCTCAGTTTAGTCACAGTAGTTCCCACAAGTGTCTCCTCAGTGTGTTCCCATTTCCTTAGAAACAGTGTATTTGCTGGGAGAAAAGTGCATCACTTTGTGCTTTCACCGTTCAGCAAATACATGTGTAGAAGCACAGCGCTAGCAGAAACGACCGTTTCTCGACGTTTTCTAACTCAGGGAACAAGTTGAACACTTCTGAGTTGCATTTGGGCAACTTTGTCAGAAATGAGTTTTTTGCCTACAGAGACATGCCTATTTGCGCAGTAGTACAGATTCTGAGTATGTAACTGGGCTTGATGAAATCAGCATTTCTCTTGCTTCCCTGTGCGTAGGGAAGCTCAGTTTTAGTCACAGTAGCTCCCACAAGTGTCTCCTCAGTGTGTTCCCATTTACTTAGAAACAGTGTATTTGCTGGGAGAAAAGTGCATTACTGTGCGCTTTCACCGTTCAGCAAATACATGTGTAGAAGCACAGCGCTAGCAGAAACGAACGTTTCTCGACGTTTTCTAACTCAGGGAACAAGTTGCACACTTCTGAGGTGCAATTGTGTAACTATCTCAAAAATGAGTTTTTTGCTTACAGAGACATGCCAATTTGCGCAGTAGTACAGATTCTGAGTATGTAACTGGGCTTGATGAAATCAGCATTTCTCTTGCTTCCCTGTGTGTAGGGAAGCTCAGTTTTAGTCACAGTAGCTCCCACAAGTGTCTCCTCAGTGTGTTCCCAGTTCCTTAGAAACAGTGTATTTGCTGGGAGAAAAGTGCATTACTGTGCGCTTTCACCGTTCAGCAAATACATGTGTAGAAGCACAGCGCTAGCAGAAACGACCGTTTCTCGACGTTTTCTAACTCAGGGAACAAGTTGCACACTTCTGAGATGCATTTGGGCAACTTTTTCAGAAATGAGTGTTTTGCCTACAGAGACATGCCTATTTGCGCAGTAGTACAGATTCTGAGTATGTAACTGGGCTTGATGAAATCAGCATTTCTCTTGCTTCCCTCTGCGTAGGGAAGCTCAGTTTTAGTCCCAGTAGCTCCCACAAGTGTCTCCTCAGTGTGTTCCCATTTCCTTAGAAACAGTGTATTTGCTGGGAGAAAAGTGCATTACTGTGCACTTTCACCGTTCAGCAAATACATGTGTAGAAGCACAGCGTTAGCAGATATGACCGTTTCTCGACGTTTTCTAACTCAGGGAACAAGTTGCACACTTCTGAGATGCTTTTGGGCAACTTTGTCAGAAATGAGTTTTTTGCCTACAGAGACATGCCTATTTGCGCAGTAGTACAGATTCTGAGTATGTAACTGGGCTTGATGAAATCAGCATTTCTCTTGCTTCCCTGTGCGTAGGGAAGCTCAGTTTTAGTCACAGTAGCTCCCACAAGTGTCTCCTCAGTGTGTTCCCATTTCCTTAGAAACAGTGTATTTGCTGGTAGAAAAGTGCACTACAGTGCGCTTTCACCGTTCAGCAAATACATGTGTAGAAGCACAGCGCTAGCAGAAACGAACGTTTCTCGACGTTTTCTAACTCAGGGAACAAGTTGCACACTTCTGAGATGCATTTGGGCAACATTGTCAGAAATGAGTTTTTTGCCTACAGAGACATGCCTATTTGCGCAGTAGTACAGATTCTGAGTATGTAACTGGGCTTGATGAAATCAGCATTTCTCTTGCTTCCCTGTGCGTAGGGAAGCTCAGTTTTAGTCACAGTAGCTCCCACAAGTGTCTCCTCAGTGTGTTCCCATTTCCTTAAAAACAGTGTATTTGCTGGGAGAAAAGTGGATTACTGTGAGCTTTCACCGTCCAGCAAATACATGTGTAGAAGCACAGCGCTAGCAGAAAAGACCGTTTCTCGATGTTTTCTAACTCAGAGAACAAGTAGCACACTTCTGAGATGCCTTTGGGCAACTTTGTCAGAAATGAGTTTTTTGCCTACAGAGACATGCCTATTCGCGCAGTAGTACAGATTCTGAGTATGTAATTGGGCTTGATGAAATCAGCATTTCTCTTGCTTCCCTGTGCGTAGGGAAGCTCAGTTTTAGTCCCAGTAGCTCCCACAAGTGTCTCCTCAGTGTGTTCCCATTTCCTTAGAAACAGTGTATTTACTGGGAGAAAAGTGCATTACTGTGCGCTTTCACCGTTCAGCAAATACATGTGTAGAAGCACAGCGTTAGCAGATATGACCGTTTCTCGACGTTTTCTAACTCAGGGAACAAGTTGCACACTTCTGAGATGCTTTTGGGCAACTTTGTCAGAAATGAGTTTTTTGCCTACAGAGACATGCCTATTTGCGCAGTAGTACAGATTCTGAGTATGTAACTGGGCTTGATGAAATCAGCATTTCTCTTGCTTCCCTGTGCGTAGGGAAGCTCAGTTTTAGTCACAGTAGCTCCCACAAGTGTCTCCTCAGTGTGTTCCCATTTCCTTAGAAACAGTGTATTTGCTGGGAGAAAAGTGGATTACTGTGAGCTTTCACCGTCCAGCAAATACATGTGTAGAAGCACAGCGCTAGCAGAAAAGACCGTTTCTCGACGTTTTCTAACTCAGAGAACAAGTAGCACACTTCTGAGATGCCTTTGGGCAACTTTGTCAGAAATGAGTTTTTTGCCTACAGAGACATGCCTATTCGCGCAGTAGTACAGATTCTGAGTATGTAATTGGGCTTGATGAAATCAGCATTTCTCTTGCTTCCCTGTGCGTAGGGAATCTCAGTATTAGTCACAGTAGCTCCCACAAGTTTCTCCTCAGTGTGTTCCCATTTCCTTAGAAACAGTGTATTTGCTGGGAGAAAAGTGGATTACTGTGAGCTTTCACCGTCCAGCAAATACATGTGTAGAAGCACAGCGCTAGCAGAAAATACCGTTTCTCGACGTTTTCTAACTCAGAGAACAAGTAGCACACTTCTGAGATGCCTTTGGGCAACTTTGTCAGAAATGAGTTTTTTGCCTACAGAGACATGCCTATTCGCGCAGTAGTACAGATTCTGAGTATGTAATTGGGCTTGATGAAATCAGCATTTCTCTTGCTTCCCTGTGCGTAGGGAAGCTCAGTTTTAGTCCCAGTAGCTCCCACAAGTGTCTCCTCAGTGTGTTCCCATTTCCTTAGAAACAGTGTATTTGCTGGGAGAAAAGTGCATCACTTTGTGCTTTCACCGTTCAGCAAATACATGTGTAGAAGCACAGCGCTAGCAGAAACGACAGTTTCTCGACGTTTTCTAACTCAGGGAACAAGTTGCACACTTCTGAGTTGCATTTGGGCAACTTTGTCAGAAATGAGTTTTTTGCCTACAGAGACATGCCTATTTGCGCAGTAGTACAGATTCTGAGTATGTAACTGGGCTGGATGAAATCAGCATTTCTCTTGCTTCCCTGTGCATAGGGAAGCTCAGTTTTAGTCCCAGTAGCTCCCACAAGTGTCTCCTCAGTGTGTTCCCCTTTCCTTAGAAACAGTGTATTTGCTGGGAGAAAAGTGCATTACTGTGCGCTTTCACCGTTCAGCAAATACATGTGTAGAAGGACAGCGCTAGCAGAAACGAACGTTTCTCGACGTTTTCTAAATCAGGGAACAAGTTGCACACTTCTGAGATGCATTTGGGCAACTTTGTCAGAAATGAGTTTTTTGCCTACAGAGACATGCCTATTTGCGCAGTAGTACAGATTCTGAGTATGTAACTGGGCTTGATGAAATCAGCATTTCTCTTGCTTCCCTGTGCGTAGGGAAGTTCAGTTTTAGTCACAGTAGCTCCCACAAGTGTCTCCTCAGTGTGTTCCCATTTCCTTAGAAACAGTGTATTTGCTGGGAGAAAAGTGCATTACTGTGCGCTTTCACCGTTCAGCAAATACATGTGTAGGAGCACAGCGCTAGCAGAAATGAATGTTTCTCGACGTTTTCTAACTCAGGGAACAAGTTGCACACTTCTGAGATGCATTTGGGCAACTTTGTCAGAAATGAGTTTTTTGCCTACAGAGACATGCCTATTTGCGCAGTAGTACAGATTCTGAGTATGTAACTGGGCTGGATGAAATCAGCATTTCTCTTGCTTCCCTGTGCGTAGGGAAGCTCAGTTTTAGTCACAGTAGCTCCCACAAGTGTCTCCTCAGTGTGTTCCCATTTCCTTAGACACAGTGTATTTGCTGGGAGAAAAGTGCATTACTGTGCGCTTTCACCGTTCAGCAAATACATGTGTAGAAGCACAGCGCTAGCAGAAACGAACGTTTCTTGACGTTTTCTAACTCAGGGAACAAGTTGCACACTTCTGAGATGCATTTGGGCAACTATGTCAGAAATGAGTTTTTTGCCTACAGAGACATGCCTATTTGCGCAGTAGTACAGATTCTGAGTATGTAACTGGGCTTGATGAAATCAGCATTTCTCTTGTTTCCCTGTGCATAGGGAAGGTCAGTTTAGTCACAGTAGCTCCCACAAGTGTCTCCTCAGTGTGTTCCCATTTCCTTAGAAACAGTGTATTTGCTGGGAGAAAAGTGCATCACTTTGTGCTTTCACCGTTCAGCAAATACATGTGTAGAAGCACAGCGCTAGCAGAAACGACCGTTTCTCGACGTTTTCTAACTCAGGGAACAAGTTGCACACTTCTGAGTTGCATTTGGGCAACTTTGTCAGAAATGAGTTTTTTGCCTACAGAGACATGCCTATTTGCGCAGTAGTACAGATTCTGAGTATGTAACTGGGCTGGATGAAATCAGCATTTCTCTTGCTTCCCTGTGCGTAGGGAAGCTCAGTTTTAGTCACAGTAGCTCCCACAAGTGTCTCCTCAGTGTGTTCCCATTTCCTTAGAAACAGTGTATTTGCTGGGAGAAAAGTGCATTACTGTGCGCTTTCACCGTTCAGCAAATACATGTGTAGAAGCACAGCGCTAGCTGAAACGACCGTTTCTCGACGTTTTCTAACTCAGGGAACAAGTTGCACACTTCTGAGATGCATTTGGGCAACTTTGTCAGAAATGAGTTTTTTGCCTACAGAGACATGCCTATTTGCGCAGTAGTACAGATTCTGAGTATGTAACTGGGCTTGATGAAATCAGCATTTCTCTTGTTTCCCTGTGCATAGGGAAGCTCAGTTTAGTCACAGTAGCTCCCACAAGTGTCTCCTCAGTGTGTTCCCATTTCCTTAGAAACAGTGTATTTGCTGGGAGAAAAGTGCATCACTTTGTGCTTTCACCGTTCAGCAAATACATGTGTAGAAGCACAGCGCTAGCAGAAACGACCGTTTCTCGACGTTTTCTAACTCAGGGAATAAGTTGCACACTTCTGAGATGCATTTCGGTAACTTTGTCAGAAATGAGTTTTTTGCCTACAGAGACATGCCTATTTGCGCAGTAGTACAGATTCTGAGTATGTAACTGGGCTTGATGAAATCAGCATTTCTCTTGCTTCCCTGTGCATAGGGAAGCTCAGTTTTAGTCCCAGTAGCTCCCACAAGTGTCTCCTCAGTGTGTTCCACTTTCCTTAGAAACAGTGTATTTGCTGGGAGAAAAGTGCATTACTGTGCGCTTTCACTGTTCAGCAAATACATGTGTAGAAGCACAGCGCTAGCAGAAACGACCGTTTCTCGACATTTTCTAACTCAGGGAACAAGTTGTACACTTCTGGGATGCATTTGGGCAACTTTGTCAGAAATGAGTTTTTTGCCTACAGAGACATGCCTATTTGCGCAGTAGTACAGATTCTGAGTATGTAACTGGGCTTGATGAAATCAGCATTTCTCTTGCTTCCCTGTGCGTAGGGAAGTTCAGTTTTAGTCACAGTAGCTCCCACAAGTGTCTCCTCAGTGTGTTCCCAGTTCCTTAGAAACAGTGTATTTGCTGGGAGAAAAGTGCATTACTGTGCGCTTTCACCGTTCAGCAAATACATGTGTAGAAGCACAGCGCTAGCAGAAACGAACGTTTCTCGAGGTTTTCTAACTCAGGGAACAAGTTGCACACTTCTGAGATGCTTTTGGGCAACTTTGTCAGAAATGAGTTTTTTGCCTACAGAGACATGCCTATTTGCGCAGTAGTACAGATTCTGAGTATGTAACTGGGCTTGATGAAATCAGCATTTCTCTTGCTTCCCTGTGCGTAGGGAAGCTCAGTTTTAGTCACAGTAGCTCCCACAAGTGTCTCCTCAGTGTGTTCCCATTTCCTTAGAAACAGTGTATTTGCTGGGAGAAAAGTGGATTACTGTGAGCTTTCACCGTCCAGCAAATACATGTGTAGAAGCACAGCGCTAGCAGAAAAGACCGTTTCTCGACGTTTTCTAACTCAGAGAACAAGTAGCACACTTCTGAGATGCCTTTGGGCAACTTTGTCAGAAATGAGTTTTTTGCCTACAGAGACATGCCTATTCGCGCAGTAGTACAGATTCTGAGTATGTAATTGGGCTTGATGAAATCAGCATTTCTCTTGCTTCCCTGTGCGTAGGGAATCTCAGTATTAGTCACAGTAGCTCCCACAAGTTTCTCCTCAGTGTGTTCCCATTTCCTTAGAAACAGTGTATTTGCTGGGAGAAAAGTGGATTACTGTGAGCTTTCACCGTCCAGCAAATACATGTGTAGAAGCACAGCGCTAGCAGAAAATACCGTTTCTCGACGTTTTCTAACTCAGAGAACAAGTAGCACACTTCTGAGATGCCTTTGGGCAACTTTGTCAGAAATGAGTTTTTTGCCTACAGAGACATGCCTATTCGCGCAGTAGTACAGATTCTGAGTATGTAATTGGGCTTGATGAAATCAGCATTTCTCTTGCTTCCCTGTGCGTAGGGAAGCTCAGTTTTAGTCCCAGTAGCTCCCACAAGTGTCTCCTCAGTGTGTTCCCATTTCCTTAGAAACAGTGTATTTGCTGGGAGAAAAGTGCATCACTTTGTGCTTTCACCGTTCAGCAAATACATGTGTAGAAGCACAGCGCTAGCAGAAACGACCGTTTCTCGACGTTTTCTAACTCAGGGAACAAGTTGCACACTTCTGAGTTGCATTTGGGCAACTTTGTCAGAAATGAGTTTTTTGCCTACAGAGACATGCCTATTTGCGCAGTAGTACAGATTCTGAGTATGTAACTGGGCTGGATGAAATCAGCATTTCTCTTGCTTCCCTGTGCATAGGGAAGCTCAGTTTTAGTCCCAGTAGCTCCCACAAGTGTCTCCTCAGTGTGTTCCCCTTTCCTTAGAAACAGTGTATTTGCTGGGAGAAAAGTGCATTACTGTGCGCTTTCACCGTTCAGCAAATACATGTGTAGAAGGACAGCGCTAGCAGAAACGAACGTTTCTCGACGTTTTCTAACTCAGAGAACAAGTAGCACACTTCTGAGATGCCTTTGGGCAACTTTGTCAGAAATGAGTTTTTTGCCTACAGAGACATGCCTATTCGCGCAGTAGTACAGATTCTGAGTATGTAATTGGGCTTGATGAAATCAGCATTTCTCTTGCTTCCCTGTGCGTAGGGAATCTCAGTATTAGTCACAGTAGCTCCCACAAGTTTCTCCTCAGTGTGTTCCCATTTCCTTAGAAACAGTGTATTTGCTGGGAGAAAAGTCGATTACTGTGAGCTTTCACCGTCCAGCAAATACATGTGTAGAAGCACAGCGCTAGCAGAAAAGACCGTTTCTCGACGTTTTCTAACTCAGAGAACAAGTAGCACACTTCTGAGATGCATTTGGGCAACTTTGTCAGAAATGAGTTTTTTGCCTACAGAGACATGCCTATTCGCGCAGTAGTACAGATTCTGAGTATGTAATTGGGCTTGATGAAATCAGCATTTCTCTTGCTTCCCTGTGCGTAGGGAAGCTCAGTTTTAGTCCCAGTAGCTCCCACAAGTGTCTCCTCAGTGTGTTCACATTTACTTAGAAACAGTGTATTTGCTGGGAGAAAAGTGCATCACTTTGTGCTTTCACCGTTCAGCAAATACATGTGTAGAAGCACAGCGCTAGCAGAAACGACCGTTTCTCGACGTTTTCTAACTCAGGGAACAAGTTGCACACTTCTGAGTTGCATTTGGGCAACTTTGTCAGAAATGAGTTTTTTGCCTACAGAGACATGCCTATTTGCGCAGTAGTACAGATTCTGAGTATGTAACTGGGCTGGATGAAATCAGCATTTCACTTGCTTCCCTGTGCATAGGGAAGCTCAGTTTTAGTCCCAGTAGCTCCCACAAGTGTCTCCTCAGTGTGTTCCCCTTTCCTTAGAAACAGTGTATTTGCTGGGAGAAAAGTGCATTACTGTGCGCTTTCACCGTTCAGCAAATACATGTGTAGAAGGACAGCGCTAGCAGAAACGAACGTTTCTCGACGTTTTCTAAATCAGGGAACAAGTTGCACACTTCTGAGATGCATTTGGGCAACTTTGTCAGAAATGAGTTTTTTGCCTACAGAGACATGCCTATTTGCGCAGTAGTACAGATTCTGAGTATGTAACTGGGCTTGATGAAATCAGCATTTCTCTTGCTTCCCTGTGCGTAGGGAAGTTCAGTTTTAGTCACAGTAGCTCCCACAAGTGTCTCCTCAGTGTGTTCCCATTTCCTTAGAAACAGTGTATTTGCTGGGAGAAAAGTGCATTACTGTGCGCTTTCACCGTTCAGCAAATACATGTGTAGGAGCACAGCGCTAGCAGAAATGAATGTTTCTCGACGTTTTCTAACTCAGGGAACAAGTTGCACACTTCTGAGATGCATTTGGGCAACTTTGTCAGAAATGAGTTTTTTGCCTACAGAGACATGCCTATTTGCGCAGTAGTACAGATTCTGAGTATGTAACTGGGCTGGATGAAATCAGCATTTCTCTTGCTTCCCTGTGCGTAGGGAAGCTCAGTTTTAGTCACAGTAGCTCCCACAAGTGTCTCCTCAGTGTGTTCCCATTTCCTTAGACACAGTGTATTTGCTGGGAGAAAAGTGCATTACTGTGCGCTTTCACCGTTCAGCAAATACATGTGTAGAAGCACAGCGCTAGCAGAAACGAACGTTTCTTGACGTTTTCTAACTCAGGGAACAAGTGGCACACTTCTGAGATGCATTTGGGCAACTATGTCAGAAATGAGTTTTTTGCCTACAGAGACATGCCTATTTGCGCAGTAGTACAGATTCTGAGTATGTAACTGGGCTTGATGAAATCAGCATTTCTCTTGTTTCCCTGTGCATAGGGAAGGTCAGTTTAGTCACAGTAGCTCCCACAAGTGTCTCCTCAGTGTGTTCCCATTTCCTTAGAAACAGTGTATTTGCTGGGAGAAAAGTGCATCACTTTGTGCTTTCACCGTTCAGCAAATACATGTGTAGAAGCACAGCGCTAGCAGAAACGACCGTTTCTCGACGTTTTCTAACTCAGGGAACAAGTTGCACACTTCTGAGTTGCATTTGGGCAACTTTGTCAGAAATGAGTTTTTTGCCTACAGAGACATGCCTATTTGCGCAGTAGTACAGATTCTGAGTATGTAACTGGGCTGGATGAAATCAGCATTTCTCTTGCTTCCCTGTGCATAGGGAAGCTCAGTTTTAGTCCCAGTAGCTCCCACAAGTGTCTCCTCAGTGTGTTCCCCTTTTCTTAGAAACAGTGTATTTGCTGGGAGAAAAGTGCATTACTGTGCGCTTTCACCGTTCAGCAAATACATGTGTAGAAGCACAGCGCTAGCAGAAACGAACGTTTCTCGACGTTTTCTAAATCAGGGAACAAGTTGCACACTTCTGAGATGCATTTGGGCAACTTTGTCAGAAATGAGTTTTTTGCCTACAGAGACATGCCTATTTGCGCAGTAGTACAGATTCTGAGTATGTAACTGGGCTTGATGAAATCAGCATTTCTCTTGCTTCCCTGTGCGTAGGGAAGCTCAGTTTTAGTCACAGTAGCTACCACAAGTGTCTCCTCAGTGTGTTCCCATTTCCTTAGAAACAGTGTATTTGCTGGGTGAAAAGTGCATCACTTTGTGCTTTCACTGTTCAGCAAATACATGTGTAGAAGCACAGCGCTAGCAGAAACGACCGTTTCTCGACATTTTCTAACTCAGGGAACAAGTTGTACACTTCTGGGATGCATTTGGGCAACTTTGTCAGAAATGAGTTTTTTGCCTACAGAGACATGCCTATTTGCGCAGTAGTACAGATTCTGAGTATGTAACTGGGCTTGATGAAATCAGCATTTCTCTTGCTTCCCTGTGCGTAGGGAAGCTCAGTTTTAGTCACAGTAGCTCCCACAAGTGTCTCCTCAGTGTGTTCCCATTTCCTTAGAAACAGTGTATTTGCTGGGAGAAAAGTGCATTACTGTGCGCTTTCACCGTTCAGCAAATACATGTGTAGAAGCACAGCGCTAGCAGAAACGAACGTTTCTCGACGTTTTCTAACTCAGGGAACAAGTTGCACACTTCTGAGGTGCAATTGTGTAACTATCTCAAAAATGAGTTTTTTGCTTACAGAGACATGCCAATTTGCGCAGTAGTACAGATTCTGAGTATGTAACTGGGCTTGATGAAATCAGCATTTCTCTTGCTTCCCTGTGTGTAGGGAAGCTCAGTTTTAGTCACAGTAGCTCCCACAAGTGTCTCCTCAGTGTGTTCCCAGTTCCTTAGAAACAGTGTATTTGCTGGGAGAAAAGTGCATTACTGTGCGCTTTCACCGTTCAGCAAATACATGTGTAGAAGCACAGCGCTAGCTGAAACGACCGTTTCTCGACGTTTTCTAACTCAGGGAACAAGTTGCACACTTCTGAGATGCATTTGGGCAACTTTGTCAGAAATGAGTTTTTTGCCTACAGAGACATGCCTATTTGCGCAGTAGTACAGATTCTGAGTATGTAACTGGGCTTGATGAAATCAGCATTTCTCTTGTTTCCCTGTGCATAGGGAAGCTCAGTTTAGTCACAGTAGCTCCCACAAGTGTCTCCTCAGTGTGTTCCCATTTCCTTAGAAACAGTGTATTTGCTGGGAGAAAAGTGCATCACTTTGTGCTTTCACCGTTCAGCAAATACATGTGTAGAAGCACAGCGCTAGCAGAAACGACCGTTTCTCGACGTTTTCTAACTCAGGGAATAAGTTGCACACTTCTGACTTGCATTTGGGCAACTTTGTCAGAAATGAGTTTTTTGCCTACAGAGACATGCCTATTTGCGCAGTAGTACAGATTCTGAGTATGTAACTGGGCTTGATGAAATCAGCATTTCTCTTGCTTCCCTGTGCATAGGGAAGCTCAGTTTTAGTCCCAGTAGCTCCCACAAGTGTCTCCTCAGTGTGTTCCCCTTTCCTTAGAAACAGTGTATTTGCTGGGAGAAAAGTGCATTACTGTGCGCTTTCACTGTTCAGCAAATACATGTGTAGAAGCACAGCGCTAGCAGAAACGACCGTTTCTCGACATTTTCTAACTCAGGGAACAAGTTGTACACTTCTGGGATGCATTTGGGCAACTTTGTCAGAAATGAGTTTTTTGCCTACAGAGACATGCCTATTTGCGCAGTAGTACAGATTCTGAGTATGTAACTGGGCTTGATGAAATCAGCATTTCTCTTGCTTCCCTGTGCGTAGGGAAGTTCAGTTTTAGTCACAGTAGCTCCCACAAGTGTCTCCTCAGTGTGTTCCCAGTTCCTTAGAAACAGTGTATTTGCTGGGAGAAAAGTGCATTACTGTGCGCTTTCACCGTTCAGCAAATACATGTGTAGAAGCACAGCGCTAGCAGAAACGAACGTTTCTCGAGGTTTTCTAACTCAGGGAACAAGTTGCACACTTCTGAGGTGCAATTGTGTAACTATCTCAAAAATGAGTTTTTGCTTACAGAGACATGCCAATTTGCGCAGTAGTACAGATTCTGAGTATGTAACTGGGCTTGATGAAATCAGCATTTCTCTTGCTTCCCTGTGCGTAGGGAAGCTCAGTTTTAGTCACAGTAGCTCCCACAAGTGTCTCCTCAGTGTGTTCCCAGTTCCTTAGAAACAGTGTATTTGCTGGGAGAAAAGTGCATTACTGTGCGCTTTCACCGTTCAGCAAATACATGTGTAGAAGCACAGCGCTAGCTGAAACGACCGTTTCTCGACGTTTTCTAACTCAGGGAACAAGTTGCACACTTCTGAGATGCATTTGGGCAACTTTGTCAGAAATGATTTTTTTGCCTACAGAGACATGCCTATTTGCGCAGTAGTACAGATTCTGAGTATGTAACTGGGCTTGATGAAATCAGCATTTCTCTTGTTTCCCTGTGCATAGGGAAGGTCAGTTTAGTCACAGTAGCTCCCACAAGTGTCTCCTCAGTGTGTTCCCATTTCCTTAGAAACAGTGTATTTGCTGGGAGAAAAGTGCATCACTTTGTGCTTTCACCGTTCAGCAAAAACATGTGTAGAAGCACAGCGCTAGCAGAAACGACCGTTTCTCGACGTTTTCTAACTCAGGGAACAAGTTGCACTCTTCTGAGTTGCATTTGGGCAACTTTGTCAGAAATGAGTTTTTTGCCTAAAGAGACATGTCTATTTGCGCAGTAGTACAGATTCTGAGTATGTAACTGGGCTGGATGAAATCAGCATTTCTCTTGCTTCCCTGTGCGTAGGGAAGCTCAGTTTTAGTCACAGTAGCTCCCACAAGTGTCTCCTCAGTGTGTTCCCATTTCCTTAGACACAGTGTATTTGCTGGGAGAAAAGTGCATTACTGTGCGCTTTCACCGTTCAGCAAATACATGTGTAGAAGCACAGCGCTAGCAGAAACGAATGTTTCTCGACGTTTTCTAACTCAGGGAACAAGTGGCACACTTCTGAGATGCATTTGGGCAACTTTGTCAGAAATGAGTTTTTTGCCTACAGAGACATGCCTATTTGCTCAGTAGTACAGATTCTGAGTATGTAACTGGGCTTGATGAAATCAGCATTTCTCTTGTTTCCCTGTGCATAGGGAAGGTCAGTTTAGTCACAGTAGCTCCCACAAGTGTCTCCTCAGTGTGTTCCCATTTCCTTAGAAACAGTGTATTTGCTGGGAGAAAAGTGCATCACTTTGTGTTTTCACCGTTCAGCAAATACATGTGTAGAAGCACAGCGCTAGCAGAAACGACCGTTTCTCGACGTTTTCTAACTCAGGGAACAAGTTGCACACTTCTGAGTTGCATTTGGGCAACTTTGTCAGAAATGAGTTTTTTGCCTACAGAGACATGCCTATTTGCGCAGTAGTACAGATTCTGAGTATGTAACTGGGCTTGATGAAATCAGCATTTCTCTTGCTTCCCTGTGCATAGGGAAGCTCAGTTTTAGTCCCAGTAGCTCCCACAAGTGTCTCCTCAGTGTGTTCCCCTTTCCTTAGAAACAGTGTATTTGCTGGGAGAAAAGTGCATTACTGTGCGCTTTCACCGTTCAGCAAATACATGTGTAGAAGCACAGCGCTAGCAGAAACGAACGTTTCTCGACGTTTTCTAAATCAGGGAACAAGTTGCACACTTCTGAGATGCATTTGGGCAACTTTGTCAGAAATCAGTTTTTTGTCTACAGAGACATGCCTATTTGCGCAGTAGTACAGATTCTGAGTATGTAACTGGGCTTGATGAAATCAGCATTTCTCTTGCTTCCCTGTGCGTAGGGAAGCTCAGTTTTAGTCACAGTAGCTCCCACAAGTGTCTCCTCAGTGTGTTCCCATTTCTTTAGAAACAGTGTATTTGCTGGGAGAAAAATGCATCACTTTGTGCTTTCACTGTTCAGCAAATACATGTGTAGAAGCACAACGCTAGCAGAAACGACCGTTTCTCGACATTTTCTAACTCAGGGAACAAGTTGTACACTTCTGGGATGCATTTGGGCAACTTTGTCAGAAATGAGTTTTTTGCCTACAGAGACATGCCTATTTGCGCAGTAGTACAGATTCTGAGTATGTAACTGGGCTTGATGAAATCAGCATTTCTCTTGCTTCCCTGTGCGTAGGGAAGCTCAGTTTTAGTCACAGTAGCTCCCACAAGTGTCTCCTCAGTGTGTTCCCATTTCTTTAGAAACAGTGTATTTGCTGGGAGAAAAATGCATCACTTTGTGCTTTCACTGTTCAGCAAATACATGTGTAGAAGCACAGCGCTAGCAGAAACGACCGTTTCTCGACATTTTCTAACTCAGGGAACAAGTTGTACACTTCTGGGATGCATTTGGGCAACTTTGTCAGAAATGAGTTTTTTGCCCACAGAGACATGCCTATTTGCGCAGTAGTACAGATTCTGAGTATGTAACTGGGCTTGATGAAATCAGCATTTCTCTTGCTTCCCTGTGCGTAGGGAAGCTCAGTTTTAGTCACAGTAGCTCCCACAAGTGTCTCCTCAGTGTGTTCCCATTTCCTTAGAAACAGTGTATTTGCTGGGAGAAAAGTGCATTACTGTGCGCTTTCACCGTTCAGCAAATACATGTGTAGAAGCACATCGCTAGCAGAAACGAACGTTTCTCGACGTTTTCTAACTCAGGGAACAAGTTGCACACTTCTGAGATGCATTTGGGCAACTTTGTCAGAAATGAGTTTTTTGCCTACAGAGACATGCCTATTTGCGCAGTAGTACAGATTCTGAGTATGTAACTGGGCTTGAAGAAATCAGCATTTCTCTTGCTTCCCTGTGCGTAGGGAAGCTCAGTTTTAGTCACAGTAGCTCCCACAAGTGTCTCCTCAGTGTGTTCCCAGTTCCTTAGAAACAGTGTATTTGCTGGGAGAAAAGTGCATTACTGTGTGCTTTCACCGTTCAGCAAATACATGTGTAGAAGCACAGCGCTAGCTGAAACGACCGTTTCTCGACGTTTTCTAACTCAGGGAACAAGTTGCACACTTCTGAGATGCATTTGGGCAACTTTGTCAGAAATGAGTTTTTTGCCTACAGAGACATGCCTATTTGCGCAGTAGTACAGATTCTGAGTATGTAACTGGGCTTGATGAAATCAGCATTTCTCTTGCTTCCTTGTGCGTAGGGAAGCTCAGTTTTAGTCACAGTAGCTCCCACAAGTGTCTCCTCAGTGTGTTCCCATTTCCTTAGAAACAGTGTATTTGCTGGGAGAAAAGTGCATCACTGTGCGCTTTCACCGTTCAGCAAATACATGTGTAGAAGCACAGCGCTAGCAGAAACGAACGTTTCTCGACGTTTTCTAACTCAGGGAACAAGTTGCACACTTCTGAGATGCATTTGGGCAACTTTGTCAGAAATGAGTTTTTGGCCTACAGATTCATGCCTATTTGCGCAGTAGTAAAGATTCTGAGTATGTAACTGGGCTTGATGAAATCAGCATTTCTCTTGCTTCCCTGTGCGTAGGGAAGCTCAGTTTTAGTCACAGTAGCTCCCACAAGTGTCTCCTCAGTGTGTTCCCATTTCCTTAGAAACAGTGTATTTGCTGGGAGAAAAGTGCATTACTGTGCGCTTTCACCGTTCAGCAAATACATGTGTAGAAGCACAGCGCTAGCAGAAACGACCGTTTCTCGACATTTTCTAACTCAGGGAGCAAGTTGCACACTTCTGAGATGCATTTGGGCAACTTTGTCAGAAATGAGTTTTTTGCCTACAGAGACATGCCTATTTGCGCAGTAGTACAGATTCTGAGTATGTAACTGGGCTTGATGAAATCAGCATTACTCTTGCTTCCCTGTGCGTAGGGAAGCTCAGTTTTAGTCACAGTAGCTCCCACAAGTGTCTCCTCAGTGTGTTCCCATTTCCTTAGAAACAGTGTATTTGCTGGGAGAAAAGTGCATTACTGTGCGCTTTCACCGTTCAGCAAATACATGTGTAGAAGCACAGCGCTAGCAGAAATGAATGTTTCTCGACGTTTTCTAACTCAGGGAACAAGTTGCAAACTTCTGAGATGCATTTGGGCAACTTTGTCAGAAATGAGTTTTTTGCCTACAGAGACATGCCTATTTGCGCAGTAGTACAGATTCTGAGTATGTAACTGGGCTTGATGAAATCAGCATTTCTCTTGCTTCCCTGTGCGTAGGGAAGCTCACTTTTAGTCACAGTAGCTCCCACAAGTGTCTCCTCAGTGTGTTCCCATTTCCTTAGAAACAGTGTATTTGCTGGGAGAAAAGTGCATTACTGTGCGCTTTCACCGTTCAGCAAATACATGTGTAGAAGCACAGCGCTAGCAGAAACGAACGTTTCTCGATGTTTTCTAACTCAGGGAACAAGTTGCACACTTCTGAGATGCATTTGGGCAACTTTGTCAGAAATGAGTTTTTTGCCTACAGAGACATGCCTATTTGCGCAGTAGTACAGATTCTGAGTAGGTAACTGGGCTTGATGAAATCAGCATTTCTCTTGCTTCCCTGTGCGTAGGCAAGCTCAGTTTTAGTCACAGTAGCTCCCACAAGTGTCTCCTTAGTGTGTTCCCATTTCCTTAGAAACAGTGTATTTGCTGGGAGAAAAGTGCATTACTGTGCGCTTTCACCGTTCAGCAAATACATGTGTAGAAGCACAGCGCTAGCAGAAACGAACGTTTCTCGATGTTTTCTAACTCAGGGAACAAGTGGCACACTTCTGAGATGCATTTGGGCAACTTTGTCAGAAATGAGTTTTTTGCCTACAGAGACATGCCTATTAGCGCAATAGTACAGATTCTGAGTATGTAACTGGGCTTGATGAAATCAGCATTTCTCTTGCTTCCCTGTGCATAGGGAAGCTCAGTTTTAGTCACAGTAGCTCCCACAAGTGTCTCCTCAGTGTGTTCCCAGTTCCTTAGAAACAGTGTATTTGCTTGGAGAAAAGTGCATTACTGTGCGCATTCACCGTTCAGCAAATACATGTGTAGAAGCACAGCGCTAGCTGAAACGACCGTTTCTCGACGTTTTCTAACTCAGGGAACAAGTTGCACACTTCTGAGATGCATTTGGGAAACTTTGTCAGAAATAAGTTTTTTGCCTACAGAGACATGCCTATTTGCGCAGTAGTACAGATTCTGAGTATGTAACTGGGCTTGATGAAATCAGCATTTCTCTTGCTTCCCTGTGCATAGGGAAGCTCAGTTTAGTCACAGTAGCTCCCACAAGTGTCTCCTCAGTGTGTTCCCATTTCCTTAGAAACAGTGTATTTGCTGCGAGAAAAGTGCATCACTTTGTGCTTTCACTGTTCAGCAAATACATGTGTAGAAGCACAGCGCTAGCAGAAACGAACGTTTCTCGACATTTTCTAACTCAGGGAACAAGTTGTACACTTCTGGGATGCATTTGGGCAACTTTGTCAGAAATGAGTTTTTTGCCTACAGAGACATGCCTATTTGCGCAGTAGTACAGATTCTGAGTATGTAACTGGGCTTGATGAAATCAGCATTTCTCTTGCTTCCCTGTGTATAGGCAAGCTCAGTTTTAGTCACAGTAGCTCCCACAAGTGTCTCCTTAGTGTGTTCCCATTTCCTTAGAAACAGTGTATTTGCTGGGAGAAAAGTGCATTACTGTGCGCTTTCACCGTTCAGCAAATACATGTGTAGAAGCACAGCGCTAGCTGAAACGACCGTTTCTCGATGTTTTCTAACTCAGGGAACAAGTGGCACACTTCTGAGATGCATTTGGGCAACTTTGTCAGAAATGAGTTTTTTGCCTACAGAGACATGCCTATTAGCGCAATAGTACAGATCTGAGTATGTAACTGGGCTTGATGAAATCAGCATTTCTCTTGCTTCCCTGTGCGTAGGGAAGCTCAGTTTTAGTCACAGTAGCTCCCACAAGTGTCTCCTCAGTGTGTTCCCATTTCCTTAGAAACAGTGTATTTGCTGCGAGAAAAGTGCATCACTTTGTGCTTTCACTGTTCAGCAAATACATGTGTAGAAGCACAGCGCTAGCAGAAACGAACGTTTCTCGACATTTTCTAACTCAGGGAACAAGTTGTACACTTCTGGGATGCATTTGGGCAACTTTGTCAGAAATGAGTTTTTTGCCTACAGAGACATGCCTATTTGCGCAGTAGTACAGATTCTGAGTATGTAACTGGGCTTGATGAAATCAGCATTTCTCTTGCTTCCCTGTGCGTAGGGAAGCTCAGTTTTAGTCACAGTAGCTCCCACAAGCGTCTCCTCAGTGTGTTCCCATTTACTTAGAAACAGTGTATTTGCTGGGAGAAAAGTGCATTACTGTGCGCTTTCACCGTTCAGCAAATACATGTTTAGAAGCACAGCGCTAGCAGAAACGAACGTTTCTCGACGTTTTCTAACTCAGGGAACAAGTTGCACACTTCTGAGGTGCAATTGTGTAACTATCTCAAAAATGAGTTTTTTGCTTACAGAGACATGCCAATTTGCGCAGTAGTACAGATTCTGAGTATGTAACTGGGCTTGATGAAATCAGCATTTCTCTTGTTTCCCTGTGCATAGGGAAGCTCAGTTTAGTCACAGTAGCTCCCACAAGTGTCTCCTCAGTGTGTTCCCATTTCTTAGAAACAGTGTATTTGCTGGGAGAAAAGTGCATCACTTTGTGCTTTCATCGTTCAGCAAATACATGTGTAGAAGCACAGCGCTAGCAGAAACGACAGTTTCTCGACGTTTTCTAACTCAGGGAACAAGTTGCACACTTCTGAGATGCATTTGGGCAACTTTGTCAGAAATGAGTTTTTTGCCTACAGAGACATGCCTATTTGCGCAGTAGTACAGATTCTGAGTATGTAACTGGGCTTGATGAAATCAGCATTTCTCTTGCTTCCCTGTGCGTAGGGAAGCTCAGTTTTAGTCACAGTAGCTCCCACAAGTGTCTCCTCAGTGTGTTCCCATTTCCTTAGAAACAGTGTATTTGCTGGGAGAAAAGTGCATTACTGTGCGCTTTCACCGTTCAGCAAATACATGTGTAGAAGCACAGCGCTAGCAGAAACGAACGTTTCTCGACGTTTTCTAACTCAGAGAACAAGTAGCACACTTCTGAGATGCCTTTGGGCAACTTTGTCAGAAATGAGTTTTTTGCCTACAGAGACATGCCTATTCGCGCAGTAGTACAGATTCTGAGTATGTAATTGGGCTTGATGAAATCAGCATTTCTCTTGCTTCCCTGTGCGTAGGGAAGCTCAGTTTTAGTCCCAGTAGCTCCCACAAGTGTCTCCTCAGTGTGTTCCCATTCCCTAGAAACAGTGTATTTGCTGGGAGAAAAGTGCATTACTGTGCGCTTTCACCGTTCAGCAAATACATGTGTAGAAGCACAGCGTTAGCAGATATGACCGTTTCTCGACGTTTTCTAACTCAGGGAACAAGTTGCACACTTCTGAGATGCTTTTGGGCAACTTTGTCAGAAATGAGTTTTTTGCCTACAGAGACATGCCTATTTGCGCAGTAGTACAGATTCTGAGTATGTAACTGGGCTTGATGAAATCAGCATTTCTCTTGCTTCCCTGTGCGTAGGGAAGCTCACTTTTAGTCACAGTAGCTCCCACAAGTGTCTCCTCAGTGTGTTCCCATTTCCTTAGAAACAGTGTATTTGCTGGGAGAAAAGTGCATTACTGTGCGCTTTCACCGTTCAGCAAATACATGTGTAGAAGCACAGCGCTAGCAGAAACGACCGTTTCTCGATGTTTTCTAACTCAGGGAACAAGTTGCACACTTCTGAGATGCATTTGGGCAACTTTGTCAGAAATGAGTTTTTTGCCTACAGAGACATGCCTATTTGCGCAGTAGTACAGATTCTGAGTAGGTAACTGGGCTTGATGAAATCAGCATTTCTCTTGCTTCCCTGTGCGTAGGCAAGCTCAGTTTTAGTCACAGTAGCTCCCACAAGTGTCTCCTTAGTGTGTTCCCATTTCCTTAGAAACAGTGTATTTGCTGGGAGAAAAGTGCATTACTGTGCGCTTTCACCGTTCAGCAAATACATGTGTAGAAGCACAGCGCTAGCTGAAACGACCGTTTCTCGATGTTTTCTAACTCAGGGAACAAGTGGCACACTTCTGAGATGCATTTGGGCAACTTTGTCAGAAATGAGTTTTTTGCCTACAGAGACATGCCTATTAGCGCAATAGTACAGATTCTGAGTATGTAACTGGGCTTGATGAAATCAGCATTTCTCTTGCTTCCCTGTGCGTAGGGAAGCTCAGTTTTAGTCACAGTAGCTCCCACAAGTGTCTCCTCAGTGTGTTCCCATTTCCTTAGAAACAGTGTATTTGCTGGGAGAAAAGTGCATCACTTTGTGCTTTCACTGTTCAGCAAATACATGTGTAGAAGCACAGCGCTAGCAGAAACGACCGTTTCTCGACATTTTCTAACTCAGGGAACAAGTTGTACACTTCTGGGATGCATTTGGGCAAGTTTGTCAGAAATGAGTTTTTTGCCTACAGAGACATGCCTATTTGCGAGGTGGAACAGATTCTGAGTATGTAACTGGGCTTGATGAAATCAGCATTTCTCTTGCTTCCCTGTGCGTAGGGAAGCTCAGTTTTAGTCACAGTAGCTCCCACAAGTGTCTCCTCAGTGTGTTCCCATTTCCTTAGAAACAGTGTATTTGCTGGGAGAAAAGTGCATTACTGTGCGCTTTCACCGTTCAGCAAATACATGTGTAGAAGCACAGCGCTAGCAGAAACGAACGTTTCTCGACGTTTTCTAACTCAGGGAACAAGTTGCACACTTCTGAGGTACAATTGTGTAACTATCTCAAAAATGAGTTTTTTGCTTACAGAGACATGCCAATTTGCGCAGTAGTACAGATTCTGAGTATGTAACTGGGCTTGATGAAATCAGCATTTCTCTTGCTTCCCTTTGCGTAGGGAAGCTCAGTTTTAGTCACAGTAGCTCCCACAAGTGTCTCCACAGTGTGTTCCCAGTTCCTTAGAAACAGTGTATTTGCTGGGAGAAAAGTGCATTACTGTGCGCTTTCACCGTTCAGCAAATACATGTGTAGAAGCACAGCGCTAGCTGAAACGACCGTTTCTCGACGTTTTCTAACTCAGGGAACAGGTTGCACACTTCTGAGATGCATTTGGGCAACTTTGTCAGAAATGAGTTTTTTGCCTGCAGAGACATGCCTATTTGCGCAGTAGTACAGATTCTGAGTATGTAACTGGGCTTGATGAAATCAGCATTTCTCTTGCTTCCCTGTGCGTAGGGAAGCTCACTTTTAGTCACAGTAGCTCCCACAAGTGTCTCCTCAGTGTGTTCCCATTTCCTTAGAAACAGTGTATTTGCTGGGAGAAAAGTGCATTACTGTGCGCTTTCACCGTTCAGCAAATACATGTGTAGAAGCACAGCGCTAGCAGAAACGAACGTTTCTCGATGTTTTCTAACTCAGGGAACAAGTTGCACACTTCTGAGATGCATTTGGGCAACTTTGTCAGAAATGAGTTTTTTGCCTACAGAGACATGCCTATTTGCGCAGTAGTACAGATTCTGAGTAGGTAACTGGGCTTGATGAAATCAGCATTTCTCTTGCTTCCCTGTGCGTAGGCAAGCTCAGTTTTAGTCACAGTAGCTCCCACAAGTGTCTCCTTAGTGTGTTCCCATTTCCTTAGAAACAGTGTATTTGCTGGGAGAAAAGTGCATTACTGTGCGCTTTCACCGTTCAGCAAATACATGTGTAGAAGCACAGCGCTAGCAGAAACGAACGTTTCTCGATGTTTTCTAACTCAGGGAACAAGTGGCACACTTCTGAGATGCATTTGGGCAACTTTGTCAGAAATGAGTTTTTTGCCTACAGAGACATGCCTATTAGCGCAATAGTACAGATTCTGAGTATGTAACTGGGCTTGATGAAATCAGCATTTCTCTTGCTTCCCTGTGCATAGGGAAGCTCAGTTTTAGTCACAGTAGCTCCCACAAGTGTCTCCTCAGTGTGTTCCCAGTTCCTTAGAAACAGTGTATTTGCTTGGAGAAAAGTGCATTACTGTGCGCATTCACCGTTCAGCAAATACATGTGTAGAAGCACAGCGCTAGCTGAAACGACCGTTTCTCGACGTTTTCTAACTCAGGGAACAAGTTGCACACTTCTGAGATGCATTTGGGAAACTTTGTCAGAAATAAGTTTTTTGCCTACAGAGACATGCCTATTTGCGCAGTAGTACAGATTCTGAGTATGTAACTGGGCTTGATGAAATCAGCATTTCTCTTGCTTCCCTGTGCATAGGGAAGCTCAGTTTAGTCACAGTAGCTCCCACAAGTGTCTCCTCAGTGTGTTCCCATTTCCTTAGAAACAGTGTATTTGCTGCGAGAAAAGTGCATCACTTTGTGCTTTCACTGTTCAGCAAATACATGTGTAGAAGCACAGCGCTAGCAGAAACGAACGTTTCTCGACATTTTCTAACTCAGGGAACAAGTTGTACACTTCTGGGATGCATTTGGGCAACTTTGTCAGAAATGAGTTTTTTGCCTACAGAGACATGCCTATTTGCGCAGTAGTACAGATTCTGAGTATGTAACTGGGCTTGATGAAATCAGCATTTCTCTTGCTTCCCTGTGCGTAGGGAAGCTCAGTTTTAGTCACAGTAGCTCCCACAAGCGTCTCCTCAGTGTGTTCCCATTTACTTAGAAACAGTGTATTTGCTGGGAGAAAAGTGCATTACTGTGCGCTTTCACCGTTCAGCAAATACATGTTTAGAAGCACAGCGCTAGCAGAAACGAACGTTTCTCGACGTTTTCTAACTCAGGGAACAAGTTGCACACTTCTGAGGTGCAATTGTGTAACTATCTCAAAAATGAGTTTTTTGCTTACAGAGACATGCCAATTTGCGCAGTAGTACAGATTCTGAGTATGTAACTGGGCTTGATGAAATCAGCATTTCTCTTGCTTCCCTGTGCGTAGGGAAGCTCAGTTTTAGTCACAGTAGCTCCCACAAGTGTCACCTCAGTGTGTTCCCAGTTCCTTAGAAACAGTGTATTTGCTGGGAGAAAAGTGCATTACTGTGCGCTTTCACCGTTCAGCAAATACATGTGTAGAAGCACAGCGCTAGCTGAAACGACCGTTTCTCGACGTTTTCTAACTCAGGGAACAAGTTGCACACTTCTGAGATGCATTTGGGCAACTTTGTCAGAAATGAGTTTTTTGCCTACAGAGACATGCCTATTTGCGCAGTAGTACAGATTCTGAGTATGTAACTGGGCTTGATGAAATCAGCATTTCTCTTGCTTCCCTGTGCGTAGGGAAGCTCAGTTTTAGTCACAGTAGCTCCCACAAGTGTCTCCTCAGTGTGTTCCCATTTCCTTAGAAACAGTGTATTTGCTGGGAGAAAAGTGCATCACTTTGTGCTTTCACCGTTCAGCAAGTACATGTGTAGAAGCACAGCGCTAGCAGAAACGAACGTTTCTCGACGTTTTCTAACTCAGGGAACAAGTTGCACACTTCTGACATGCATTTGGGCAACTTTGTCAGAAATGAGTTTTTTGCCTACAGAGACATGCCTATTTGCGCTTTAGTACAGATTCTGAGTATGTAACTGGGCTTGATGAAATCAGCATTTCTCTTGTTTCCCTGTGCATAGGGAAGCTCAGTTTTAGTCCCAGTAGCTCCCACAAGTGTCTCCTCAGTGTGTTCCACTTTCCTTAGAAACAGTGTATTTGCTGGGAGAAAAGTGCATTACTGTGCGCTTTCACCGTTCAGCAAATACATGTGTAGAAGCACAGCGCTAGCAGAAACGAACGTTTCTCGACGTTTTCTCAATCAGGGAACAAGTTGCACACTTCTGAGATGCATTTGGGCAACTTTGTCAGAAATGAGTTTTTTGCCTACAGAGACATGCCTATTTGCGCAGTAGTACAGATTCTGAGTATGTAACTGGGCTTGATGAAATCAGCATTTCTCTTGCTTCCCTGTGATTAGGGAAGCTCAGTTTTAGTCACAGTAGCTCCCACAAGTGTCTCCTCAGTGTGTTACCATTTCCTTAGAAACAGTGTATTTGCTGGGAGAAAAGTACATTACTGTGCGCTTTCACCGTTCAGCAAATACATGTGTAGAAGCACAGCGCTAGCTGAAACGACCATTTCTCGACGTTTTCTAACTCAGGGAACAAGTGGCATACTTCTGAGATGCATTTGGGCAACTTTGTCAGAAATGGGTTTTTTGCCTACAGAGACATGCCTATTTGCGCAGTAGTACAGATTCTGAGTATGTAACTGGGCTTGATGAAATCAGCATTTCTCTTGCTTCCCTGTGCATAGGGAAGCTCAGTTTTAGTCCCAGTAGCTCCCACAAGTGTCTCCTCAGTGTGTTCCCCTTTCCTTAGAAACAGTGTATTTGCTGGGAGAAAAGTGCATTACTGTGTGCTTTCACCGTTCAGCAAATACATGTGTAGAAGCACAGCGCTAGCAGAAACGAACGTTTCTCGACGTTTTCTAAATCAGAGAACAAGTTGCACACTTCTGAGTTGCATTTGGGCAACTTTGTCAGAAATGAGTTTTTTGCCTACAGAGACATGCCTATTTGCGCAGTAGTACGGATTCTGAGTATGTAACTGGGCTTGATGAAATCAGCATTTCTCTTGCTTCCCTGTGCGTAGGGAAGCTCAGTTTTAGTCACAGTAGCTTTCACAAGTGTCTCCTCAGTGTGTTCCCATTTCCTTAGAAACAGTGTATTTGCTGGGAGAAAAGTGCATCACTTTGTGCTTTCACTGTTCAGCAAATACATGTGTAGAAGCACAGCGCTAGCAGAAACGACCGTTTCTCGACATTTTCTAACTCAGGGAACAAGTTGTACACTTCTGGGATGCATTTGGGCAACTTTGTCAGAAATGAGTTTTTTGCCTACAGAGACATGCCTATTTGCGCAGTAGTACAGATTCTGAGTATGTAACTGGGCTTGATGAAATCAGCATTTCTCTTGCTTCCCTGTGCGTAGGGAAGCTCAGTTTTAGTCACAGTAGCTCCCACAAGTGTCTCCTCAGTGTGTTCTCATTTCCTTAGAAACAGTGTATTTGCTGGGAGAAAAGTGCAATACTGTGCGCTTTCACCGTTCAGCAAATACATGTGTAGAAGCACAGCGCTAGCAGAAACGAACGTTTCTCGACGTTTTCTATCTCAGGGAACTAGTTGCACACTTCTGAGGTGCAATTGTGTAACTATCTCAAAAATGAGTTTTTTGCTTACAGAGACATGCCAATTTGCGCAGTAGTACAGATTCTGAGTATGTAACTGGGCTTGATGAAATCAGCATTTCTCTTGCTTCCCTGTGCGTAGGGAAGCTCAGTTTTAGTCACAGTAGCTCCCACAAGTGTCTCCTCAGTGTGTTCCCAGTTCCTTAGAAACAGTGTATTTGCTGGGAGAAAAGTGCATTACTGTGCGCTTTCACCATTCAGCAAATACATGTGTAGAAGCACAGCGCTAGCTGAAACGACCGTTTCTCGACGTTTTCTAACTCAGGGAACAAGTTGCACACTTCTGAGATGCATTTGGGCAACTTTGTCAGAAATGAGTTTTTTGCCTACAGAGACATGCCTATTTGCGCAGTAGTACAGATTCTGAGTATGTAACTGGGCTTGATGAAATCAGCATTTCTCTGGCTTCCCTGTGCGTAGGGAAGCTCAGTTTTAGTCACAGTAGCTCCCACAAGTGTCTCCTCAGTGTGTTCCCATTTCCTTAGAAACAGTGTATTTGCTGGGAGAAAAGTGCATTACTGTGCGCTTTCACCGTTCAGCAAATACATGTGTAGAAGCACAGCGCTAGCAGAAACGACCGTTTCTCGACGTTTTCTAACTCAGGGAACAAGTTGCACACTTCTGAGATGCTTTTGGACAACTTTGTCAGAAATGAGTTTTTTGCCTACAGAGACATGCCTATTTGCGCAGTAGTACAGATTCTGAGTATGTAACTGGGCTTGATGAAATCAGCATTTCTCTTGCTTCCCTGTGCGTAGGGAAGCTCAGTTTTAGTCACAGTAGGTCCCACAAGTGTCTCCTCAGTGTGTTCCCATTTCCTTAGAAACAGTGTATTTGCTGGGAGAAAAGTGCATCACTTTGTGCTTTCACCGTTCAGCAAGTACATGTGTAGAAGCACAGCGCTAGCAGAAACGAACGTTTCTCGACGTTTTCTAACTCAGGGAACAAGTTGCACACTTCTGACATGCATTTGGGCAACTTTGTCAGAAATGAGTTTTTTGCCTACAGAGACATGCCTATTTGCGCTTTAGTACAGATTCTGAGTATGTAACTGGGCTTGATGAAATCAGCATTTCTCTTGTTTCCCTGTGCATAGGGAAGCTCAGTTTTAGTCCCAGTAGCTCCCACAAGTGTCTCCTCAGTGTGTTCCACTTTCCTTAGAAACAGTGTATTTGCTGGGAGAAAAGTGCATTACTGTGCGCTTTCACCGTTCAGCAAATACATGTGTAGAAGCACAGCGCTAGCAGAAACGAACGTTTCTCGACGTTTTCTCAATCAGGGAACAAGTTGCACACTTCTGAGATGCATTTGGGCAACTTTGTCAGAAATGAGTTTTTTGCCTACAGAGACATGCCTATTTGCGCAGTAGTACAGATTCTGAGTATGTAACTGGGCTTGATGAAATCAGCATTTCTCTTGCTTCCCTGTGATTAGGGAAGCTCAGTTTTAGTCACAGTAGCTCCCACAAGTGTCTCCTCAGTGTGTTACCATTTCCTTAGAAACAGTGTATTTGCTGGGAGAAAAGTACATTACTGTGCGCTTTCACCGTTCAGCAAATACATGTGTAGAAGCACAGCGCTAGCTGAAACGACCATTTCTCGACGTTTTCTAACTCAGGGAACAAGTGGCATACTTCTGAGATGCATTTGGGCAACTTTGTCAGAAATGGGTTTTTTGCCTACAGAGACATGCCTATTTGCGCAGTAGTACAGATTCTGAGTATGTAACTGGGCTTGATGAAATCAGCATTTCTCTTGCTTTCCTGTGCATAGGGAAGCTCAGTTTTAGTCCCAGTAGCTCCCACAAGTGTCTCCTCAGTGTGTTCCCCTTTCCTTAGAAACAGTGTATTTGCTGGGAGAAAAGTGCATTACTGTGTGCTTTCACCGTTCAGCAAATACATGTGTAGAAGCACAGCGCTAGCAGAAACGAACGTTTCTCGACGTTTTCTAAATCAGGGAACAAGTTGCACACTTCTGAGATGCATTTGGGCAACTTTGTCAGAAATGAGTTTTTTGCCTACAGAGACATGCCTATTTGCGCAGTAGTACGGATTCTGAGTATGTAACTGGGCTTGATGAAATCAGCATTTCTCTTGCTTCCCTGTGCGTAGGGAAGCTCAGTTTTAGTCACAGTAGCTTTCACAAGTGTCTCCTCAGTGTGTTCCCATTTCCTTAGAAACAGTGTATTTGCTGGGAGAAAAGTGCATCACTTTGTGCTTTCACTGTTCAGCAAATACATGTGTAGAAGCACAGCGCTAGCAGAAACGACCGTTTCTCGACATTTTCTAACTCAGGGAACAAGTTGTACACTTCTGGGATGCATTTGGGCAACTTTGTCAGAAATGAGTTTTTTGCCTACAGAGACATGCCTATTTGCGCAGTAGTACAGATTCTGAGTATGTAACTGGGCTTGATGAAATCAGCATTTCTCTTGCTTCCCTGTGCGTAGGGAAGCTCAGTTTTAGTCACAGTAGCTCCCACAAGTGTCTCCTCAGTGTGTTCTCATTTCCTTAGAAACAGTGTATTTGCTGGGAGAAAAGTGCAATACTGTGCGCTTTCACCGTTCAGCAAATACATGTGTAGAAGCACAGCGCTAGCAGAAACGAACGTTTCTCGACGTTTTCTATCTCAGGGAACTAGTTGCACACTTCTGAGGTGCAATTGTGTAACTATCTCAAAAATGAGTTTTTTGCTTACAGAGACATGCCAATTTGCGCAGTAGTACAGATTCTGAGTATGTAACTGGGCTTGATGAAATCAGCATTTCTCTTGCTTCCCTGTGCGTAGGGAAGCTCAGTTTTAGTCACAGTAGCTCCCACAAGTGTCTCCTCAGTGTGTTCCCAGTTCCTTAGAAACAGTGTATTTGCTGGGAGAAAAGTGCATTACTGTGCGCTTTCACCATTCAGCAAATACATGTGTAGAAGCACAGCGCTAGCTGAAACGACCGTTTCTCGACGTTTTCTAACTCAGGGAACAAGTTGCACACTTCTGAGATGCATTTGGGCAACTTTGTCAGAAATGAGTTTTTTGCCTACAGAGACATGCCTATTTGCGCAGTAGTACAGATTCTGAGTATGTAACTGGGCTTGATGAAATCAGCATTTCTCTGGCTTCCCTGTGCGTAGGGAAGCTCAGTTTTAGTCACAGTAGCTCCCACAAGTGTCTCCTCAGTGTGTTCCCCTTTCCTTAGAAACAGTGTATTTGCTGGGAGAAAAGTGCATTACTGTGTGCTTTCACCGTTCAGCAAATACATGTGTAGAAGCACAGCGCTAGCAGAAACGAACGTTTCTCGACGTTTTCTAAATCAGGGAACAAGTTGCACACTTCTGAGATGCATTTGGGCAACTTTGTCAGAAATGAGTTTTTTGCCTACAGAGACATGCCTATTTGCGCAGTAGTACGGATTCTGAGTATGTAACTGGGCTTGATGAAATCAGCATTTCTCTTGCTTCCCTGTGCGTAGGGAAGCTCAGTTTTAGTCACAGTAGCTTTCACAAGTGTCTCCTCAGTGTGTTCCCATTTCCTTAGAAACAGTGTATTTGCTGGGAGAAAAGTGCATCACTTTGTGCTTTCACTGTTCAGCAAATACATGTGTAGAAGCACAGCGCTAGCAGAAACGACCGTTTCTCGACATTTTCTAACTCAGGGAACAAGTTGTACACTTCTGGGATGCATTTGGGCAACTTTGTCAGAAATGAGTTTTTTGCCTACAGAGACATGCCTATTTGCGCAGTAGTACAGATTCTGAGTATGTAACTGGGCTTGATGAAATCAGCATTTCTCTTGCTTCCCTGTGCGTAGGGAAGCTCAGTTTTAGTCACAGTAGCTCCCACAAGTGTCTCCTCAGTGTGTTCTCATTTCCTTAGAAACAGTGTATTTGCTGGGAGAAAAGTGCAATACTGTGCGCTTTCACCGTTCAGCAAATACATGTGTAGAAGCACAGCGCTAGCAGAAACGAACGTTTCTCGACGTTTTCTATCTCAGGGAGCTAGTTGCACACTTCTGAGGTGCAATTGTGTAACTATCTCAAAAATGAGTTTTTTGCTTACAGAGACATGCCAATTTGCGCAGTAGTACAGATTCTGAGTATGTAACTGGGCTTGATGAAATCAGCATTTCTCTTGCTTCCCTGTGCGTAGGGAAGCTCAGTTTTAGTCACAGTAGCTCCCACAAGTGTCTCCTCAGTGTGTTCCCAGTTCCTTAGAAACAGTGTATTTGCTGGGAGAAAAGTGCATTACTGTGCGCTTTCACCATTCAGCAAATACATGTGTAGAAGCACAGCGCTAGCTGAAACGACCGTTTCTCGACGTTTTGTAACTCAGGGAACAAGTTGCACACTTCTGAGATGCATTTGGGCAACTTTGTCAGAAATGAGTTTTTTGCCTACAGAGACATGCCTATTTGCGCAGTAGTACAGATTCTGAGTATGTAACTGGGCTTGATGAAATCAGCATTTCTCTGGCTTCCCTGTGCGTAGGGAAGCTCAGTTTTAGTCACAGTAGCTCCCACAAGTGTCTCCTCAGTGTGTTCCCATTTCCTTAGAAACAGTGTATTTGCTGGGAGAAAAGTGCATTACTGTGCGCTTTCACCGTTCAGCAAATACATGTGTAGAAGCACAGCGCTAGCAGAAACGACCGTTTCTCGACGTTTTCTAACTCAGGGAACAAGTTGCACACTTCTGAGATGCTTTTGGACAACTTTGTCAGAAATGAGTTTTTTGCCTACAGAGACATGCCTATTAGCGCAATAGTACAGATTCTGAGTATGTAACTGGGCTTGATGAAATCAGCATTTCTCTTGCTTCCCTGTGCGTAGGGAAGCTCAGTTTTAGTCACAGTAGCTCCCACAAGTGACTCCTCAGTGTGTTCCCATTTCCATAGAAACAGTGTATTTGCTGGGAGAAAAGTGCATCACTGTGCGCTTTCACCGTTCAGCAAATACATGTGTAGAAGCACAGCGCTAGCAGAAACGAACGTTTCTCGACGTTTTCTAATTCAGGGAACAAGTTGCACACTTCTGAGATGCATTTGGGCAACTTTGTCAGAAATGAGTTTTTTGCCTACAGAGACATGCCTATTTGCGCAGTAGTAGAGATTCTGAGTATGTAACTGGGCTTGATGAAATCAGCATTTCTCTTGCTTCCCTGTGATTAGGGAAGCTCAGTTTTAGTCACAGTAGCTCCCACAAGTGTCTCATCAGTGTGTTACCATTTCCTTAGAAACAGTGTATTTGCTGGGAGAAAAGTGCATTACTGTGCGCTTTCACCGTTCAGCAAATACATGTGTAGAAGCAAAGCGCTAGCTGAAACGACCGTTTCTCGACGTTTTCTAACTCAGGGAACAAGTGGCATACTTCTGAGATGCATTTGGGCAACTTTGTCAGAAATGGGTTTTTTGCCTACAGAGACATGCCTATTTGCGCAGTAGTACAGATTCTGAGTATGTAACTGGGCTTGATGAAATCAGCATTTCTCTTGCTTCCCTGTGCGTAGGGAAGCTCAGTTTTAGTCACAGTAGCTCCCACAAGTGTCTCCTCAGTGTGTTCCCCTTTCCTTAGAAACAGTGTATTTGCTGGGAGAAAAGTGCATTACTGTGCGCTTTCACCGTTCAGCAAATACATGTGTAGAAGCACAGCGCTAGCTGAAACGACCGTTTCTCGACGTTTTCTAACTCAGGGAACAAGTTGCACACTTCTGAGATGCATTTGGGCAACATTGTCAGAAATGAGTTTTTTGCCTACAGAGACATGCCTATTTGCGCAGTAGTACAGATTCTGAGTATGTAACTGGGCTTGATGAAATCAGCATTTCTCTTGCTTCCCTGTGCGTAGGGAAGCTCAGTTTTAGTCACAGTAGCTCCCACAAGTGTCTCCTCAGTGTGTTCCCATTTCCTTAGAAACAGTGTATTTGCTGGGAGAAAAGTGCATTATTGTGAGCTTTCACCGTTCAGCAAATACATGTGTAGAAGCACAGCGCTAGCAGAAAACACCGTTTCTCGACGTTTTCTAACTCAGAGAACAAGTAGCACACTTCTGAGATGCCTTTGGGCAACTTTGTCAGAAATGAGTTTTTTGCCTACAGAGACATGCCTATTCGCGCAGTAGTACAGATTCTGAGTATGTAATTGGGCTTGATGAAATCAGCATTTCTCTTGCTTCCCTGTGCGTAGGGAATCTCAGTTTTAGTCACAGTAGCTCCCACAAGTGTCTCCTCAGTGTGTTCCCATTTCCTTAGAAACAGTGTATTTGCTGGGAGTAAAGTGCATTACTGTGCGCTTTCACCGTTCAGCAAATACATGTGTAGAAGCACAGCGCTAGCAGAAACGAATGTTTCTTGTCGTTTTCTCACTCAGGGAACAAGTTGCACACTTCTGAGATGCATTTGGGCAACTTTGTCAGAAATGAGTTTTTTGCCTACAGAGACATGCCTATTTGCGCAGTAGTACAGATTCTGAGTATGTAACTGGGCTTGATGAAATCAGCATTTCTCTTGCTTCCCTGTGCGTAGGGAAGCTCAGTTTTAGTCCCAGTAGCTCCCACAAGTGTCTCCTCAGTGTGTTCCCATTTCCTTAGAAACAGTGTATTTGCTGGGAGAAAAGTGCATTACTGTGCGCTTTCACCGTTCAGCAAATACACGTGTAGAAGCACAGCGCTAGCAGAAACGAACGTTTCTCGACATTTTCTAACTCAGGAAACAAGTTGCACACTTCTGAGATGCATTTGGGCAACTTTGTCAGAAATGAGTTTTTTGCCTAGAGAGACATGCCTATTTGCGCAGTAGTACAGATTCTGAGTATGTAACTGGGCTTGATGAAATCAGCATTTCTCTTGCTTCCCTGTGCGTAGGGAAGCTCAGTTTTAGTCACAGTAGCTCCCACAAGTGTCTCCTCAGTGTGTTCCCAGTTCCTTAGAAACAGTGTATTTGCTGGGAGAAAAGTGCATTACTGTGCGCTTTCACCGTTCAGCAAATACATGTGTAGGAGCACAGCGCTAGCACAAATGAATGTTTCTCGACGTTTTCTAACTCAGGGAACAAGTTGCACACTTCTGAGATGCATTTGGGCAACTTTGTCAGAAATGAGTTTTTTGCCTACAGAGACATGCCTATTTGCGCAGTAGTACAGATTCTGAGTATGTAACTGGGCTGGATGAAATCAGCATTTCTCTTGCTTCCCTGTGCGTAGGGAAGCTCAGTTTTAGTCACAGTAGCTCCCACAAGTGTCTCCTCAGTGTGTTCCCATTTCCTTAGACACAGTGTATTTACTGGGAGAAAAGTGCATTACTGTGCGCTTTCACCGTTCAGCAAATACATGTGTAGAAGCACAGCGCTAGCAGAAACGAACGTTTCTCGACGTTTTCTAACTCAGGGAACAAGTTGCACACTTCTGAGATGCATTTGGGCAACTTTGTCAGAAATGAGTTTTTTGCCTACAGAGACATGCCTATTTGCGCAGTAGTACAGATTCTGAGTATGTAACTGGGCTTGATGAAATCAGCATTTCTCTTGTTTCCCTGTGCATAGGGAAGCTCAGTTTAGTCACAGTAGCTCCCACAAGTGTCTCCTCAGTGTGTTCCCATTTCCTTAGAAACACTGTATTTGCTGGGAGAAAAGTGCATCACTTTGTGCTTTCACCGTTCAGCAAATACATGTGTAGAAGCACAGCGCTAGCAGAAACGACCGTTTCTCGACGTTTTCTAACTCAGGGAACAAGTTGCACACTTCTGAGTTGCATTTGGGCAACTTTGTCAGAAATGAGTTTTTTGCCTACAGAGACATGCCTATTTGCGCAGTAGTACAGATTCTGAGTATGTAACTGGGCTGGATGAAATCAGCATTTCTCTTGCTTCCCTGTGCATACGGAAGCTCAGTTTTAACCCAGTAGCTCCCACAAGTGTCTCCTCAGTGTGTTCCCCTTTCCTTAGAAACAGTGTATTTGCTGGGAGAAAAGTGCATTACTGTGCGCTTTCACCGTTCAGCAAATACATGTGTAGAAGCACAGCGCTAGCAGAAACGAACGTTTCTCGACGTTTTCTAACTCAGGGAACAAGTTGCACACTTCTGAGATGCATTTGGGCAACTTTGTCAGAAATGAGTTTTTTGCCTACAGAGACATGCCTATTTGCGCAGTAGTACAGATTCTGAGTATGTAACTGGGCTTGATGAAATCAGCATTTCTCTTGCTTCCCTGTGCGTAGGGAAGCTCAGTTTTAGTCAAAGTAGCTCCCACAAGTGTCTCCTCAGTGTGTTCCCATTTCCTTAGAAACAGTGTATTTGCTCGGTGAAAAGTGCATCACTTTGTGCTTTCACTGTTCAGCAAATACATGTGTAGAAGCACAGCGCTAGCAGAAACGACCGTTTCTCGACATTTTCTAACTCAGGGAACAAGTTGTACACTTCTGGGATGCATTTGGGCAACTTTGTCAGAAATGAGTTTTTTGCCTACAGAGACATGCCTATTTGCGCAGTAGTACAGATTCTGAGTATGTAACTGGGCTTGATGAAATCAGCACTTCTCTTGCTTCCCTGTGCATAGGGAAGCTCAGTTTTAGTCACAGTAGCTCCCACAATGTCTCCTCAGTGTGTTCCCATTTCCTTAAAAACAGTGTATTTGCTGGGAGAAAAGTGCATTACTGTACGCTTTCACCGTTCAGCAAATACATGTGTAGAAGCACAGCGCTAGCAGAAACGAACGTTTCTCGACGTTTTCTAACTCAGGGAACAAGTTGCACACTTCTGAGGTGCAATTGTGTAACTATCTCAAAAATGAGTTTTTTGCTTACAGAGACATGCCAATTTGCGCAGTAGTACAGATTCTGAGTATGTAACTGGGCTTGATGAAATCAGCATTTCTCTTGCTTCCCTGTGCGTAGGGAAGCTCAGTTTTAGTCACAGTAGCTCCCACAAGTGTCTCCTCAGTGTGTTCCCATTTCCTTAGACACAGTGTATTTGCTGGGAGAAAAGTGCATTACTGTGCGCTTTCACCGTTCAGCAAATACATGTGTAGAAGCACAGCGCTAGCAGAAACGAACGTTTCTCGACGTTTTCTAACTCAGGGAACAAGTTGCACACTTCTGAGATGCATTTGGGCAACTTTGTCAGAAATGAGTTTTTTGCCTACAGAGACATGCCTATTTGCGCAGTAGTACAGATTCTGAGTATGTAACTGGGCTTGATGAAATCAGCATTTCTCTTGTTTCCCTGTGCATAGGGAAGCTCAGTTTAGTCACAGTAGCTCCCACAAGTGTCTCCTCAGTGTGTTCCCATTTCCTTAGACACAGTGTATTTGCTGGGAGAAAAGTGCATCACTGTGCGCTTTCACCGTTCAGCAAATACATGTGTAGAAGCACAGCGCTAGCAGAAACGACCGTTTCTCGACGTTTTCTAACTCAGGGAACAAGTTGCACACTTCTGAGATGCATTTGGGCAACTTTGTCTGAAATGAGTTTTTTGCCTACAGAGAAGTACAGATTCTGAGTATGTAACTGGGCTTGATGAAATCAGCATTTCTCTTGCTTCCCTGTGCGTAGAGAAGCTCAGTTTTAGTCACAGTAGCTCCCACAAGTGTCTCCTCAGTGTGTTCCCATTTCCTCAGAAACAGTGTATTTGCAGGGAGAAAAGTGCATTACTGTGCGCTTTCACCGTTCAGCAAATACATGTGTAGAAGCACAGCGCTAGCAGAAACGAACGTTTCTCGACGTTTTCTAACTAAGGGAACAAGTTGCACACTTCTGAGATGCATTTGGGCAACTTTGTCAGAAATGAGTTTTTTGCCTACAGAGACATGCCTATTTGCGCAGTAGTACAGATTCTGAGTATGTAACTGGGCTGGATGAAATCAGCATTTTTCTTGCTTCCCTGTGCGTAGGGAAACTCAGTTTTAGTTACAGTAGCTCCCACAAGTGTCTCCTCAGTGTGTTCCCATTTCCTTAGAAACAGTGTATTTGCTGGGAGAAAAGTGCATTACTGTGCGCTTTCACCGTTCAGCAAATACATGTGTAGAAGCACAGCGTTAGCAGATATGACCGTTTCTCGACGTTTTCTAACTCAGGGAACAAGTTGCACACTTCTGAGATGCTTTTGGGCAACTTTGTCAGAAATGAGTTTTTTGCCTACAGAGACATGCCTATTTGCTCAGTAGTACAGATTCGGAGTATGTAACTGGGCTTGATGAAATCCGCATTTCTCTTGCTTCCCTGTGCGTAGGGAAGCTCAGTTTTAGTCACAGTAGCTCCCACAAGTGTCTCCTCAGTGTGTTCCCATTTCCTTAGAAACAGTGTATTTGCTGGTAGAAAAGTGCATTACTGTGCGCTTTCACCGTTCAGCAAATACATGTGTAGAAGCACAGCGCTAGCAGAAACGAACGTTTCTCGACGTTTTCTAACTCAGGGAACAAGTCGCACACTTCTGAGATGCATTTGGGCAACATTGTCAGAAATGAGTTTTTTCCCTACAGAGACATGCCTATTTGCGCAGTAGTACAGATTCTGAGTATGTAACTGGGCTTGATGAAATCAGCATTTCTCTTGCTTCCCTGTGCGTAGGGAAGCTCCGTTTTAGTCACAGTAGGTCCCACAAGTGTCTCCTCAGTGTGTTCCCAGTTCCTTAGAAACAGTGTATTTGCTGGGAGAAAAGTGCATTACTGTGCGCTTTCACCGTTCAGCAAATACATGTGTAGAAGCACAGCGCTAGCAGAAACGAACGTTTCTCGACGTTTTCTAACTCAGGGAACAAGTGGCACACTTCTGAGATGCATTTGGGCAACTTTGTCAGAAATGAGTTTTTTGGCTACAGAGACATGCCTATTTGCGCAGTAGTACAGATTCTGAGTATGTAACTGGGCTTGATGAAATCCGCATTTCTCTTGCTTCCCTGTGCGTAGGGAAGCTCAGTTTTAGTCACAGTAGCTCCCACAAGTGTCTCCTCAGTGTGTTCCCATTTCCTTAGAAACAGTGTATTTGCTGGGTGAAAAGTGCATCACTTTGTGCTTTCACTGTTCAGCAAATACATGTGTAGAAGCACAGCGCTAGCAGAAACGACCGTTTCTCGACATTTTCTAACTCAGGGAACAAGTTGTACACTTCTGGGATGCATTTGGGCAACTTTGTCAGAAATGAGTTTTTTGCCTACAGAGACATGCCTATTTGCGCAGTAGTACAGATTCTGAGTATGTAACTGGGCTTGATGAAATCAGCACTTCTCTTGCTTCCCTGTGCATAGGGAAGCTCAGTTTTAGTCACAGTAGCTCCCACAAGTGTCTCCTCAGTGTGTTCCCATTTCCTTAAAAACAGTGTATTTGCTGGGAGAAAAGTGCATTACTGTACGCTTTCACCGTTCAGCAAATACATGTGTAGAAGCACAGCGCTAGCAGAAACGAACGTTTCTCGACGTTTTCTAACTCAGGGAACAAGTTGCACACTTCTGAGATGCATTTGGGCAACTTTTTCAGAAATGAGTGTTTTGCCTACAGAGACATGCCTATTTGCGCAGTAGTACAGATTCTGAGTATGTAACTGGGCTTGATGAAATCAGCATTTCTCTTGCTTCCCTGTGCGTAGGGAAGCTCAGTTTTAGTCACAGTAGCTCCCACAAGTGTCTCCTCAGTGTGTTCCCATTTCCTTAGACACAGTGTATTTGCTGGGAGAAAAGTGCATTACTGTGCGCTTTCAACGTTCAGCAAATACATGTGTAGAAGCACAGTGCTAGCAGAAACGAACGTTTCTCGACGTTTTCTAACTCAGGGAACAAGTTGCACACTTCTGAGATGCATTTGGGCAACTTTGTCAGAAATGAGTTTTTTGCCTACAGAGACATGCCTATTTGCGCAGTAGTACAGATTCTGAGTATGTAACTGGGCTTGATGAAATCAGCATTTCTCTTGTTTCCCTGTGCATAGGGAAGCTCAGTTTAGTCACAGTAGCTCCCACAAGTGTCTCCTCAGTGTGTTCCCATTTCCTTAGACACAGTGTATTTGCTGGGAGAAAAGTGCATCACTGTGCGCTTTCACCGTTCAGCAAATACATGTGTAGAAGCACAGCGCTAGCAGAAACGAACGTTTCTCGACGTTTTCTAACTCAGGGAACAAGTTGCACACTTCTGAGATGCATTTGGGCAACTTTGTCTGAAATGAGTTTTTTGCCTACAGAGAAGTACAGATTCTGAGTATGTAACTGGGCTTGATGAAATCAGCATTTCTCTTGCTTCCCTGTGCGTAGAGAAGCTCAGTTTTAGTCACAGTAGCTCCCACAAGTGTCTCCTCAGTGTGTTCCCATTTCCTCAGAAACAGTGTATTTGCAGGGAGAAAAGTGCATTACTGTGCGCTTTCACCGTTCAGCAAATACATGTGTAGAAGCACAGCGCTAGAAGAAACGAACGTTTCTCGACGTTTTCTAACTAAGGGAACAAGTTGCACACTTCTGAGATGCATTTGGGCAACTTTGTCAGAAATGAGTTTTTTGCCTACAGAGACATGCCTATTTGCGCAGTAGTACAGATTCTGAGTATGTAACTGGGCTGGATGAAATCAGCATTTTTCTTGCTTCCCTGTGCGTAGGGAAGCTCAGTTTTAGTTACAGTAGCTCCCACAAGTGTCTCCTCAGTGTGTTCCCATTTCCTTAGACACAGTGTATTTGCTGGGAGAAAAGTGCATTACTGTGCGCTTTCACCGTTCAGCAAATACATGTGTAGAAGCACAGCGCTAGCAGAAACGAACGTTTCTCGACGTTTTCTAACTCAGGGAACAAGTTGCACACTTCTGAGATGCATTTGGGCAACTTTGTCAGAAATGAGTTTTTTGCCTACAGAGACATGCCTATTTGCGCAGTAGTACAGATTCTGAGTATGTAACTGGGCTGGATGAAATCAGCATTTCTCTTGCTTCCCTGTGCGTAGGGAAGCTCAGTTTTAGTCACAGTAGCTCCCACAAGTGTCTTCTCAGTGTGTTCCCATTTCCTTAGAAACAGTGTATTTGCTGGGAGAAAAGTGCATTACTGTGCGCTTTCACCGTTCAGCAAATACATGTGAAGAAGCACAGCGCTAGCAGAAACGACCGTTTCTCGACGTTTTCTAACTCAGGGAACAAGTTGCACACTTCTGAGATGCATTTGGGCAACTTTGTCTGAAATGAGTTTTTTGCCTACAGAGAAGTACAGATTCTGAGTATGTAACAGGGCTTGATGAAATCAGCATTTCTCTTGCTTCCCTGTGCGTAGGGAAGCTCAGTTTTAGTCACAGTAGCTCCCACAAGTGTCTCCTCAGTGTGTTCCCATTTCCTTAGTAACAGTGTATTTGCTGGTAGAAAAGTGCATTACTGTGCGCTTTCACCGTTCAGCAAATACATGTGTAGAAGCACAGCGCTAGCAGAAACGAACGTTTCTCGACGTTTTCTAACTCAGGGAACAAGTCGCACACTTCTGAGATGCATTTGGGCAACATTGTCAGAAATGAGTTTTTTGCCTACAGAGACATGCCTATGTGCGCAGTAGTACAGATTCTGAGTATGTAACTGGGCTGGATGAAATCAGCATTTCTCTTGCTTCCCTGTGCGTAGGGAAGCTCAGTTTTATTCCCAGTAGCTCCCACAAGTGTCTCCTCAGTGTGTTCCCATTTCCTTAGAAACAGTGTATTTGCTGGGAGAAAAGTGCATTACTGTGCGCTTTCACCGTTCAGCAAATACATGTATAGAAGCACAGCGTTAGCAGATATGACCGTTTCTCGACGTTTTCTAACTCAGGGAACAAGTTGCACACTTCTGAGATGCTTTTGGGCAACTTTGTCAGAAATGAGTTTTTTGCCTACAGAGACATGCCTATTTGCTCAGTAGTACAGATTCTGAGTATGTAACTGGGCTTGATGAAATCCGCATTTCTCTTGCTTCCCTGTGCGTAGGGAAGCTCAGTTTTAGTCACAGTAGCTCCCACAAGTGTCTCCTCAGTGTGTTCCCATTTCCTTAGAAACAGTGTATTTGCTGGTAGAAAAGTGCATTACTGTGCGCTTTCACCGTTCAGCAAATACATGTGTAGAAGCACAGCGCTAGCAGAAACGAACGTTTCTCGACGTTTTCTAACTCAGGGAACAAGTCGCACACTTCTGAGATGCATTTGGGCAACATTGTCAGAAATGAGTTTTTTCCCCACAGAGACATGCCTATTTGCGCAGTAGTACAGATTCTGAGTATGTAACTGGGCTTGATGAAATCAGCATTTCTCTTGCTTCCCTGTGCGTAGGGAAGCTCCGTTTTAGTCACAGTAGGTCCCACAAGTGTCTCCTCAGTGTGTTCCCAGTTCCTTAGAAACAGTGTATTTGCTGGGAGAAAAGTGCATTACTGTGCGCTTTCACCGTTCAGCAAATACATGTGTAGAAGCACAGCGCTAGCAGAAACGAACGTTTCTCGACGTTTTCTAACTCAGGGAACAAGTCGCACACTTCTGAGATGCATTTGGGCAACTTTGTCAGAAATGAGTTTTTTGCCTACAGAGACATGCCTATTTGCGCAGTAGTACAGATTCTGAGTATGTAACTGGGCTTGATGAAATCAGCATTTCTCTTGCTTCCCTGTGCGTAGGGAAGCTCAGTTTTAGTCACAGTAGCTCCCACAAGTGTCTCCTCAGTGTGTTCCCATTTCCTTAGAAACAGTGTATTTGCTGGGAGAAAAGTGCATTACTGTGCGCTTTCACCGTTCAGCAAATACATGTGTAGAAGCACAGCGCTAGCTGAAACGACCGTTTCTCGACGTTTTCTAACTCAGGGAACAAGTTGCACACTTCTGAGATGCATTTGGGCAACTTTGTCAGAAATGAGTTTTTTGCCTACAGAGACATGCCTATTTGCGCAGTAGTACAGATTCTGAGTATGTAACTGGGCTTGATGAAATCAGCATTTCTCTTGCTTCCCTGTGCGTAGGGAAGCTCAGTTTTAGTCACAGTAGCTCCCACAAGTGTCTCCTCAGTGTGTTCCCATTTCCTTAGACACAGTGTATTTGCTGGGAGAAAAGTGCATTACTGTGCGCTTTCAACGTTCAGCAAATACATGTGTAGAAGCACAGCGCTAGCAGAAACGACCGTTTCTCGACGTTTTCTAACTCAGGGAACAAGTTGCACACTTCTGAGATGCATTTGGGCAACTTTGTCTGAAATGAGTTTTTTGCCTACAGAGAAGTACAGATTCTGAGTATGTAACAGGGCTTGATGAAATCAGCATTTCTCTTGCTTCCCTGTGCGTAGGGAAGCTCAGTTTTAGTCACAGTAGCTCCCACAAGTGTCTCCTCAGTGTGTTCCCATTTCCTTAGAAACAGTGTATTTGCTGGTAGAAAAGTGCATTACTGTGCGCTTTCACCGTTCAGCAAATACAGGTGTAGAAGCACAGCGCTAGCAGAAACGAACGTTTCTCGACGTTTTCTAACTCAGGGAACAAGTCGCACACTTCTGAGATGCATTTGGGCAACATTGTCAGAAATGAGTTTTTTGCCTACAGAGACATGCCTATTTGCGCAGTAGTACAGATTCTGAGTATGTAACTGTGCTGGATGAAATCAGCATTTCTCTTGCTTCCCTGTGCGTAGGGAAGCTCAGTTTTATTCCCAGTAGCTCCCACAAGTGTCTCCTCAGTGTGTTCCCATTTCCTTAGAAACAGTGTATTTGCTGGGAGAAAAGTGCATTACTGTGCGCTTTCACCGTTCAGCAAATACATGTGTAGAAGCACAGCGTTAGCAGATATGACCGTTTCTCGACGTTTTCTAACTCAGGGAACGAGTTGCACACTTCTGAGATGCTTTTGGGCAACTTTGTCAGAAATGAGTTTTTTGCCTACAGAGACATGCCTATTTGCTCAGTAGTACAGATTCTGAGTATGTAACTGGGCTTGATGAAATCCGCATTTCTCTTGCTTCCCTGTGCGTAGGGAAGCTCAGTTTTAGTCACAGTAGCTCCCACAAGTGTCTCCTCAGTGTGTTCCCATTTCCTTAGAAACAGTGTATTTGCTGGTAGAAAAGTGCATTACTGTGCGCTTTCACCGTTCACCAAATACATGTGTAGAAGCACAGCGCTAGCAGAAACGAACGTTTCTCGACGTTTTCTAACTCAGGGAACAAGTCGCACACTTCTGAGATGCATTTGGGCAACATTGTCAGAAATGAGTTTTTTCCCTACAGAGACATGCCTATTTGCGCAGTAGTACAGATTCTGAGTATGTAACTGGGCTTGATGAAATCAGCATTTCTCTTGCTTCCCTGTGCGTAGGGAAGCTCCGTTTTAGTCACAGTAGGTCCCACAAGTGTCTCCTCAGTGTGTTCCCAGTTCCTTAGAAACAGTGTATTTGCTGGGAGAAAAGTGCATTACTGTGCGCTTTCACCGTTCAGCAAATACATGTGTAGAAGCACAGCGCTAGCAGAAACGAACGTTTCTCGACGTTTTCTAACTCAGGGAACAAGTGGCACACTTCTGAGATGCATTTGGGCAACTTTGTCAGAAATGAGTTTTTTGCCTACAGAGACATGCCTATTTGCGCAGTAGTACAGATTCTGAGTATGTAACTGTGCTTGATGAAATCAGCATTTCTCTTGCTTCCCTGTGCGTAGGGAAGCTCAGTTTTAGTCACAGTAGCTCCCACAAGTGTCTCCTCAGTGTGTTCCCATTTCCTTAGAAACAGTGTATTTGCTGGGAGAAAAGTGCATTACTGTGCGCTTTCACCGTTCAGCAAATACATGTGTAGAAGCACAGCGCTAGCAGAAACGACCGTTTCTCGACATTTTCTAACTCAGGGAGCAAGTTGCACAATTCTGAGATGCATTTGGGCAACTTTGTCAGAAATGAGTTTTTTGCCTACAGAGACAAGCCTACTTGCGCAGTAGTACAGATTCTGAGTATGTAACTGGGCTTGATGAAATCAGCATTACTCTTGCTTCCCTGTGCGTAGGGAAGCTCAGTTTTAGTCACAGTAGCTCCCACAAGTGTCTCCTCAGTGTGTTCCCATTTCCTTAGAAACAGTGTATTTGCTGGGAGAAAAGTGCATTACTGTGCGCTTTCACCGTTCAGCAAATACATGTGTAGAAGCACAGCGCTAGCAGAAATGAATGTTTCTCGACGTTTTCTAACTCAGGGAACAAGTTGCACACTTCTGAGATGCATTTGGGCAACTTTGTCAGAAATGAGTTTTTTGCCTACAGAGACATGCCTATTTGCGCAGTAGTACAGATTCTGAGTATGTAACTGGGCTGGATGAAATCAGCATTTCTCTTGCTTCCCTGTGCGTAGGGAAGCTCAGTTTTAGTCACAGTAGCTCCCACAAGTGTCTCCTCAGTGTGTTCCCATTTCCTTAGACACAGTGTATTTGCTGGGAGAAAAGTGCATCACTGTGCGCTTTCACCGTTCAGCAAATACAAGTGTAGAAGCACAGCGCTAGCTGAAACGAACGTTTCTCGACGTTTTGTAACTCAGGGAACAAGTTGCACACTTCTGAGATGCATTTGGGCAACTTTGTCAGAAATGAGTTTTTTGCCTACAGAGACATGCCTATTTGCGCAGTAGTACAGATTCTGAGTAAGTAACTGGGCTTGATGAAATAAGCATTTCTCTTGTTTCCCTGTGCATAGGGAAGGTCAGTTTAGTCACAGTAGCTCCCACAAGTGTCTCCTCAGTGTGTTCCCATTTCCTTAGAAACAGTGTATTTGCTGGGAGAAAAGTGCATCATTTTGTGCTTTCACCGTTCAGCAAATACATGTGTAGAAGCACAGCGCTAGCAGAAACGACCGTTTCTCGACGTTTTCTAACTCAGGGAACAAGTTGCACACTTCTGAGTTGCATTTGGGCAACTTTGTCAGAAATGAGTTTTTTGCCTACAGAGACATGCCTATTTGCGCAGTAGTACAGATTCTGAGTATGTAACTGGGCTTGATGAAATCAGCATTTCTCTTGCTTCCCTGTGCATAGGGAAGCTCAGTTTTAGTCCCACTAGCTCCCACAAGTGTCTCCTCAGTGTGTTCCCATTTCCTTAGAAACAGTGTATTTGCTGGTAGAAAAGTGCATTACTGTGCGCCTTCACCGTTCAGCAAATACATGTGTAGAAGCACAGCGCTAGCAGAAACGACCGTTTCTCGACGTTTTCGAACTCAGGGAAAGAGTTGCACACTTCTGAGGTGCAATTATGTAACTATCTCAAAAATGAGTTTTTTGCTTACAGAGACATGCCAATTTGCGCAGTAGTACAGATTCTGAGTATGTAACTGGGCTTGATGAAATCAGCATTTCTCTTGCTTCCCTGTGCGTAGGGAAGCTCAGTTTTAGTCACAGTAGCTCCCACAAGTGTCTCCTCAGTGTGTTCCCATTTCCTTAGAAACAGTGTATTTGCTGGGAGAAAAGTGCATCACTTTGTGCTTTCATCGTTCAGCAAATACATGTGTAGAAGCACAGCGCTAGCAGAAACGACCGTTTCTCGACGTTTTCTAACTCAGGGAATAAGTTGCACACTTCTGACTTGCATTTGGGCAACTTTGTCAGAAATGAGTTTTTTGCCTACAGAGACATGCCTATTTGCGCAGTAGTACAGATTCTGAGTATATAACTGGGCTTGATGAAATCAGCATTTCTCTTGCTTCCCTGTGCGTAAGGAAGCTCAGTTTTAGTCCCAGTAGCTCCCACAAGTGTCTCCTCAGTGTGTTCCACTTTCCTTAGAAACAGTGTATTTGCTGGGAGAAAAGTGCATTACTGGGCGCTTTCACCGTTCAGCAAATACATGTGTAGAAGCACAGCGCTAGCAGAAACGAACGTTTCTCGACGTTTTCTAAATCAGGGAACAAGTTGCACACTTCTGAGATGCATTTGGGCAACTTTGTCAGAAATGAGTTTTTTGCCTACAGAGACATGCCTATTTGCGCAGTAGTACAGATTCTGAGTATGTAACTGGGCTTGATGAAATCAGCATTTCTCTTGCTTCCCTGTGCATAGGGAAGCTCAGTTTAGTCACAGTAGCTCCCACAAGTGTCTCCTCAGTGTGTTCCCATTTCTTAGAAACAGTGTATTTGCTGGGAGAAAAGTGCATCACTTTGTGCTTTCATCGTTCAGCAAATACATGTGTAGAAGCACAGCGCTAGCAGAAACGACCGTTTCTCGACGTTTTCTAACTCAGGGAATAAGTTGCACACTTCTTCGATGCATTTGGGCAACTTTGTCAGAAATGACTTTTTTGCCTACAGAGACATGCCTATTTGCGCAGTAGTACAGATTCTGAGTATGTAACTGGGCTTGATGAAATCAGCATTTCTCTTGCTTCCCTGTGCGTAGGGAAGCTCAGTTTTAGTCCCAGTAGCTCCCACAAGTGTCTCCTCAGTGTGTTCCCAGTTCCTTAGAAACAGTGTATTTGCTGGGAGAAAAGTGCATTACTGTGCGCTTTCACCGTTCAGCAAATACATGTGTAGAAGCACAGCGCTAGCAGAAACGAACGTTTCTCGACGTTTTCTAACTCAGGGAACAAGTTGCACACTTCTGAGGTGCAATTGTGTAACTATCTCAAAAATGAGTTTTTTGCTTACAGAGACATGCCAATTTGCGCAGTAGTACAGATTCTGAGTATGTAACTGGGCTTGATGAAATCAGCATTTCTCTTGCTTCCCTGTGCATAGGGAAGCTCAGTTTTAGTCACAGTAGCTCCCACAAGTGTCTCCTCAGTGTGTTCCCAGTTCCTTAGAAACAGTGTATTTGCTGGGAGAAAAGTGCATTACTGTGCGCTTTCACCGTTCAGCAAATACATGTGTAGAAGCACAGCGCTAGCTGAAACGACCGTTTCTCGACGTTTTCTAACTCAGGGAACAAGTTGCACACTTCTGAGATGCATTTGGGCAACTTTGTCAGAAATGAGTTTTTTGCCTACAGAGACATGCCTATTTGCACAGTAGTACAGATTCTGAGTATGTAACTGGGCTTGATGAAATCAGCATTTCTCTTGCTTCCCTGTGCGTAGGGAAGCTCAGTTTTAGTCACAGTAGCTCCCACAAGTGTCTCCTCAGTGTGTTCCCATTTCCTTAGAAACAGTGTATTTGCTGGGAGAAAAGTGCATCACTGTGCGCTTTCACCGTTCAGCAAATACATGTGTAGAAGCACAGCGCTAGCAGAAACGAACGTTTCTCGACGTTTTCTAACTCAGGGAACAAGTTGCACACTTCTGAGATGCATTTGGGCAACTTTGTCAGAAATGAGTTTTTTGCCTACAAAGACATGCCTATTTGCGCAGTAGTACAGATTCTGAGTATGTAACTGGGCTTGATGAAATCAGCATTTCTCTTGTTTCCCTGTGCATAGGGAAGCTCAGTTTAGTCACAGTAGCTCCCACAACTGTCTCCTCAGTGTGTTCCCATTTCCTTAGAAACAGTGTATTTGCTGGGAGAAAAGTGCATCACTTTGTGCTTTCACCGTTCAGCAAATACATGTGTAGAAGCACAGCGCTAGCAGAAACGAATGTTTCTCGACGTTTTCTAACTCAGGAAACAAGTTGCACACTTCTGAGTTGCATTTCGGCAACTTTGTCAGAAATGAGTTTTTTGCCTACAGAGACATGCCTATTTGCGCAGTAGTACAGATTCTGAGTATGTAACTGGGCTTGATGAAATCAGCATTTCTCTTGCTTCCCTGTGCATAGGGAAGCTCAGTTTTAGTCCCAGTAGCTCCCACAAGTGTCTCCTCAGTGTGTTCCCCTTTCCTTAGAAACAGTGTATTTGCTGGGAGAAAAGTGCATTACTGTGCGCTTTCACCGTTCAGCAAATACATGTGTAGAAGCACAGCGCTAGCAGAAACGAACGTTTCTCGACGTTTTCTAACTCAGGGAACAAGTTGCACACTTCTTCGATGCATTTGGGCAACTTTGTCAGAAATGAGTTTTTTGCCTACAGAGACATGCCTATTTGCGCAGTCTTACAGATTCTGAGTATGTAACTGGGCTTGATGAAATCAGCATTACTCTTGCTTCCCTGTGCGTAGGGAAGCTCAGTTTTAATCACAGTAGCTCCCACAAGTGTCTCCTCAGTGTGTTCCCATTTCCTTAGAAACAGTGTATTTGCTGGGAGAAAAGTGCATTACTGTGCGCTTTCACCGTTCAGCAATTACATGTGTAGAAGCACAGCGCTAGCAGAAATGAATGTTTCTCGACGTTTTTTAACTCAGGGAACAAGTTGCACACTTCTGAGATGCATTTGGGCAACTTTGTCAGAAATGAGTTTTTTGCCTACAGAGACATGCCTATTTGCGCAGTAGTACAGATTCTGAGTATGTAACTGGGCTTGATGAAATCAGCATTTCTCTTGCTTCCCTGTGCGTAGGGAAGCTCAGTTTTAGTCACAGTAGCTCCCACAAGTGTCTCCTCAGTGTGTTCCCATTTCCTTAGACACAGTGTATTTGCTGGGAGAAAAGTGCATTACTGTGCGCTTTCACCGTTCAGCAAATACATGTGTAGAAGCACAGCGCTAGCAGAAACGAACGTTTCTCGACGTTTTCTAACTCAGGGAACAAGTTGCACACTTCTGAGATGCATTTGGGCAACTTTGTCAGAAATGAGTTTTTTGCCTACAAAGACATGCCTATTTGCGCAGTAGTACAGATTCTGAGTATGTAACTGGGCTTGATGAAATCAGCATTTCTCTTGTTTCCCTGTGCATAGGGAAGCTCAGTTTAGTCACAGTAGCTCCCACAACTGTCTCCTCAGTGTGTTCCCATTTCCTTAGAAACAGTGTATTTGCTGGGAGAAAAGTGCATCACTTTGTGCTTTCACCGTTCAGCAAATACATGTGTAGAAGCACAGCGCTAGCAGAAACGAATGTTTCTCGACGTTTTCTAACTCAGGAAACAAGTTGCACACTTCTGAGTTGCATTTCTGCAACTTTCTCAGAAATGAGTTTTTTGCCTACAGAGACATGCCTATTTGCGCAGTAGTACAGATTCTGAGTATGTAACTGGGCTTGATGAAATCAGCATTTCTCTTGCTTCCCTGTGCATAGGGAAGCTCAGTTTTAGTCCCAGTAGCTCCCACAAGTGTCTCCTCAGTGTGTTCCCCTTTCCTTAGAAACAGTGTATTTGCTGGGAGAAAAGTGCATTACTGTGCGCTTTCACCGTTCAGCAAATACATGTGTAGAAGCACAGCGCTAGCAGAAACGAACGTTTCTCGACGTTTTCTAACTCAGGGAACAAGTTGCACACTTCTTCGATGCATTTGGGCAACTTTGTCAGAAATGAGTTTTTTGCCTACAGAGACATGCCTATTTGCGCAGTCTTACAGATTCTGAGTATGTAACTGGGCTTGATGAAATCAGCATTTCTCTTGCTTCCCTGTGCGTAGGGAAGCTCAGTTTTAGTCACAGTAGCTCCCACAAGTGTCTCCTCAGTGTGTTCCCATTTCTTTAGAAACAGTGTATTTGCTGGGAGAAAAGTGCATCACTTTGTGCTTTCACTGTTCCGCAAATACATGTGTAGAAGCACAGCGCTAGCAGAAACGACCGTTTCTCGACATTTTCTAACTCAGGGAACAAGTTGTACACTTCTGGGATGCATTTGGGCAACTTTGTCAGAAATGAGTTTTTTGCCTACAGAGACATGCCTATTTGCGCAGTAGTACAGATTCTGAGTATGTAACTGGGCTTGATGAAATCAGCATTTCTCTTGCTTCCCTGTGCGTAGGGAAGCTCAGTTTTAGTCACAGTAGCTCCCACAAGTGTCTCCTCAGTGTGTTCCCATTTCCTTAGAAACAGTGTATTTGCTGGGAGAAAAGTGCATTACTGTGCGCTTTCACCGTTCAGCAAATACATGTGTAGAAGCACAGCGCTAGCAGAAACGAACGTTTCTCGACGTTTTCTAACTCAGGGAACAAGTTGCACACTTCTGAGGTGCAATTGTGTAACTATCTCAAAAATGAGTTTTTTGCTTACAGAGACATGCCAATTTGCGCAGTAGTACAGATTCTGAGTATGTAACTGGGCTTGATGAAATCAGCATTTCTCTTGCTTCCCTGTGCGTAGGGAAGCTCAGTTTTAGTCACAGTAGCTCCCACAAGTGTCTCCTCAGTGTGTTCCCATTTCCTTAGAAACAGTGTATTTGCTGGGAGAAAAGTGCATTACTGTGCGCTTTCACCGTTCAGCAAATACATGTGTAGAAGCACAGCGCTAGCTGAAACGACCGTTTCTCGACGTTTTCTAACTCAGGGAACAAGTTGCACACTTCTGAGATGCATTTGGGCAACTTTGTCAGAAATAAGTTTTTTGCCTGCAGAGACATGCCTATTTGCGCAGTAGTACAGATTCTGAGTATGTAACTGGGCTTGATGAAATCAGCATTTCTCTTGCTTCCCTGTGCGTAGGGAAGCTCACTTTTAGTCACAGTAGCTCCCACAAGTGTCTCCTCAGTGTGTTCCCATTTCCTTAGAAACAGTGTATTTGCTGGGAGAAAAGTGCATTTCTGTGCGCTTTCACCGTTCAGCAAATACATGTGTAGAAGCACAGCGCTAGCAGAAACGAACGTTTCTCGATGTTTTCTAAATCAGGGAACAAGTTGCACACTTCTGAGATGCATTTGGGCAACTTTGTCAGAAATGAGTTTTTTGCCTACAGAGACATGCCTATTTGCGCAGTAGAACAGATTCTGAGTAGGTAACTGGGCTTGATGAAATCAGCATTTCTCTTGCTTCCCTGTGCGTAGGCAAGCTCAGTTTTAGTCACAGTAGCTCCCACAAGTGTCTCCTTAGTGTGTTCCCATTTCCTTAGAAACAGTGTATTTGCTGGGAGAAAAGTGCATTACTGTGCGCTTTCACCGTTCAGCAAATACATGTGTAGAAGCACAGCGCTAGCAGAAACGACCGTTTCTCGACATTTTCTAACTCAGGGAACAAGTTGTACACTTCTGGGATGCATTTGGGCAACTGTGTAAGAAATGAGTTTTTTGCCTACAGAGACATGCCTATTTGCGCAGTAGTACAGATTCTGAGTATGTAACTGGGCTTGATGAAATCAGCATTTCTCTTGCTTCCCTGTGTGTAGGGAAGCTCAGTTTTAGTCACAGTAGCTCCCACAAGTGTCTCCTCAGTGTGTTCCCATTTCCTTAGAAACAGTGTATTTGCTGGGAGAAAAGTGCATCACTTTGTGCTTTCACTGTTCCGCAAATACATGTGTAGAAGCACAGCGCTAGCAGAAACGACCGTTTCTCGACATTTTCTAACTCAGGGAACAAGTTGTACACTTCTGGGATGCATTTGGGCAACTTTGTCAGAAATGAGTTTTTTGCCTACAGAGACATGCCTATTTGCGCAGTAGTACAGATTCTGAGTATGTAACTGGGCTTGATGAAATCAGCATTTCTCTTGCTTCCCTGTGCGTAGGGAAGCTCAGTTTTAGTCACAGTAGCTCCCACAAGTGTCTCCTCAGTTTGTTCCCATTTCCTTAGAAACAGTGTATTTGCTGGGAGAAAAGTGCATTACTGTGCGCTTTCACCGTTCAGCAAATACATGTGTAGAAGCACAGCGCTAGCAGAAACGAACGTTTCTCGACGTTTTCTAACTCAGGGAACAAGTTGCACACTTCTGAGATGCATTTGGGCAACTTTGTCAGAAATGAGTTTTTTGCCTACAGAGACATGCCTATTTGCGCAGTAGTACAGATTCTGAGTATGTAACTGGGCTTGATGAAATCAGCATTTCTCTTGTTTCCCTGTGCATAGGGAAGCTCAGTTTAGTCACAGTAGCTCCCACAAGTGTCTCCTCAGTGTGTTCCCATTTCCTTAGAAACAGTGTATTTGCTGGGAGAAAAGTGCATCACTTTGTGCTTTCACCGTTCAGCAAATACATGTGTAGAAGCACAGCGCTAGCAGAAACGACCGTTTCTCGACGTTTTCTAACTCAGGGAACAAGTTGCACACTTCTGAGTTGCATTTGGGCAACTTTGTCAGAAATGAGTTTTTTGCCTACAGAGACATGCCTATTTGCGCAGTAGTACAGATTCTGAGTATGTAACTGGGCTTGATGAAATCAGCATTTCTCTTGCTTCCCTGTGCATAGGGAAGCTCAGTTTTAGTCCCAGTAGCTCCCACAAGTGTCTCCTCAGTGTGTTCCACTTTCCTTAGAAACAGTGTATTTGCTGGGAGAAAAGTGCATTACTGTGCGCTTTCACCGTTCAGCAAATACATGTGTAGAAGCACAGCGCTAGCAGAAACGAACGTTTCTCGACGTTTTCTAACTCAGGGAACAAGTTGCACACTTCTGAGGTGCAATTGTGTAACTATCTCAAAAATGAGTTTTTTGCTTACAGAGACATGCCAATTTGCGCAGTAGTACAGATTCTGAGTATGTAACTGGGCTTGATGAAATCAGCATTTCTCTTGCTTCCCTGTGCGTAGGGAAGCTCAGTTTTAGTCACAGTAGCTCCCACAAGTGTCACCTCAGTGTGTTCCCAGTTCCTTAGAAACAGTGTATTTGCTGGGAGAAAAGTGCATTACTGTGCGCTTTCACCGTTCAGCAAATACATGTGTAGAAGCACAGCGCTAGCTGAAACGACCGTTTCTCGAAGTTTTCTAACTCAGGGAACAAGTTGCACACTTCTGAGATGCATTTGGGCAACTTTGTCAGAAATGAGTTTTTTGCCTACAGAGACATGCCTATTTGCGCAGTAGTACAGATTCTGAGTATGTAACTTGGCTTGATGAAATCAGCATTTCTCTTGCTTCCCTGTGCGTAGGGAAGCTCAGTTTTAGTCACAGTAGCTCCCACAAGTTTCTCCTCAGTGTGTTCCCATTTCCTTAGAAACAGTGTATTTGCTGGGAGAAAAGTGCATTACTGTGCGCTTTCACCGTTCAGCAAATACATGTGTAGAAGCACAGCGCTAGCAGAAACGAACGTTTCTCGACGTTTTCTAACTCAGGGAACAAGTTGCACACTTCTGAGATGCATTTGGGCAACTTTGTCAGAAATGAGTTTTTTGCCTACAGAGACATGCCTATTTGCGCAGTAGTACAGATTCTGAGTATGTAACTGGGCTTGATGAAATCAGCATTTCTCTTGTTTCCCTGTGCATAGGGAAGCTCAGTTTAGTCACAGTAGCTCCCACAAGTGTCTCCTCAGTGTGTTCCCATTTCCTTAGAAACAGTGTATTTGCTGGGAGAAAAGTGCATCACTTTGTGCTTTCACCATTCAGCAAATACATGTGTAGAAGCACATCGCTAGCAGAAACGAACGTTTCTCGACGTTTTCTAACTCAGGGAACAAGTTGCACACTTCTGACTTGCATTTGGGCAACTTTGTCAGAAATGAGTTTTTTGCCTACAGAGACATGCCTATTTGCGCAGTAGTACAGATTCTGAGTATGTAACTGGGCTTGATGAAATCAGCATTTCTCTTGCTTCCCTCTTGCATAGGGAAGCTCAGTTTTAGTCCCAGTAGCTCCCACAAGTGTCTCCTCAGTGTGTTCCACTTTCCTTAGAAACAGTGTATTTGCTGGGAGAAAAGTGCATTACTGTGCGCTTTCACCGTTCAGCAAATACATGTGTAGAAGCACAGCGCTAGCAGAAACGAACGTTTCTCGACGTTTTCTAAATCAGGGAACAAGTTGCACACTTCTGAGATGCATTTGGGCAACTTTGTCAGAAATGAGTTTTTTGCCTACAGAGACATGCCTATTTGCGCAGTAGTACAGATTCTGAGTATGTAACTGGGCTTGATGAAATCAGCATTTCTCTTGCTTCCCTGTGCGTAGGGAAGCTCAGTTTTAGTCACAGTAGCTCCCACAAGTGTCTCCTCAGTGTGTTCCCATTTCCTTAGAAACAGTGTATTTGCTGGGAGAAAAGTGCATCACTTTGTGCTTTCACTGTTCAGCAAATACATGTGTAGAAGCACAGCGCTAGCAGAAACGACCGTTTCTCGACATTTTCTAACTCAGGGCACAAGTTGTACACTTCTGGGATGCATTTGGGCAATTTTGTCAGAAATGAGTTTTTTGCCTACAGAGACATGCCTATTTGCGCAGTAGTACAGATTCTGAGTATGTAACTGGGCTTGATGAAATCAGCATTTCTCTTGCTTCCCTGTGATTAGGGAAGCTCAGTTTTAGTCACAGTAGCTCCCACAAGTGTCTCCTCAGTGTGTTACCATTTCCTTAGAAACAGTGTATTTGCTGGGAGAAAAGTGCATTACTGTGCGCTTTCACCGTTCAGCAAATACATGTGTAGAAGCAAAGCGCTAGCTGAAACGACCGTATCTCGACGTTTTCTAACTCAGGGAACAAGTGGCATACTTCTGAGATGCATTTGGGCAACTTTGTCAGAAATGAGTTTTTTGCCTACAGAGACATGCCTATTTGCGCAGTAGTACAGATTCTGAGTATGTAACTGGGCTTGATGAAATCAGCATTTCTCTTGCTTCCCTGTGCGTAGGGAAGCTCAGTTTTAGTCACAGTAGCTCCCACAAGTGTCTCCTCAGTGTGTTCCCCTTTCCTTAGAAACAGTGTATTTGCTGGGAGAAAAGTGCATTACTGTGCGCTTTCACCGTTCAGCAAATACATGTGTAGAAGCACAGCGCTAGCAGAAACGAACGTTTCTCGACGTTTTCTAACTCAGAGAACAAGTTGCACACTTCTGAGATGCATTTGGGCAACTTTGTCAGAAATGAGTTTTTTGCCTACAGAGACATGCCTATTTGCGCAGTAGTACGGATTCTGAGTATGTAACTGGGCTTGATGAAATCAGCATTTCTCTTGCTTCCCTGTGCATAGGGAAGCTCAGTTTTAGTCACAGTAGCTCCCACAAGTGTCTCCTCAGTGTGTTCCCATTTCCTTAGAAACAGTGTATTTGCTGGGAGAAAAGTGCATCACTTTGTGCTTTCACTGTTCAGCAAATACATGTGTAGAAGCACAGCGCTAGCAGAAACGACCGTTTCTCGACATTTTCTAACTCAGGGCACAAGTTGTACACTTCTGGTATGCATTTGGGCAACTTTGTCAAAAATGACTTTTTTGCCTACAGAGACATGCCTATTTGCGCAGTAGTACAGATTCTGAGTATGTAACTGGGCTTGATGAAATCAGCATTTCTCTTGCATCCCTGTGCGTAGGGAAGCTCACTTTTAGTCACAGTAGCTCCCACAAGTGTCTCCTCAGTGTGTTCCCATTTCCTTAGAAACAGTGTATTTGCTGGGAGAAAAGTGCATTACTGTGCGCTTTCACCGTTCAGCAAATACATGTGTAGAAGCACAGCGCTAGCAGAAACGAACGTTTCTCGATGTTTTCTTACTCAGGGAACAAGTTGCACACTTCTGAGATGCATTTGGGCAACATTGTCAGAAATGAGTTTTTTGCCTACAGAGACATGCCTATTTGCGCAGTAGTACAGATTCTGAGTAGGTAACTGGGCTTGATGAAATCAGCATTTCTCTTGCTTCCCTGTGCGTAGGCAAGCTCAGTTTTAGTCACAGTAGCTCCCACAAGTGTCTCCTTAGTGTGTTCCCATTTCCTTAGAAACAGTGTATTTGCTGGGAGAAAAGTGCATTACTGTGCGCTTTCACCGTTCAGCAAATACATGTGTAGAAGCACAGCGCTAGCAGAAACGAACGTTTCTCGACGTTTTCTAAATCAGGGAACAAGTTGCACACTTCTGAGATGCATTTGGGCAACTTTGTCAGAAATGAGTTTTTTGCCTACAGAGACATGCCTATTTGCGCAGTAGTACGGATTCTGAGTATGTAACTGGGCTTGATGAAATCAGCATTTCTCTTGCTTCCCTGTGCGTAGGGAAGCTCAGTTTTAGTCACAGTAGCTCCCACAAGTGTCTCCTCAGTGTGTTCCCATTTCCTTAGAAACAGTGTATTTGCTGGGAGAAAAGTGCATCACTTTGTGCTTTCACTGTTCAGCAAATACATGTGTAGAAGCACAGCGCTAGCAGAAACGACCGTTTCTCGACATTTTCTAACTCAGGGAACAAGTTGTACACTTCTGGGATGCATTTGGGCAACTTTGTCAGAAATGAGTTTTTTGCCTACAGAGACATGCCTATTTGCGCAGTAGTACAGATTCTGAGTATGTAACTGGGCTTGATGAAATCAGCATTTCTCTTGCTTCCATGTGCGTAGGGAAGCTCAGTTTTAGTCACAGTAGCTCCCACAAGTGTCTCCTCAGTGTGTTCCCAGTTCCTTAGAAACAGTGTATTTGCTGGGAGAAAAGTGCATTACTGTGCGCTTTCACCGTTCAGCAAATACATGTGTAGAAGCACAGCGCTAGCTGAAACGACCGTTTCTCGACGTTTTCTAACTCAGGAAACAAGTTGCACACTTCTGAGATGCATTTGGGCAACTTTGTCAGAAATGAGTTTTTTGCCTACAGAGACATGCCTATTTGCGCAGTAGTACAGATTCTGAGTATGTAACTGGGCTTGATGAAATCAGCATTTCTCTTGCTTCCCTGTGCGTAGGGAAGCTCAGTTTTAGTCACAGTAGCTCCCACAAGTGTCTCCTCAGTGTGTTCCCATTTCCTTAGAAACAGTGTATTTGCTGGGAGAAAAGTGCATTACTGTGCGCTTTCTCCGTTCAGCAAATACATGTGTAGAAGCACAGCGCTAGCAGAAACGAACGTTTCTCGACGTTTTCTAACTCAGGGAACAAGTTGCACACTTCTGAGATGCATTTGGGCAACTTTGTCAGAAATGAGTTTTTTGCCTACAGAGACATGCCTATTTGCGCAGTAGTACAGATTCTGAGTATGTAACTGGGCTTGATGAAATCAGCATTTCTCTTGTTTCCCTGTGCATAGGGAAGCTCAGTTTAGTCACAGTAGCTCCCACAAGTGTCTCCTCAGTGTGTTCCCATTTCCTTAGAAACAGTGTATTTGCTGGGAGAAAAGTGCATCACTTTGTGCTTTCACCGTTCAGCAAATACATGTGTAGAAGCACATCGCTAGCAGAAACGAACGTTTCTCGACGTTTTCTAACTCAGGGAACAAGTTGCACACTTCTGACTTGCATTTGGGCAACTTTGTCAGAAATGAGTTTTTTGCCTACAGAGACATGCCTATTTGCGCAGTAGTACAGATTCTGAGTATGTAACTGGGCTTGATGAAATCAGCATTTCTCTTGCTTCCCTCTTGCATAGGGAAGCTCAGTTTTAGTCCCAGTAGCTCCCACAAGTGTCTCCTCAGTGTGTTCCACTTTCCTTAGAAACAGTGTATTTGCTGGGAGAAAAGTGCATTACTGTGCGCTTTCACCGTTCAGCAAATACATGTGTAGAAGCACAGCGCTAGCAGAAACGAACGTTTCTCGACGTTTTCTAAATCAGGGAACAAGTTGCACACTTCTGAGATGCATTTGGGCAACTTTGTCAGAAATGAGTTTTTTGCCTACAGAGACATGCCTATTTGCGCAGTAGTACAGATTCTGAGTATGTAACTGGGCTTGATGAAATCAGCATTTCTCTTGCTTCCCTGTGCGTAGGGAAGCTCAGTTTTAGTCACAGTAGCTCCCACAAGTGTCTCCTCAGTGTGTTCCCATTTCCTTAGAAACAGTGTATTTGCTGGGAGAAAAGTGCATCACTTTGTGCTTTCACTGTTCAGCAAATACATGTGTAGAAGCACAGCGCTAGCAGAAACGACCGTTTCTCGACATTTTCTAACTCAGGGCACAAGTTGTACACTTCTGGGATGCATTTGGGCAATTTTGTCAGAAATGAGTTTTTTGCCTACAGAGACATGCCTATTTGCCCAGTAGTACAGATTCTGAGTATGTAACTGGGCTTGATGAAATCAGCATTTCTCTTGCTTCCCTGTGATTAGGGAAGCTCAGTTTTAGTCACAGTAGCTCCCACAAGTGTCTCCTCAGTGTGTTACCATTTCCTTAGAAACAGTGTATTTGCTGGGAGAAAAGTGCATTACTGTGCGCTTTCACCGTTCAGCAAATACATGTGTAGAAGCAAAGCGCTAGCTGAAACGACCGTATCTCGACGTTTTCTAACTCAGGGAACAAGTGGCATACTTCTGAGATGCATTTGGGCAACTTTGTCAGAAATGAGTTTTTTGCCTACAGAGACATGCCTATTTGCGCAGTAGTACAGATTCTGAGTATGTAACTGGGCTTGATGAAATCAGCATTTCTCTTGCTTCCCTGTGCGTAGGGAAGCTCAGTTTTAGTCACAGTAGCTCCCACAAGTGTCTCCTCAGTGTGTTCCCCTTTCCTTAGAAACAGTGTTTTTGCTGGGAGAAAAGTGCATTACTGTGCGCTTTCACCGTTCAGCAAATACATGTGGAGAAGCACAGCGCTAGCAGAAACGAACGTTTCTCGACGTTTTCTAACTCAGAGAACAAGTTGCACACTTCTGAGATGCATTTCGGCAACTTTGTCAGAAATGAGTTTTTTGCCTACAGAGACATGCCTATTTGCGCAATAGTACGGATTCTGAGTATGTAACTGGGCTTGATGAAATCAGCATTTCTCTTGCTTCCCTGTGCGTAGGGAAGCTCAGTTTTAGTCCCAGTAGCTCCCACAAGTGTCTCCTCAGTGTGTTCCACTTTCCTTAGAAACAGTGTATTTGCTGGGAGAAAAGTGCATTACTGTGCGCTTTCACCGTTCAGCAAATACATGTGTAGAAGCACAGCGCTAGCAGAAACGAACGTTTCTCGACGTTTTCTAACTCAGGGAACAAGTTGCACACTTCTGAGGTGCAATTGTGTAACTATCTCAAAAATGAGTTTTTTGCTTACAGAGACATGCCAATTTGCGCAGTAGTACAGATTCTGAGTATGTAACTGGGCTTGATTAAATCAGCATTTCTCTTGCTTCCCTGTGCGTAGGGAAGCTCAGTTTTAGTCACAGTAGCTCCCACAAGTGTCTCCTCAGTGTGTTCCCAGTTCCTTAGAAACAGTGTATTTGCTGGGAGAAAAGTGCATTTATTGTGCGCTTTCACCGTTCAGCAAATACATGTGTAGAAGCACAGCGCTAGCTGAAACGACCGTTTCTCGACGTTTTCTAACTCAGGGAACAAGTTGCACACTTCTGAGATGCATTTGGGCAACTTTGTCAGAAATGAGTTTTTTGCCTACAGAGACATGCCTATTTGCGCAGTAGTACAGATTCTGAGTATGTAACTGGGCTTGATGAAATCAGCATTTCTCTTGCTTCCCTGTGCGTAGGGAAGCTCACTTTTAGTCACAGTAGCTCCCACAAGTGTCTCCTCAGTGTGTTCCCATTTCCTTAGAAACAGTGTATTTGCTGGAAGAAAAGTGCATTACTGTGCGCTTTCACCGTTCAGCAAATACATGTGTAGAAGCACAGCGCTAGCAGAAACGAACATTTCTCGACGTTTTCTAACTCAGGGAACAAGTTGCACACTTCTGAGATGCATTTGGGCAACTTTGTCAGAAATGAGTTTTTTGCCTACAGAGACATGCCTATTTGCGCAGTAGTACAGATTCTGAGTATGTAACTGGGCTTGATGAAATCAGCATTTCTCTTGTTTCCCTGTGCATAGGGAAGCTCAGTTTAGTCACAGTAGCTCCCACAAGTGTCTCCTCAGTGTGTTCCCATTTCCTTAGAAACAGTGTATTTGCTGGGAGAAAAGTGCATCACTTTGTGCTTTCACCGTTCAGCAAATACATGTGTAGAAGCACAGCGCTAGCAGAAACGAACGTTTCTCGACGTTTTCTAACTCAGGGAACAAGTTGCACACTTCTGACTTGCATTTGGGCAACTTTGTCAGAAATGAGTTTTTTGCCTACAGAGACATGCCTATTTGCGCAGTAGTACAGATTCTGAGTATGTAACTGGGCTTGATGAAATCAGCATTTCTCTTGCTTCCCTGTGCATAGGGAATCTCAGTTTTAGTCCCAGTAGCTCCCACAAGTGTCTCCTCAGTGTGTTCCACTTTCCTTAGAAACAGTGTATTTGCTGGGAGAAAAGTGCATTACTGTGCGCTTTCACCGTTCAGCAAATACATGTGTAGAAGCACAGCACTAGCAGAAACGAACGTTTCTCGACGTTTTCTAAATCAGGGAACAAGTTGCACACTTCTGAGATGCATTTGGGCAACTTTGTCAGAAATGAGTTTTTTGCCTACAGAGACATGCCTATTTGCGCAGTAGTACAGATTCTGAGTATGTAACTGGGCTTGATGAAATCAGCATTTCTCTTGCTTCCCTGTGCGTAGGGAAGCTCAGTTTTAGTCACAGTAGCTCCCACAAGTGACTCCTCAGTGTGTTCCCATTTCCTTAGAAACAGTGTATTTGCTGGGAGAAAAGTGCATCACTGTGCGCTTTCACCGTTCAGCAAATACATGTGTAGAAGCACAGCGCTAGCAGAAACGAACGTTTCTCGACGTTTTCTAATTCAGGGAACAAGTTGCACACTTCTGAGATGCATTTGGGCAACTTTGTCAGAAATGAGTTTTTTGCCTACAGAGACATGCCTATTTGCGCAGTAGTACAGATTCTGAGTATGTAACTGGGCTTGATGAAATCAGCATTTCTCTTGCTTCCCTGTGCGTAGGGAAGCTCAGTTTTAGTCCCAGTAGCTCCCACAAGTGTCTCCTCAGTGTGTTCCACTTTCCTTAGAAACAGTGTATTTGTTGGGAGAAAAGTGCATTACGGTGCGCTTTCACCGTTCAGCAAATACATGTGTAGAAGCACAGCGCTAGCAGAAACGAACGTTTCTCGACGTTTTCTAAATCAGGGAACAAGTTGCACACTTCTGAGATGCATTTGGGCAACTTTGTAAGAAATGAGTTTTTTGCCTACAGAGACATGCCTATTTGCGCAGTAGTACAGATTCTGAGTATGTAACTGGGCTTGATGAAATCAGCATTTCTCTTGCTTCCCTGTGCGTAGGGAAGCTCAGTTTTAGTCACAGTAGCTCCCACAAGTGTCTCCTCAGTGTGTTCCCATTTCCTTAGAAACAGTGTATTTGCTGGGAGAAAAGTGCATCACTTTTTGCTTTCACTGTTCAGCAAATACATGTGTAGAAGCACAGCGCTAGCAGAAACGACCGTTTCTCGACATTTTCTAACTCAGGGCACAAGTTGTACACTTCTGGGATGCATTTGGGCAACTTTGTCAGAAATGAGTTTTTTGCCTACAGAGACATGCCTATTTGCGCAGTAGTACAGATTCTGAGTATGTAACTGGGCTTGATGAAATCAGCATTTCTCTTGCTTCCCTGTGCGTAGGGAAGCTCACTTTTAGTCACAGTAGCTCCCACAAGTGTCTCCTCAGTGTGTTCCCATTTCCTTAGAAACAGTGTATTTGCTGGGAGAAAAGTGCATTACTGTGCGCTTTCACCGTTCAGCAAATACATGTGTAGAAGCACAGCGCTAGCAGAAACGAACGTTTCTCGATGTTTTCTAACTCAGGGAACAAGTTGCACACTTCTGAGATGCATTTGGGCAACTTTGTCAGAAATGAGTTTTTGGCCTACAGAGACATGCCTATTAGCGCAATAGTACAGATTCTGAGTATGTAACTGGGCTTGATGAAATCAGCATTTCTCTTGCTTCCCTGTGCGTAGGGAAGCTCAGTTTTAGTCACAGTAGCTCCCACAAGTGACTCCTCAGTGTGTTCCCATTTCCTTAGAAACAGTGTATTTGCTGGGAGAAAAGTGCATCACTGTGCGCTTTCACCGTTCAGCAAATACATGTGTAGAAGCACAGCGCTAGCAGAAATGAACGTTTTTCGACGTTTTCTAATTCAGGGAACAAGTTGCACACTTCTGAGATGCATTTGGGCAACTTTGTCAGAAATGAGTTTTTTGCCTACAGAGACATGCCTATTTGCGCAGTAGTACAGATTCTGAGTATGTAACTGGGCTTGATGAAATCAGCATTTCTCTTGCTTCCCTGTGCGTAGGGAAGCTCAGTTTTAGTCACAGTAGCTCCCACAAGTGTCTCCTCAGTGTGTTACCATTTCCTTAGAAAGAGTGTATTTGCTGGGAGAAATGTGCATTACTGTGCGCTTTCACCGTTCAGCAAATACATGTGTAGAAGCACAGTGCTAGCAGAAACGACCGTTTCTCGACGTTTTCTAACTCAGGGAACAAGTGGCATACTTCTGAGATGCATTTGGGCAACTTTGTCAGAAATGGGTTTTTTGCCTACAGAGACATGCCTATTTGCGCAGTAGTACAGATTCTGAGTATGTAACTGGGCTTGATGAAATCAGCATTTCTCTTGCTTCCCTGTGCGTAGGGAAGCTCAGTTTTAGTCACAGTAGCTCCCACATGTGTCTCCTCAGTGTGTTCCCAGTTCCTTAGAAACAGTGTATTTGCTGGGAGAAAAGTGCATTACTTTGCGCTTTCACCGTTCAGCAAATACATGTGTAGAAGCACAGCGCTAGCAGAAACGAACGTTTCTCGACGTTTTCTAACTCAGGGAACAAGTTCAACACTTCTGAGATGCATTTGGGTAACTTTCTCAAAAATGAGTTTTTTGCCTACAGAGACATGCCTATTTGTGCAGTAGTACAGATTCTGAGTATGTAACTGGGCTTGATGAAATCAGCATTTCTCTTGCTTCCCTGTGCGTAGGGAAGCTCAGTTTTAGTCACAGTAGCTCCCACAAGTGTCTCCTCAGTGTGTTCCCATTTCCTTAGAAACAGTGTATTTGCTGGGAGAAAAGTGCATTACTGTGCGCTTTCACCGTTCAGCAAATACATGTGTAGAAGCACAGCGCTAGCTGAAACGACCGTTTCTCGACGTTTTCTCACTCAGGGAACAAGTTGCACACTTCTGAGATGCATTTGGGCAACTTTGTCAGAAATGAGTTTTTTGCCTACAGAGACATGCCTATTTGCGCAGTAGTACAGATTCTGAGTATGTAACTGGGCTTGATGAAATCAGCATTTCTCTTGCTTCCCTGTGCGTAGGGAAGCTCAGTTTTAGTCACAGTAGCTCCCACAAGTGTCTCCTTAGTGTGTTCCCATTTCCTTAGAAACAGTGTATTTGCTGGGAGAAAAGTGCATTACTGTGCGCTTTCACCGTTCAGCAAATACATGTGTAGAAGCACAGCGCTAGCAGAAACGAACGTTTCTCGACGTTTTCTAACTCAGTGAACAAGTTGCACACTTCTGACAGCCATTTGGGCAACTTTGTCAGAAATGAGTTTTTTGCCTACAGAGACATGCCTATTTGTGCAGTAGTTCAGATTCTGAGTATGTAACTGGGCTTGATGAAATCAGCATTTCTCTTGCTTCCCTGTGCGTAGGGAAGCTCAGTTTTAGTCACAGTAGCTCCCACAAGTGTCTCCTTAGTGTGTTCCCATTTCCTTAGAAACAGTGTATTTGCTGGGAGAAAAGTGCATTACTTTGCGCTTTCACCGTTCAGCAAATACATGTGTACAAGCACAGCGCTAGCAGAAACGAACGTTTCTCGACGTTTTCTAACTCAGGGAACAAGTTCAACACTTCTGAGATGCATTTGGGTAACTTTCTCAAAAATGAGTTTTTTGCCTACAGAGACATGCCTATTTGTGCAGTAGTACAGATTCTGAGTATGTAACTGGGCTTGATGAAATCAGCATTTCTCTTGCTTCCCTGTGCATAGGGAAGCTCAGTTTTAGTCACAGTAGGTCCCACAAGTGTCTCCTCAGTGTGTTCCCATTTCCTTAGAAACAGTGTATTTGCTGGGAGAAAAGTGCATTACTGTGCGCTTTCACCGTTCAGCAAATACATGTGTAGAAGCACAGCGCTAGCTGAAACGACCGTTTCTCGACGTTTTCTAACTCAGGGAACAAGTTGCACACTTCTGAGATGCATTTGGGCAACTTTGTCAGAAATGAGTTTTTTGCCTACAGAGACATGCCTATTTGCGCAGTAGTACAGATTCTGAGTATGTAACTGGGCTTGATGAAATCAGCATTTCTCTTGCTTCCCTGTGCGTAGGGAAGCTCAGTTTTAGTCACAGTAGCTCCCACAAGTGTCTCCTTAGTGTGTTCCCATTTCCTTAGAAACAGTGTATTTGCTGGGAGAAAAGTGCATTACTGTGCGCTTTCACCGTTCAGCAAATACATGTGTAGAAGCACAGCGCTAGCAGAAACGAACGTTTCTCGACGTTTTCTAACTCAGGGAACAAGTTGCACACTTCTGACATGCATTTGGGCAACTTTGTCAGAAATGAGTTTTTTGCCTACAGAGACATGCCTATTTGCGCAGTAGTACAGATTCTGAGTATGTAACTGGGCTTGATGAAATCAGCATTTCTCTTGTTTCCCTGTGCATAGGGAAGCTCAGTTTAGTCACAGTAGCTCCCACAAGTGTCTCCTCAGTGTGTTCCCATTTCCTTAGAAACAGTGTATTTGCTGGGAGAAAAGTGCATCACTTTGTGCTTTCACCGTTCAGCAAATACATGTGTAGAAGCACAGCGCTAGCTGAAACGACCGTTTCTCGACGTTTTCTAACTCAGGGAACAAGTTGCACACTTCTGAGATGCATTTGGGCAACTTTGTCAGAAATGAGTTTTTTGCCTACAGAGACATGCCTATTTGCGCAGTAGTACAGATTCTGAGTATGTAACTGGGCTTGATGAAATCAGCATTTCTCTTGCTTCCCTGTGCGTAGGGAAGCTCAGTTTTAGTCACAGTAGCTCCCACAAGTGTCTCCTTAGTGTGTTCCCATTTCCTTAGAAACAGTGTATTTGCTGGGAGAAAAGTGCATTACTGTGCGCTTTCACCGTTCAGCAAATACATGTGTAGAAGCACAGCGCTAGCAGAAACGAACGTTTCTCGACGTTTTCTAACTCAGGGAACAAGTTGCACACTTCTGAGATGCATTTGGGCAACTTTGTTAGAAATGAGTTTTTTGCCTACAGAGACATGCCTATTTGCGCAGTAGTACAGATTCTGAGTATGTAACTGGGCTTGATGAAATCAGCATTTCTCTTGCTTCCATGTGCGTAGGGAAGCTCAGTTTTGTCCCAGTAGCTCCCACAGGTGTCTCCTCAGTGTGTTCCCGTTTCCTTAGAAACAGTGTATTTGCTGGGAGAAAAGTGCATTACTGTGCGCTTTCACCGTTCATCAAATACACGTGTAGAAACACAGCGCTAGCAGAAACGAACGTTTTTCGACGTTTTCTAACTCAGGGAACAAGTTGCACACTTCTGAGATGCATTTGGGCAATTTTGTCTGAAATGAGTTTTTTGCCTACAGAGAAGTACAGATTCTGAGTATGTAACTGGGCTTGATGAAATCAGCATTTCTCTTGCTTCCCTGTGCGTAGAGAAGCTCAGTTTTAGTCACAGTAGCTCCCACAAGTGTCTCCTCAGTGTGTTCCCATTTCCTCAGAAACAGTGTATTTGCAGGGAGAAAAGTGCATTACTGTGCGCTTTCACCGTTCAGCAAATACACGTGTAGAAGCACAGCGCTAGCAGAAACGAACGTTTCTCGACGTTTTCTAACTAAGGGAACAAGTTGCACACTTCTGAGATGCATTTGGGCAACTTTGTCAGAAATGAGTTTTTTGCCTACAGAGACATGCCTATTTGCGCAGTAGTACAGATTCTGAGTATGTAACTGGGCTTGATGAAATCAGCATTTCTCTTGCTTCCCTGTGCGTAGGGAAGCTCAGTTTTAGTCACAGTATCTCCCACAAGTGTCTTCTCAGTGTGTTCCCATTTCCTTAGAAACAGTGTATTTGCTGGGAGAAAAGTGCATTACTGTGCGCTTTCACCGTTCAGCAAATACATGTGTAGAAGCACAGCGCTAGCAGAAACGACCGTTTCTCGACGTTTTCTAACTCAGGGAACAAGTTGCACACTTCTGAGATGCATTTGGGCAACTTTGTCTGAAATGAGTTTTTTGCCTACAGAGAAGTACAGATTCTGAGTATGTAACTGGGCTTGATGAAATCAGCATTTCTCTTGCTTCCCTGTGCGTAGGGAAGCTCAGTTTTAGTCACAGTAGCTCCCACAAGTGTCTCCTCAGTGTGTTCCCATTTCCTTAGAAACAGTGTATTTGCTGGGAGAAAAGTGCATTACTGTGCGCTTTCACCGTTCAGCAAATACATGTGTAGAAGCACAGCGCTAGCAGAAACGAACGTTTCTCGACGTTTTCTAACTCAGGGAACAAGTCGCACACTTCTGAGATGCATTTGGGCAACATTGTCAGAAATGACTTTTTTGCCTACAGAGACATGCCTATTTGCGCAGTAGTACAGATTCTGAGTATGTTACTGGGCTTGATGAAATCAGCATTTCTCTTGCTTCCCTGTGCGTAGGGAAGCTCAGTTTTAGTCACAGTAGCTCCCACAAGTGTCTCATCAGTGTGTTCCCATTTCCTTAGAAACAGTGTATTTGCTGGGAGAAAAGTGCATTACTGTGCGCTTTCACCGTTCAGCAAATACATGTGTAGAAGCACAGCGCTAGCAGAAACGACCGTTTCTCGACGTTTTCTAACTCAGGGAACAAGTTGCACACTTCTGAGATGCATTTGGGCAACTTTGTAAGAAATGAGTTTTTTGCCTACAGAGACATGCCTATTTGCGCAGTAGTACAGATTCTGAGTATGTAACTGGGCTTGATGAAATCAGCATTTCTCTTGCTTCCCTGTGCGTAGGGAAGCTCAGTTTTAGTCCCAGTAGCTCCCACAAGTGTCTCCTCAGTGTGTTCCCATTTCCTTAGAAACAGTGTATTTGCTGGGAGAAAAGTGCATTACTGTGCGCTTTCACCGTTCAGCAAATACATGTGTAGAAGCACAGCGTTAGCAGATATGACCGTTTCTCGACGTTTTCTAACTCAGGGAACAAGTTGCACACTTCTGAGATGCTTTTGGGCAACTTTGTCAGAAATGAGTTTTTTGCCTACAGAGACATGCCTATTTGCGCAGTAGTACAGATTCTGAGTATGTAACTGGGCTTGATGAAATCCGCATTTCTCTTGCTTCCCTGTGCGTAGGGAAGCTCAGTTTTAGTCACAGTAGCTCCCACAAGTGTCTCCTCAGTGTGTTCCCATTTCCTTAGAAACAGTGTATTTGCTGGTAGAAAAGTGCATTACTGTGCGCTTTCACTGTTCAGCAAATACATGTGTAGAAGCACAGCGCTAGTAGAAACGAACGTTTCTCGACGTTTTCTAACTCAGGGAACAAGTCGCACACTTCTGAGATGCATTTGGGCAACATTGTCAGAAATGAGTTTTTTGCCTACAGAGACATGCCTATTTGCGCAGTAGTACAGATTCTGAGTATGTAACTGGGCTGGAGAAATCAGCATTTCTCTTGCTTCCCTGTGCGTAGGGAAGCTCAGTTTTAGTCACAGTAGGTCCCACAAGTGTCTCCTCAGTGTGTTCCCAGTTCCTTAGAAACACTGTATTTGCTGGGAGAAAAGTGCATTACTGTGCGCTTTCACCGTTCAGCAAATACATGTGTAGAAGCACAGCGCTAGCAGAAACGACCGTTTCTCGACGTTTTCTAACTCAGGGAACAAGTTGCACACTTCTGAGATGCATTTGGGCAACTTTGTAAGAAATGAGTTTTTTGCCTACAGAGACATGCCTATTTGCGCAGTAGTACAGATTCTGAGTATGTAACTGGGCTTGATGAAATCAGCATTTCTCTTGCTTCCCTGTGCGTAGGGAAGCTCAGTTTTAGTCCCAGTAGCTCCCACAAGTGTCTCCTCAGTGTGTTCCCATTTCCTTAGAAACAGTGTATTTGCTGGGAGAAAAGTGCATTACTGTGCGCTTTCACCGTTCAGCAAATACATGTGTAGAAGCACAGCGTTAGCAGATATGACCGTTTCTCGACGTTTTCTAACTCAGGGAACAAGTTGCACACTTCTGAGATGCTTTTGGGCAACTTTGTCAGAAATGAGTTTTTTGCCTACAGAGACATGCCTATTTGCGCAGTAGTACAGATTCTGAGTATGTAACTGGGCTTGATGAAATCCGCATTTCTCTTGCTTCCCTGTGCGTAGGGAAGCTCAGTTTTAGTCACAGTAGCTCCCACAAGTGTCTCCTCAGTGTGTTCCCATTTCCTTAGAAACAGTGTATTTGCTGGTAGAAAAGTGCATTACTGTGCGCTTTCACTGTTCAGCAAATACATGTGTAGAAGCACAGCGCTAGTAGAAACGAACGTTTCTCGACGTTTTCTAACTCAGGGAACAAGTCGCACACTTCTGAGATGCATTTGGGCAACATTGTCAGAAATGAGTTTTTTGCCTACAGAGACATGCCTATTTGCGCAGTAGTACAGATTCTGAGTATGTAACTGGGCTGGATGAAATCAGCATTTCTCTTGCTTCCCTGTGCGTAGGGAAGCTCAGTTTTAGTCACAGTAGGTCCCACAAGTGTCTCCTCAGTGTGTTCCCAGTTCCTTAGAAACACTGTATTTGCTGGGAGAAAAGTGCATTACTGTGCGCTTTCACCGTTCAGCAAATACATGTGTAGAAGCACAGCGCTAGCAGAAACGAACGTTTCTCGACGTTTTCTAACTCAGGGAACAAGTGGCACACTTCTGAGATGCATTTGGGCAACTTTGTCAGAAATGAGTTTTTTGCCTACAGAGACATGCCTATTTGCGCAGTAGTACAGATTCTGAGTATGTAACTGGGCTTGATGAAATCAGCATTTCTCTTGCTTCCCTGTGGGTAGGGAAGCTCTGTTTTAGTCACAATAGCTCCCACAAGTGTCTCCTCAGTGTGTTCCCATTTCCTTAGAAACAGTGTATTTGCTGGGAGAAAAGTGCATTTCTGTGCGCTTTCACCGTTCAGCAAATACATGTGTAGAAGCACAGCGCTAGCAGAAACGACCGTTTCTCGATGTTTTCTAACTCAGGGACCAAGTTGCATACTTCTGAGATGCATTTGGGCAACTTTGTCAGAAATGAGTTTTTTGCCTACAGAGACATGCCTATTTGCGCAGTAGTACAGATTCTGAGTATGTAACTGGGCTTGATGAAATCAGCATTTCTCTTGCTTCCCTGTGCATAGGGAAGCTCAGTTTTAGTCCCAGTAGCTCCCACACGTGTCTCCTCAGTGTGTTCCCATTTCCTTAGAAACAGTGTATTTGCTGGGAGAAAAGTGCATTACTGTGCGCTTTCACCGTTCAGCAAATACATGTGTAGAAGCACAGCGCTAGCAGAAACGACTGTTTCTCGATGTTTTCTAACTCAGGGAACAAGTTGCACACTTCTGAGATGAATTTGGGCAACTTTGTCAGAAATGTGTTTTTTGCCTACAGAGACATGCCTATTTGCGCAGTAGTACAGATTCTGAGTATGTAACTGGGCTTGATGAAATCAGCATTTCTCTTGCTTCCCTGTGCGTAGGGAAGCTCAGTTTTAGTCACAGTAGCTCCCACAAGTGTCTCCTCAGTGTGTTCCCATTTCCTTAGAAACAGTGTATTTGCTGGGAGAAAAGTGCATTACTGTGCGCTTTCACCGTTCAGCAAATACATGTGTAGAAGCACAGCGCTAGCGGAAACGACCGTTTCTCGACGTTTTCTAACTCAGGGAACAAGTTGCACACTTCTGAGATGCATTTGGGCAACTTTGTCAGAAATGAGTTTTTTGCCTACAGAGACATGCCTATTTGCGCAGTAGTACAGATTCTGAGTATGTAACTGGGATTGATGAAATCAGCATTTCTCTTGCTTCCCTGTGCGTAGGGAAGCTCAGTTTTAGTCACAGTAGCTCCCACAAGTGTCTCCTCAGTGTGTTCCCATTTCCTTAGAAACAGTGTATTTGCTGGGAGAAAAGTGCATCACTGTGCGCTTTCACCGTTCAGCAAATACATGTGTAGAAGCACAGCGCTAACAGAAACGAACGTTTCTCGACGTTTTCTAACTCAGGGAACAAGTTGCACACTTCTGAGATGCATTTGGGCAACTTTGTCAGAAATGAGGTTTATGCCTACAGAGACATGTCTATTTGCGCAGTAGTACAGATTCTGAGTATGTAAATCGGTTTGATGAAATCAGCATTTCTCTTGTTTCCCTGTGCGTAGGGAAGCTCAGTTTTATTCCCAGTAGCTCCCACAAGTGTCTCCTCAGTGTGTTCCCATTTCCTTAGAAACAGTGTATTTGCTGGGAGAAAAGTGCATTACTGTGCGCTTTCACCGTTCAGCAAATACATGTGTAGAAGCACAGCGCTAGCAGAAACGACTGTTTCTCGATGTTTTCTAACTCAGGGAACAAGTTGCACACTTTTGAGATGAATTTGGGCAACTTTGTCAGAAATGTGTTTTTTGCCTACAGAGACATGCCTATTTGCGCAGTAGTACAGATTCTGAGTATGTAACTGGGCTTGATGAAATCAGCATTTCTCTTGCTTCCCTGTGCGTAGGGAAGCTCAGTTTTAGTCACAGTAGCTCCCACAAGTGTCTCCTCAGTGTGTTCCCATTTCCTTAGAAACAGTGTATTTGCTGGGAGAAAAGTGCATTACTGTGCGCTTTCACCGTTCAGCAAATACATGTGTAGAAGCACAGCGCTAGCGGAAACGACCGTTTCTCGATGTTTTCTAACTCAGGGAACAAGTTGCACACTTCTGAGATGCATTTGGGCAACTTTGTCAGAAATGAGTTTTTTGCCTACAGAGACATGCCTATTTGCGCAGTAGTACAGATTCTGAGTATGTAACTGGGATTGATGAAATCAGCATTTCTCTTGCTTCCCTGTGCGCAGGGAAGCTCAGTTTTAGTCACAGTAGCTCCCACAAGTGTCTCCTCAGTGTGTTCCCATTTCCTTAAAAACAGTGTATTTGCTGGGAGAAAAGTGCATCACTGTGCGCTTTCACCGTTCAGCAAATACATGTGTAGAAGCACAGCGCTAACAGAAACGAACGTTTCTCGACGTTTTCTAACTCAGGGAACAAGTTGCACACTTCTGAGATGCATTTGGGCAACTTTGTCAGAAATGAGGTTTTTGCCTACAGAGACATGTCTATTTGCGCAGTAGTACAGATTCTGAGTATGTAAATCGGTTTGATGAAATCAGCATTTCTCTTGTTTCCCTGTGCGTAGGGAAGCTCAGTTTTAGTCACAGTAGCTCCCACAAGTGTCTCCTCAGTGTGTTCCCATTTCCTTAGAAACACTGTATTTGCTGGGAGAAAAGTGCATTACTTTGCGCTTTCACCGTTCAGCAAATACATGTGTAGAAGCACAGCGCTAGCAGAAACGAACGTTTCTCGACGTTTTCTAACTCAGGGAACAAGTTGCACACTTCTGAGATGCATTTGGGCAACTTTGTCCGAAATGAGTTTTTTGCCTACAGAGACATGCCTATTTGCACAATAGTACAGATTCTGAATATGTAACTGGGCTTGATGAAATCAGCATTTCTCTTGCTTCCCTGTGCATAGCAAAGCTCAGTTTTAGTCACAGTAGCTCCCACAAGTGTCTCCTCAGTGTGTGCCCATTTCCTTAGAAACAGTGTATTTGCTGGGAGAAAAGTGCATTACTGTGCGCTTTCACCGTTCAGCAAATACATGTGTAGAAGCACAGCGCTAGCAGAAACGACCGTTTCTCGACGTTTTCAAAATCAGGGAACAAGTTGCACACTTCTGAGGTGCATTTGGGCAACTTTGTCAGAAATGAGTTTTTTTGCCCACAGAGACATGCCTATTTGCGCAGTAGTACAGATTCTGAGTATGTAACTGGGCTTGATAAAATCAGCATTTCTCTAGCTTCCCTGTGCGTAGGGAAGCTCAGTTTTAGTCACAGTAGCTCCCACAAGTGTCTCCTCAGTGTGTTCCCATTTCCTTAGAAACAGTGTATTTGCTGGGAGAAAAGTGCATTACTGTGCGCTTTCACCGTTCAGCAAATACATGTGTAGAAGCATAGCGCTAGCAGAAACAACCGTTTCTCGACGTTTTCTAACTCAGGGAACAAGTTGCACACTTCTGAGATGCATTTGGGCAACTTTGTCAGAAATGAGTTTTTTGCCTACAGAGACATGCCTATTTGCGCAGTAGTACAGATTCTGAGTATGTAACTGGGATTGATGAAATCAGCATTTCTCTTGCTTCCCTGTGCGTAGGGAAGCTCAGTTTTAGTCACAGTAGCTCCGACAAGTGTCTCCTCAGTGTGTTCCCATTTCCTTAGAAACAGTGTATTTGCTGGGAGAAAAGTGCATCACTGTGCGCTTTCACCGTTCAGCAAATACATGTGTAGAAGCACAGCGCTAACAGAAACGAACGTTTCTCGACGTTTTCTAACTCAGGGAACAAGTTGCACACTTCTGAGATGCATTTGGGCAACTTTGTCAGAAATGAGGTTTTTGCCTACAGAGACATGTCTATTTGCGCAGTAGTACAGATTCTGAGTATGTAAATCGGTTTGATGAAATCAGCATTTCTCTTGTTTCCCTGTGCGTAGGGAAGCTCAGTTTTAGTCACAGTAGCTCCCACAAGTGTCTCCTCAGTGTGTTCCCATTTCCTTAGAAACACTGTATTTGCTGGGAGAAAAGTGCATTACTTTGCGCTTTCACCGTTCAGCAAATACATGTGTAGAAGCACAGCGCTAGCAGAAACGAACGTTTCTCGACGTTTTCTAACTCAGGGAACAAGTTGCACACTTCTGAGATGCATTTGGGCAACTTTGTCCGAAATGAGTTTTTTGCCTACAGAGACATGCCTATTTGCACAATAGTACAGATTCTGAATATGTAACTGGGCTTGATGAAATCAGCATTTCTCTTGCTTCCCTGTGCATAGCAAAGCTCAGTTTTAGTCACAGTAGCTCCCACAAGTGTCTCCTCAGTGTGTGCCCATTTCCTTAGAAACAGTGTATTTGCTGGGAGAAAAGTGCATTACTGTGCGCTTTCACCGTTCAGCAAATACATGTGTAGAAGCACAGCGCTAGCAGAAACGACCGTTTCTCGACGTTTTCAAAATCAGGGAACAAGTTGCACACTTCTGAGGTGCATTTGGGCAACTTTGTCAGAAATGAGTTTTTTTGCCCACAGAGACATGCCTATTTGCGCAGTAGTACAGATTCTGAGTATGTAACTGGGCTTGATAAAATCAGCATTTCTCTAGCTTCCCTGTGCGTAGGGAAGCTCAGTTTTAGTCACAGTAGCTCCCACAAGTGTCTCCTCAGTGTGTTCCCATTTCCTTAGAAACAGTGTATTTGCTGGGAGAAAAGTGCATTACTGTGCGCTTTCACCGTTCAGCAAATACATGTGTAGAAGCATAGCGCTAGCAGAAACAACCGTTTCTCGACGTTTTCTAACTCAGGGAACAAGTTGCACACTTCTGAGATGCATTTGGGCAACTTTGTCAGAAATGAGTTTTTTGCCTACAGAGACATGCCTATTTGCGCAGTAGTACAGATTCTGAGTATGTAAATCGGTTTGATGAAATCAGCATTTCTCTTGCTTCCCTGTGCGTAGGGAAGCTCAGTTTTAGTCACAGTAGCTCCCACAAGTGTCTCCTCAGTGTGTTCCCATTTCCTTAGAAACAGTGTATTTGCTGGGAGAAAAGTGCATTACTGTGCGCTTTCACCGTTCAGCAAATACATGTGTAGAAGCACAGCGCTAGCAGAAACGAACGTTTCTCGACGTTTTCAAACTCAGGAAACAAGATGCACACTTCTGAGATGCATTTGGGCAACTTTGTCAGAAATGAGTTTTTTGCCTACAGAGACATGCCTATTTGCGCAGTAGTACAGATTCTGAGTATGTAACTGGGCTTGATGAAATCAGCATTTCTCTTGCTTCCCTGTGCGTAGGGAAGCTCAGTTTTAGTCACAGTAGCTCCCACAAGTGTCTCCTCAGTGTGTTCCCATTTCCTTAGAAACAGTGTATTTGCTGGGAGAAAAGTGCATTACTGTGTGCTTTCACCGTTCAGCAAATACATGTGTAGAAGCACAGCGCTAGCAGAAACGACCGTTTCTTGACGATTTCTCACTCAGGGAACAAGATGCACACTTCTGAGATGCATTTGGGCAACTTTGTCCGAAATGAGTTTTTTGCCTACAGAGACATGCCTATTTGCGCAGTAGTACAGATTCTGAGTATGTAACTGGGCTTGATGAAATCAGCATTTCTCTTGCTTCCCTGTGCTTAGGGAAGCTCAGTTTTAGTCACAGTAGCTCCCACAAGTGTCTCCTCAGTGTGTTCCCATTTCCTTAGAAACAGTGTATTTGCTGGGAGAAAAGTGCATTACTGTGCGCTTTCACCGTTCAGCAAATACATGTGTAGAAGCACAGCGCTAGCAGAAACGACCGTTTCTCGACGTTTTCTAACTCAGGGAACAAGTTGCACACTTCTGAGATGCATTTGGGCAACTTTGTCAGAAATGAGGTTTTTGCCTACAGAGACATGCCTATTTGCGCAGTAGTACAGATTCTGAGTATGTAACTGGGCTTGATGAAATCAGCATTTCTCTTGCTTCCCTGTGCATAGGAGAGCTCAGTTTTAGTCACAGTAGCTCCCACAAGTGTCTCCTCAGTGTGTTCCCATTTCCTTAGAAACAGTGTATTTGCTGGGAGAAAAGTGCATTACTGTGCGCTTTCACCGTTCAGCAAATACATGTGTAGAAGCACAGCGCTAGTAGAAACGAACGTTTCTCGACGTTTTCTAACTCAGGGAACAAGTTGCACACTTCTGAGATGCATTTGGGTAACTTTGTCAGAAATGAGTTTTTTGCCTACAGAGACATGCCTATTTGCGCAGTAGTACAGATTCTGAGTATGTAACTGGGCTTGATGGAATCAGCATTTCTCTTGCTTCCCTGTGCGTAGGGAAGCTCAGTTTTAGTCACAGTAGCTCCCACAAGTGTCTCCTCAGTGTGTTCCCCGTTCCTTAGAAACAGTGTATTTGTTGGGAGAAAAGTGTATCACTGTGCGCTTTCACCGTTCAGCAAATACATGTGTAGAAGCACAGCGCTAGCTGAAACGACCGTTTCTCGACGTTTTCTAACTCAGGGAATAAGCTGCATACTTCTGAGATGCATTTGGGCAACTTTGTCAGAAATGAGTTTTTTGCCTACAGAGACATGCCTATTTGCGCAGTAGTACAGATTCTGAGTATGTAACTGGGCTTGATGAAATCAGCATTTCTCTTGCTTCCCTGTGCGTAGGGAAGCTCAGTTTTAGTCACAGTAGCTCCCACAAGTGTCTCCTCAGTGTGTTCCCATTTCCTTAGAAACAGTGTATTTGCTGGGAGAAAAGTGCATTACTGTGCGCTTTCACCGTTCAGCAAATACATGTGTAGAAGCACAGCGCTAGCAGAAACGACCGTTTCTCGACGTTTTCTAACTCAGGGAACAAGTTGCACACTTCTGAGACGCATTTGGGCAACTTTGTAAGAAATGAGTTTTTTGCCTACAGAGACATGCCTATTTGCGCAGTAGTACAGATTCTGAGTATGTAACTGGGCTTGATGAAATCAGCATTTCTCTTGCTTCCCTGTGCGTAGGGAAGCTCAGTTTTAGTCACAGTAGCTCCCACAAGTGTCTCCTCAGTGTGTTCCCATTTCCTTAGAAACAGTGTATTTGCTGGGAGAAAATGCGTTGCTGTGCGATTTCACCGTTCAGCAAATACATGTGTAGAAGCACAGTGCTAGCAGAAACGAACGTTTCTCGACGTTTTCTAACTCAGGGAACAAGTTGCACACTTCTGAGATGCATTTGGGCAACTTTGTCAGAAATGAGTTTTTTGCCTACAGAGACATGCCTATTTGCGCAGTAGTACAGATTCTGAGTATGTAACTGGGCTTGATGAAATCAGCATTTTTCTTGCTTCCCTGTGCATAGGGAAGCTCAGTTTTAGTCACAGTAGCTCCCACAAGTGTCTCCTCAGTGTGTTCCCATTTCCTTAGAAACAGTGTATTTGCTGGGAGAAAAGTGCATTACTGTGCGCTTTCACCGTTCAGCAAATACATGTGTAGAAGCACAGCGCTAGCAGAAACGACCGTTTCTCGACGATTTCTAACTCAGGGAATAAGTGGCACACTTCTGAGATGCATTTGGGCAACTTTGTCCGAAATGAGTTTTTTGCCTACAGAGACATGCCTATTTGCGCAGTAGTACAGATTCTGAGTATGTAACTGGGCTTGATGAAATCAGCATTTCTCTTGCTTCCGTGTGCGTAGGGAAGCTCAGTTTTAGTCACATTAGCTCCCACATGTGTCTCCTCAGTGTGTTCCCATTTCCTTAGGAACAGTGTATTTGCTGGGAGAAAAGTGCATTACTGTGCGCTTTCACCGTTCAGCAAATACATGTGTAGAAGCACAGCGCTAGCAGAAATGACCGTTTCTCGACGTTTTCTAACTCAGGGAACAAGTTGCACACTTCTGAGATGCATTTTGGCAACTTTGTCAGAAATGAGGTTTTTGCCTACAGAGACATGCCTATTTGCGCAGTAGTACAGATTCTGAGTATGTAACTGGGCTTGATGAAATCAGCATTTCTCTTGCTTCCCTGTGCATAGGAGAGCTCAGTTTTAGTCACAGTAGCTCCCACAAGTGTCTCCTCAGTGTGTTCCCATTTCCTTAGAAACAGTGTATTTGCTGGGAGAAAAGTGCATTACTGTGCGCTTTCACCGTTCAGCAAATACATGTGTAGAAGCACAGCGCTAGTAGAAACGAACGTTTCTCGACGTTTTCTAACTCAGGGAACAAGTTGCACACTTCTGAGATGCATTTGGGTAACTTTGTCAGAAATGAGTTTTTTGCCTACAGAGACATGCCTATTTGCGCAGTAGTACAGATTCTGAGTATGTAACTGGGCTTGATGGAATCAGCATTTCTCTTGCTTCCCTGTGCGTAGGGAAGCTCAGTTTTAGTCACAGTAGCTCCCACAAGTGTCTCCTCAGTGTGTTCCCAGTTCCTTAGAAACAGTGTATTTGTTGGGAGAAAAGTGTATCACTGTGCGCTTTCACCGTTCAGCAAATACATGTGTAGAAGCACAGCGCTAGCTGAAACGACCGTTTCTCGACGTTTTCTAACTCAGGGAATAAGCGGCATACTTCTGAGATGCATTTGGGCAACTTTGTCAGAAATGTGTTTTTTGCCTACAGAGACATGCCTATTTGCGCAGTAGTACAGATTCTGAGTATGTAACTGGGCTTGATGAAATCAGCATTTCTCTTGCTTCCCTGTGCGTAGGGAAGCTCAGTTTTAGTCACAGTAGCTCCCACAAGTGTCTCCTCAGTGTGTTCCCATTTCCTTAGAAACAGTGTATTTGCTGGGAGAAAATGCGTTGCTGTGCGATTTCACCGTTCAGCAAATACATGTGTAGAAGCACAGTGCTAGCAGAAACGAACGTTTCTCGACGTTTTCTAACTTAAGGCACAAGTTGCACACTTCTGAGATGCATTTGGGCAACTTTGTCAGAAATGAGTTTTTTGCCTACAGAGACATGCCTATTTGCGCAGTAGTACAGATTCTGAGTATGTAACTGGGCTTGATGAAATCAGCATTTTTCTTGCTTCCCTGTGCGTAGGGAAGCTCAGTTTTAGTCACAGTAGCTCCCACAAGTGTCTCCTCAGTGTGTTCCCATTTCCTTAGAAACAGTGTATTTGCTGGGAGAAAAGTGCATTACTGTGCGCTTTCACCGTTCAGCAAATACATGTGTAGAAGCACAGCGCTAGCAGAAACGACCGTTTCTCGACGTTTTCTAACTCAGGGAATAAGTGGCACACTTCTGAGATGCATTTGGGCAACTTTGTCCGAAATGATTTTTTTGCATACAGAGACATGCCTATTTGCGCAGTAGTACAGATTCTGAGTATGTAACTGGGCTTGATGAAATCAGCATTTCTCTTGCTTCCGTGTGCGTAGGGAAGCTCAGTTTTAGTCACATTAGCTCCCACATGTGTCTCCTCAGTGTGTTCCCATTTCCTTAGAAACAGTGTATTTGCTGGGAGAAAAGTGCATTACTGTGCGCTTTCACCGTTCAGCAAATACAAGTGTAGAAGCACAGCGCTAGCAGAAATGACCGTTTCTCGACGTTTTCTAACTCAGGGAACAAGTTGCACACTTCTGAGATGCATTTGGGCAACTTTGTCAGAAATGAGTTTTTTGCCTACAGAGACATGCCTATTTGCGCAGTAGTACAGATTCTGAGTATGTAATTGGGCTGGATGAAGTCAGCATTTCTCTTGCTTCCCTGTGCGTAGGGAAGATCAATTTTAGTCACAGTAGCTCCCACAAGTGTCTCCTCAGTGTGTTCCCATTTCCTTAGAAACAGAGTATTTGCTGGGAGAAAAGTGCATTACTGTGCGCTTTCACCGTTCAGCAAATACATGTGTAGAAGCACAGCGCTAGCAGAAACGACCGTTTCTCGACGTTTTCTATCTCAGGGAACAAGTTGCACACTTCTGAGATGCATTTGGGCAACTTTGTCTGAAATGAGTTTTTTGCCTACAGAGACATGCCTATTTGCGCAGTAGTACAGATTCTGAGTATGTACCTGGGCTTGATGAAATCAGCATTTCTCTTGCTTCCCTGTGCGTAGGGAAGCTCAGTTTTAGTCACAGTAGCTCCCACAAGTGTTTCCTCAGTGTGTTCCCAGTTCCTTAGAAACAGTGTATTTGTTGGGAGAAAAGTGTATCACTGTGCACTTTCACCGTTCAGCAAATACATGTGTAGAAGCACAGCGCTAGCTGAAATGACCGTTTCTCGATGTTTTCTAACTCAGGGAATAAGTGGCACACTTCTAAGATGCATTTGGGCAACTTTGTCCGAAATGAGTTTTTTGCCTACAGAGACATGCCTATTTGCGCAGTAGTACAGATTCTGAGTATGTACCTGGGCTTGATGAAATCAGCATTTCTCCTGCTTCCCTGTGCGTAGGGAAGCTCAGTTTTAGTCACAGTAGCTCCCACAAGTGTCTCCTCAGTGTGTTCCCATTTCTTTAGAAACAGTGTATTTGCTGGGAGAAAAGTGCATTACTGTGCGCTTTCACCGTTCAGCAAATACATGTGTAGAAGCACAGCGCTAGCAGAAACGAACGTTTCTTGACGTTTTCTAACTCAGGGAACAAGTTGCACACTTCTGAGATGCATTTGGGCAACTTTGTCAGAAATGAGTTTTTTGCCTACAGAGACATGCCTATTTGCGCAGTAGTACAGATTCTGAGTATGTAACTGGGCTTGATGAAATCAGCATTTCTCTTGCTTCCCTGTGCGTAGGGAAGCTCAGTTTTAGTCACAGTAGCTCCCACAAGTGTCTCCTCAGTGTGTTCCCATTTCCTTAGAAACAGTGTATTTGCTGGGAGAAAAGTGCATTACTGTGCGCTTTCACCGTTCAGCAAATACATGTGTAGAAGCACAGCGCTAGCAGAAACGACCGTTTCTCGACGTTTTCGAACTCAGGGAACAAGTTGCACATTTCTGAGATGCATTTGGGCAACTTTGTCAGAAATGAGTTTTTTGCCTACAGAGACATGCCTATTTGCGCAGTAGTACAGATTCTGAGTATGTACCTGGGCTTGATGAAATCAGCATTTCTCTTGCTTCCCTGTGCGTAGGGAAGCTCAGTTTTAGTCAGAGTAGCTCCCACAAGTGTCTCCTCAGTGTGTTCCCATTTCCTTAGAAACAGTGTATTTGCTGGGAGAAAAGTGCATTATTGTGCGCTTTCACCGTTCAGGAAATACATGTGTAGAAGCACAGCGCTAGCAGAAACGACCGTTTCTCGACGTTTTCTAACTCAGGGAACAAGTTGCACACTTCTGAGATGCATTTGGGCAACTTTGTCAGAAATGAGTTTTTTGCCTACAGAGACATGCCTATTTGCGCAGTAGTACAGATTCTGAGTATGTACCTGGTCATGATGAAATCAGCATTTCTCTTGCTTCCCTGTGCGTAGGGAAGCTCAGTTTTAGTCCCAGTAGCTCCCACAAGTGTCTCCTCAGTGTGTTCCCATTTCCTTAGAAACAGTGTATTTGCTGGGAGAAAAGTGCATTACTGTGCGCTTTCACCGTTCAGCAAATACATGTGTAGAAGCACAGCGCTAGCAGAAATGAACGTTTCTCGACGTTTTCTAACTCAGGGAACAAGTTGCACACTTCTGAGATGCATTTGGGCAACTTTGTCAGAAATGAGTTTTTTGCCTACAGAGACATGCCTATTTGCGCAGTAGTACAGATTCTGAGTATGTAACTGGGCTTGATGAAATCAGCATTTCTCTTGCTTCCCTGTGCGTAGTGAAGCTCAGTTTTAGTCCCAGTAGCTCCCACAAGTGTCTCCTCAGTGTGTTCCCATTTCCTTAGAAACAGTGTATTTGCTGGGAGAAAAGTGCATTACTGTGCGCTTTCACCGTTCAGCAAATACATGTGTAGAAGCACAGCGCTAGCAGAAACGACCGTTTCTCGACGTTTTCAAACTCAGGGAACAAGTTGCACACTTCTGAGATGCATTTGGGCAACTTTGTCAGAAATGAGTTTTTTGCCTACAGAGACATGCCTATTTGCGCAGTAGTACAGATTCTGAGTATGTAACTGGGCTTGATGAAATCAGCATTTCTCTTGCTTCCCTGTGCGTAGGGAAGCTCAGTTTTAGTCAAAGTAGCTCCCACAAGTGTCTCCTCAGTGTGTTCCCAGTCCCTTAGAAACAGTGTATTTGCTGGGAGAAAAGTGCATTACTGTGCGCTTTCACCGTTCAGCAAATACATGTGTAGAAGCACAGCGCTAGCAGAAACGAACGTTTCTCGACGTTTTCTAACTCAGGGAACAAGTTGCACACTTCTGAGATGCACTTGGGCAACTTTGTCAGAAATGAGTTTTTTGCCTACAGAGACATGCCTATTTGCGCAGTAGTACAGATTCTGAGTATGTAACTGGGCTTGATGAAATCAGCATTTCTCTTGCTTCCCTGTGCGTAGGGAACCTCAGTTTTAGTCACAGTAGGTCCCACAAGTGTCTCCTCAGTGTGTTCCCAGTTCCTTAGAAACAGTGTATTTGCTGGGAGAAAAGTGCATTACTGTGCGCTTTCACCGTTCAGCAAATACATGTGTAGAAGCACAGCGCTAGCAGAAACGACCGTTTCTCGACGTTTTCTAACTCAGGGAACAAGTTGCACACTTCTGAGATGCATTTGGGCAACTTTGTCAGAAATGAGTTTTTTGCCTACAGAGACATGCCTATTTGCGCAGTAGTACAGATTCTGAGTATGTACCTGGGCTTGATGAAATCAGCATTTCTCCTGCTTCCCTGTGCGTAGGGAAGCTCAGTTTTAGTCACAGTAGCTCCCACAAGTGTCTCCTCAGTGTGTTCCCATTTCCTTAGAAACAGTGTATTTGCTGGGAGAAAAGTGCATTACTGTGCGCTTTCACCGTTCAGCAAATACATGTGTAGAAGCACAGCGCTAGCAGAAACGAACGTTTCTCGACGTTTTCTAACTCAGGGAACAAGTTGCACACTTCTGAGATGCATTTGGGCAACTTTGTGAGAAATGAGTTTTTTGCCTACAGAGACATGCCTATTTGCGCAGTAGTACAGATTCTGAGTATGTAACTCGGTTTGATGAAATCAGCATTTCTCTTGCTTCCCTGTGCGTAGGGAAGTTCAGTTTTAGTCACAGTAGCTCCCACAAGTGTCTCCTCAGTGTGTTCCCATTTCCTTAGGAACAGTGTATTTGCTGGGAGAAAAGTGCATTACTGTGCGCTTTCACCGTTCAGCAAATACATGTGAAGAAGCACAGCGCTAGCAGAAACGACCGTTTCTCGACGTTTTCTAACTCAGGGAACAAGTTGCACACTTCTGAGATGCATTTGGGCAACTTTGTCAGAAATGAGTTTTTTGCCTAAAGAGACATGCCTATTTGCGCAGTAGTACAGATTCTGAGTATGTAACTGGGCTTGATGAAATCAGCATTTCTCTTGCTTCCCTGTGCGTAGGGAAGCTCAGTTTTAGTCACAGTAGCTCCCACAAGTGTCTCCTCAGTGTGTTCCCATTTCCTTGGAAACAGTGTATTTGCTGGGAGAAAAGTGCATTACTGTGCGCTTTCACCGTTCAGCAAATACATGTGTAGAAGCACAGCGCTAGCAGAAACGACCGTTTCTCGACGTTTTCTAACTCAGGGAACAAGTTGCACACTTCTGAGATGCATTTGGGCAACTTTGTCAGAAATGAGTTTTTTGCCTACAGAGACATGCCTATTTGCGCAGTAGTACAGATTCTGAGTATGTAACTGGGCTTGATGAAATCAGCATTTCTCTTGCTTCCCTGTGCATAGGCAAGCTCAGTTTTAGTCCCAGTAGCTCCCACAAGTGTCTCCTCAGTGTGTTCCCATTTCCTTAGAAACAGTGTATTTGCTGGGAGAAAAGTGCATTACTGTGCGCTTTCACCGTTCAGCAAATACATGTGTAGAAGCACAGCGCTAGCAGAAACGACCGTTTCTCGACGTTTTCAAACTCAGGGAACAAGTTGCACACTTCTGAGATGCATTTGGGCAACTTTGTCAGAAATGAGTTTTTTGCCTACAGAGACATGCCTATTTGCGCAGTAGTACAGATTCTGAGTATGTAACTGGGCTTGATGAAATCAGCATTTCTCTTGCTTCCCTGTGCGTAGGGAAGCTCAGTTTTAGTCCCAGTAGCTCCCACAAGTGTCTCCTCAGTGTGTTCCCATTTCCTTAGAAACAGTGTATTTGCTGGGAGAAAAGTGCATTACTGTGCGCTTTCACCGTTCAGCAAATACATGTGTAGAAGCACAGCGCTAGCAGAAACGACCGTTTCTCGACGTTTTCAAACTCAGGGAACAAGTTGCACACTTCTGAGATGCATTTGGGCAACTTTGTCAGAAATGAGTTTTTTGCCTACAGAGACATGCCTATTTGCGCAGTAGTACAGATTCTGAGTATGTAACTGGGCTTGATGAAATCAGCATTTCTCTTGCTTCCCTGTGCGTAGGGAAGCTCAGTTTTAGTCAAAGTAGCTCCCACAAGTGTCTCCTCAGTGTGTTCCCAGTCCATTAGAAACAGTGTATTTGCTGGGAGAAAAGTGCATTACTGTGTGCTTTCACCGTTCAGCAAATACATGTGTAGAAGCACAGCGCTAGCAGAAACGAACGTTTCTCGACGTTTTCTAACTCAGGGAACAAGTTGCACACTTCTGAGATGCATTTGGGCAACCTTGTCAGAAATGAGTTTTTTGCCTACAGAGACATGCCTATTTGCGCAGTAGTACAGATTCTGAGTATGTACCTGGGCTTGATGAAATCAGCATTTCTCCTGCTTCCCTTTGCGTAGGGAAGCTCAGTTTTAGTCACAGTAGCTCCCACAAGTGTCTCCTCAGTGTGTTCCCATTTCCTTAGGAACAGTGTATTTGCTGGGAGAAAAGTGCATTACTGTGCGCTTTCACCGTTCAGCAAATACATGTGAAGAAGCACAGCGCTAGCAGAAACGACCGCTTCTCGACGTTTTCTAACTCAGGGAACAAGTTGCACACTTCTGAGATGCATTTGGGCAACTTTGTCAGAAATGAGTTTTTTGCCTAAAGAGACATGCCTATTTGCGCAGTAGTACAGATTCTGAGTATGTAACTGGGCTTGATGAAATCAGCATTTCTCTTGCTTCCCTCTGCGTAGGGAAGCTCAGTTTTAGTCACAGTAGCTCCCACAAGTGTCTCCTCAGTGTGTTCCCATTTCCTTAGAAACAGTGTATTTGCTGGGTGAAAAGTGCATTACTGTGCGCTTTCACCGTTCAGCAAATACATGTGTAGAAGCACAGCGCTAGCAGAAACGATCGTTTCTCGACGTTTTCTAACTCAGGGAACAAGTTGCACACTTCTGAGATGCATTTGGGCAACTTTGTCAGAAATGAGGTTTTTGCCTACAGAGACATGCCTATTTGCGCAGTAGTACAGATTCTGAGTATGTAACTGGGCTTGATGAAATCAGCATTTCTCTTGCTTCCCTGTGCGTAGGGAAGCTCAGTTTTAGTCACAGTAGCTCCCACAAGTGTCTCCTCAGTGTGTTCCCAGTTCCTTAGAAACAGTGTATTTGCTGGGAGAAAAGTGCATTACTGTGCGCTTTCACCGTTCAGCAAATACATGTGTAGAAGCCCAGAGTTAGCAGAAACGACCGTTTCTCGACGTTTTCTAACTCAGGGAACAAGTTGCACACTTCTGAGATGCATTTGGGCAACTTTGTCAGAAATGAGTTTTTTGCCTACAGAGACATGCCTATTTGCGCAGTAGTACAGATTCTGAGTATGTAACTGCGCTTGATGAAATCAGCATTTCTCTTGCTTCCCTGTGCATAGGGAAGCTCAGTTTTAGTCACAGTAGCTCCCACAAGTGTCTCCTCAGTGTGTTCCCATTTCCTTAGAAACAGTGTATTTGCTGGGAGAAAAGTGCATTACTGTGCGCTTTCACCGTTCAGCAAATACATGTGTAGAAGCACAGCGCTAGCAGAAACGAACGTTTCTCGACGTTTTCTAACTCAGGGAACAAGTTGCACACTTCTGAGATGCATTTGGGCAACTTTGTCAGAAATGAGTTTTTTGCCTACAGAGACATGCCTATTTGCGCAGTAGTACAGATTCTGAGTATGTAACTGGGCTTGATGAAATCAGCATTTCTCTTGCTTCCCTGTGCGTAGGGAAGCTCAGTTTTAGTCACAGTAGCTCCCACAAGTGTCTCCTCAGTGTGTTCCCAGTTCCTTAGAAACAGTGTATTTGCTGGGAGAAAAGTGCATTACTGTGCGCTTTCACCGTTCAGCAAATACATGTGTAGAAGCACAGCGCTAGCAGAAACGAACGTTTCTCGACGTTTTCTAACTCAGGGAACAAGTTGCACACTTCTGAGGTGCAATTGTGTAACTATCTCAAAAATGAGTTTTTTGCTTACAGAGACATGCCAATTTGCGCAATAGTACAGATTCTGAGTATGTAACTGGGCTTGATGAAATCAGCATTTCTCTTGCTTCCCTGTGCGTAGGGAAGCTCAGTTTTAGTCACAGTAGCTCCCACAAGTGTCTCCTCAGTGTGTTTCCAGTTCCTTAGAAACAGTGTATTTGCTGGGAGAAAAGTGCATTACTGTGCGCTTTCACCGTTCAGCAAATACATGTGTAGAAGCACAGCGCTAGCTGAAACGACCGTTTCTCGACGTTTTCTAACTCAGGGAACAAGTTGCACACTTCTGAGATGCATTTGGGCAACTTTGTCAGAAATGAGTTTTTTGCCTACAGAGACATGCCTATTTGCGCAGTAGTACAGATTCTGAGTATGTAACTGGGCTTGATGAAATCAGCATTTCTCTTGCTTCCCTGTGCGTAGGGAAGCTCAGTTTTAGTCACAGTAGCTCCCACAAGTGTCTCCTCAGTGTGTTCCCATTTCCTTAGAAACGGTGTATTTGCTGGGAGAAAAGTGCATCATTGTGCGCTTTCACCGTTCAGCAAATACATGTGTAGAAGCACAGCGCTAGCAGAAACGACCGTTTCTCGACGTTTTCTAACTAAGGGAACAAGTTGCACACTTCTGAGATGCATTTGGGCAACTCTGTCAGAAATGAGTTTTTTGCCTACAGATTCATGCCTATTTGCGCAGTAGTACAGATTCTGAGTATGTAACTGGGCTTGATGAAATCAGCATTTCTCTTGCTTCCCTGTGTGTAGGGAAGCTCAGTTTTAGTCACAGTAGCTCCCACAAGTGTCTCCTCAGTGTGTTCCCAGTTCCTTAGAAACAGTGTATTTGCTGGGAGAAAAGTGCATCACTGTGCGCTTTCACCGTTCAGCAAATACATGTGTAGAAGCACAGCGCTAGCAGAAACGAACGTTTCTCGACGTTTTCTAACTCAGGGAACAAGTTGCACACTTCTGAGATGCATTTGGGCAACTTTGTCAGAAATGAGTTTTTTGCCTACAGATTCATGCCTATTTGCGCAGTAGTAAAGATTCTGAGTATGTAACTGGGCTTGATGAAATCAGCATTTCTCTTGCTTCCCTGTGCGTAGGGAAGCTCAGTTTTAGTCACAGTAGCTCCCACAAGTGTCTCCTCAGTGTGTTCCCATTTCCTTAGAAACAGTGTATTTGCTGGGAGAAAAGTGCATTACTGTGCGCTTTCACCGTTCAGCAAATACATGTGTAGAAGCACAGCGCTAGCAGAAACGACCGTTTCTCGACATTTTCTAACTCCGGGAGCAATTTGCACACTTCTGAGATGCATTTGGGCAACTTTGTCAGAAATGAGTTTTTTGCCTACAGAGACATGCCTATTTGCGCAGTAGTACAGATTCTGAGTATGTAACTGGGCTTGATGAAATCAGCATTTCTCTTGCTTCCCTGTGCGTAGGGAAGCTCAGTTTTAGTCACAGTAGCTCCCACAAGTGTCTCCTCAGTGTGTTCCCATTTCCTTAGAAACAGTGTATTTGCTGGGAGAAAAGTGCATTACTGTGCGCTTTCACCGTTCAGCAAATACATGTGTAGAAGCACAGCGCTAGCAGAAATGAATGTTTCTCGACGTTTTCTAACTCAGGGAACAAGTTGCAAACTTCTGAGATGCATTTGGGCAACTTTGTCAGAAATGAGTTTTTTGCCTACAGAGACATGCCTATTTGCGCAGTAGTACAGATTCTGAATATGTAATTGGGCTGGATGAAATCAGCATTTCTCTTGCTTCCCTGTGCGTAGGGAAGCTCAGTTTTAGTCACAGTAGCTCTCACAAGTGTCTCCTCAGTGTGTTCCCATTTCCTTAGACACAGTGTATTTGCTGGGTGAAAAGTGCATTACTGTGCGCTTTCACCGTTCAGCAAATACATGTGTAGAAGCACAGCGCTAGCAGAAACGAACGTTTCTCGACGTTTTCTAACTCAGGGAACAAGTTGCACACTTCTGAGATGCATTTGGGCAACTTTGTCAGAAATGAGTTTTTTGCCTACAGAGACATGCCTATTTGCGCAGTAGTACAGATTCTGAGTATGTAACTGGGCTTGATGAAATCAGCATTTCTCTTGTTTCCCTGTGCATAGGGAAGCTCAGTTTAGTCACAGTAGCTCCCACAAGTGTCTCCTCAGTGTGTTCCCATTTCCTTAGAAACAGTGTATTTGCTGGGAGAAAAGTGCATCACTTTGTGCTTTCACCGTTCAGCAAATACATGTGTAGAAGCACAGCGCTAGCAGAAACGACCGTTTCTCGACGTTTTCTAACTCAGGGAACAAGTTGCACACTTCTGAGTTGCATTTGGGCAACTTTGTCAGAAATGAGTTTTTTGCCTACAGAGACATGCCTATTTGCGCAGTAGTACAGATTCTGAGTATGTAACTGGGCTTGATGAAATCAGCATTTCTCTTGCTTCCCTGTGCGTAGGGAAGCTCAGTTTTAGTCACAGTAGCTCCCACAAGTGTCTCCTCAGTGTGTTCCCATTTCCTTAGAAACAGTGTATTTGCTGGGAGAAAAGTGCATCACTTTGTGCTTTCACCGTTCAGCAAATACATGTGTAGAAGCACAGCGCTAGCAGAAACGACCGTTTCTCGACATTTTCTAACTCAGGAAACAAGTTGCACACTTCTGGGATGCATTTGGGCAACTTTGTCAGAAATGAGTTTTTTGCCTACAGAGACATGCCTATTTGCGCAGTAGTACAGATTCTGAGTATGTAACTGGGCTTGATGAAATCAGCATTTCTCTTGCTTCCCTGTGCGTAGGGAAGCTCAGTTTTAGTCACAGTAGCTCCCACAAGTGTCTCCTCAGTGTGTTCCTATTTCCTTAGAAACAGTGTATTTGCTGGGAGAAAAGTGCATTACTGTGTGCTTTCACCGTTCAGCAAATACATGTGTAGAAGCACAGCGTTAGAAGATATGACCGTTTCTCGACGTTTTCTAAATCAGGGAACAAGTTGCAGACTTCTGAGATGCATTTGGGCAACTTTGTCAGAAATGAGTTTTTTGCCTACAGAGACATGCCTATTTGCGGAGTAGTACAGATTCTGAGTATGTAACTGGGCTTGATGAAATCAGCATTTCTCTTGCTTCCCTGTGCGTAGGGAAGCTCAGTTTTTGTCACAGTAGCTCCCACAAGTGTCTCCTCAGTGTGTTCCCATTTCCTTAGAAACAGTGTATTTGCTGGGAGAAAAGTGCATTACTGTGCGCTTTCACCGTTCAGCAAATACATGTGTAGAAGCACAGCGCTAGCAGAAACGAAGGTTTCTCGACGTTTTCTAACTCAGGGAACAAGTTGCACACTTCTGAGATGCATTTGGGCAACTTTGTCAGAAATGAGTTTTTTGCCTACAGAGACATGCCTATTTGCGCAGTAGTACAGATTCTGAGTATGTAACTGGGCTTGATGAAATCAGCATTTCTCTTGCTTCCCTGTGCGTAGGGAAGCTCAGTTTTAGTCACAGTAGCTCCCACAAGTGTCTCCTCAATGTGTTCCCATTTCCTTAGAAACAGTGTATTTGCTGGGAGAAAAGTGCATTACTGTGCGCTTTCACCGTTCAGCAAATACATGTGTAGAAGCACAGCGCTAGCAGAAACGAACGTTTCTCGACATTTTCTAACTCACGAGCAAGTTGCACACTTCTGAGATGCATTTGGGCAACTTTGTCAGAAATGAGTTTTTTGCCTACAGAGACATGCCTATTTGCGCAGTAGTACAGATTCTGAGTATGTAACTGGGCTTGACGAAATCAGCATTACTCTTGCTTCCCTGTGCGTAGGGAAGCTCAGTTTTAGTCACAGTAGCTCCCACAAGTGTCTCCTCAGTGTGTTCCCATTTCCTTAGAAACAGTGTATTTGCTGGGAGAAAAGTGCATTACTGTGCGCTTTCACCGTTCAGCAAATACATGTGTAGAAGCACAGCGCTAGCTGAAACGACCGTTTCTCGACGTTTTCTAACTCAGGGAACAAGTTGCACACTTCTGAGATGCATTGGGCAACTTTGTCAGAAATGAGTTTTTTGCCTACAGAGACATGCCTATTTGCGCAGTAGTACAGATTCTGAGTATGTAACTGGGCTTGATGAAATCAGCATTTCTCTTGCTTCCCTGTGCGTAGGGAAGCTCAGTTTTAGTCACAGTAGCTCCTACAAGTGTCTCCTCAGTGTGTTCCCATTTCCTTAGAAACAGTGTATTTGCTGGGAGAAAAGTGCATTACTGTGCGCTTTCACCGTTCAGCAAATACACGTGTAGAAGCACAGCGCTAGCAGAAACGACCGTTTCTCGACATTTTCTAACTCAGGAAACAAGTTGCACACTTCTGAGATGCATTTGGGCAACTTTGTCAGAAATGAGTTTTTTGCTTACAGAGACATGCCTATTTGCGCAGTAGTACAGATTCTGAGTATGTAACTGGGCTTGATGAAATCAGCATTTCTCTTGCTTCCCTGTGCGTAGGGAAGCTCAGTTTTAGTCACAGTAGCTCCCACAAGTGTCTCCTCAGTGTGTTCCCATTTCCTTAGAAACAGTGTATTTGCTGGGAGAAAAGTGCATTACTGTGCGCTTTCACCGTTCAGCAAATACATGTGTAGAAGCACAGCGTTAGAAGATATGACCGTTTCTTGACGTTTTCTAAATCAGGGAACAAGTTGCAGACTTCTGAGATGCATTTGGGCAACTTTGTCAGAAATGAGTTTTTTGCCTACAGAGACATGCCTATTTGCGCAGTAGTACAGATTCTGAGTATGTAACTGGGCTTGATGAAATCAGCATTTCTCTTGCTTCCCTGTGCGTAGGGAAGCTCAGTTTTAGTCACAGTAGCTCCCACAAGTGTCTCCTCAGTGTGTTCCCATTTCCTTAGAAACAGTGTATTTGCTGGGAGAAAAGTGCATCACTGTGCGCTTTCACCGTTCAGCAAATACATGTGTAGAAGCACAGCGCTAGCAGAAACGAACGTTTCTCGACGTTTTCTAACTCAGGGAACAAGTTGCACACTTCTGAGATGCATTTGGGCAACTTTGTCAGAAATGAGTTTTTTGCCTACAGATTCATGCCTATTTGCGCAGTAGTACAGATTCTGAGTATGTAACTGGGCTTGATGAAATCAGCATTTCTCTTGCTTCCCTGTGCGTAGGGAAGCTCAGTTTTAGTCACAGTAGCTCCCACAAGTGTCTCCTCAGTGTGTTCCCATTTCCTTAGAAACTGTATTTGCTGGGAGAAAAGTGCATTACTGTGCGCTTTCACCGTTCAGCAAATACATCTGTAGAAGCACAGCGCTAGCAGAAACGACCGTTTCTCGACATTTTCTAACTCAGGGAGCAAGTTGCACACTTCTGAGATGCATTTGGGCAACTTTGTCAGAAATGAGTTTTTTGCCTACAGAGACATGCCTATTTGCACAGTAGTACAGATTCTGAGTATGTAACTGGGCTTGATGAAATCAGCATTTCTCTTGCTTCCCTGTGCGTAGGGAAGCTCAGTTTTAGTCACAGTAGCTCCCACAAGTGTCTCCTCAGTGTGTTCCCATTTCCTTAGAAACAGTGTATTTGCTGGGAGAAAAGTGCATCACTGTGCGCTTTCACCGTTCAGCAAATACATGTGTAGAAGCACAGCGCTAGCAGAAACGAACGTTTCTCGACGTTTTCTTACTCAGGGAACAAGTTGCACACTTCTGAGATGCATTTGGGCAACTTTGTCAGAAATGAGTTTTTTGCCTACAGAGACATGCCTATTTGCGCAGTAGTACAGATTCTGAGTATGTAACTGGGCTTGATGAAATCAGCATTTCTCTTGCTTCCCTGTGCGTAGGGAAGCTCAGTTTTAGTCACAGTAGCTCCCACAAGTGTCTCCTCAGTGTGTTCCCATTTCCTTAGACACAGTGTATTTGCTGGGAGAAAAGTGCATTACTGTGCGCTTTCACCGTTCAGCAAATACATGTGTAGAAGCACAGCGCTAGCAGAAACGAACGTTTCTCGACGTTTTCTAACTCAGGGAACAAGTTGCACACTTCTGAGATGCATTTGGGCAACTTTGTCAGAAATGAGTTTTTTGCCTACAGAGACATGCCTATTTGCGCAGTAGTACAGATTCTGAGTATGTAACTGGGCTTGATGAAATCAGCATTTCTCTTGTTTCCCTGTGCATAGGGAAGGTCAGTTTAGTCACAGTAGCTCCCACAAGTGTCTCCTCAGTGTGTTCCCATTTCCTTAGAAACAGTGTATTTGCTGGGAGAAAAGTGCATTACTGTGTGCTTTCACCGTTCAGCAAATACATGTGTAGAAGCACAGCGTTAGAAGATATGACCGTTTCTTGACGTTTTCTAAATCAGGGAACAAGTTGCAGACTTCTGAGATGCATTTGGGCAACTTTGTCAGAAATGAGTTTTTTGCCTACAGAGACATGCCTATTTGCGCAGTAGTACAGATTCTGAGTATATAACTGGGCTTGATAAAATCAGCATTTCTCTTGCTTCCCTGTGCGTAGGGAAGCTCAGTTTTAGTCACAGTAGCTCCCACAAGTGTCTCCTCAGTGTGTTCCCATTTCCTTAGAAACAGTGTATTTGCTGGGAGAAAAGTGCATCACTGTGCGCTTTCACCGTTCAGCAAATACATGTGTAGAAGCACAGCGCTAGCAGAAACGAACGTTTCTCGACGTTTTCTAACTCAGGGAACAACTTGCACACTTCTGAGATGCATTTGGGCAACTTTGTCAGAAATGAGTTTTTTGCCTACAGATTCATGCCTATTTGCGCAGTAGTACAGATTCTGAGTATGTAACTGGGCTTGATGAAATCAGCATTTCTCTTGCTTCCCTGTGCGTAGGGAAGCTCAGTTTTAGTCACAGTAGCTCCCACAAGTGTCTCCTCAGTGTGTTCCCATTTCCTTAGAAACAGTGTATTTGCTGGGAGAAAAGTGCATTACTGTGCGCTTTCACCGTTCAGCAAATACATGTGTAGAAGCACAGCGCTAGCAGAAACGACCGTTTCTCGACATTTTCTAACTCAGGGAGCAAGTTGCACACTTCTGAGATGCATTTGGGCAACTTTGTCAGAAATGAGTTTTTTGCCTACAGAGACATGCCTATTTGCACAGTAGTACAGATTCTGAGTATGTAACTGGGCTTGATGAAATCAGCATTTCTCTTGCTTCCCTGTGCGTAGGGAAGCTCAGTTTTAGTCACAGTAGCTCCCACAAGTGTCTCCTCAGTGTGTTCCCATTTCCTTAGAAACAGTGTATTTGCTGGGAGAAAAGTGCATCACTGTACGCTTTCACCGTTCAGCAAATACATGTGTAGAAGCACAGCGCTAGCAGAAACGAACGTTTCTCGACATTTTCTTACTCAGGGAACAAGTTGCACACTTCTGAGATGCATTTGGGCAACTTTGTCAGAAATGAGTTTTTTGCCTACAGATTCATGCCTATTTGCGCAGTAGTACAGATTCTGAGTATGTAACTGGGCTTGATGAAATCAGCATTTCTCTTGCTTCCCTGTGCGTAGGGAAGCTCAGTTTTAGTCACAGTAGCTCCCACAAGTGTCTCCTCAGTGTGTTCCCATTTCCTTAGACACAGTGTATTTGCTGGGAGAAAAGTGCATTACTGTGCGCTTTCACCGTTCAGCAAATACATGTGTAGAAGCACAGCGCTAGCAGAAACGAACGTTTCTCGACGTTTTCTAACTCAGGGAACAAGTTGCACACTTCTGAGATGCATTTGGGCAACTTTGTCAGAAATGAGTTTTTTGCCTACAGAGACATGCCTATTTGCGCAGTAGTACAGATTATGAGTATGTAACTGGGCTTGATGAAATCAGCATTTCTCTTGTTTCCCTGTGCATAGGGAAGGTCAGTTTAGTCACAGTAGCTCCCACAAGTGTCTCCTCAGTGTGTTCCCATTTCCTTAGAAACAGTGTATTTGCTGGGAGAAAAGTGCATCACTTTGTGCTTTCACCGTTCAGCAAATACATGTGTAGAAGCACAGCGCTAGCAGAAACGACCGTTTCTCGACATTTTCTAACTCAGGGAGCAAGTTGCACACTTCTGAGATGCATTTGGGCAACTTTGTCAGAAATGAGTTTTTTGCCTACAGAGACATGCCTATTTGCACAGTAGTACAGATTCTGAGTATGTAACTGGGCTTGATGAAATCAGCATTTCTCTTGCTTCCCTGTGCGTACGGAAGCTCAGTTTTAGTCACAGTAGCTCCCACAAGTGTCTCCTCAGTGTGTTCCCATTTCCTTAGAAACAGTGTATTTGCTGGGAGAAAAGTGCATCACTGTACGCTTTCACCGTTCAGCAAATACATGTGTAGAAGCACAGCGCTAGCAGAAACGAACGTTTCTCGACATTTTCTTACTCAGGGAACAAGTTGCACACTTCTGAGATGCATTTGGGCAACTTTGTCAGAAATGAGTTTTTTGCCTACAGATTCATGCCTATTTGCGCAGTAGTACAGATTCTGAGTATGTAACTGGGCTTGATGAAATCAGCATTTCTCTTGCTTCCCTGTGCGTAGGGAAGCTCAGTTTTAGTCACAGTAGCTCCCACAAGTGTCTCCTCAGTGTGTTCCCATTTCCTTAGACACAGTGTATTTGCTGGGAGAAAAGTGCATTACTGTGCGCTTTCACCGTTCAGCAAATACATGTGTAGAAGCACAGCGCTAGCAGAAACGAACGTTTCTCGACGTTTTCTAACTCAGGGAACAAGTTGCACACTTCTGAGATGCATTTGGGCAACTTTGTCAGAAATGAGTTTTTTGCCTACAGAGACATGCCTATTTGCGCAGTAGTACAGATTATGAGTATGTAACTGGGCTTGATGAAATCAGCATTTCTCTTGTTTCCCTGTGCATAGGGAAGGTCATTTTAGTCACAGTAGCTCCCACAAGTGTCTCCTCAGTGTGTTCCCATTTCCTTAGAAACAGTGTATTTGCTGGGAGAAAAGTGCATCACTTTGTGCTTTCACCGTTCAGCAAATACATGTGTAGAAGCACAGCGCTAGCAGAAACGACCGTTTCTCGACGTTTTCTAACTCAGGGAACAAGTTGCACACTTCTGAGTTGCATTTGGGCAACTTTGTCAGAAATGAGTTTTTTGCCTACAGAGACATGCCTATTTGCGCAGTAGTACAGATTCTGAGTATGTAACTGGGCTTGATGAAATCAGCATTTCTCTTGCTTCCCTGTGCATAGGGAAGCTCAGTTTTAGTCCCAGTAGCTCCCACAAGTGTCTCCTCAGTGTGTTCCCCTTTCCTTAGAAACAGTGTATTTGCTGGGAGAAAAGTGCATTACTGTGCGCTTTCACCGTTCAGCAAATACATGTGTAGAAGCACAGCGCTAGCAGAAACGAACGTTTCTCGACGTTTTCTAACTCAGGGAACAAGTTGCACACTTCTGAGATGCATTTGGGCAACTTTGTCAGAAATGAGTTTTTTGCCTGCAGAGACATGCCTATTTGCGCAGTAGTACAGATTCTGAGTATGTAACTGGGCTTGATGAAATCAGCATTTCTCTTGCTTCCCTGTGCGTAGGGAAGCTCACTTTTAGTCACAGTAGCTCCCACAAGTGTCTCCTCAGTGTGTTCCCATTTCCTTAGAAACAGTGTATTTGCTGGGAGAAAAGTGCATTACTGTGCGCTTTCACCGTTCAGCAAATACATGTGTAGAAGCACAGCGCTAGCAGAAACGACCGTTTCTCGATGTTTTCTAACTCAGGGAACAAGTTGCACACTTCTGAGATGCATTTGGGCAACTTTGTCAGAAATGAGTTTTTTGCCTACAGAGACATGCCTATTTGCGCAGTAGTACAGATTCTGAGTAGGTAACTGGGCTTGATGAAATCAGCATTTCTCTTGCTTCCCTGTGCGTAGGCAAGCTCAGTTTTAGTCACAGTAGCTCCCACAAGTGTCTCCTTAGTGTGTTCCCATTTCCTTAGAAACAGTGTATTTGCTGGGAGAAAAGTGCATTACTGTGCGCTTTCACCGTTCAGCAAATACATGTGTAGAAGCACAGCGCTAGCTGAAACGACCGTTTCTCGATGTTTTCTAACTCAGGGAACAAGTGGCACACTTCTGAGATGCATTTGGGCAACTTTGTCAGAAATGAGTTTTTTGCCTACAGAGACATGCCTATTAGCGCAATAGTACAGATTCTGAGTATGTAACTGGGCTTGATGAAATCAGCATTTCTCTTGCTTCCCTGTGCGTAGGGAAGCTCAGTTTTAGTCACAGTAGCTCCCACAAGTGTCTCCTCAGTGTGTTCCCATTTCCTTAGAAACAGTGTATTTGCTGGGAGAAAAGTGCATCACTTTGTGCTTTCACTGTTCAGCAAATACATGTGTAGAAGCACAGCGCTAGCAGAAACGACCGTTTCTCGACATTTTCTAACTCAGGGAACAAGTTGTACACTTCTGGGATGCATTTGGGCAAGTTTGTCAGAAATGAGTTTTTTGCCTACAGAGACATGCCTATTTGCGCAGTAGTACAGATTCTGAGTATGTAACTGGGCTTGATGAAATCAGCATTTCTCTTGCTTCCCTGTGCGTAGGCAAGCTCAGTTTTAGTCACAGTAGCTCCCACAAGTGTCTCCTTAGTGTGTTCCCATTTCCTTAGAAACAGTGTATTTGCTGGGAGAAAAGTGCATTACTGTGCGCTTCCACCGTTCAGCAAATACATGTGTAGAAGCACAGCGCTAGCTGAAACGACCGTTTCTCGATGTTTTCTAACTCAGGGAACAAGTGGCACACTTCTGAGATGCATTTGGGCAACTTTGTCAGAAATGAGTTTTTTGCCTACAGAGACATGCCTATTAGCGCAATAGTACAGATTCTGAGTATGTAACTGGGCTTGATGAAATCAGCATTTCTCTTGCTTCCCTGTGCGTAGGGAAGCTCAGTTTTAGTCACAGTAGCTCCCACAAGTTTCTCCTCAGTGTGTTCCCATTTCCTTAGAAACAGTGTATTTGCTGGGAGAAAAGTGCATCACTTTGTGCTTTCACTGTTCAGCAAATACATGTGTAGAAGCACAGCGCTAGCAGAAACGACCGTTTCTCGACATTTTCTAACTCAGGGAACAAGTTGTACACTTCTGGGATGCATTTGGGCAAGTTTGTCAGAAATGAGTTTTTTGCCTACAGAGACATGCCTATTTGCGCAGTAGTACAGATTCTGAGTATGTAACTGGGCTTGATGAAATCAGCATTTCTCTTGCTTCCCTGTGCGTAGGGAAGCTCAGTTTTAGTCACAGTAGCTCCCACAAGTGTCTCCTCAGTGTGTTCCCATTACCTTAGAAACAGTGTATTTGCTGGGAGAAAAGTGCATTACTGTGCGCTTTCACCGTTCAGCAAATACATGTGTAGAAGCACAGCGCTAGCAGAAACGAACGTTTCTCGACGTTTTCTAACTCAGGGAACAAGTTGCACACTTCTGAGGTACAATTGTGTAACTATCTCAAAAATGAGTTTTTTGCTTACAGAGACATGCCAATTTGCGCAGTAGTACAGATTCTGAGTATGTAACTGGGCTTGATGAAATCAGCATTTCTCTTGCTTCCCTGTGCGTAGGGAAGCTCAGTGTTAGTCACAGTAGCTCCCACAAGTGTCTCCTCAGTGTGTTCCCAGTTCCTTAGAAACAGTGTATTTGCTGGGAGAAAAGTGCATTACTGTGCGCTTTCACCGTTCAGCAAATACATGTGTAGAAGCACAGCGCTAGCTGAAACGACCGTTTCTCGACGTTTTCTAACTCAGGGAACAGGTTGCACACTTCTGAGATGCATTTGGGCAACTTTGTCAGAAATGAGTTTTTTGCCTGCAGAGACATGCCTATTTGCGCAGTAGTACAGATTCTGATAATGTAACTGGGCTTGATGAAATCAGCATTTCTCTTGCTTCCCTTTGCGTAGGGAAGCTCACTTTTAGTCACAGTAGCTCCCACAAGTGTCTCCTCAGTGTGTTCCCATTTCCTTAGAAACAGTGTATTTGCTGGGAGAAAAGTGCATTACTGTGCGCTTTCACCGTTCAGCAAATACATGTGTAGAAGCACAGCGCTAGCAGAAATGAACGTTTCTCGATGTTTTCTAACTCAGGGAACAAGTTGCACACTTCTGAGATGCATTTGGGCAACTTTGTCAGAAATGAGTTTTTTGCCTACAGAGACATGCCTATTTGTGCAGTAGTACAGATTCTGAGTAGGTAACTGGGCTTGATGAAATCAGCATTTCTCTTGCTTCCCTGTGCGTAGGCAAGCTCAGTTTTAGTCACAGTAGCTCCCACAAGTGTCTCCTTAGTGTGTTCCCATTTCCTTAGAAACAGTGTATTTGCTGGGAGAAAAGTGCATTACTGTGCGCTTTCACCGTTCAGCAAATACATGTGTAGAAGCACAGCGCTAGCAGAAACGAACGTTTCTCGATGTTTTCTAACTCAGGGAACAAGTGGCACACTTCTGGGATGCATTTGGGCAACTTTGTCAGAAATGAGTTTTTTGCCTACAGAGACATGCCTATTAGCGCAATAGTACAGATTCTGAGTATGTAACTGGGCTTGATGAAATCAGCATTTCTCTTGCTTCCCTGTGCGTAGGGAAGCTCAGTTTTAGTCACAGTAGCTCCCACAAGTGTCTCCTCAGTGTGTTCCCAGTTCCTTAGAAACAGTGTATTTGCTTGGAGAAAAGTGCATTATTGTGCGCATTCACCGTTCAGCAAATACATGTGTAGAAGCACAGCGCTAGCTGAAACGACCGTTTCTCGACGTTTTCTAACTCAGGGAACAAGTTGCACACTTCTGAGATGCATTTGGGAAACTTTGTCAGAAATAAGTTTTTTGCCTACAGAGACATGCCTATTTGCGCAGTAGTACAGATTCTGAGTATGTAACTGGGCTTGATGAAATCAGCATTTCTCTTGCTTCCCTGTGCATAGGGAAGCTCAGTTTAGTCACAGTAGCTCCCACAAGTGTCTCCTCAATGTGTTCCCATTTCCTTAGAAACAGTGTATTTGCTGCGAGAAAAGTGCATCACTTTGTGCTTTCACCGTTCAGCAAATACATGTGTAGAAGCACAGCGCTAGCAGAAACGACCGTTTCTCGACATTTTCTAACTCAGGGAACAAGTTGTACACTTCTGGGATGCATTTGGGCAACTTTGTCAGAAATAAGTTTTTTGCCTACAGAGACATGCCTATTTGCGCAGTAGTACAGATTCTGAGTATGTAACTGGGCTTGATGAAATCAGCATTTCTCTTGCTTCCCTGTGCGTAGGGAAGCTCAGTTTTAGTCACAGTATCTCCCACAAGTGTCTCCTCAGTGTGTTCCCATTTACTTAGAAACAGTGTATTTGCTGGGAGAAAAGTGCATTACTGTGTGCTTTCACCGTTCAGCAAATACATGTGTAGAAGCACAGCGCTAGCAGAAACGAACGTTTCTCGACGTTTTCTAACTCAGGGAACAAGTTGCACACTTCTGAGGTGCAATTGTGTAACTATCTCAAAAATGAGTTTTTTGCTTACAGAGACATGCCAATTTGCGCAGTAGTACAGATTCTGAGTATGTAACTGGGCTTGATGAAATCAGCATTTCTCTTGCTTCCCTGTGCGTAGGGAAGCTCAGTTTTAGTCACAGTAGCTCCCACAAGTGTCACCTCAGTGTGTTCCCAGTTCCTTAGAAACAGTGTATTTGCTGGGAGAAAAGTGCATTACTGTGCGCTTTCACCGTTCAGCAAATACATGTGTAGAAGCACAGCGCTAGCTGAAACGACCGTTTCTCGACGTTTTCTAACTCAGGGAACAAGTTGCACACTTCTGAGATGCATTTGGGCAACTTTGTCAGAAATGAGTTTTTTGCCTACAGAGACATGCCTATTTGCGCAGTAGTACAGATTCTGAGTATGTAACTGGGCTTGATGAAATCAGCATTTCTCTTGCTTCCCTGTGCGTAGGGAAGCTCAGTTTTAGTCACAGTAGGTCCCATAAGTGTCTCCTCAGTGTGTTCCCATTTCCTTAGAAACAGTGTATTTGCTGGGAGAAAAGTGCATTACTGTGCGCTTTCACCGTTCAGCAAATACATGTGTAGAAGCACAGCGCTAGCAGAAACGAACGTTTCTCGACGTTTTCTAACTCAGGGAACAAGTTGCACACTTCTGAGATGCATTTGGGCAACTTTGTCAGAAATGAGTTTTTTGCCTACAGAGACATGCCTATTTGCGCAGTAGTACAGATTCTGAGTATGTAACTGGGCTTGATGAAATCAGCATTTCTCTTGTTTCCCTGTGCATAGCGAAGCTCAGTTTTAGTCCCAGTAGCTCCCACAAGTGTCTCCTCAGTGTGTTCCACTTTCCTGAGAAACAGTGTATTTGCTGGGAGAAAAGTGCATTACTGTGCGCTTTCACCGTTCAGCAAATACATGTGTAGAAGCACAGCGCTAGCAGAAACGAACGTTTCTCGACGTTTTCTCAATCAGGGAACAAGTTGCACACTTCTGAGATGCATTTGTGCAACTTTGTCAGAAATGAGTTTTTTGCCTACAGAGACATGCCTATTTGCGCAGTAGTACAGATTCTGAGTATGTAACTGGGCTTGATGAAATCAGCATTTCTCTTGCTTCCCTGTGCATAGGGAAGCTCAGTTTAGTCACAGTAGCTCCCACAAGTGTCTCCTCAATGTGTTCCCATTTCCTTAGAAACAGTGTATTTGCTGCGAGAAAAGTGCATCACTTTGTGCTTTCACCGTTCAGCAAATACATGTGTAGAAGCACAGCGCTAGCAGAAACGACCGTTTCTCGACATTTTCTAACTCAGGGAACAAGTTGTACACTTCTGGGATGCATTTGGGCAACTTTGTCAGAAATAAGTTTTTTGCCTACAGAGACATGCCTATTTGCGCAGTAGTACAGATTCTGAGTATGTAACTGGGCTTGATGAAATCAGCATTTCTCTTGCTTCCCTGTGCGTAGGGAAGCTCAGTTTTAGTCACAGTATCTCCCACAAGTGTCTCCTCAGTGTGTTCCCATTTACTTAGAAACAGTGTATTTGCTGGGAGAAAAGTGCATTACTGTGTGCTTTCACCGTTCAGCAAATACATGTGTAGAAGCACAGCGCTAGCAGAAACGAACGTTTCTCGACGTTTTCTAACTCAGGGAACAAGTTGCACACTTCTGAGGTGCAATTGTGTAACTATCTCAAAAATGAGTTTTTTGCTTACAGAGACATGCCAATTTGCGCAGTAGTACAGATTCTGAGTATGTAACTGGGCTTGATGAAATCAGCATTTCTCTTGCTTCCCTGTGCGTAGGGAAGCTCAGTTTTAGTCACAGTAGCTCCCACAAGTGTCACCTCAGTGTGTTCCCAGTTCCTTAGAAACAGTGTATTTGCTGGGAGAAAAGTGCATTACTGTGCGCTTTCACCGTTCAGCAAATACATGTGTAGAAGCACAGCGCTAGCTGAAACGACCGTTTCTCGACGTTTTCTAACTCAGGGAACAAGTTGCACACTTCTGAGATGCATTTGGGCAACTTTGTCAGAAATGAGTTTTTTGCCTACAGAGACATGCCTATTTGCGCAGTAGTACAGATTCTGAGTATGTAACTGGGCTTGATGAAATCAGCATTTCTCTTGCTTCCCTGTGCGTAGGGAAGCTCAGTTTTAGTCACAGTAGGTCCCATAAGTGTCTCCTCAGTGTGTTCCCATTTCCTTAGAAACAGTGTATTTGCTGGGAGAAAAGTGCATTACTGTGCGCTTTCACCGTTCAGCAAATACATGTGTAGAAGCACAGCGCTAGCAGAAACGAACGTTTCTCGACGTTTTCTAACTCAGGGAACAAGTTGCACACTTCTGAGATGCATTTGGGCAACTTTGTCAGAAATGAGTTTTTTGCCTACAGAGACATGCCTATTTGCGCAGTAGTACAGATTCTGAGTATGTAACTGGGCTTGATGAAATCAGCATTTCTCTTGTTTCCCTGTGCATAGCGAAGCTCAGTTTTAGTCCCAGTAGCTCCCACAAGTGTCTCCTCAGTGTGTTCCACTTTCCTTAGAAACAGTGTATTTGCTGGGAGAAAAGTGCATTACTGTGCGCTTTCACCGTTCAGCAAATACATGTGTAGAAGCACAGCGCTAGCAGAAACGAACGTTTCTCGACGTTTTCTCAATCAGGGAACAAGTTGCACACTTCTGAGATGCATTTGTGCAACTTTGTCAGAAATGAGTTTTTTGCCTACAGAGACATGCCTATTTGCGCAGTAGTACAGATTCTGAGTATGTAACTGGGCTTGATGAAATCAGCATTTCTCTTGCTTCCCTGTGATTAGGGAAGCTCAGTTTTAGTCACAGTAGCTCCCACAAGTGTCTCCTCAGTGTGTTCCCAGTTCCTTAGAAACAGTGTATTTGCTGGGAGAAAAGTACATTACTGTGCGCTTTCACCGTTCAGCAAATACATGTGTAGAAGCACAGCGCTAGCTGAAACGACCATTTCTCGACGTTTTCTAACTCAGGGAACAAGTGGCATACTTCTGAGATGCATTTGGGCAACTTTGTCAGAAATGGGTTTTTTGCCTACAGAGACATGCCTATTTGCGCAGTAGTACAGATTCTGAGTATGTAACTGGGCTTGATGAAATCAGCATTTCTCTTGCTTCCCTGTGCATAGGGAAGCTCAGTTTTAGTCCCAGTAGCTCCCACAAGTGTCTCCTCAGTGTGTTCCCCTTTCCTTAGAAACAGTGTATTTGCTGGGAGAAAAGTGCATTACTGTGTGCTTTCACCGTTCAGCAAATACATGTGTAGAAGCACAGCGCTAGCAGAAACGAACGTTTCTCGACGTTTTCTAAATCAGGGAACAAGTTGCACACTTCTGAGATGCATTTGGGCAACTTTGTCAGAAATGAGTTTTTTGCCTACAGAGACATGCCTATTTGCGCAGTAGTACGGATTCTGAGTATGTAACTGGGCTGGATGAAATCAGCATTTCTCTTGCTTCCCTGTGCGTAGGGAAGCTCAGTTTTAGTCACAGTAGCTTTCACAAGTGTCTCCTCAGTGTGTTCCCATTTCCTTAGAAACAGTGTATTTGCTGGGAGAAAAGTGCATCACTTTGTGCTTTCACTGTTCAGCAAATACATGTGTAGAAGCACAGCGCTAGCAGAAACGACCGTTTCTCGACATTTTCTAACTCAGGGAACAAGTTGCACACTTCTCGGATGCATTTGGGCAACTTTGTCAGAAATGAGTTTTTTGCCTACAGAGACATGCCTATTTGCGCAGTAGTACAGATTCTGAGTATGTAACTGGGCTTGATGAAATCAGCATTTCTCTTGCTTCCCTGTGCGTAGGGAAGCTCAGTTTTAGTCACAGTAGCTCCCACAAGTGTCTCCTCAGTGTGTTCTCATTTCCTTAGAAACAGTGTATTTGCTGGGAGAAAAGTGCAATACTGTGCGCTTTCACCGTTCAGCAAATACATGTGTAGAAGCACAGCGCTAGCAGAAACGAACGTTTCTCGACGTTTTCTAACTCAGGGAACAAGTTGCACACTTCTGAGGTGCAATTGTGTAACTATCTCAAAAATGAGTTTTTTGCTTACAGAGACATGCCAATTTGCGCAGTAGTACAGATTCTGAGTATGTAACTGGGCTTGATGAAATCAGCATTTCTCTTGCTTCCCTGTGCGTAGGGAAGCTCAGTTTTAGTCACAGTAGCTCCCACAAGTGTCTCCTCAGTGTGTTCCCAGTTCCTTAGAAACAGTGTATTTGCTGGGAGAAAAGTGCATTACTGTGCGCTTTCACCATTCAGCAAATACATGTGTAGAAGCACAGCGCTAGCTGAAACGACCGTTTCTCGACGTTTTCTAACTCAGGGAACAAGTTGCACACTTCTGAGATGCATTTGGGCAACTTTGTCAGAAATGAGTTTTTTGCCTACAGAGACATGCCTATTTGCGCAGTAGTACAGATTCTGAGTATGTAACTGGGCTTGATGAAATCAGCATTTCTCTGGCTTCCCTGTGCGTAGGGAAGCTCAGTTTTAGTCACAGTAGCTCCCACAAGTGTCTCCTCAGTGTGTTCCCATTTCCTTAGAAACAGTGTATTTGCTGGGAGAAAAGTACATTACTGTGCGCTTTCACCGTTCAGCAAATACATGTGTAGAAGCACAGCGCTAGCAGAAACGACCGTTTCTCGACGTTTTCTAACTCAGGGAACAAGTTGCACACTTCTGAGATGCATTTGGGCAACTTTGTCAGAAATGAGTTTTTTGCCTACAGATTCATGCCTATTTGCGCAGTAGTACAGATTCTGAGTATGTAACTGGGCTTGATGAAATCAGCATTTCTCTTGCTTCCCTGTGCGTAGGGAAGCTCAGTTTTAGTCACAGTAGCTCCCACAAGTGTCTCCTCAGTGTGTTCCCATTTCCTTAGAAACAGTGTATTTGCTGGGAGAAAAGTGCATCACTTTGTGCTTTCACTGTTCAGCAAATACATGTGTAGAAGCACAGCGCTAGCAGAAACGACCGTTTCTCGACATTTTCTAACTCAGGGCACAAGTTGTACACTTCTGAGATGCATTTGGGCAACTTTGTCAGAAATGAGTTTTTTGCCTACAGAGACATGCCTATTTGCGCAGTAGTACAGATTCTGAGTATGTAACTGGGCTTGATGAAATCAGCATTTCTCTTGCTTCCCTGTGCGTAGGGAAGCTCTCTTTTAGTCACAGTAGCTCCCACAAGTGTCTCCTCAGTGTGTTCCCATTTCCTTAGAAACAGTGTATTTGCTGGGAGAAAAGTGCATTACTGTGCGCTTTCACCGTTCAGCAAATACATGTGTAGAAGCACAGCGCTAGCTGAAACGACCGTTTCTCGATGTTTTCTAACTCAGGGAACAAGTTGCACACTTCTGAGATGCATTTGGACAACTTTGTCAGAAATGAGTTTTTTGCCTACAGAGACATGCCTATTAGCGCAATAGTACAGATTCTGAGTATGTAACTGGGCTTGATGAAATCAGCATTTCTCTTGCTTCCCTGTGCGTAGGGAAGCTCAGTTTTAGTCACAGTAGCTCCCACAAGTGACTCCTCAGTGTGTTCCCATTTCCTTAGAAACAGTGTATTTGCTGGGAGAAAAGTGCATCACTGTGCGCTTTCACCGTTCAGCAAATACATGTGTAGAAGCACAGCGCTAGCAGAAACGAACGTTTCTCGACGTTTTCTTATTCAGGGAACAAGTTGCACACTTCTGAGATGAATTTGGGCAACTTTGTCAGAAATGAGTTTTTTGCCTACAGAGACATGCCTATTTGCGCAGTAGTAGAGATTCTGAGTATGTAACTGGGCTTGATGAAATCAGCATTTCTCTTGCTTCCCTGTGATTAGGGAAGCTCAGTTTTAGTCACAGTAGCTCCCACAAGTGTCTCATCAGTGTGTTACCATTTCCTTAGAAACAGTGTATTTGCTGGGAGAAAAGTGCATTACTGTGCGCTTTCACCGTTCAGCAAATACATGTGTAGAAGCAAAGCGCTAGCTGAAACGACCGTTTCTCGACGTTTTCTAACTCAGGGAACAAGTGGCATACTTCTGAGATGCATTTGGGCAACTTTGTCAGAAATGGGTTTTTTGCCTACAGAGACATGCCTATTTGCGCAGTAGTACAGATTCTGAGTATGTAACTGGGCTTGATGAAATCAGCATTTCTCTTGCTTCCCTGTGCGTAGGGAAGCTCAGTTTTAGTCACAGTAGCTCCCACAAGTGTCTCCTCAGTGTGTTCCCCTTTCCTTAGAAACAGTGTATTTGCTGGGAGAAAAGTGCATTACTGTGCGCTTTCACCGTTCAGCAAATACATGTGTAGAAGCACAGCGCTAGCTGAAACGACCGTTTCTCGACGTTTTCTAACTCAGGGAACAAGTTGCACACTTCTGAGATGCATTTGGGCAACTTTGTCAGAAATGAGTTTTTTGCCTACAGAGACATGCCTATTTGCGCAGTAGTACAGATTCTGAGTATGTAACTGGGCTTGATGAAATCAGCATTTCTCTTGCTTCCCTGTGCGTAGGGAAGCTCAGTTTTAGTCACAGTAGCTCCTACAAGTGTCTCCTCAGTGTGTTCCCATTTCCTTAGAAACAGTGTATTTGCTGGAGAAAAGTGCATTACTGTGCGCTTTCACCGTTCAGCAAATACATGTGTAGAAGCACAGCGCTAGCAGAAACGAATGTTTCTCGACGTTTTCTAACTCAGGGAACAAGTTGTACACTTCTGGGATGCATTTGGGCAACCTTGTCAGAAATGAGTTTTTTGCCTACAGAGACATGCCTATTTGCGCAGTAGTACAGATTCTGAGTATGTAACTGGGCTTGATGAAATCAGCATTTCTCTTGCTTCCCTGTGCGTAGGGAAGCTCAGTTTTAGTCACAGTAGCTCCCACAAGTGTCTCCTCAGTGTGTTCCCATTTCCTTAGAAACAGTGTATTTGCTGGGAGAAAAGTGCAATACTGTGCGCTTTCACCGTTCAGCAAATACATGTGTAGAAGCACAGCGTTAGCAGATATGACCGTTTCTCGACGTTTTCTAACTCAGGGAACAAGTTGCACACTTCTGAGATGCTTTTGGGCAACTTTGTCAGAAATGAGTTTTTTGCCTACAGAGACATGCCTATTTGCGCAGTAGTACAGATTCTGAGTATGTAACTGGGCTTGATGAAATCAGCATTTCTCTTGCTTCCCTGTGGGTAGGGAAGCTCAGTTTTAGTCACAGTAGCTCCCACAAGTGTCTCCTCAGTGTGTTCCCATTTCCTTAGAAACAGTGTATTTGCTGGTAGAAAAGTGCATTACAGTGCGCTTTCACCGTTCAGCAAATACATGTGTAGAAGCACAGCGCTAGCAGAAACGAACGTTTCTCGACGTTTTCTAACTCAGGGAACAAGTTGCACACTTCTGAGATGCATTTGGGCAACATTGTCAGAAATGAGTTTTTTGCCTACAGAGACATGCCTATTTGCGCAGTAGTACAGATTCTGAGTATGTAACTGGGCTTGATGAAATCAGCATTTCTCTTGCTTCCCTGTGCGTAGGGAAGCTCAGTTTTAGTCACAGTAGCTCCCACAAGTGTCTCCTCAGTGTGTTCCCATTTCCTTAGAAACAGTGTATTTGCTGGGAGAAAAGTGCATTACTGTGAGCTTTCACCGTTCAGCAAATACATGTGTAGAAGCACAGCGCTAGCAGAAACGAACGTTTCTCGACGTTTTCTAACTCAGAGAACAAGTAGCACACTTCTGAGATGCCTTTGGGCAACTTTGTCAGAAATGAGTTTTTTGCCTACAGAGACATGCCTATTCGCGCAGTAGTACAGATTCTGAGTATGTAATTGGGCTTGATGAAATCAGCATTTCTCTTGCTTCCCTGTGCGTAGGGAATCTCAGTTTTAGTCACAGTAGCTCCCACAAGTGTCTCCTCAGTGTGTTCCCATTTCCTTAGAAACAGTGTATTTGCTGGGAGTAAAGTGCATTACTGTGCGCTTTCACCGTTCAGCAAATACATGTGTAGAAGCACAGCGCTAGCAGAAACGAATGTTTCTTGTCGTTTTCTAACTCAGGGAACAAGTTGCACACTTCTGAGATGCATTTGGGCAACTTTGTCAGAAATGAGCTTTTTGCCTACAGAGACATGCCTATTTGCGCAGTAGTACAGATTCTGAGTATGTAACTGGGCTTGATGAAATCAGCATTTCTCTTGCTTCCCTGTGCGTAGGGAAGCTCAGTTTTAGTCCCAGTAGCTCCCACAAGTGTCTCCTCAGTGTGTTCCCATTTCCTTAGAAACAGTGTATTTGCTGGGAGAAAAGTGCATTACTGTGCGCTTTCACCGTTCAGCAAATACACGTGTAGAAGCACAGCGCTAGCAGAAACGAACGTTTCTCGACATTTTCTAACTCAGGAAACAAGTTGCACACTTCTGAGTTGCATTTGGGCAACTTTGTCAGAAATGAGTTTTTTGCCTACAGAGACATGCCTATTTGCGCAGTAGTACAGATTCTGAGTATGTAACTGGGCTTGATGAAATCAGCACTTCTCTTGCTTCCCTGTGCATAGGGAAGCTCAGTTTTAGTCACAGTAGCTCCCACAAGTGTCTCCTCAGTGTGTTCCCATTTCCTTAGAAACAGTGTATTTGCTGGGAGAAAAGTGCATTACTGTACGCTTTCACCGTTCAGCAAATACATGTGTAGAAGCACAGCGCTAGCAGAAACGAACGTTTCTCGACGTTTTCTAACTCAGGGAACAAGTTGCACACTTCTGAGGTGCAATTGTGTAACTATCTCAAAAATGAGTTTTTTGCTTACAGAGACATGCCAATTTGCGCAGTAGTACAGATTCTGAGTATGTAACTGGGCTTGATGAAATCAGCATTTCTCTTGCTTCCCTGTGTGTAGGGAAGCTCAGTTTAATCACAGTAGCTCCCACAAGTGTCTCCTCAGTGTGTTCCCAGTTCCTTAGAAACAGTGTATTTGCTGGGGGAAAAGTGCATTACTGTGCGCTTTCACCGTTCAGCAAATACATGTGTAGAAGCACAGCGCTAGCTGAAACGACCGTTTCTCGACGTTTTCTAACTCAGGGAACAAGTTGCACACTTCTGAGATGCATTTGGGCAACTTTTTCAGAAATGAGTGTTTTGCCTACAGAGACATGCCTATATGCGCAGTAGTACAGATTCTGAGTATGTAACTGGGCTTGATGAAATCAGCATTTCTCTGGCATCCCTGTGCGTAGGGAAGCTCAGTTTTAGTCACAGTAGCTCCCACAAGTGTCTCCTCAGTGTGTTCCCATTTCCTTAGACACAGTGTATTTGCTGGGAGAAAAGTGCATTACTGTGCGCTTTCAACGTTCAGCAAATACATGTGTAGAAGCACAGCGCTAGCAGAAACGAACGTTTCTCGACGTTTTCTAACTCAGGGAACAAGTTGCACACTTCTGAGATGCATTTGGGCAACTTTGTCAGAAATGAGTTTTTTGCCTACAGAGACATGCCTATTTGCGCAGTAGTACAGATTCTGAGTATGTAACTGGGCTTGATGAAATCAGCATTTCTCTTGTTTCCCTGTGCATAGGGAAGCTCAGTTTAGTCACAGTAGCTCCCACAAGTGTCTCCTCAGTGTGTTCCCATTTCCTTAGACACAGTGTATTTGCTGGGAGAAAAGTGCATCACTGTGCGCTTTCACCGTTCAGCAAATACATGTGTAGAAGCACAGCGCTAGCAGAAACGAACGTTTCTCGACGTTTTCTAACTCAGGGAACAAGTTGCACACTTCTGAGATGCATTTGGGCAACTTTGTCTGAAATGAGTTTTTTGCCTACAGAGAAGTACAGATTCTGAGTATGTAACTGGGCTTGATGAAATCAGCATTTCTCTTGCTTCCCTGTGCGTAGAGAAGCTCAGTTTTAGTCACAGTAGCTCCCACAAGTGTCTCCTCAGTGTGTTCCCATTTCCTCAGAAACAGTGTATTTGCAGGGAGAAAAGTGCATTACTGTGCGCTTTCACCGTTCAGCAAATACATGTGTAGAAGCACAGCGCTAGCAGAAACGACCGTTTCTCGACGTTTTCTAACTCAGGGAACAAGTTGCACACTTCTGAGATGCATTTGGGCAACTTTGTCTGAAATGAGTTTTTTGCCTACAGAGAAGTACAGATTCTGAGTATGTAACAGGGCTTGATGAAATCAGCATTTCTCTTGCTTCCCTGTGCATAGGGAAGCTCAGTTTTAGTCACAGTAGCTCCCACAAGTGTCTCCTCAGTGTGTTCCCATTTCCTTAGAAACAGTGTATTTGCTGGTAGAAAAGTGCATTACTGTGCGCTTTCACCGTTCAGCAAATACATGTGTAGAAGCACAGCGCTAGCAGAAACGAACGTTTCTCGACGTTTTCTAACTCAGGGAACAAGTCGCACACTTCTGAGATGCATTTGGGCAACATTGTCAGAAATGAGTTTTTTGCCTACAGAGACATGCCTATTTGCGCAGTAGTACAGATTCTGAGTATGTAACTGGGCTGGATGAAATCAGCATTTCTCTTGCTTCCCTGTGCGTAGGGAAGCTCAGTTTTAGTCCCAGTAGCTCCCACAAGTGTCTCCTCAGTGTGTTCCCATTTCCTTAGAAACAGTGTATTTGCTGGGAGAAAAGTGCATTACTGTGCGTTTTCACCGTTCAGCAAATACATGTGTAGAAGCACAGCGTTAGCAGATATGACCGTTTCTCGACGTTTTCTAACTCAGGGAACAAGTTGCACACTTCTGAGATGCTTTTGGGCAACTTTGTCAGAAATGAGTTTTTTGCCTACAGAGACATGCCTATTTGCTCAGTAGTACAGATTCTGAGTATGTAACTGGGCTTGATGAAATCCGCATTTCTCTTGCTTCCCTGTGCGTAGGGAAGCTCAGTTTTAGTCACAGTAGCTCCCACAAGTGTCTCCTCAGTGTGTTCCCATTTCTTTAGAAACAGTGTATTTGCTGGTAGAAAAGTGCATTACTGTGCGCTTTCACCGTTCAGCAAATACATGTGTAGAAGCACAGCGCTAGCAGAAACGAACGTTTCTCGACGTTTTCTAACTCAGGGAACAAGTCGCACACTTCTGAGATGCATTTGGGCAACATTGTCAGAAATGAGTTTTTTCCCTACAGAGACATGCCTATTTGCGCAGTAGTACAGATTCTGAGTATGTAACTGGGCTTGATGAAATCAGCATTTCTCTTGCTTCCCTGTGCGTAGGGAAGCTCAGTTTTAGTCACAGTAGCTCCCACAAGTGTCTCCTCAGTGTGTTCCCATTTCCTTAGACACAGTGTATTTGCTGGGAGAAAAGTGCATTACTGTGCGCTTTCAACGTTCAGCAAATACATGTGTAGAAGCACAGCGCTAGCAGAAACGAACGTTTCTCGACGTTTTCTAACTCAGGGAACAAGTTGCACACTTCTGAGATGCATTTGGGCAACTTTGTCAGAAATGAGTTTTTTGCCTACAGAGACATGCCTATTTGCGCAGTAGTACAGATTCTGAGTATTTAACTGGGCTTGATGAAATCAGCATTTCTCTTGTTTCCCTGTGCATAGGGAAGCTCAGTTTAGTCACAGTAGCTCCCACAAGTGTCTCCTCAGTGTGTTCCCATTTCCTTAGAAACAGTGTATTTGCTGGGAGAAAAGTGCATCACTTTGTGCTTTCACCGTTCAGCAAATACATGTGTAGAAGCACAGCGCTAGCAGAAACGAACGTTTCTCGACGTTTTCTAACACAGGGAATAAGTTGCACACTTCTGACTTGCATTTGGGCAACTTTGTCAGAAATGAGTTTTTTGCCTACAGAGACATGCCTATTTGCGCAGTAGTACAGATTCTGAGTATGTAACTGGGCTTGATGAAATCAGCATTTCTCTTGCTTCCCTGTGCATAGGGAAGCTCAGTTTTAGTCCCAGTAGCTCCCACAAGTGTCTCCTCAGTGTGTTCCACTTTCCTTAGAAACAGTGTATTTGCTGGGAGAAAAGTGCATCACTGTGCGCTTTCACTGTTCAGCAAATACATGTGTAGAAGCACAGCGCTAGCAGAAACGAACGTTTCTCGACGTTTTCTAACTCAGGGAACAAGTTGCACACTTCTGAGATGCATTTGGGCAACTTTGTCAGAAATGAGTTTTTTGCCTACAGATTCATGCCTATTTGCGCAGTAGTACAGAATCTGAGTATGTAACTGGGCTTGATGAAATCAGCATTTCTCTTGCTTCCCTGTGCGTAGGGAAGCTCAGTTTTAGTCACAGTAGCTCCCACAAGTGTCTCCTCAGTGTGTTCCCATTTCCTTAGAAACAGTGTATTTGTTGGGAGAAAAGTGCATTACTGTGCGCTTTCACCGTTCAGCAAATACATGTGTAGAAGCACAGCGCTAGCAGAAACGACCGTTTCTCGACATTTTCTAACTCAGGGAGCAATTTACACAATTCTGAGATGCATTTGGGCAACTTTGTCAGAAATGAGTTTTTTGCCTACAGAGACATGCCTATTTGCGCAGTAGTACAGATTCTGAGTATGTAACTGGGCTTGATGAAATCAGCATTACTCTTGCTTCCCTGTGCGTAGGGAAGCTCAGTTTTAGTCACAGTAGCTCCCACAAGTGTCTCCTCAGTGTGTTCCCATTTCCTTAGAAACAGTGTATTTGCTGGGAGAAAAGTGCATTACTGTGCGCTTTCACCGTTCAGCAAATACATGTGTAGAAGCACAGCGCTAGCAGAAATGAATGTTTCTCGACGTTTTCTAACTCAGGGAACAAGTTGCACACTTCTGAGATGCATTTGGGAAACTTTGTCAGAAATGAGTTTTTTGCCTACAGAGACATGCCTATTTGCGCAGTAGTACAGATTCTGAGTATGTAACTGGGCTGGATGAAATCAGCATTTCTCTTGCTTCCCTGTGCGTAGGGAAGCTCAGTTTTAGTCACAGTAGCTCCCACAAGTGTCTCCTCAGTGTGTTCCCATTTCCTTAGACACAGTGTATTTGCTGGGAGAAAAGTGCATCACTGTGCGCTTTCACCGTTCAGCAAATACATGTGTAGAAGCACAGCGCTAGCAGAAACGAACGTTTCTCGACGTTTTGTAACTCAGGGAACAAGTTGCACACTTCTGAGATGCATTTGGGCAACTTTGTCAGAAATGAGTTTTTTGCCTACAGAGACATGCCTATTTGCGCAGTAGTACAGATTCTGAGTAAGTAACTGGGCTTGATGAAATAAGCATTTCTCTTGTTTCCCTGTGCATAGGGAAGGTCAGTTTAGTCACAGTAGCTCTCACAAGTGTCTCCTCAGTGTGTTCCCATTTCCTTAGAAACAGTGTATTTGCTGGGAGAAAAGTGCATCACTTTGTGCTTTCACCGTTCAGCAAATACATGTGTAGAAGCACAGCGCTAGCAGAAACGACCGTTTCTCGACGTTTTCTAACTCAGGGAACAAGTTGCACACTTCTGAGTTGCATTTGGGCAACTTTGTCAGAAATAAGTTTTTTGCCTACAGAGACATGCCTATTTGCGCAGTAGTACAGATTCTGAGTATGTAACTGGGCTTGATGAAATCAGCATTTCTCTTGCTTCCCTGTGCATAGGGAAGCTCAGTTTTAGTCCCAGTAGCTCCCACAAGTGTCTCCTCAGTGTGTTCCCCTTTCCTTAGAAACAGTGTATTTGCTGGGAGAAAAGTGCATTACTGTGTGCTTTCACCGTTCAGCAAATACATGTGTAGAAGCACAGCGCTAGCAGAAACGAACGTTTCTCGACGTTTTCTAACTCAGGGAACAAGTTGCACACTTCTGAGATGCATTTGGGCAACTTTGTCAGAAATGAGTTTTTTGCCTACAGAGACATGCCTATTTGCGCAGTAGTACAGATTCTGAGTATGTAACTGGGCTTGATGAAATCAGCATTTCTCTTGCTTCCCTGTGCGTAGGGAAGCTCAGTTTTAGTCACAGTAGCTCCCACAAGTGTCTCCTCAGTGTGTTCCCATTTCCTTAGAAACAGTGTATTTGCTGGGAGAAAAGTGCATCACTTTGTGCTTTCACTGTTCAGCAAATACATGTGTAGAAGCACAGCGCTAGCAGAAACGACCGTTTCTCGACATTTTCTAACTCAGGGAACAAGTTGTACACTTCTGGGATGCATTTGGGCAACTTTGTCAGAAATGAGTTTTTTGCCTACAGAGACATGCCTATTTGCGCAGTAGTACAGATTCTGAGTATGTAACTGGGCTTGATGAAATCAGCATTTCTCTTGCTTCCCTGTGCGTAGGGAAGCTCAGTTTTAGTCACAGTAGCTCCCACAAGTGTCTCCTCAGTGTGTTCCCATTTCCTTAGAAACAGTGTATTTGCTGGTAGAAAAGTGCATTACTGTGCGCCTTCACCGTTCAGCAAATACATGTGTAGAAGCACAGCGCTAGCAGAAACGACCGTTTCTCGACGTTTTCGAACTCAGGGAAAGAGTTGCACACTTCTGAGGTGCAATTATGTAACTATCTCAAAAATGAGTTTTTTGCTTACAGAGACATGCCAATTTGCGCAGTAGTACAGATTCTGAGTATGTAACTGGGCTTGATGAAATCAGCATTTCTCTTGCTTCCCTGTGCGTAGGGAAGCTCAGTTTTAGTCACAGTAGCTCCCACAAGTGTCTCCTCAGTGTGTTCCCAGTCCCTTAGAAACAGTGTATTTGCTGGGAGAAAAGTGCATTACTGTGCGCTTTCACCGTTCAGCAAATACATGTGTAGAAGCACAGCGCTAGCTGAAACGACCATTTCTCGACGTTTTCTAACTCAGGGAACAAGTTCCACACTTCTGAGATGCATTTGGGCAACTTTGTCAGAAATGAGTTTTTTGCCTACAGAGACATGCCTATTTGCGCAGTAGTACAGATTCTGAGTATGTAACTGGGCTTGATGAAATCAGCATTTCTCTTGCTTCCCTGTGCGTAGGGAAGCTCACTTTTAGTCACACTAGCTCCCACAAGTGTCTCCTCAGTGTGTTCCCATTTCCTTAGAAACAGTGTATTTGCTGGGAGAAAAGTGCATTACTGTGCGCTTTCACCGTTCAGCAAATACATGTGTAGAAGCACAGCGCTAGCAGAAACGAACGTTTCTCGACGTTTTCTAACTCAGGGAAGAAGTTGCACACTTCTGAGATGCATTTGGGCAACTTTGTCAGAAATGAGTTTTTTGCCTACAGAGACATGCCTATTTGTGCAGTAGTACAGATTCTGAGTATGTAACTGGGCTTGATGAAATCAGCATTTCTCTTGCTTCCCTGTGCGTAGGGAAGCTCAGTTTTAGTCACAGTAGCTCCCACAAGTGTCTCCTCAGTGTGTTCCCATTTCCTTAGAAACAGTGTATTTGCTGGGAGAAAAGTGCATCACTTTGTGCTTTCACTGTTCAGCAAATACATGTGTAGAAGCACAGCGCTAGCAGAAACGACCGTTTCTCGACATTTTCTAACTCAGGGAACAAGTTGTACACTTCTGGGATGCATTTGGGCAACTTTGTCAGAAATGAGTTTTTTGCCTACAGAGACATGCCTATTTGCGCAGTAGTACAGATTCTGAGTATGTAACTGGGCTTGATGAAATCAGCATTTCTCTTGCTTCCCTGTGCGTAGGGAAGCTCAGTTTTAGTCCCAGTAGCTCCCACAAGTGTCTCCTCAGTGTGTTCCCATTTCCTTAGAAACAGTGTATTTGCTGGGAGAAAAGTGCATTACTGTGCGCTTTCACCGTTCAGCAAATACATGTGTAGAAGCACAGCGCTAGCAGAAACGAACGTTTCTCGACGTTTTCTAACTCAGGGAACAAGTTGCACACTTCTGAGGTGCAATTGTGTAACTATCTCAAAAATGAGTTTTTTGCTTACAGAGACATGCCAATTTGCGCAGTAGTACAGATTCTGAGTATGTAACTGGGCTTGATGAAATCAGCATTTCTCTTGCTTCCCTGTGCGTAGGGAAGCTCAGTTTTAGTCACAGTAGCTCCCACAAGTGTCTCCTCAGTGTGTTCCCAGTTCCTTAGAAACAGTGTATTTGCTGGGAGAAAAGTGCATTACTGTGCGCTTTCACCGTTCAGCAAATACATGTGTAGAAGCACAGCGCTAGCTGAAACGACCGTTTCTCGACGTTTTCTAACTCAGGGAACAAGTTGCACACTTCTGAGATGCATTTGGGCAACTTTGTCAGAAATGAGTTTTTTGCCTACAGAGACATGCCTATTTGCGCAGTAGTACAGATTCTGAGTATGTAACTGGGCTTGATGAAATCAGCATTTCTCTTGCTTCCCTGTGCGTAGGGAAGCTCACTTTTAGTCACACTAGCTCCCACAAGTGTCTCCTCAGTGTGTTCCCATTTCCTTAGAAACAGTGTATTTGCTGGGAGAAAAGTGCATTACTGTGCGCTTTCACCGTTCAGCAAATACATGTGTAGAAGCACAGCGCTAGCAGAAACGAACGTTTCTCGACGTTTTCTAACTCAGGGAAGAAGTTGCACACTTCTGAGATGCATTTGGGCAACTTTGTCAGAAATGAGTTTTTTGCCTACAGAGACATGCCTATTTGTGCAGTAGTACAGATTCTGAGTATGTAACTGGGCTTGATGAAATCAGCATTTCTCTTGCTTCCCTGTGCGTAGGGAAGCTCAGTTTTAGTCACAGTAGCTCCCACAAGTGTCTCCTCAGTGTGTTCCCATTTCCTTAGAAACAGTGTATTTGCTGGGAGAAAAGTGCATCACTTTGTGCTTTCACTGTTCAGCAAATACATGTGTAGAAGCACAGCGCTAGCAGAAACGACCGTTTCTCGACATTTTCTAACTCAGGGAACAAGTTGTACACTTCTGGGATGCATTTGGGCAACTTTGTCAGAAATGAGTTTTTTGCCTACAGAGACATGCCTATTTGCGCAGTAGTACAGATTCTGAGTATGTAACTGGGCTTGATGAAATCAGCATTTCTCTTGCTTCCCTGTGCGTAGGGAAGCTCAGTTTTAGTCCCAGTAGCTCCCACAAGTGTCTCCTCAGTGTGTTCCCATTTCCTTAGAAACAGTGTATTTGCTGGGAGAAAAGTGCATTACTGTGCGCTTTCACCGTTCAGCAAATACATGTGTAGAAGCACAGCGCTAGCAGAAACGAACGTTTCTCGACGTTTTCTAACTCAGGGAACAAGTTGCACACTTCTGAGGTGCAATTGTGTAACTATCTCAAAAATGAGTTTTTTGCTTACAGAGACATGCCAATTTGCGCAGTAGTACAGATTCTGAGTATGTAACTGGGCTTGATGAAATCAGCATTTCTCTTGCTTCCCTGTGCGTAGGGAAGCTCAGTTTTAGTCACAGTAGCTCCCACAAGTGTCTCCTCAGTGTGTTCCCAGTTCCTTAGAAACAGTGTATTTGCTGGGAGAAAAGTGCATTACTGTGCGCTTTCACCGTTCAGCAAATACATGTGTAGAAGCACAGCGCTAGCTGAAACGACCGTTTCTCGACGTTTTCTAACTCAGGGAACAAGTTGCACACTTCTGAGATGCATTTGGGCAACTTTGTCAGAAATGAGTTTTTTGCCTACAGAGACATGCCTATTTGCGCAGTAGTACAGATTCTGAGTATGTAACTGGGCTTGATGAAATCAGCATTTCTCTTGCTTCCCTGTGCGTAGGGAAGCTCAGTTTTAGTCACAGTAGCTCCCACAAGTGTCTCCTCAGTGTGTTCCCATTTCCTTAGAAACAGTGTATTTGCTGGGAGAAAAGTGCATCACTGTGCGCTTTCACCGTTCAGCAAATACATGTGTAGAAGCACAGCGCTAGCAGAAACGAACGTTTCTCGACGTTTTCTAACTCAGGGAACAAGTTGCACACTTCTGAGATGCATTTGGGCAACTTTGTCAGAAATGAGTTTTTTGCCTACAGATTCATGCCTATTTGCTTAGTAGTACAGATTCTGAGTATGTAACTGGGCTTGATGAAATCAGCATTTCTCTAGCTTCCCTGTGCGTAGGGAAGCTCAGTTTTAGTCACAGTAGCTCCCACAAGTGTCTCCTCAGTGTGTTCCCAGTTCCTTAGAAACAGTGTATTTGCTGGGAGAAAAGTGCATTACTGTGCGCTTTCACCGTTCAGCAAATACATGTGTAGAAGCACAGCGCTAGCTGAAACGACCGTTTCTCGACGTTTTCTAACTCAGGGAACAAGTTGCACACTTCTGAGATGCATTTGGGCAACTTGGTCAGAAATGAGTTTTTTGCCTACAGAGACATGCCTATTTGCGCAGTAGTACAGATTCTGAGTATGTAACTGGGCTTGATGAAATCAGCATTTCTCTTGCTTCCCTGTGCGTAGGGAAGCTCAGTTTTAGTCACAGTAGCTCCCACAAGTGTCTCCTCAGTGTGTTCCCATTTCCTTAGAAACAGTGTATTTGCTGGGAGAAAAGTGCATCACTGTGCGCTTTCACCGTTCAGCAAATACATGTGTAGAAGCACAGCGCTAGCAGAAACGAACGTTTCTCGACGTTTTCTAACTCAGGGAACAAGTTGCACACTTCTGAGATGCATTTGGGCAACTTTGTCAGAAATGAGTTTTTTGCCTACAGATTCATGCCTATTTGCGTAGTAGTACAGATTCTGAGTATGTAACTGGGCTTGATGAAATCAGCATTTCTCTTGCTTCCCTGTGCGTAGGCAAGCTCAGTTTTAGTCACAGTAGCTCCCACAAGTGTCTCCTCAGTGTGTTCCCATTTCCTTAGAAACAGTGTATTTGCTGGGAGAAAAGTGCATTACTGTGCGCTTTCACCGTTCAGCAAATACATGTGTAGAAGCACAGCGCTAGCAGAAACGACCGTTTCTCGACATTTTCTAACTCAGGGAGCAAGTTGCACACTTCTGAGATGCATTTGGGCAACTTTGTCAGAAATGAGTTTTTTGCCTACAGAGACATGCCTATTTGCGCAGTAGTACAGATTCTGAGTATGTAACTGGGCTTGATGAAATCAGCATTACTCTTGCTTCCCTGTGCGTAGGGAAGCTCAGTTTTAATCACAGTAGCTCCCACAAGTGTCTCCTCAGTGTGTTCCCAGTTCCTTAGAAACAGTGTATTTGCTGGGAGAAAAGTGCATTACTGTGCGCTTTCACCGTTCAGCAAATACATGTGTAGAAGCACAGCGCTAGCTGAAACGACCGTTTCTCGACGTTTTCTAACTCAGGGAACAAGTTGCACACTTCTGAGATGCATTTGGGCAACTTTGTCAGAAATGAGTTTTTTGCCTACAGAGACATGCCTATTTGCGCAGTAGTACAGATTCTGAGTATGTAACTGGGCTTGATGAAATCAGCATTTCTCTTGCTTCCCTGTGCGTAGGGAAGCTCAGTTTTAGTCACAGTAGCTCCCACAAGTGTCTCCTCAGTGTGTTCCCATTTCCTTAGAAACAGTGTATTTGCTGGGAGAAAAGTGCATTACTGTGCGCTTTCACCGTTCAGCAAATACATGTGTAGAAGCACAGCGCTAGCAGAAACGAACGTTTCTCGACGTTTTCTAACTCAGGGAAGAAGTTGCACACTTCTGAGATGCATTTGGGCAACTTTGTCAGAAATGAGTTTTTTGCCTACAGAGACATGCCTATTTGCGCAGTAGTACAGATTCTGAGTATGTAACTGGGCTTGATGAAATCAGCATTTCTCTTGTTTCCCTGTGCATAGGGAAGCTCAGTTTAGTCACAGTAGCTCCCACAAGTGTCTCCTCAGTGTGTTCCCATTTCTTAGAAACAGTGTATTTGCTGGGAGAAAAGTGCATCACTTTGTTCTTTCATCGTTCAGCAAATACATGTGTAGAAGCACAGCGCTAGCAGAAACGACCGTTTCTCGACGTTTTCTAACTCAGGGAATAAGTTGCACACTTCTTCGATGCATTTGGGCAACTTTGTCAGAAATGAGTTTTTTGCCTACAGAGACATGCCTATTTGCGCAGTAGTACAGATTCTGAGTATGTAACTGGGCTTGATGAAATCAGCATTTCTCTTGCTTCCCTGTGCGTAGGGAAGCTCAGTTTTAGTCACAGTAGCTCCCACAAGTGTCTCCTCAGTGTGTTCCCAGTTCCTTAGAAACAGTGTATTTGCTGGGAGAAAAGTGCATTACTGTGCGCTTTCACCGTTCAGCAAATACATGTGTAGAAGCACAGCGCTAGCAGAAACGAACGTTTCTCGACGTTTTCTAACTCAGGGAACAAGTTGCACACTTCTGAGGTGCAATTGTGTAACTATCTCAAAAATGAGTTTTTTGCTTACAGAGACATGCCAATTTGCGCAGTAGTACAGATTCTGAGTATGTAACTGGGCTTGATGAAATCAGCATTTCTCTTGCTTCCCTGTGCATAGGGAAGCTCAGTTTTAGTCACAGTAGCTCCCACAAGTGTCTCCTCAGTGTGTTCCCAGTTCCTTAGAAACAGTGTATTTGCTGGGAGAAAAGTGCATTACTGTGCGCTTTCACCGTTCAGCAAATACATGTGTAGAAGCACAGCGCTAGCTGAAACGACCGTTTCTCGACGTTTTCTAACTCAGGGAACAAGTTGCACACTTCTGAGATGCATTTGGGCAACTTTGTCAGAAATGAGTTTTTTGCCTACAGAGACATGCCTATTTGCGCAGTAGTACAGATTCTGAGTATGTAACTGGGCTTGATGAAATCAGCATTTCTCTTGCTTCTCTGTGCGTAGGGAAGCTCAGTTTTAGTCACAGTAGCTCCCACAAGTGTCTCCTCAGTGTGTTCCCATTTCCTTAGAAACAGTGTATTTGCTGGGAGAAAAGTGCATCACTGTGCGCTTTCACCGTTCAGCAAATACATGTGTAGAAGCACAGCGCTAGCAGAAACGAACGTTTCTCGACATTTTCTAACTCAGGGAGCAAGTTGCACACTTCTGAGATGCATTTGGGCAACTTTGTCAGAAATGAGTTTTTTGCCTACAGAGACATGCCTATTTGCGCAGTAGTACAGATTCTGAGTATGTAACTGGGCTTGATGAAATCAGCATTACTCTTGCTTCCCTGTGCGTAGGGAAGCTCAGTTTTAATCACAGTAGCTCCCACAAGTGTCTCCTCAGTGTGTTCCCATTTCCTTAGAAACAGTGTATTTGCTGGGAGAAAAGTGCATTACTGTGCGCTTTCAACGTTCAGCAATTACATGTGTAGAAGCACAGCGCTAGCAGAAATGAATGTTTCTCGACGTTTTCTAACTCAGGGAACAAGTTGCACACTTCTGAGATGCATTTGGGCAACTTTGTCAGAAATGAGTTTTTTGCCTACAGAGACATGCCTATTTGCGCAGTAGTACAGATTCTGAGTATGTAACTGGGCTGGATGAAATCAGCATTTCTCTTGCTTCCCTGTGCGTAGGGAAGCTCAGTTTTAGTCACAGTAGCTCCCACAAGTGTCTCCTCAGTGTGTTCCCATTTCCTTAGACACAGTGTATTTGCTGGGAGAAAAGTGCATTACTGTGCGCTTTCACCGTTCAGCAAATACATGTGTAGAAGCACAGCGCTAGCAGAAACGAACGTTTCTCGACGTTTTCTAACTCAGGGAACAAGTTGCACACTTCTGAGATGCATTTGGGCAACTTTGTCAGAAATGAGTTTTTTGCCTACAGAGACATGCCTATTTGCGCAGTAGTACAGATTCTGAGTATGTAACTGGGCTTGATGAAATCAGCATTTCTCTTGTTTCCCTGTGCATAGGGAAGCTCAGTTTAGTCACAGTAGCTCCCACAACTGTCTCCTCAATGTGTTCCCATTTCCTTAGAAACAGTGTATTTGCTGGGAGAAAAGTGCATCACTTTGTGCTTTCACCGTTCAGCAAATACATGTGTAGAAGCACAGCGCTAGCAGAAACGAACGTTTCTCGACGTTTTCTAACTCAGGAAACAAGTTGCACACTTCTGAGCTGCATTTCGGCAACTTTGTCAGAAATGAGTTTTTTGCCTACAGAGACATGCCTATTTGCGCAGTAGTACAGATTCTGAGTATGTAACTGGGCTTGATGAAATCAGCATTTCTCTTGCTTCCCTGTGCATAGGGAAGCTCAGTTTTAGTCCCAGTAGCTCCCACAAGTGTCTCCTCAGTGTGTTCCCCTTTCCTTAGAAACAGTGTATTTGCTGGGAGAAAAGTGCATTACTGTGCGCTTTCACCGTTCAGCAAATACATGTGTAGAAGCACAGCGCTAGCAGAAACGAACGTTTCTCGACGTTTTCTAACTCAGGGAACAAGTTGCACACTTCTTCGATGCATTTGGGCAACTTTGTCAGAAATGAGTTTTTTGCCTACAGAGACATGCCTATTTGCGCAGTCTTACAGATTCTGAGTATGTAACTGGGCTTGATGAAATCAGCATTTCTCTTGCTTCCCTGTGCGTAGGGAAGCTCAGTTTTAGTCACAGTAGCTCCCACAAGTGTCTCCTCAGTGTGTTCCCATTTCTTTAGAAACAGTGTATTTGCTGGGAGAAAAGTGCATCACTTTGTGCTTTCACTGTTCCGCAAATACATGTGTAGAAGCACAGCGCTAGCAAAAATGACCGTTTCTCGACATTTTCTAACTCAGGGAACAAGTTGTACACTTCTGGGATGCATTTGGGCAACTTTGTCAGAAATGAGTTTTTTGCCTACAGAGACATGCCTATTTGCGCAGTAGTACAGATTCTGAGTATGTAACTGGGCTTGATGAAATCAGCATTTCTCTTGCTTCCCTGTGCGTAGGGAAGCTCAGTTTTAGTCACAGTAGCTCCCACAAGTGTCTCCTCAGTGTGTTCCCATTTCCTTAGAAAGAGTGTATTTGCTGGGAGAAAAGTGCATTACTGTGCGCTTTCACCGTTCAGCAAATATATGTGTAGAAGCACAGCGCTAGCAGAAACGAACGTTTCTCGATGTTTTCTAAATCAGGGAACAAGTTGCACACTTCTGAGATGCATTTGGGCAACTTTGTCAGAAATGAGTTTTTTGCCTACAGAGACATGCCTATTTGCGCAGTAGAACAGATTCTGAGTAGGTAACTGGGCTTGATGAAATCAGCATTTCTCTTGCTTCCCTGTGCGTAGGCAAGCTCAGTTTTAGTCACAGTAGCTCCCACAATTGTCTCCTTAGTGTTTTCCCATTTCCTTAGAAACAGTGTATTTGCTGGGAGAAAAGTGCATTACTGTGCGCTTTCACCGTTCAGCAAATACATGTGTAGAAGCACAGCGCTAGCTGAAACGACCGTTTCTCGATGTTTTCTAACTCAGGGAACAAGTGGCACACTTCTGAGATGCATTTGGGCAACTTTGTCAGAAATGAGTTTTTTGCCTACAGAGACATGCCTATTAGCGCAATAGTACAGATTCTGAGTATGTAACTGGGCTTGATGAAATCAGCATTTCTCTTGCTTCCCTGTGCCTAGGGAAGCTCAGTTTTAGTCACAGTAGCTCCCACAAGTGTCTCCTCAGTGTGTTCCCAGTTCCTTAGAAACAGTGTATTTGCTTGGAGAAAAGTGCATTACTGTGCGCATTCACCGTTCAGCAAATACATGTGTAGAAGCACAGCGCTAGCTGAAACGACCGTTTCTCGACGTTTTCTAACTCAGGGAACAAGTTGCACACTTCTGAGATGCATTTGGGAAACTTTGTCAGAAATGAGTTTTTTGCCTACAGAGACATGCCTATTTGCGCAGTAGTACAGATTCTGAGTAGGTAACTGGGCTTGATGAAATCAGCATTTCTCTTGCTTCCCTGTGCATAGGAAAGCTCAGTTTTAGTCCCAGTAGCTCCCACAAGTGTCTCCTCAGTGTGTTCCCCTTTCCTTAGAAACAGTGTATTTGCTGGGAGAAAAGTGCATTACTGTGCGCATTCACCGTACAGCAAATACATGTGTAGAAGCACAGCGCTAGCAGAAACGAACGTTTCTCGACGTTTTCTAAATCAGGGAACAAGTTGCACACTTCTGAGATGCATTTGGGCAACTTTGTCAGAAATGAGTTTTTTGCCTACAGAGACATGCCTATTTGCGCAGTAGTACGGATTCTGAGTATGTAACTGGGCTTGATGAAATCAGCATTTCTCTTGCTTCCCTGTGCGTAGGGAAGCTCAGTTTTAGTCACAGTAGCTCCCACAAGTGTCTCCTCAGTGTGTTCCCATTTCCTTAGAAACAGTGTATTTGCTGGGAGAAAAGTGCATTACTGTGCGCTTTCACCGTTCAGCAAATACATGTGTAGAAGCACAGCGCTAGCAGAAACGAACGTTTCTCGACGTTTTCTAACTCAGGGAACAAGTTGCACACTTCTGAGGTGCAATTGTGTAACTATCTCAAAAATGAGTTTTTTGCTTACAGAGACATGCCAATTTGCGCAGTAGTACAGATTCTGAGTATGTAACTGGGCTTGATGAAATCAGCATTTCTCTTGCTTCCCTGTGCGTAGGCAAGCTCAGTTTTAGTCACAGTAGCTCCCACAAGTGTCACCTCAGTGTGTTCCCAGTTCCTTAGAAACAGTGTATTTGCTGGGAGAAAAGTGCATTACTGTGCGCTTTCACCGTTCAGCAAATACATGTGTAGAAGCACAGCGCTAGCTGAAACGACCGTTTCTCGACGTTTTCTAACTCAGGGAACAAGTTGCACACTTCTGAGATGCATTTGGGCAACTTTGTCAGAAATGAGTTTTTTGCCTACAGAGACATGCCTATTTGCGCAGTAGTACAGATTCTGAGTATGTAACTGGGCTTGATGAAATCAGAATTTCTCTTGTTTCCCTGTGCATAGGGAAGCTCAGTTTAGTCACAGTAGCTCCCACAAGTGTCTCCTCAGTGTGTTCCCATTTCCTTAGAAACAGTGTATTTGCTGGGAGAAAAGTGCATCACTTTGTGCTTTCACCGTTCAGCAAGTACATGTGTAGAAGCACAGCGCTAGCAGAAACGAACGTTTCTCGACGTTTTCTAACTCAGGGAACAAGTTGCACACTTCTGACATGCATTTGGGCAACTTTGTCAGAAATGAGTTTTTTGCCTACAGAGACATGCCTATTTGCGCAGTAGTACAGATTCTGAGTATGTAACTGGGCTTGATGAAATCAGCATTTCTCTTGTTTCCCTGTGCATAGGGAAGCTCAGTTTTAGTCCCAGTAGCTCCCACAAGTGTCTCCTCAGTGTGTTCCACTTTCCTTAGAAACAGTGTATTTGCTGGGAGAAAAGTGCATTACTGTGCGCTTTCACCGTTCAGCAAATACATGTGTAGAAGCACAGCGCTAGCAGAAACGAACGTTTCTCGACGTTTTCTCAATCAGGGAACAAGTTGCACACTTCTGACATGCATTTAGGCAACTTTGTCAGAAATGAGTTTTTTGCCTACAGAGACATGCCTATTTGCGCAGTAGTACAGATTCTGAGTATTTAACTGGGCTTGATGAAATCAGCCTTTCTCTTGCTTCCTTGTGCATAGGGAAGCTCAGTTTTAGTCACAGTAGCTCCCACAAGTGTCTCCTCAGTGTGTTCCCATTTCCTTAGAAACAGTGTATTTGCTGGGAGAAAAGTGCATCACTTTGTGCTTTCACTGTTCAGCAAATACATGTGTAGAAGCACAGCGCTAGCAGAAACGACCGTTTCTCGACATTTTCTAACTCAGGGCACAAGTTGTACACTTCTGGGATGCATTTGGGCAACTTTGTCAGAAATGACTTTTTTGCCTACAGAGACATGCCTATTTGCGCAGTAGTACAGATTCTGAGTATGTAACTGGGCTTGATGAAATCAGCATTTCTCTTGCTTCCCTGTGCGTAGGGAAGCTCACTTTTAGTCACAGTAGCTCCCACTAGTGTCTCCTCAGTGTGTTCCCATTTCCTTAGAAACAGTGTATTTGCTGGGAGAAAAGTGCATTACTGTGCGCTTTCACCGTTCAGCAAATACATGTGTAGAAGCACAGCGCTAGCAGAAACGAACGTTTCTCGACGTTTTCTAACTCAGGGAACAAGTTGCACACTTCTGAGATGCATTTGGGCAACTTTGTCAGAAATGAGTTTTTTGCCTTCAGAGACATGCCTATTTGCGCAGTAGTACAGATTCTGAGTAGGTAACTGGGCTTGATGAAATCAGCATTTCTCTTGCTTCCCTGTGCGTAGGGAAGCTCAGTTTTAGTCACAGTAGCTCCCACAAGTGTCTCCTCAGTGTGTTCCCATTTCCTTAGAAACAGTGTATTTGCTGGGAGAAAAGTGCATCACTTTGTGCTTTCACCGTTCAGCAAATACATGTGTAGAAGCACATCGCTAGCAGAAACGAACGTTTCTCGACGTTTTCTAACTCAGGGAACAAGTTGCACACTTCTGACTTGCATTTGGGCAACTTTGTCAGAAATGAGTTTTTTGCCTACAGAGACATGCCTATTTGCGCAGTAGTACAGATTCTGAGTATGTAACTGGGCTTGATGAAATCAGCATTTCTCTTGCTTCCCTGTGCATAGGGAAGCTCAGTTTTAGTCCCAGTAGCTCCCACAAGTGTCTCCTCAGTGTGTTCCACTTTCCTTAGAAACAGTGTATTTGCTGGGAGAAAAGTGCATTACTGTGCGCTTTCACCGTTCAGCAAATACATGTGTAGAAGCACAGCGCTAGCAGAAACGAACGTTTCTCGACGTTTTCTAAATCAGGGAACAAGTTGCACACATCTGAGATGCATTTGGGCAACTTTGTCAGAAATGAGTTTTTTGCCTACAGAGACATGCCTATTTGCGCAGTAGTACAGATTCTGAGTATGTAACTGGGCTTGATGAAATCAGAATTTCTCTTGCTTCCCTGTGCGTAGGGAAGCTCAGTTTTAGTCACAGTAGCTCCCACAAGTGTCTCCTCAGTGTGTTCCCATTTCCTTAGAAACAGTGTATTTGCTGGGAGAAAAGTGCATCACTTTGTGCTTTCACTGTTCAGCAAATACATGTGTAGAAGCACAGCGCTAGCAGAAACGACCGTTTCTCGACATTTTCTAACTCAGGGCACAAGTTGTACACTTCTGGGATGCATTTGGGCAATTTTGTCAGAAATGAGTTTTTTGCCTACAGAGACATGCCTATTTGCGCAGTAGTACAGATTCTGAGTATGTAACTGGGCTTGATGAAATCAGCATTTCTCTTGCTTCCCTGTGATTAGGGAAGCTCAGTTTTAGTCACAGTAGCTCCCACAAGTGTCTCCTCAGTGTGTTACCATTTCCTCAGAAACAGTGTATTTGCTGGGAGAAAAGTGCATTACTGTGCGCTTTCACCGTTCAGCAAATACATGTGTAGAAGCAAAGCGCTAGCTGAAACGACCGTATCTCGACGTTTTCTAACTCAGGGAACAAGTGGCATACTTCTGAGATGCATTTGGGCAACTTTGTCAGAAATGAGTTTTTTGCCTACAGAGACATGCGTATTTGCGCAGTAGTACAGATTCTGAGTATGTAACTGGGCTTGATGAAATCAGCATTTCTCTTGATTCCCTGTGCGTAGGGAAGCTCAATTTTAGTCACAGTAGCTCCCACAAGTGTCTCCTCAGTGTGTTCCCATTTCCTTAGAAACAGTGTATTTGCTGGGAGAAAAGTGCATTACTGTGCGCTTTCACCGTTCAGCAAATACATGTGTAGAAGCACAGCGCTAGCTGAAACGACCGTTTCTCGATGTTTTCTAACTCAGGGCACAAGTGGCACACTTCTGAGATGCATTTGGGCAACTTTGTCAGAAATGAGTTTTTTGCCTACAGAGACATGCCTATTAGCGCAATAGTACAGATTCTGAGTATGTAACTGGGCTTGATGAAATCAGCATTTCTCTTGCTTCCCTGTGCGTAGGGAAGCTCAGTTTTAGTCACAGTAGCTCCCACAAGTGTCTCCTCAGTGTGTTCCCAGTTCCTTAGAAACAGTGTATTTGCTTGGAGAAAAGTGCATTACTGTGCGCATTCACCGTTCAGCAAATACATGTGTAGAAGCACAGCACTAGCTGAAACGACCGTTTCTCGACGTTTTCTAACTCAGGGAACAAGTTGCACACTTCTGAGATGCATTTGGGAAACTTTGTCAGAAATGAGTTTTTTGCCTACAGAGACATGCCTATTTGCGCAGTAGTACAGATTCTGAGTATGTAACTGGGCTTGATGAAATCAGCATTTCTCTTGCTTCCCTGTGCATAGGAAAGCTCAGTTTTAGTCCCAGTAGCTCCCACAAGTGTCTCCTCAGTGTGTTCCCCTTTCCTTAGAAACAGTGTATTTGCTGGGAGAAAAGTGCATTACTGTGCGCATTCACCGTACAGCAAATACATGTGTAGAAGCACAGCGCTAGCAGAAACGAACGTTTCTCGACGTTTTCTAAATCAGGGAACAAGTTGCACACTTCTGAGATGCATTTGGGCAACTTTGTCAGAAATGAGTTTTTTGCCTACAGAGACATGCCTATTTGCGCAGTAGTACGGATTCTGAGTATGTAACTGGGCTTGATGAAATCAGCATTTCTCTTGCTTCCCTGTGCGTAGGGAAGCTCAGTTTTAGTCACAGTAGCTCCCACAAGTGTCTCCTCAGTGTGTTCCCATTTCCTTAGAAACAGTGTATTTGCTGGGAGAAAAGTGCATCACTTTGTGCTTTCACTGTTCAGCAAATACATGTGTAGAAGCACAGCGCTAGCAGAAACGAACGTTTCTCGACATTTTCTAACTCAGGGAACAAGTTGTACACTTCTGGGATGCATTTGGGCAACTGTGTCAGAAATGAGTTTTTTGCCTACAGAGACATGCCTATTTGCGCAGTAGTACAGATTCTGAGTATGTAACTGGGCTTGATGAAATCAGCATTTCTCTTGCTTCCCTGTGCGTAGGGAAGCTCAGTTTTAGTCACAGTAGCTCCCACAAGTGTCTCCTCAGTGTGTTCCCATTTCCTTAGAAACAGTGTATTTGCTGGGAGAAAAGTGCATTACTGTGCGCTTTCACCGTTCAGCAAATACATGTGTAGAAGCACAGCGCTAGCAGAAACGAACGTTTCTCGACGTTTTCTAACTCAGGGAACAAGTTGCACACTTCTGAGGTGCAATTGTGTAACTATCTCAAAAATGAGTTTTTTGCTTACAGAGACATGCCAATTTGCGCAGTAGTACAGATTCTGAGTATGTAACTGGGCTTGATGAAATCAGCATTTCTCTTGCTTCCCTGTGCGTAGGGAAGCTCAGTTTTAGTCACAGTAGCTCCCACAAGTGTCACCTCAGTGTGTTCACAGTTCCTTAGAAACAGTGTATTTGCTGGGAGAAAAGTGCATTACTGTGCGCTTTCACCGTTCAGCAAATACATGTGTAGAAGCACAGCGCTAGCTGAAACGACCGTTTCTCGACGTTTTCTAACTCAGGGAACAAGTTGCACACTTCTGAGATGCATTTGGGCAACTTTGTCAGAAATGAGTTTTTTGCCTACAGAGACATGCCTATTTGCGCAGTAGTACAGATTCTGAGTATGTAACTGGGCTTGATGAAATCAGAATTTCTCTTGTTTCCCTGTGCATAGGGAAGCTCAGTTTAGTCACAGTAGCTCCCACAAGTGTCTCCTCAGTGTGTTCCCATTTCCTTAGAAACAGTGTATTTGCTGGGAGAAAAGTGCATCACTTTGTGCTTTCACCGTTCAGCAAGTACATGTGTAGAAGCACAGCGCTAGCAGAAACGAACGTTTCTCGACGTTTTCTAACTCAGGGAACAAGTTGCACACTTCTGACATGCATTTGGGCAACTTTGTCAGAAATGAGTTTTTTGCCTACAGAGACATGCCTATTTGCGCAGTAGTACAGATTCTGAGTATGTAACTGGGCTTGATGAAATCAGCATTTCTCTTGTTTCCCTGTGCATAGGGAAGCTCAGTTTTAGTCCCAGTAGCTCCCACAAGTGTCTCCTCAGTGTGTTCCACTTTCCTTAGAAACAGTGTATTTGCTGGGAGAAAAGTGCATTACTGTGCGCTTTCACCGTTCAGCAAATACATGTGTAGAAGCACAGCGCTAGCAGAAACGAACGTTTCTCGACGTTTTCTCAATCAGGGAACAAGTTGCACACTTCTGACATGCATTTGGGCAACTTTGTCAGAAATGAGTTTTTTGCCTACAGAGACATGCCTATTTGCGCAGTAGTACAGATTCTGAGTATTTAACTGGGCTTGATGAAATCAGCATTTCTCTTCCTTCCCTGTGCATAGGGAAGCTCAGTTTTAGTCACAGTAGCTCCCACAAGTGTCTCCTCAGTGTGTTCCCATTTCCTTAGAAACAGTGTATTTGCTGGGAGAAAAGTGCATCACTTTGTACTTTCACTGTTCAGCAAATACATGTGTAGAAGCACAGCGCTAGCAGAAACGACCGTTTCTCGACATTTTCTAACTCAGGGCACAAGTTGTACACTTCTGGGATGCATTTGGGCAATTTTGTCAGAAATGAGTTTTTTGCCTACAGAGACATGCCTATTTGCGCAGTAGTACAGATTCTGAGTATGTAACTGGGCTTGATGAAATCAGCATTTCTCTTGCTTCCCTGTGATTAGGGAAGCTCAGTTTTAGTCACAGTAGCTCCCACAAGTGTCTCCTCAGTGTGTTACCATTTCCTCAGAAACAGTGTATTTGCTTAGAGAAAAGTGCATTACTGTGCGCTTTCACCGTTCAGCAAATACATGTGTAGAAGCAAAGCGCTAGCTGAAACGACCGTATCTCGACGTTTTCTAACTCAGGGAACAAGTGGCATACTTCTGAGATACATTTGGGCAACTTTGTCAGAAATGAGTTTTTTGCCTACAGAGACATGCCTATTTGCGCAGTAGTACAGATTCTGAGTATGTAACTGGGCTTGATGAAATCAGCATTTCTCTTGATTCCCTGTGCGTAGGGAAGCTCAATTTTAGTCACAGTAGCTCCCACAAGTGTCTCCTCAGTGTGTTCCCATTTCCTTAGAAACAGTGTATTTGCTGGGAGAAAAGTGCATTACTGTGCGCTTTCACCGTTCAGCAAATACATGTGTAGAAGCACAGCGCTAGCTGAAACGACCGTTTCTCGATGTTTTCTAACTCAGGGAACAAGTGGCACACTTCTGAGATGCATTTGGGCAACTTTGTCAGAAATGAGTTTTTTGCCTACAGAGACATGCCTATTAGCGCAATAGTACAGATTCTGAGTATGTAACTGGGCTTGATGAAATCAGCAATTCTCTTGTTTCCCTGTGCGTAGGGAAGCTCAGTTTTAGTCACAGTAGCTCCCACAAGTGTCTCCTCAGTGTGTTCCCAGTTCCTTAGAAACAGTGTATTTGCTTGGAGAAAAGTGCATTACTGTGCGCATTCACCGTTCAGCAAATACATGTGTAGAAGCACAGCACTAGCTGAAACGACCGTATCTCGACGTTTTCTAACTCAGGGAACAAGTTGCACACTTCTGAGATGCATTTGGGAAACTTTGTCAGAAATGAGTTTTTTGCCTACAGAGACATGCCTATTTGCGCAGTAGTACAGATTCTGAGTATGTAACTGGGCTTGATGAAATCAGCATTTCTCTTGCTTCCCTGTGCATAGGGAAGCTCAGTTTAGTCACAGTAGCTCCCACAAGTGTCTCCTCAGTGTGTTCCCATTTCATTAGAAACCGTGTATTTGCTGCGAGAAAAGTGCATCACTTTGTGCTTTCACCGTTCAGCAAATACATGTGTAGAAGCACAGCGCTAGCAGAAACGACCGTTTCTCGACGTTTTCTAACTCAGGGAACAAGTTGCACACTTCTGAGTTGCATTTGGGCAACTTTGTCAGAAATGAGTTTTTTGCCTACAGAGACATGCCTATTTGCGCAGTAGTACAGATTCTGAGTATGTAACTGGGCTTGATGAAATCAGAATTTCTCTTGCTTCCCTGTGCATAGGAAAGCTCAGTTTTAGTCCCAGTAGCTCCCACAAGTGTCTCCTCAGTGTGTTCCCCTTTCCTTAGAAACAGTGTATTTGCTGGGAGAAAAGTGCATTACTGTGCGCATTCACCGTACAGCAAATACATGTGTAGAAGCACAGCGCTAGCAGAAACGAACGTTTCTCGACGTTTTCTAAATCAGGGAACAAGTTGCACACTTCTGAGATGCATTTGGGCAACTTTGTCAGAAATGAGTTTTTTGCCTACAGAGACATGCCTATTTGCGCAGTAGTACGGATTCTGAGTATGTAACTGGGCTTGATGAAATCAGCATTTCTCTTGCTTCCCTGTGCGTAGGGAAGCTCAGTTTTAGTCACAGTAGCTCCCACAAGTGTCTCCTCAGTGTGTTCCCATTTCCTTAGAAACAGTGTATTTGCTGGGAGAAAAGTGCATCACTTTGTGCTTTCACTGTTCAGCAAATACATGTGTAGAAGCACAGCGCTAGCAGAAACGAACGTTTCTCGACATTTTCTAACTCAGGGAACAAGTTGTACACTTCTGGGATGCATTTGGGCAACTGTGTCAGAAATGAGTTTTTTGCCTACAGAGACATGCCTATTTGCGCAGTAGTACAGATTCTGAGTATGTAACTGGGCTTGATGAAATCAGCATTTCTCTTGCTTCCCTGTGCGTAGGGAAGCTCAGATTTAGTCACAGTAGCTCCCACAAGTGTCTCCTCAGTGTGTTCCCATTTCCTTAGAAACAGTGTATTTGCTGGGAGAAAAGTGCATTACTGTGCGCTTTCACCGTTCAGCAAATACATGTGTAGAAGCACAGCGCTAGCAGAAACGAACGTTTCTCGACGTTTTCTAACTCAGGGAACAAGTTGCACACTTCTGAGGTGCAATTGTGTAACTATCTCAAAAATGAGTTTTTTGCTTACAGAGAAATGCCAATTTGCGCAGTAGTACAGATTCTGAGTATGTAACTGGGCTTGATGAAATCAGCATTTCTCTTGCTTCCCTGTGCGTAGGGAAGCTCAGTTTTAGTCACAGTAGCTCCCACAAGTGTCACCTCAGTGTGTTCCCAGTTCCTTAGAAACAGTGTATTTGCTGGGAGAAAAGTGCATTACTGTGCGCTTTCACCGTTCAGCAAATACATGTGTAGAAGCACAGCGCTAGCAGAAACGAACGTTTCTCGACGTTTTCTAACTCAGGGAACAAGTTGCACACTTCTGAGATGCATTTGGGCAACTTTGTCAGAAATGAGTTTTTTGCCTACAGAGACATGCCTATTTGCGCAGTAGTACAGATTCTGAGTATGTAACTGGCTTGATGAAATCAGAATTTCTCTTGTTTCCCTGTGCATAGGGAAGCTCAGTTTAGTCACAGTAGCTCCCACAAGTGTCTCCTCAGTGTGTTCCCATTTCCTTAGAAACAGTGTATTTGCTGGGAGAAAAGTGCATCACTTTGTGCTTTCACCGTTCAGCAAGTACATGTGTAGAAGCACAGCGCTAGCAGAAACGAACGTTTCTCGACGTTTTCTAACTCAGGGAACAAGTTGCACACTTCTGACATGCATTTGGGCAACTTTGTCAGAAATGAGTTTTTTGCCTACAGAGACATGCCTATTTGCGCAGTAGTACAGATTCTGAGTATGTAACTGGGCTTGATGAAATCAGCATTTCTCTTGTTTCCCTGTGCATAGGGAAGCTCAGTTTTAGTCCCAGTAGCTCCCACAAGTGTCTCCTCAGTGTGTTCCACTTTCCTTAGAAACAGTGTATTTGCTGGGAGAAAAGTGCATTACTGTGCGCTTTCACCGTTCAGCAAATACATGTGTAGAAGCACAGCGCTAGCAGAAACGAACGTTTCTCGACGTTTTCTCAATCAGGGAACAAGTTGCACACTTCTGACATGCATTTGGGCAACTTTGTCAGAAATGAGTTTTTTGCCTACAGAGACATGCCTATTTGCGCAGTAGTACAGATTCTGAGTATTTAACTGGGCTTGATGAAATCAGCATTTCTCTTGCTTCCCTGTGCATAGGGAAGCTCAGTTTTAGTCACAGTAGCTCCCACAAGTGTCTCCTCAGTGTGTTCCCATTTCCTTAGAAACAGTGTATTTGCTGGGAGAAAAGTGCATCACTTTGTGCTTTCACTGTTCAGCAAATACATGTGTAGAAGCACAGCGCTAGCAGAAACGACCGTTTCTCGACATTTTCTAACTCAGGGCACAAGTTGTACACTTCTGGGATGCATTTGGGCAATTTTGTCAGAAATGAGTTTTTTGCCTACAGAGACATGCCTATTTGCGCAGTAGTACAGATTCTGAGTATGTAACTGGGCTTGATGAAATCAGCATTTCTCTTGCTTCCCTGTGATTAGGGAAGCTCAGTTTTAGTCACAGTAGCTCCCACAAGTGTCTCCTCAGTGTGTTACCATTTCCTCAGAAACAGTGTATTTGCTGGGAGAAAAGTGCATTACTGTGCGCTTTCACCGTTCAGCAAATACATGTGTAGAAGCAAAGCGCTAGCTGAAACGACCGTTTCTCGACGTTTTCTAACTCAGGGAACAAGTTGCACACTTCTGAGTTGCATTTGGGCAACTTTGTCAGAAATGAGTTTTTTGCCTACAGAGACATGCCTATTTGCGCAGTAGTACAGATTCTGAGTATGTAACTGGGCTTGATGAAATCAGCATTTCTCTTGCTTCCCTGTGCATAGGAAAGCTCAGTTTTAGTCCCAGTAGCTCCCACAAGTGTCTCCTCAGTGTGTTCCCCTTTCCTTAGAAACAGTGTATTTGCTGGGAGAAAAGTGCATTACTGTGCGCATTCACCGTACAGCAAATACATGTGTAGAAGCACAGCGCTAGCAGAAACGAACGTTTCTTGACGTTTTCTAAATCAGGGAACAAGTTGCACACTTCTGAGATGCATTTGGGCAACTTTGTCAGAAATGAGTTTTTTGCCTACAGAGACATGCCTATTTGCGCAGTAGTACGGATTCTGAGTATGTAACTGGGCTTGATGAAATCAGCATTTCTCTTGCTTCCCTGTGCGTAGGGAAGCTCAGTTTTAGTCACAGTAGCTCCCACAAGTGTCTCCTCAGTGTGTTCCCATTTCCTTAGAAACAGTGTATTTGCTGGGAGAAAAGTGCATCACTTTGTGCTTTCACTGTTCAGCAAATACATGTGTAGAAGCACAGCGCTAGCAGAAACGAACGTTTCTCGACATTTTCTAACTCAGGGAACAAGTTGTACACTTCTGGGATGCATTTGGGCAACTGTGTCAGAAATGAGTTTTTTGCCTACAGAGACATGCCTATTTGCGCAGTAGTACAAATTCTGAGTATGTAACTGGGCTTGATGAAATCAGCATTTCTCTTGCTTCCCTGTGCGTAGGGAAGCTCAGTTTTAGTCACAGTAGCTCCCACAAGTGTCTCCTCAGTGTGTTCCCATTTCCTTAGAAACAGTGTATTTGCTGGGAGAAAAGTGCATTACTGTGCGCTTTCACCGTTCAGCAAATACATGTGTAGAAGCACAGCGCTAGCAGAAACGAACGTTTCTCGACGTTTTCTAACTCAGGGAACAAGTTGCACACTTCTGAGGTGCAATTGTGTAACTATCTCAAAAATGAGTTTTTTGCTTACAGAGACATGCCAATTTGCGCAGTAGTACAGATTCTGAGTATGTAACTGGGCTTGATGAAATCAGCATTTCTCTTGCTTCCCTGTGCGTAGGGAAGCTCAGTTTTAGTCACAGTAGCTCCCACAAGTGTCACCTCAGTGTGTTCCCAGTTCCTTAGAAACAGTGTATTTGCTGGGAGAAAAGTGCATTACTGTGCGCTTTCACCGTTCAGCAAATACATGTGTAGAAGCACAGCGCTAGCTGAAACGACCGTTTCTCGACGTTTTCTAACTCAGGGAACAAGTTGCACACTTCTGAGATGCATTTGGGCAACTTTGTCAGAAATGAGTTTTTTGCCTACAGAGACATGCCTATTTGCGCAGTAGTACAGATTCTGAGTATGTAACTGGGCTTGATGAAATCAGCATTTCTCTTGTTTCCCTGTGCATAGGGAAGCTCAGGTTAGTCACAGTAGCTCCCACAAGTGTCTCCTCAGTGTGTTCCCCTTTCCTTAGAAACAGTGTATTTGCTGGGAGAAAAGTGCATCACTTTGTGCTTTCACCGTTCAGCAAGTACATGTGTAGAAGCACAGCGCTAGCAGAAACGAACGTTTCTCGACGTTTTCTAACTCAGGGAACAAGTTGCACACTTCTGACATGCATTTGGGCAACTTTGTCAGAAATGAGTTTTTTGCCTACAGAGACATGCCTATTTGCGCAGTAGTACAGATTCTGAGTATGTAACTGGGCTTGATGAAATCAGCATTTCTCTTGTTTCCCTGTGCATAGGGAAGCTCAGTTTTAGTCCCAGTAGCTCCCACAAGTGTCTCCTCAGTGTGTTCCACTTTCCTTAGAAACAGTGTATTTGCTGGGAGAAAAGTGCATTACTGTGCGCTTTCACCGTTCAGCAAATACATGTGTAGAAGCACAGCGCTAGCAGAAACGAACGTTTCTCGACGTTTTCTCAATCAGGGAACAAGTTGCACACTTCTGACATGCATTTGGGCAACTTTGTCAGAAATGAGTTTTTTGCCTACAGAGACATGCCTATTTGCGCAGTAGTACAGATTCTGAGTATTTAACTGGGCTTGGAAATCAGCATTTCTCTTGCTTCCCTGTGCATAGGGAAGCTCAGTTTTAGTCACAGTAGCTCCCACAAGTGTCTCCTCAGTGTGTTCCCATTTCCTTAGAAACAGTGTATTTGCTGGGAGAAAAGTGCATCACTTTGTGCTTTCACTGTTCAGCAAATACATGTGTAGAAGCACAGCGCTAGCAGAAACGACCGTTTCTCGACATTTTCTAACTCAGGGCACAAGTTGTACACTTCTGGGATGCATTTGGGCAACTTTGTCAGAAATGACTTTTTTTGCCTACAGAGACATGCCTATTTGCGCAGTAGTACAGATTCTGAGTATGTAACTGGGCTTGATGAAATCAGCATTTCTCTTGCTTCCCTGTGCGTAGGGAAGCTCACTTTTAGTCACAGTAGCTCCCACTAGTGTCTCCTCAGTGTGTTCCCATTTCCTTAGAAACAGTGTATTTGCTGGGAGAAAAGTGCATTACTGTGCGCTTTCACCGTTCAGCAAATACATGTGTAGAAGCACAGCGCTAGCAGAAACGAACGTTTCTTGACGTTTTCTAAATCAGGGAACAAGTTGCACACTTCTGAGATGCATTTGGGCAACTTTGTCAGAAATGAGTTTTTTGCCTACAGAGACATGCCTATTTGCGCAGTAGTACGGATTCTGAGTATGTAACTGGGCTTGATGAAATCAGCATTTCTCTTGCTTCCCTGTGCGTAGGGAAGCTCAGTTTTAGTCACAGTAGCTCCCACAAGTGTCTCCTCAGTGTGTTCCCATTTCCTTAGAAACAGTGTATTTGCTGGGAGAAAAGTGCATCACTTTGTGCTTTCACTGTTCAGCAAATACATGTGTAGAAGCACAGCGCTAGCAGAAACGAACGTTTCTCGACATTTTCTAACTCAGGGAACAAGTTGTACACTTCTGGGATGCATTTGGGCAACTGTGTCAGAAATGAGTTTTTTGCCTACAGAGACATGCCAATTTGCGCAGTAGTACAGATTCTGAGTATGTAACTGGGCTTGATGAAATCAGCATTTCTCTTGCTTCCCTGTGCGTAGGGAAGCTCAGTTTTAGTCACAGTAGCTCCCACAAGTGTCTCCTCAGTGTGTTCCCATTTCCTTAGAAACAGTGTATTTGCTGGGAGAAAAGTGCATTACTGTGCGCTTTCACCGTTCAGCAAATACATGTGTAGAAGCACAGCGCTAGCAGAAACGAACGTTTCTCGACGTTTTCTAACTCAGGGAAACAAGTTGCACACTTCTGAGGTGCAATTGTGTAACTATCTCAAAAATGAGTTTTTTGCTTACAGAGACATGCCAATTTGCGCAGTAGTACAGATTCTGAGTATGTAACTGGGCTTGATGAAATCAGCATTTCTCTTGCTTCCCTGTGCGTAGGGAAGCTCAGTTTTAGTCACAGTAGCTCCCACAAGTGTCACCTCAGTGTGTTCCCAGTTCCTTAGAAACAGTGTATTTGCTGGGAGAAAAGTGCATTACTGTGCGCTTTCACCGTTCAGCAAATACATGTGTAGAAGCACAGCGCTAGCTGAAACGACCGTTTCTCGACGTTTTCTAACTCAGGGAACAAGTTGCACACTTCTGAGATGCATTTGGGCAACTTTGTCAGAAATGAGTTTTTTGCCTACAGAGACATGCCTATTTGCGCAGTAGTACAGATTCTGAGTATGTAACTGGGCTTGATGAAATCAGCATTTCTCTTGTTTCCCTGTGCATAGGGAAGCTCAGTTTAGTCACAGTAGCTCCCACAAGTGTCTCCTCAGTGTGTTCCCCTTTCCTTAGAAACAGTGTATTTGCTGGGAGAAAAGTGCATCACTTTGTGCTTTCACCGTTCAGCAAGTACATGTGTAGAAGCACAGCGCTAGCAGAAACGAACGTTTCTCGACGTTTTCTAACTCAGGGAACAAGTTGCACACTTCTGACATGCATTTGGGCAACTTTGTCAGAAATGAGTTTTTTGCCTACAGAGACATGCCTATTTGCGCAGTAGTACAGATTCTGAGTATGTAACTGGGCTTGATGAAATCAGCATTTCTCTTGTTTCCCTGTGCATAGGGAAGCTCAGTTTTAGTCCCAGTAGCTCCCACAAGTGTCTCCTCAGTGTGTTCCACTTTCCTTAGAAACAGTGTATTTGCTGGGAGAAAAGTGCATTACTGTGCGCTTTCACCGTTCAGCAAATACATGTGTAGAAGCACAGCGCTAGCAGAAACGAACGTTTCTCGACGTTTTCTCAATCAGGGAACAAGTTGCACACTTCTGACATGCATTTGGGCAACTTTGTCAGAAATGAGTTTTTTGCCTACAGAGACATGCCTATTTGCGCAGTAGTACAGATTCTGAGTATTTAACTGGGCTTGATGAAATCAGCATTTCTCTTGCTTCCCTGTGCATAGGGAAGCTCAGTTTTAGTCACAGTAGCTCCCACAAGTGTCTCCTTAGTGTGTTCCCATTTCCTTAGAAACAGTGTATTTGCTGGGAGAAAAGTGCATCACTTTGTGCTTTCACTGTTCAGCAAATACATGTGTAGAAGCACAGCGCTAGCAGAAACGACCGTTTCTCGACATTTTCTAACTCAGGGCACAAGTTGTACACTTCTGGGATGCATTTGGGCAACTTTGTCAGAAATGACTTTTTTTGCCTACAGAGACATGCCTATTTGCGCAGTAGTACAGATTCTGAGTATGTAACTGGGCTTGATGAAATCAGCATTTCTCTTGCTTCCCTGTGCGTAGGGAAGCTCACTTTTAGTCACAGTAGCTCCCACTAGTGTCTCCTCAGTGTGTTCCCATTTCCTTAGAAACAGTGTATTTGCTGGGAGAAAAGTGCATTACTGTGCGCTTTCACCGTTCAGCAAATACATGTGTAGAAGCACAGCGCTAGCAGAAACGAACGTTTCTCGATGTTTTCTAACTCAGGGAACAAGTTGCACACTTCTGAGATGCATTTGGGCAACTTTGTCAGAAATGAGTTTTTTGCCTACAGAGACATGCCTATTTGCGCAGTAGTACAGATTCTGAGTAGGTAACTGGGCTTGATGAAATCAGCATTTCTCTTGCTTCCCTGTGTGTAGGGAAGCTCAGTTTTAGTCACAGTAGCTCCCACAAGTGTCTCCTCAGTGTGTTCCCATTTCCTTAGAAACAGTGTATTTGCTGGGAGAAAAGTGCATTACTGTGCGCTTTCTCCGTTCAGCAAATACATGTGTAGAAGCACAGCGCTAGCAGAAACGAACGTTTCTCGACGTTTTCTAACTCAGGGAACAAGTTGCACACTTCTGAGATGCATTTGGGCAACTTTGTCAGAAATGAGTTTTTTGCCTACAGAGACATGCCTATTTGCGCAGTAGTACAGATTCTGAGTATGTAACTGGGCTTGATGAAATCAGCATTTCTCTTGTTTCCCTGTGCATAGGGAAGCTCAGTTTAGTCACAGTAGCTCCCACAAGTGTCTCCTCAGTGTGTTCCCATTTCCTTAGAAACAGTGTATTTGCTGGGAGAAAAGTGCATCACTTTGTGCTTTCACCGTTCAGCAAATACATGTGTAGAAGCACATCGCTAGCAGAAACGAACGTTTCTCGACGTTTTCTAACTCAGGGAACAAGTTGCACACTTCTGACTTGCATTTGGGCAACTTTGTCAGAAATGAGTTTTTTGCCTACAGAGACATGCCTATTTGCGCAGTAGTACAGATTCTGAGTATGTAACTGGGCTTGATGAAATCAGCATTTCTCTTGCTTCCCTGTGCATAGGGAAGCTCAGTTTTAGTCCCAGTAGCTCCCACAAGTGTCTCCTCAGTGTGTTCCACTTTCCTTAGAAACAGTGTATTTGCTGGGAGAAAAGTGCATTACTGTGCGCTTTCACCGTTCAGCAAATACATGTGTAGAAGCACAGCGCTAGCAGAAACGAACGTTTCTCGACGTTTTCTAAATCAGGGAACAAGTTGCACACTTCTGAGATGCATTTGGGCAACTTTGTCAGAAATGAGTTTTTTGCCTACAGAGACATGCCTATTTGCGCAGTAGTACAGATTCTGAGTATGTAACTGGGCTTGATGAAATCAGAATTTCTCTTGCTTCCCTGTGCGTAGGGAAGCTCAGTTTTAGTCACAGTAGCTCCCACAAGTGTCTCCTCAGTGTGTTCCCATTTCCTTAGAAACAGTGTATTTGCTGGGAGAAAAGTGCATCACTTTGTGCTTTCACTGTTCAGCAAATACATGTGTAGAAGCACAGCGCTAGCAGAAACGACCGTTTCTCGACATTTTCTAACTCAGGGCACAAGTTGTACACTTCTGGGATGCATTTGGGCAATTTTGTCAGAAATGAGTTTTTTGCCTACAGAGACATGCCTATTTGCGCAGTAGTACAGATTCTGAGTATGTAACTGGGCTTGATGAAATCAGCATTTGTCTTGCTTCCCTGTGATTAGGGAAGCTCAGTTTTAGTCACAGTAGCTCCCACAAGTGTCTCCTCAGTGTGTTACCATTTCCTCAGAAACAGTGTATTTGCTGGGAGAAAAGTGCATTACTGTGCGCTTTCACCGTTCAGCAAATACATGTGTAGAAGCAAAGCGCTAGCTGAAACGACCGTATCTCGACGTTTTCTAACTCAGGGAACAAGTGGCATACTTCTGAGATGCATTTGGGCAACTTTGTCAGAAATGAGTTTTTTGCCTACAGAGACATGCCTATTTGCGCAGTAGTACAGATTCTGAGTATGTAACTGGGCTTGATGAAATCAGCATTTCTCTTGATTCCCTGTGCGTAGGGAAGCTCAGTTTTAGTCACAGTAGCTCCCACAAGTGTCTCCTCAGTGTGTTCCCATTTCCTTAGAAACAGTGTATTTGCTGGGAGAAAAGTGCATTACTGTGCGCTTTCACCGTTCAGCAAATACATGTGTAGAAGCACAGCGCTAGCAGAAACGAACGTTTCTCGACGTTTTCTAAATCAGGGAACAAGTTGCACACTTCTGAGATGCATTTGGGCAACTTTGTCAGAAATGAGTTTTTTGCCTACAGAGACATGCCTATTTGCGCAGTAGTACAGATTCTGAGTATGTAACTGGGCTTGATGAAATCAGAATTTCTCTTGCTTCCCTGTGCGTAGGGAAGCTCAGTTTTAGTCACAGTAGCTCCCACAAGTGTCTCCTCAGTGTGTTCCCATTTCCTTAGAAACAGTGTATTTGCTGGGAGAAAAGTGCATCACTTTGTGCTTTCACTGTTCAGCAAATACATGTGTAGAAGCACAGCGCTAGCAGAAACGACCGTTTCTCGACATTTTCTAACTCAGGGCACAAGTTGTACACTTCTGGGATGCATTTGGGCAATTTTGTCAGAAATGAGTTTTTTGCCTACAGAGACATGCCTATTTGCGCAGTAGTACAGATTCTGAGTATGTAACTGGGCTTGATGAAATCAGCATTTGTCTTGCTTCCCTGTGATTAGGGAAGCTCAGTTTTAGTCACAGTAGCTCCCACAAGTGTCTCCTCAGTGTGTTACCATTTCCTCAGAAACAGTGTATTTGCTGGGAGAAAAGTGCATTACTGTGCGCTTTCACCGTTCAGCAAATACATGTGTAGAAGCAAAGCGCTAGCTGAAACGACCGTATCTCGACGTTTTCTAACTCAGGGAACAAGTGGCATACTTCTGAGATGCATTTGGGCAACTTTGTCAGAAATGAGTTTTTTGCCTACAGAGACATGCCTATTTGCGCAGTAGTACAGATTCTGAGTATGTAACTGGGCTTGATGAAATCAGCATTTCTCTTGATTCCCTGTGCGTAGGGAAGCTCAGTTTTAGTCACAGTAGCTCCCACAAGTGTCTCCTCAGTGTGTTCCCATTTCCTTAGAAACAGTGTATTTGCTGGGAGAAAAGTGCATTACTGTGCGCTTTCACCGTTCAGCAAATACATGTGTAGAAGCACAGCGCTAGCAGAAACGAACGTTTCTCCACGTTTTCTAACTCAGGAAACAAGTTGCACACTTCTGAGCTGCATTTCGGCAACTTTGTCAGAAATGAGTTTTTTGCCTACAGAGACATGCCTATTTGCGCAGTAGTACAGATTCTGAGTATGTAACTGGGCTTGATGAAATCAGCATTTCTCTTGCTTCCCTGTGCATAGGGAAGCTCAGTTTTAGTCCCAGTAGCTCCCACAAGTGTCTCCTCAGTGTGTTCCCCTTTCCTTAGAAACAGTGTATTTGCTGGGAGAAAAGTGCATTACTGTGCGCTTTCACCGTTCAGCAAATACATGTGTAGAAGCACAGCGCTAGCAGAAACGAACGTTTCTCGACGTTTTCTAACTCAGGGAACAAGTTGCACACTTCTGAGATGCATTTGGGCAACTTTGTCAGAAATGAGTTTTTTGCCTACAGAGACATGCCTATTTGCGCAGTAGTACAGATTCTGAGTATGTAACTGGGCTTGATGAAATCAGCATTTCTCTTGATTCCCTGTGCGTAGGGAAGCTCAGTTTTAGTCACAGTAGCTCCCACAAGTGTCTCCTCAGTGTGTTCCCATTTCCTTAGAAACAGTGTATTTGCTGGGAGAAAAGTGCATTACTGTGCGCTTTCACCGTTCAGCAAATACATGTGTAGAAGCACAGCGCTAGCAGAAACGAACGTTTCTCGACGTTTTCTAACTCAGGAAACAAGTTGCACACTTCTGAGCTGCATTTCGGCAACTTTGTCAGAAATGAGTTTTTTGCCTACAGAGACATGCCTATTTGCGCAGTAGTACAGATTCTGAGTATGTAACTGGGCTTGATGAAATCAGCATTTCTCTTGCTTCCCTGTGCATAGGGAAGCTCAGTTTTAGTCCCAGTAGCTCCCACAAGTGTCTCCTCAGTGTGTTCCCCTTTCCTTAGAAACAGTGTATTTGCTGGGAGAAAAGTGCATTACTGTGCGCTTTCACCGTTCAGCAAATACATGTGTAGAAGCACAGCGCTAGCAGAAACGAACGTTTCTCGACGTTTTCTAACTCAGGGAACAAGTTGCACACTTCTGAGATGCATTTGGGCAACTTTGTCAGAAATGAGTTTTTTGCCTACAGAGACATGCCTATTTGCGCAGTCTTACAGATTCTGAGTATGTAACTGGGCTTGATGAAATCAGCATTTCTCTTGCTTCCCTGTGCGTAGGGAAGCTCAGTTTTAGTCACAGTAGCTCCCACAAGTGTCTCCTCAGTGTGTTCCCATTTCTTTAGAAACAGTGTATTTGCTGGGAGAAAAGTGCATCACTTTGTGCTTTCACTGTTCCGCAAATACATGTGTAGAAGCACAGCGCTAGCAAAAATGACCGTTTCTCGACATTTTCTAACTCAGGGAACAAGTTGTACACTTCTGGGATGCATTTGGGCAACTTTGTCAGAAATGAGTTTTTTGCCTACAGAGACATGCCTATTTGCGCAGTAGTACAGATTCTGAGTATGTAACTGGGCTTGATGAAATCAGCATTTCTCTTGCTTCCCTGTGCGTAGGGAAGCTCAGTTTTAGTCACAGTAGCTCCCACAAGTGTCTCCTCAGTGTGTTCCCAGTTCCTTAGAAAGAGTGTATTTGCTGGGAGAAAAGTGCATTACTGTGCGCTTTCACCGTTCAGCAAATACATGTGTAGAAGCACAGCGCTAGCAGAAACGAACGTTTCTCGACGTTTTCTAACTCAGGGAACAAGTTGCACACTTCTGAGGTGCAATTGTGTAACTATCTCAAAAATGAGTTTTTTGCTTACAGAGACATGCCAATTTGCGCAGTAGTACAGATTCTGAGTATGTAACTGGGCTTGATGAAATCAGCATTTCTCTTGCTTCCCTGTGCGTAGGGAAGCTCAGTTTTAGTCACAGTAGCTCCCACAAGTGTCTCCTCAGTGTGTTCCCAGTTCCTTAGAAACAGTGTATTTGCTGGGAGAAAAGTGCATTACTGTGCGCTTTCACCGTTCAGCAAATACATGTGTAGAAGCACAGCGCTAGCTGAAACAACCGTTTCTCGACGTTTTCTAACGCAGGGAACAAGTTGCACACTTCTGAGATGCATTTGGGCAACTTTATCAGAAATGAGTTATTTGCCTACAGAGACATGCCTATTTGCGCAGTAGTACAGATTCTGAGTATGTAACTGGGCTTGATGAAATCAGCATTTCTCTTCCTTCCCTCTGCGTAGGGAAGCTCAGTTTTAGTCACAGTAGCTCCCACAAGTGTCTCCTCAGTGTGTTCCCATTTCCTTAGACACAGTGTATTTGCTGGGAGAAAAGTGCATTACTGTGCGCTTTCACCGTTCAGCAAATACATGTGTAGAAGCACAGCGCTAGCAGAAACGAACGTTTCTCGACGTTTTCTAACTCAGGGAACAAGTTGCACACTTCTGAGATGCATTTGGGCAACTTTGTCAGAAATGAGTTTTTTGCCTACAGAGACATGCCTATTTGCGCAGTAGTACAGATTCTGAGTATGTAACTGGGCTTGATGAAATAAGCATTTCTCTTGTTTCCCTCTGCATAGGGAAGGTCAGTTTAGTCACAGTAGCTCCCACAAGTGTCTCCTCAGTGTGTTCCCATTTCCTTAGAAACAGTGTATTTGCTGGGAGAAAAGTGCATCACTTTGTGCTTTCACCGTTCAGCAAATACATGTGTAGAAGCACAGCGCTAGCAGAAACGAACGTTTCTCGACGTTTTCTAACTCAGGGAACAAGTTGCACACTTCTGAGTTGCATTTGGGCAACTTTGTCAGAAATGAGTTTTTTGCCTACAGAGACATGCCTATTTGCGCAGTAGTACAGATTCTGAGTATGTAACTGGGCTTGATGAAATCAGCATTTCTCTTGCTTCCCTGTGCATAGGGAAGCTCAGTTTTAGTCCCAGTAGCTCCCACAAGTGTCTCCTCAGTGTGTTCCCCTTTCCTTAGAAACAGTGTATTTGCTGGGAGAAAAGTGCATTACTGTGCGCTTTCACCGTTCAGCAAATACATGTGTAGAAGCACAGCGCTAGCAGAAACGAACGTTTCTCGACGTTTTCTAACTCAGGGAACAAGTTGCACACTTCTGAGATGCATTTGGGCAACTTTGTCAGAAATGAGTTTTTTGCCTACAGAGACATGCCTATTTGCGCAGTAGTACAGATTCTGAGTATGTAACTGGGCTTGATAAAATCAGCATTTCTCTTGCTTCCCTGTGCGTAGGGAAGCTCAGTTTTAGTCACAGTAGCTCCCACAAGTGTCTCCTCAGTGTGTTCCCATTTCCTTAGAAACAGTGTATTTGCTGGGAGAAAAGTGCATCACTTTGTGCTTTCACTGTTCAGCAAATACATGTGTAGAAGTACAGCGCTAGCAGAAACGACCGTTTCTCGACATTTTCTAACTCAGGGAACAAGTTGTACACTTCTGGGATGCATTTGGGCAAGTTTGTCAGAAATGAGTTTTTTGCCTACAGAGACATGCCTATTTGCGCAGTAGTACAGATTCTGAGTATGTAACTGGGCTTGATGGAATCAGCATTTCTCTTGCTTCCCTGTGCGTAGGGAAGCTCAGTTTTAGTCACAGTAGCTCCCACAAGTGTCTCCTCAGTGTGTTTCCATTTCCTTAGAAACAGTGTATTTGCTGGGAGAAAAGTGCATTACTGTGCGCTTTCACCGTTCAGCAAATACATGTGTAGAAGCACAGCGCTAGCAGAAACGAACGTTTCTCGACGTTTTCTAACTCAGGGAACAAGTTGCACACTTCTGAGGTGCAATTGTGTAACTATCTCAAAAATGAGTTTTTTGCTTACAGAGACATGCCAATTTGCGCAGTAGTACAGATTCTGAGTATGTAATTGGGCTTGATGAAATCAGCATTTCTCTTGCTTCCCTGTGCGTAGGGAAGCTCAGTTTTAGTCACAGTAGCTCCCACAAGTGTCTCCTCAGTGTGTTCCCCTTTCCTTAGAAACAGTGTATTTGCTGGGAGAAAAGTGCATTACTGTGCGCTTTCACCGTTCAGCAAATACATGTGTAGAAGCACAGCGCTAGCTGAAACGACCGTTTCTCGACGTTTTCTAACTCAGGGAACAAGTTGCACACTTCTGAGATGCATTTGGGCAACTTTGTCAGAAATGAGTTTTTTGCCTGCAGAGACATGCCTATTTGCGCAGTAGTACAGATTCTGAGTATGTAACTGGGCTTGATGAAATCAGCATTTCTCTTGCTTCCCTGTGCGTAGGGAAGCTCACTTTTAGTCACAGTAGCTCCCACAAGTGTCTCCTCAGTGTGTTCCCATTTCCTTAGAAACAGTGTATTTGCTGGGAGAAAAGTGCATTACTGTGCGCTTTCACCGTTCAGCAAATTCATGTGTAGAAGCACAGCGCTAGCAGAAACGAACGTTTCTCGATGTTTTCTAAATCAGGGAACAAGTTGCACACTTCTGAGATGCATTTGGGCAACTTTGTCAGAAATGAGTTTTTTGCCTACAGAGACATGCCTATTTGCGCAGTAGAACAGATTCTGAGTAGGTAACTGGGCTTGATGAAATCAGCATTTCTCTTGCTTCCCTGTGCGTAGGCAAGCTCAGTTTTAGTCACAGTAGCTCCCACAAGTGTCTCCTTAGTGTGTTCCCATTTCCTTAGAAACAGTGTATTTGCTGGGAGAAAAGTGCATTACTGTGCGCTTTCACCGTTCAGCAAATACATGTGTAGAAGCACAGCGCTAGCTGAAACGACCGTTTCTCGATGTTTTCTAACTCAGGGAACAAGTGGCACACTTCTGAGATGCATTTGGGCAACTTTGTCAGAAATGAGTTTTTTGCCTACAGAGACATGCCTATTAGCGCAATAGTACAGATTCTGAGTATGTAACTGGGCTTGATGAAATCAGCATTTCTCTTGCTTCCCTGTGCGTAGGGAAGCTCAGTTTTAGTCACAGTAGCTCCCACAAGTGTCTCCTCAGTGTGTTCCCAGTTCCTTAGAAACAGTGTATTTGCTTGGAGAAAAGTGCATTACTGTGCGCATTCACCGTTCAGCAAATACATGTGTAGAAGCACAGCGCTAGCTGAAACGACCGTTTCTCGACGTTTTCTAACTCAGGGAACAAGTTGCACACTTCTGAGATGCATTTGGGAAACTTTGTCAGAAATGAGTTTTTTGCCTACAGAGACATGCCTATTTGCGCAGTAGTACAGATTCTGAGTATGTAACTGGGCTTGATGAAATCAGCATTTCTCTTGCTTCCCTGTGCATAGGGAAGCTCAGTTTAGTCACAGTAGCTCCCACAAGTGTCTCCTCAGTGTGTTCCCATTTCCTTAGAAACAGTGTATTTGCTGCGAGAAAAGTGCATCACTTTGTGCTTTCACCGTTCAGCAAATACATGTGTAGAAGCACAGCGCTAGCAGAAACGACCGTTTCTCGACGTTTTCTAACTCAGGGAACAAGTTGCACACTTCTGAGTTGCATTTGGGCAACTTTGTCAGAAATGAGTTTTTTGCCTACAGAGACATGCCTATTTGCGCAGTAGTACAGATTCTGAGTATGTAACTGGGCTTGATGAAATCAGCATTTCTCTTGCTTCCCTGTGCATAGGAAAGCTCAGTTTTAGTCCCAGTAGCTCCCACAAGTGTCTCCTCAGTGTGTTCCCCTTTCCTTAGAAACAGTGTATTTGCTGGGAGAAAAGTGCATTACTGTGCGCATTCACCGTACAGCAAATACATGTGTAGAAGCACAGCGCTAGCAGAAACGAACGTTTCTCGACGTTTTCTAAATCAGGGAACAAGTTGCACACTTCTGAGATGCATTTGGGCAACTTTGTCAGAAATGAGTTTTTTGCCTACAGAGACATGCCTATTTGCGCAGTAGTACGGATTCTGAGTATGTAACTGGGCTTGATGAAATCAGCATTTCTCTTGCTTCCCTGTGCGTAGGGAAGCTCAGTTTTAGTCACAGTAGCTCCCACAAGTGTCTCCTCAGTGTGTTCCCATTTCCTTAGAAACAGTGTATTTGCTGGGAGAAAAGTGCATTACTGTGCGCTTTCACCGTTCAGCAAATACATGTGTAGAAGCACAGCGCTAGCAGAAACGAACGTTTCTCGACGTTTTCTAACTCAGGGAACAAGTTGCACACTTCTGAGGTGCAATTGTGTAACTATCTCAAAAATGAGTTTTTTGCTTACAGAGACATGCCAATTTGCGCAGTAGTACAGATTCTGAGTATGTAACTGGGCTTGATGAAATCAGCATTTCTCTTGCTTCCCTGTGCGTAGGGAAGCTCAGTTTTAGTCACAGTAGCTCCCACAAGTGTCACCTCAGTGTGTTCCCAGTTCCTTAGAAACAGTGTATTTGCTGGGAGAAAAGTGCATTACTGTGCGCTTTCACCGTTCAGCAAATACATGTGTAGAAGCACAGCGCTAGCTGAAACGACCGTTTCTCGACGTTTTCTAACTCAGGGAACAAGTTGCACACTTCTGAGATGCATTTGGGCAACTTTGTCAGAAATGAGTTTTTTGCCTACAGAGACATGCCTATTTGCGCAGTAGTACAGATTCTGAGTATGTAACTGGGCTTGATGAAATCAGAATTTCTCTTGTTTCCCTGTGCATAGGGAAGCTCAGTTTAGTCACAGTAGCTCCCACAAGTGTCTCCTCAGTGTGTTCCCATTTCCTTAGAAACAGTGTATTTGCTGGGAGAAAAGTGCATCACTTTGTGCTTTCACCGTTCAGCAAGTACATGTGTAGAAGCACAGCGCTAGCAGAAACGAACGTTTCTCGACGTTTTCTAACTCAGGGAACAAGTTGCACACTTCTGACATGCATTTGGGCAACTTTGTCAGAAATGAGTTTTTTGCCTACAGAGACATGCCTATTTGCGCAGTAGTACAGATTCTGAGTATGTAACTGGGCTTGATGAAATCAGCATTTCTCTTGTTTCCCTGTGCATAGGGAAGCTCAGTTTTAGTCCCAGTAGCTCCCACAAGTGTCTCCTCAGTGTGTTCCACTTTCCTTAGAAACAGTGTATTTGCTGGGAGAAAAGTGCATTACTGTGCGCTTTCACCGTTCAGCAAATACATGTGTAGAAGCACAGCGCTAGCAGAAACGAACGTTTCTCGACGTTTTCTCAATCAGGGAACAAGTTGCACACTTCTGACATGCATTTGGGCAACTTTGTCAGAAATGAGTTTTTTGCCTACAGAGACATGCCTATTTGCGCAGTAGTACAGATTCTGAGTATTTAACTGGGCTTGATGAAATCAGCATTTCTCTTGCTTCCCTGTGCATAGGGAAGCTCAGTTTTAGTCACAGTAGCTCCCACAAGTGTCTCCTCAGTGTGTTCCCATTTCCTTAGAAACAGTGTATTTGCTGGGAGAAAAGTGCATCACTTTGTGCTTTCACTGTTCAGCAAATACATGTGTAGAAGCACAGCGCTAGCAGAAACGACCGTTTCTCGACATTTTCTAACTCAGGGCACAAGTTGTACACTTCTGGGATGCATTTGGGCAACTTTGTCAGAAATGACTTTTTTGCCTACAGAGACATGCCTATTTGCGCAGTAGTACAGATTCTGAGTATGTAACTGGGCTTGATGAAATCAGCATTTCTCTTGCTTCCCTGTGCATAGGGAAGCTCACTTTTAGTCACAGTAGCTCCCACTAGTGTCTCCTCAGTGTGTTCCCATTTCCTTAGAAACAGTGTATTTGCTGGGAGAAAAGTGCATTACTGTGCGCTTTCACCGTTCAGCAAATACATGTGTAGAAGCACAGCGCTAGCAGAAACGAACGTTTCTCGATGTTTTCTAACTCAGGGAACAAGTTGCACACTTCTGAGATGCATTTGGGCAACTTTGTCAGAAATGAGTTTTTTGCCTTCAGAGACATGCCTATTTGCGCAGTAGTACAGATTCTGAGTAGGTAACTGGGCTTGATGAAATCAGCATTTCTCTTGCTTCCCTGTGCGTAGGGAAGCTCAGTTTTAGTCACAGTAGCTCCCACAAGTGTCTCCTCAGTGTGTTCCCATTTCCTTAGAAACAGTGTATTTGCTGGGAGAAAAGTGCCTTACTGTGCGCTTTCTCCGTTCAGCAAATACATGTGTAGAAGCACAGCGCTAGCAGAAACGAACGTTTCTCGACGTTTTCTTACTCAGGGAACAAGTTGCACACTTCTGAGATGCATTTGGGCAACTTTGTCAGAAATGAGTTTTTTGCCTACAGAGACATGCCTATTTGCGCAGTAGTACAGATTCTGAGTATGTAACTGGGCTTGATGAAATCAGCATTTCTCTTGTTTCCCTGTGCATAGGGAAGCTCAGTTTAGTCACAGTAGCTCCCACAAGTGTCTCCTCAGTGTGTTCCCATTTCCTTAGAAACAGTGTATTTGCTGGGAGAAAAGTGCATCACTTTGTGCTTTCACCGTTCAGCAAATACATGTGTAGAAGCACATCGCTAGCAGAAACGAACGTTTCTCGACGTTTTCTAACTCAGGGAACAAGTTGCACACTTCTGACTTGCATTTGGGCAACTTTGTCAGAAATGAGTTTTTTGCCTACAGAGACATGCCTATTTGCGCAGTAGTACAGATTCTGAGTATGTAACTGGGCTTGATGAAATCAGCATTTCTCTTGCTTCCCTGTGCGTAGGGAAGCTCAGTTTTAGTCACAGTAGCTCCCAGAAGTGTCTCCTCAGTGTGTTCCACTTTCCTTAGAAACAGTGTATTTGCTGGGAGAAAAGTGCATTACTGTGCGCTTTCACCGTTCAGCAAATACATGTGTAGAAGCACAGCGCTAGCAGAAACGAACGTTTCTCGACGTTTTCTAACTCAGGGAACAAGTTGCACACTTCTGAGATGCATTTGGGCAACTTTGTCAGAAATGAGTTTTTTGCCTACAGAGACATGCCTATTTGCGCAGTAGTACAGATTCTGAGTATGTAACTGGGCTTGATGAAATCAGAATTTCTCTTACTTCCCTGTGCGTAGGGAAGCTCAGTTTTAGTCACAGTAGCTCCCAAAGTGTCTCCTCAGTGTGTTCCCATTTCCTTAGAAACAGTGTATTTGCTGGGAGAAAAGTGCATCACTTTGTGCTTTCACTGTTCAGCAAATACATGTGTAGAAGCACAGCGCTAGCAGAAACGACCGTTTCTCGACATTTTCTAACTCAGGGCACAAGTTGTACACTTCTGGGATGCATTTGGGCAATTTTGTCAGAAATGAGTTTTTTGCCTACAGAGACATGCCTATTTGCGCAGTAGTACAGATTCTGAGTATGTAACTGGGCTTGATGAAATCAGCATTTCTCTTGCTTCCCTGTGATTAGGGAAGCTCAGTTTTAGTCACAGTAGCTCCCACAAGTGTCTCCTCAGTGTGTTACCATTTCCTCAGAAACAGTGTATTTGCTGGGAGAAAAGTGCATTACTGTGCGCTTTCACCGTTCAGCAAATACATGTGTAGAAGCAAAGCGCTAGCTGAAACGACCGTATCTCGACGTTTTCTAACTCAGGGAACAAGTGGCATACTTCTGAGATGCATTTGGGCAACTTTGTCAGAAATGAGTTTTTTGCCTACAGAGACATGCCTATTTGCGCAGTAGTACAGATTCTGAGTATGTAACTGGGCTTGATGAAATCAGCATTTCTCTTGATTCCCTGTTCGTAGGGAAGCTCAGTTTTAGTCACAGTAGCTCCCACAAGTGTCTCCTCAGTGTGTTCCCATTTCCTTAGAAACAGTGTATTTGCTGGGAGAAAAGTGCATTACTGTGCGCTTTCACCGTTCAGCAAATACATGTGTAGAAGCACAGCGCTAGCTGAAACGACCGTTTCTCGATGTTTTCTAACTCAGGGAACAAGTGGCACACTTCTGAGATGCATTTGGGCAACTTTGTCAGAAATGAGTTTTTTGCCTACAGAGACATGCCTATTAGCGCAATAGTACAGATTCTGAGTATGTAACTGGGCTTGATGAAATCAGCATTTCTCTTGCTTCCCTGTGCGTAGGGAAGCTAAGTTTTAGTCACAGTAGCTCCCACAAGTGTCTCCTCAGTGTGTTCCCAGTTCCTTAGAAACAGTGTATTTGCTTGGAGAAAAGTGCATTACTGTGCGCATTCACCGTTCAGCAAATACATGTGTAGAAGCACAGCGCTAGCAGAAACGACCGTTTCTCGACGTTTTCTAACTCAGGGAACAAGTTGCACACTTCTGAGATGCATTTGGGAAACTTTGTCAGAAATGAGTTTTTTGCCTACAGAGACATGCCTATTAGCGCAGTAGTACAGATTCTGAGTATGTAACTGGGCTTGATGAAATCAGCATTTCTCTTGCTTCCCTGTGCATAGGGAAGCTCAGTTTAGTCACAGTAGCTCCCACAAGTGTCTCCTCAGTGTGTTCCCATTTCATTAGAAACAGTGTATTTGCTGCGAGAAAAGTGCATCACTTTGTGCTTTCACCGTTCAGCAAATACATGTGTAGAAGCACAGCGCTAGCAGAAACGACCGTTTCTCGACGTTTTCTAACTCAGGGAACAAGTTGCACACTTCTGAGTTGCATTTGGGCAACTTTGTCAGAAATGAGTTTTTTGCCTACAGAGACATGCCTATTTGCGCAGTAGTACAGATTCTGAGTATGTAACTGGGCTTGATGAAATCAGCATTTCTCTTGCTTCCCTGTGCATAGGAAAGCTCAGTTTTAGTCCCAGTAGCTCCCACAAGTGTCTCCTCAGTGTGTTCCCCTTTCCTTAGAAACAGTGTATTTGCTGGGAGAAAAGTGCATTACTGTGCCCATTCACCGTACAGCAAATACATGTGTAGAAGCACAGCGCTAGCAGAAACGAACGTTTCTCGACGTTTTCTAAATCAGGGAACAAGTTGCACACTTCTGAGATGCATTTGGGCAACTTTGTCAGAAATGAGTTTTTTGCCTACAGAGACATGCCTATTTGCGCAGTAGTACGGATTCTGAGTATGTAACTGGGCTTGATGAAATCAGCATTTCTCTTGCTTCCCTGTGCGTAGGGAAGCTCAGTTTTAGTCACAGTAGCTCCCACAAGTGTCTCCTCAGTGTGTTCCCATTTCCTTAGAAACAGTGTATTTGCTGGGAGAAAAGTGCATCACTTTGTGCTTTCACTGTTCAGCAAATACATGTGTAGAAGCACAGCGCTAGCAGAAACGAACGTTTCTCGACATTTTCTAACTCAGGGAACAAGTTGTACACTTCTGGGATGCATTTGGGCAACTGTGTCAGAAATGAGTTTTTTGCCTACAGAGACATGCCTATTTGCGCAGTAGTACAGATTCTGAGTATGTAACTGGGCTTGATGAAATCAGCATTTCTCTTGCTTCCCTGTGCGTAGGGAAGCTCAGTTTTAGTCACAGTAGCTCCCACAAGTGTCTCCTCAGTGTGTTCCCATTTCCTTAGAAACAGTGTATTTGCTGGGAGAAAAGTGCATTACTGTGCGCTTTCACCGTTCAGCAAATACATGTGTAGAAGCACAGCGCTAGCAGAAACGAACGTTTCTCGACGTTTTCTAACTCAGGGAACAAGTTGCACACTTCTGAGGTGCAATTGTGTAACTATCTCAAAAATGAGTTTTTTGCTTACAGAGACATGCCAATTTGCGCAGTAGTACAGATTCTGAGTATGTAACTGGGCTTGATGAAATCAGCATTTCTCTTGCTTCCCTGTGCGTAGGGAAGCTCAGTTTTAGTCACAGTAGCTCCCACAAGTGTCACCTCAGTGTGTTCCCAGTTCCTTAGAAACAGTGTATTTGCTGGGAGAAAAGTGCATTACTGTGCGCTTTCACCGTTCAGCAAATACATGTGTAGAAGCACAGCGCTAGCTGAAACGACCGTTTCTCGACGTTTTCTAACTCAGGGAACAAGTTGCACACTTCTGAGATGCATTTGGGCAACTTTGTCAGAAATGAGTTTTTTGCCTACAGAGACATGCCTATTTGCGCAGTAGTACAGATTCTGAGCATGTAACTGGGCTTGATGAAATCAGAATTTCTCTTGTTTCCCTGTGCATAGGGAAGCTCAGTTTAGTCACAGTAGCTCCCACAAGTGTCTCCTCAGTGTGTTCCCATTTCCTTAGAAACAGTGTATTTGCTGGGAGAAAAGTGCATCACTTTGTGCTTTCACCGTTCAGCAAGTACATGTGTAGAAGCACAGCGCTAGCAGAAACGAACGTTTCTCGACGTTTTCTAACTCAGGGAACAAGTTGCACACTTCTGACATGCATTTGGGCAACTTTGTCAGAAATGAGTTTTTTGCCTACAGAGACATGCCTATTTGCGCAGTAGTACAGATTCTGAGTATGTAACTGGGCTTGATGAAATCAGCATTTCTCTTGTTTCCCTGTGCATAGGGAAGCTCAGTTTTAGTCCCAGTAGCTCCCACAAGTGTCTCCTCAGTGTGTTCCACTTTCCTTAGAAACAGTGTATTTGCTGGGAGAAAAGTGCATTACTGTGCGCTTTCACCGTTCAGCAAATACATGTGTAGAAGCACAGCGCTAGCAGAAACGAACGTTTCTCGACGTTTTCTCAATCAGGGAACAAGTTGCACACTTCTGACATGCATTTGGGCAACTTTGTCAGAAATGAGTTTTTTGCCTACAGAGACATGCCTATTTGCGCAGTAGTACAGATTCTGAGTATTTAACTGGGCTTGATGAAATCAGCATTTCTCTTGCTTCCCTGTGCATAGGGAAGCTCAGTTTTAGTCACAGTAGCTCCCACAAGTGTCTCCTCAGTGTGTTCCCATTTCCTTAGAAACAGTGTATTTGCTGGGAGAAAAGTGCATCACTTTGTGCTTTCACTGTTCAGCAAATACATGTGTAGAAGCACAGCGCTAGCAGAAACGACCGTTTCTCGACATTTTCTAACTCAGGGCACAAGTTGTACACTTCTGGGATGCATTTGGGCAACTTTGTCAGAAATGACTTTTTTGCCTACAGAGACATGCCTATTTGCGCAGTAGTACAGATTCTGAGTATGTAACTGGGCTTGATGAAATCAGCATTTCTCTTGCTTCCCTGTGCGTAGGGAAGCTCACTTTTAGTCACAGTAGCTCCCACTAGTGTCTCCTCAGTGTGTTCCCATTTCCTTAGAAACAGTGTATTTGCTGGGAGAAAAGTGCATTACTGTGCGCTTTCACCGTTCAGCAAATACATGTGTAGAAGCACAGCGCTAGCAGAAACGAACGTTTCTCGATGTTTTCTAACTCAGGGAACAAGTTGCACACTTCTGAGATGCATTTGGGCAACTTTGTCAGAAATGAGTTTTTTGCCTACAGAGACATGCCTATTTGCGCAGTAGTACAGATTCTGAGTATGTAACTGGGCTTGATGAAATCAGCATTTCTCTTGATTCCCTGTGCGTAGGGAAGCTCAGTTTTAGTCACAGTAGCTCCCACAAGTGTCTCCTCAGTGTGTTCCCATTTCCTTAGAAACAGTGTATTTGCTGGGAGAAAAGTGCATTACTGTGCGCTTTCACCGTTCAGCAAATACATGTGTAGAAGCACAGCGCTAGCAGAAACGAACGTTTCTCGACGTTTTCTAACTCAGAGAACAAGTTGCACACTTCTGAGATGCATTTGGGCAACTTTGTCAGAAATGAGTTTTTTGCCTACAGAGACATGCCTATTTGCGCAGTAGTACGGATTCTGAGTATGTAACTGGGCTTGATGAAATCAGCATTTCTCTTGCTTCCCTGTGCGTAGGGAAGCTCAGTTTTAGTCACAGTAGCTCCCACAAGTGTCTCCTCAGTGTGTTCCCATTTCCTTAGAAACAGTGTATTTGCTGGGAGAAAAGTGCATTACTGTGCGCTTTCACCGTTCAGCAAATACATGTGTAGAAGCACAGCGCTAACAGAAACGAACGTTTCTCGACGTTTTCTAACTCAGGGAACAAGTTGCACACTTCTGAGGTGCAATTGTGTAACTATCTCAAAAATGAGTTTTTTGCTTACAGAGACATGCCAATTTGCGCAGTAGTACAGATTCTGATTATGTAACTGGGCTTGATTAAATCAGCATTTCTCTTGCTTCCCTGTGTGTAGGGAAGCTCAGTTTTAGTCACAGTAGCTCCCACAAGTGTCTCCTCAGTGTGTTCCCAGTTCCTTAGAAACAGTGTATTTGCTGGGAGAAAAGTGCATTACTGTGCGCTTTCACCGTTCAGCAAATACATGTGTAGAAGCACAGCGCTAGCTGAAACGACCGTTTCTCGACGTTTTCTAACTCAGGGAACAAGTTGCACACTTCTGAGATGCATTTGGGCAACTTTGTCAGAAATGAGTTTTTTGCCTACAGAGACATGCCTATTTGCGCAGTAGTACAGATTCTGAGTATGTAACTGGGCTTGATGAAATCAGCATTTCTCTTGTTTCCCTGTGCATAGGGAAGCTCAGTTTAGTCACAGTAGCTCCCACAAGTGTCTCCTCAGTGTGTTCCCATTTCCTTAGAAACAGTGTATTTGCTGGGAGAAAAGTGCATCACTTTGTGCTTTCACCGTTCAGCAAATACATGTGTAGAAGCACAGCGCTAGCAGAAACGAACGTTTCTCGACGTTTTCTAACTCAGGGAACAAGTTGCACACTTCTGACTTGCATTTGGGCAACTTTGTCAGAAATGAGTTTTTTGCCTACAGAGACATGCCTATTTGCGCAGTAGTACAGATTCTGAGTATGTAACTGGGCTTGATGAAATCAGCATTTCTCTTGCTTCCCTGTGCATAGGGAAGCTCAGTTTTAGTCCCAGTAGCTCCCACAAGTGTCTCCTCAGTGTGTTCCACTTTCCTTAGAAACAGTGTATTTGCTGGGAGAAAAGTGCATTACTGTGCGCTTTCACCGTTCAGCAAATACATGTGTAGAAGCACAGCGCTAGCAGAAACGAACGTTTCTCGACGTTTTCTAAATCAGGGAACAAGTTGCACACTTCTGAGATGCATTTGGGCAACTTTGTCAGAAATGAGTTTTTTGCCTACAGAGACATGCCTATTTGCGCAGTAGTACAGATTCTGAGTATGTAACTGGGCTTGATGAAATCAGCATTTCTCTTGCTTCCCTTTGCGTAGGGAAGCTCAGTTTTAGTCACAGTAGCTCCCACAAGTGACTCCTCAGTGTGTTCCCATTTCCTTAGAAACAGTGTATTTGCTGGGAGAAAAGTGCATCACTGTGCGCTTTCACCGTTCAGCAAATACATGTGTAGAAGCACAGCGCTAGCAGAAACGAACGTTTCTCGACGTTTTCTAATTCAGGGAACAAGTTGCACACTTCTGAGATGCATTTGGGCAACTTTGTCAGAAATGAGTTTTTTGCCTACAGAGACATGCCTATTTGCGCAGTAGTACAGATTCTGAGTATGTAACTGGGCTTGATGAAATCAGCATTTCTCTTGCTTCCCTGTGCATAGGGAAGCTCAGTTTTAGTCCCAGTAGCTCCCACAAGTGTCTCCTCAGTATGTTCCACTTTCCTTAGAAACAGTGTATTTGCTGGGAGAAAAGTGCATTACTGTGCGCTTTCACCGTTCAGCAAATACATGTGTAGAAGCACAGCGCTAGCAGAAACGAACGTTTCTCGACGTTTTCTAAATCAGGGAACAATTTGCACACTTCTGAGATGCATTTGGGCAACTTTGTCAGAAATGAGTTTTTTGCCTACAGAGACATGCCTATTTGCACAGTAGTACAGATTCTGAGTATGTAACTGGGCTTGATGAAATCAGCATTTCTCTTGCTTCCCTGTGCGTAGGGAAGCTCAGTTTTAGTCACAGTAGCTCCCAAAGTGTCTCCTCAGTGTGTTCCCATTTCCTTAGAAACAGTGTATTTGCTGGGAGAAAAGTGCATCACTTTTTGCTTTCACTGTTCAGCAAATACATGTGTAGAAGCACGGCGCTAGCAGAAACGACCGTTTCTCGACATTTTCTAACTCAGGGCACAAGTTGTACACTTCTGGGATGCATTTGGGCAACTTTGTCAGAAATGAGTTTTTTGCCTACAGAGACATGCCTATTTGCGCAGTAGTACAGATTCTGAGTATGTAACTGGGCTTGATGAAATCAGCATTTCTCTTGCTTTCCTGTGCGTAGGGAAGCTCACTTTTAGTCACAGTAGCTCCCACAAGTGTCTCCTCAGTGTGTTCCCATTTCCTTAGAAACAGTGTATTTGCTGGGAGAAAAGTGCATTACTGTGCGCTTTCACCGTTCAGCAAATACATGTGTAGAAGCACAGCGCTAGCAGAAACGAACGTTTCTCGATGTTTTCTAACTCAGGGAACAAGTTGCACACTTCTGAGATGCATTTGGGCAACATTGTCAGAAATGAGTTTTTTGCCTACAGAGACATGCCTATTAGCGCAATAGTACAGATTCTGAGTATGTAACTGGGCTTGATGAAATCAGCATTTCTCTTGCTTCCCTGTGCGTAGGGAAGCTCAGTTTTAGTCACAGTAGCTCCCACAAGTGACTCCTCAGTGTGTTCCCATTTCCTTAGAAACAGTGTATTTGCTGGGAGAAAAGTGCATCACTGTGCGCTTTCACCGTTCAGCAAATACATGTGTAGAAGCACAGCGCTAGCTGAAACGACCGTTTCTCGACGTTTTCTAACTCAGGGAACAAGTGGCATACTTCTGAGATGCATTTGGGCAACTTTGTCAGAAATGGGTTTTTTGCCTACAGAGACATGCCTATTTGCGCAGTAGTACAGATTCTGAGTATGTAACTGGGCTTGATGAAATCAGCATTTCTCTTGCTTCCCTGTGCGTAGGGAAGCTCAGTTTTAGTCACAGTAGCTCCCACAAGTGTCTCCTCAGTGTGTTCCCAGTTCCTTAGAAACAGTGTATTTGCTGGGAGAAAAGTGCATTACTTTGCGCTTTCACCGTTCAGCAAATACATGTGTAGAAGCACAGCGCTAGCAGAAACGAACGTTTCTCGACGTTTTCTAACTCAGGGAACAAGTTGCACACTTCTGACTTGCATTTGGGCAACTTTGTCAGAAATGAGTTTTTTGCCTACAGAGACATGCCTATTTGCGCAGTAGTACAGATTCTGAGTATGTAACTGGGCTTGATGAAATCAGCATTTCTCTTGCTTCCCTGTGCATAGGGAAGCTCAGTTTTAGTCCCAGTAGCTCCCACAAGTGTCTCCTCAGTGTGTTCCACTTTCCTTAGAAACAGTGTATTTGCTGGGAGAAAAGTGCATTACTGTGCGCTTTCACCGTTCAGCAAATACATGTGTAGAAGCACAGCGCTAGCAGAAACGAACGTTTCTCGACGTTTTCTAAATCAGGGAACAAGTTGCACACTTCTGAGATGCATTTGGGCAACTTTGTCAGAAATGAGTTTTTTGCCTACAGAGACATGCCTATTTGCGCAGTAGTACAGATTCTGAGTATGTAACTGGGCTTGATGAAATCAGAATTTCTCTTGCTTCCCTGTGCGTAGGGAAGCTCAGTTTTAGTCACAGTAGCTCCCACAAGTGTCTCCTCAGTGTGTTCCCATTTCCTTAGAAACAGTGTATTTGCTGGGAGAAAAGTGCATCACTTTGTGCTTTCACTGTTCAGCAAATACATGTGTAGAAGCACAGCGCTAGCAGAAACGACCGTTTCTCGACATTTTCTAACTCAGGGCACAAGTTGTACACTTCTGGGATGCATTTGGGCAACTTTGTCAGAAATGAGTTTTTTGCCTACAGAGACATGCCTATTTGCGCAGTAGTACAGATTCTGAGTATGTAACTGGGCTTGATGAAATCAGCATTTCTCTTGCTTCCCTGTGATTAGGGAAGCTCAGTTTTAGTCACAGTAGCTCCCACAAGTGTCTCCTCAGTGTGTTCCCATTTCCTTAGAAACAGTGTATTTGCTGGGAGAAAAGTGCATTACTGTGCGCTTTCACCGTTCAGCAAATACATGTGTAGAAGCACAGCGCTAGCAGAAACGAACGTTTCTCGACGTTTTCTAACTCAGAGAACAAGTTGCACACTTCTGAGATGCATTTGGGCAACTTTGTCAGAAATGAGTTTTTTGCCTACAGAGACATGCCTATTTGCGCAGTAGTACGGATTCTGAGTATGTAACTGGGCTTGATGAAATCAGCATTTCTCTTGCTTCCCTGTGCGTAGGGAAGCTCAGTTTTAGTCACAGTAGCTCCCACAAGTGTCTCCTCAGTGTGTTCCCATTTCCTTAGAAACAGTGTATTTGCTGGGAGAAAAGTGCATTACTGTGCGCTTTCACCGTTCAGCAAATACATGTGTAGAAGCACAGCGCTAGCAGAAACGAACGTTTCTCGACGTTTTCTAACTCAGGGAACAAGTTGCACACTTCTGAGGTGCAATTGTGTAACTATCTCAAAAATGAGTTTTTTGCTTACAGAGACATGCCAATTTGCGCAGTAGTACAGATTCTGAGTATGTAACTGGGCTTGATTAAATCAGCATTTCTCTTGCTTCCCTGTGCGTAGGGAAGCTCAGTTTTAGTCACAGTAGCTCCCACAAGTGTCTCCTCAGTGTGTTCCCAGTTCCTTAGAAACAGTGTATTTGCTGGGAGAAAAGTGCATTACTGTGCGCTTTCACCGTTCAGCAAATACATGTGTAGAAGCACAGCGCTAGCTGAAACGACCGTTTCTCGACGTTTTCTAACTCAGGGAACAAGTTGCACACTTCTGAGATGCATTTGGGCAACTTTGTCAGAAATGAGTTTTTTGCCTACAGAGACATGCCTATTTGCGCAGTAGTACAGATTCTGAGTATGTAACTGGGCTTGATGAAATCAGCATTTCTCTTGCTTCCCTGTGCGTAGGGAAGCTCAGTTTTAGTCACAGTAGCTCCCACAAGTGTCTCCTCAGTGTGTTCCCATTTCCTTAGAAACAGTGTATTTGCTGGGAGAAAAGTGCATTACTGTGCGCTTTCACCGTTCAGCAAATACATGTGTAGAAGCACAGCGCTAGCAGAAACGAACGTTTCTCGACGTTTTCTAACTCAGGGAACAAGTTGCACACTTCTGAGATGCATTTGGGCAACTTTGTGAGAAATGAGTTTTTTGCCTACAGAGACATGCCTATTTGCGCAGTAGTACAGATTCTGAGTATGTAACTGGGCTTGATGAAATCAGCATTTCTCTTGTTTCCCTGTGCATAGGGAAGCTCAGTTTAGTCACAGTAGCTCCCACAAGTGTCTCCTCAGTGTGTTCCCATTTCCTTAGAAACAGTGTATTTGCTGGGAGAAAAGTGCATCACTTTGTGCTTTCACCGTTCAGCAAATACATGTGTGGAAGCACAGCGCTAGCAGAAACGAACGTTTCTCGACGTTTTCTAACTCAGGGAACAAGTTGCACACTTCTGACTTGCATTTGGGCAACTTTGTCAGAAATGAGTTTTTTGCCTACAGAGACATGCCTATTTGCGCAGTAGTACAGATTCTGAGTATGTAACTGGGCTTGATGAAATCAGCATTTCTCTTGCTTCCCTGTGCATAGGGAAGCTCAGTTTTAGTCCCAGTAGCTCCCACAAGTGTCTCCTCAGTGTGTTCCACTTTCCTTAGAAACAGTGTATTTGCTGGGAGAAAAGTGCATTACTGTGCGCTTTCACCGTTCAGCAAATACATGTGTAGAAGCACAGCGCTAGCAGAAACGAACGTTTCTCGACGTTTTCTAAATCAGGGAACAAGTTGCACACTTCTGAGATGCATTTGGGCAACTTTGTCAGAAATGAGTTTTTTGCCTACAGAGACATGCCTATTTGCGCAGTAGTACAGATTCTGAGTATGTAACTGGGCTTGATGAAATCAGCATTTCTCTTGCTTCCCTGTGCATAGGGAAGCTCAGTTTTAGTCCCAGTAGCTCCCACAAGTGTCTCCTCAGTGTGTTCCACTTTCCTTAGAAACAGTGTATTTGCTGGGAGAAAAGTGCATTACTGTGCGCTTTCACCGTTCAGCAAATACATGTGTAGAAGCACAGCGCTAGCAGAAACGAACGTTTCTCGACGTTTTCTAAATCAGGGAACAATTTGCACACTTCTGAGATGCATTTGGGCAACTTTGTCAGAAATGAGTTTTTTGCCTACAGAGACATGCCTATTTGCGCAGTAGTACAGATTCTGAGTATGTAACTGGGCTTGATGAAATCAGCATTTCTCTTGCTTCCCTGTGCGTAGGGAAGCTCAGTTTTAGTCACAGTAGCTCCCACAAGTGTCTCCTCAGTGTGTTCCCATTTCCTTAGAAACAGTGTATTTGCTGGGAGAAAAGTGCATCACTTTTTGCTTTCACTGTTCAGCAAATACATGTGTAGAAGCACAGCGCTAGCAGAAACGACCGTTTCTCGACATTTTCTAACTCAGGGCACAAGTTGTACACTTCTAGGATGCATTTGGGCAACTTTGTCAGAAATGAGTTTTTTGCCTACAGAGACATGCCTATTTGCGCAGTAGTACAGATTCTGAGTATGTAACTGGGCTTGATGAAATCAGCATTTCTCTTGCTTTCCTGTGCGTAGGGAAGCTCACTTTTAGTCACAGTAGCTCCCACAAGTGTCTCCTCAGTGTGTTCCCATTTCCTTAGAAACAGTGTATTTGCTGGGAGAAAAGTGCATCACTGTGCGCTTTCACCGTTCAGCAAATACATGTGTAGAAGCACAGCGCTAGCAGAAACGAACGTTTCTCGACGTTTTCTAATTCAGGGAACAAGTTGCACACTTCTGAGATGCATTTGGGCAACTTTGTCAGAAATGAGTTTTTTGCCTACAGAGACATGCCTATTTGCGCAGTAGTACAGATTCTGAGTATGTAACTGGGCATGATGAAATCAGCATTTCTCTTGCTTCCCTGTGCGTAGGGAAGCTCAGTTTTAGTCACAGTAGCTCCCACAAGTGTCTCCTCAGTGTGTTACCATTTCGTTAGAAAGAGTGTATTTGCTGGGAGAAAAGTGCATTACTGTGCGCTTTCACCGTTCAGCAAATACATGTGTAGAAGCACAGCGCTAGCTGAAACGACCGTTTCTCGACGTTTTCTAACTCAGGGAACAAGTGGCATACTTCTGAGATGCATTTGGGCAACTTTGTCAGAAATGGGTTTTTTGCCTACAGAGACATGCCTATTTGCGCAGTAGTACAGATTCTGAGTATGTAACTGGGCTTGATGAAATCAGCATTTCTCTTGCTTCCCTGTGCGTAGGGAAGCTCAGTTTTAGTCACAGTAGCTCCCACAAGTGTCTCCTCAGTGTGTTCCCATTTCCTTAGAAACAGTGTATTTGCTGGGAGAAAAGTGCATTACTGTGCGCTTTCACCGTTCAGCAAATACATGTGTAGAAGCACAGCGCTAGCAGAAACGAACGTTTCTCGACGTTTTCTAACTCAGGGAACAAGTTCAACACTTCTGAGATGCATTTGGGTAACTTTCTCAAAAATGAGTTTTTTGCCTACAGAGACATGCCTATTTGTGCAGTAGTACAGATTCTGAGTATGTAACTGGGCTTGATGAAATCAGCATTTCTCTTGCTTCCCTGTGCGTAGGGAAGCTCAGTTTTAGTCACAGTAGGTCCCACAAGTGTCTCCTCAGTGTGTTCCCATTTCCTTAGAAACAGTGTATTTGCTGGGAGAAAAGTGCATTACTGTGCGCTTTCACCGTTCAGCAAATACATGTGTAGAAGCACAGCGCTAGCTGAAACGACCGTTTCTCGACGTTTTCTAACTCAGGGAACAAGTTGCACACTTCTGAGATGCATTTGGGCAACTTTGTCAGAAATGAGTTTTTTGCCTACAGAGACATGCCTATTTGCGCAGTAGTACAGATTCTGAGTATGTAACTGGGCTTGATGAAATCAGCATTTCTCTTGCTTCCCTGTGCGTAGGGAAGCTCAGTTTTAGTCACAGTAGCTCCCACAAGTGTCTCCTTAGTGTGTTCCCATTTCCTTAGAAACAGTGTATTTGCTGGGAGAAAAGTGCATTACTGTGCGCTTTCACCGTTCAGCAAATACATGTGTAGAAGCACAGCGCTAGCAGAAACGAACGTTTCTCGACGTTTTCTAACTCAGGGAACAAGTTGCACACTTCTGAGATGCATTTGGGCAACTTTGTCAGAAATGAGTTTTTTGCCTACAGAGACATGCCTATTTGCGCAGTAGTACAGATTCTGAGTATGTAACTGGGCTTGATGAAATCAGCATTTCTCTTGTTTCCCTGTGCATAGGGAAGCTCAGTTTAGTCACAGTAGCTCCCACAAGTGTCTCCTCAGTGTGTTCCCATTTCCTTAGAAACAGTGTATTTGCTGGGAGAAAAGTGCATCACTTTGTGCTTTCACCGTTCAGCAAATACATGTGTAGAAGCACAGCGCTAGCAGAAACGAACGTTTCTCGACGTTTTCTAACTCAGGGAACAAGTTGCACACTTCTGACTTGCATTTGGGCAACTTTGTCAGAAATGAGTTTTTTGCCTACAGAGACATGCCTATTTGCGCAGTAGTACAGATTCTGAGTATGTAACTGGGCTTGATGAAATCAGCATTTCTCTTGCTTCCCTGTGCATAGGGAAGCTCAGTTTTAGTCCCAGTAGCTCCCACAAGTGTCTCCTCAGTGTGTTCCACTTTCCTTAGAAACAGTGTATTTGCTGGGAGAAAAGTGCATTACTGTGCGCTTTCACCGTTCAGCAAATACATGTGTAGAAGCACAGCGCTAGCAGAAACGAACGTTTCTCGACGTTTTCTAACTCAGGGAACAAGTTGCACACTTCTGAGATGCATTTGGGCAACTTTGTCAGAAATGAGTTTTTTGCCTACAGAGACATGCCTATTTGCGCAGTAGTACAGATTCTGAGTATGTAACTGGGCTTGATGAAATCAGCATTTCTCTTGCTTCCCTGTGCGTAGGGAAGCTCAGTTTTAGTCACAGTAGCTCCCACAAGTGTCTCCTCAGTGTGTTCCCATTTCCTTAGAAACAGTGTATTTGCTGGGAGAAAAGTGCATTACTCTGCGCTTTCACCGTTCAGCAAATACATGTGTAGAAGCACAGCTCTAGCAGAAACGACCGTTTCTCAACGTTTTCTAACTCAGGGAACAAGTTGCACACTTCTGAGATGCATTTGGGAAACTTTGTCAGAAATGAGTTTTTTGCCTACAGAGACATGCCTATTTGGCAGTAGTACAGATTCTGAGTATGTAACTGGGCTTGATGAAATCAGCATTTCTCTTGCTTCCCTGTGATTAGCGAAGCTCAGTTTTAGTCACAGTAGCTCCCACAAGTGTCTCCTCAGTGTGTTCCCATTTCCGTAGAAACAGTGTATTTGCTGGGAGAAAAGTGCATCACTGTGCGCTTTCACCGTTCAGCAAATACATGTGTAGAAGCACAGCGCTAGCAGAAACAAACGTTTCTCCACGTTTTCTAACTCAGGGAACAAGTTGCACACTTCTGAGATGCATTTGGGCAACTTTGTCAGAAATGAGTTTTTTGCCTACAGAGACATGCCTATTTGCGCAGTAGTACAGATTCTGAGTATGTAACTGGGCTTGATTAAATCAGCATTTCTCTTGCTTCCCTGTGCGTAGGGAAGCTCAGTTTTAGTCACAGTAGCTCCCACAAGTGTCTCCTCAGTGTGTTCCCATTTCCTTAGAAACAGTGTATTTGCTGGGAGAAAAGTGCATTACTGTGCGCTTTCACCGTTCAGCAAATACATGTGTAGAAGCACAGTGCTAGCAGAAACGAACGTTTCTCGACGTTTTCTAACTCAGGGAACAAGTTGCACACTTCTGAGATGCATTTGGGCAACTTTGTCAGAAATGAGTTTTTTGCCTACAGAGACATGCCTATTTGCGCAGTAGTACAGATACTGAGTATGTAACTGGGCTTGATGAAATCAGCATTTCTCTTGCTTTCCTGTGCGTAGGGAAGCTCAGTTTTAGTCACAGTAGCTCCCACAAGTGTCTCCTCAGTGTGTTCCCATTTCCGTAGAAACAGTGTATTTGCTGGGAGAAAAGTGCATTACTGTGCGCTTTCACCGTTCAGCAAATACATGTGTAGAAGCACAGCGCTAGCAGATACGACCGTTTCTCGACGTTTTCTAACTCAGGGAACAAGTTGCACACTTCTGAGATGCATTTGGGCAACTTTGTCAGAAATGAGTTTTTTGCCTACAGAGACATGCCTATTTGCGCAGTAGTACAGATTCTGAGTATGTAACTGGGCTTGATGAAATCAGCATTTCTCTTGCTTCCCTGTGCGTAGGGAAGCTCAGTTTTAGTCACAGTAGTTCCCACAAGTGTCTCCTCAGTGTGTTCCCATTTCCTTAGAAACAGTGTTTTTGCTGGGAGAAAAGTGCATTACTGTGCACTTTCACCGTTCAGCAAATACATGTGTAGAAGCACAGCGCTAGGAGAAGCGAACGTTTCTCGAAGTTTTCTAACTCAGGGAACAAGTTGCACACTTCTGAGATGCATTTGGGCAACTTTGTCAGAAATGAGTTTTTTGCCTACAGATTCATGCCTATTTGCGCAGTAGTACAGATTCTGAGTATGTAACTGGGCTGGATGAAATCAGCATTTCTCTTGCTTCCCTGTGCGTAGGGAAGCTCAGTTTTAGTCACAGTAGCTCCCACAAGTGTCTCCTCAGTGTGTTCCCATTTCCGTAGAAACAGTGTATTTGCTGGGAGAAAAGTGCATTACTGTGCGCTTTCACCGTTCAGCAAATACATGTGTAGAAGCACAGCGCTAGGAGAAACGACCGTTTCTCGACGTTTTCTAACTCAGGGAACAAGTTGCACACTTCTGAGATTCATTTGGGCAACTTTGTCAGATATGAGTTTTTTGCCTACAGAGACATGCCTATTTGCGCAGTAGTACAGATTCTGAGTATGTAACTGGGCTTGATGAAATCAGCATTTCTCTTGCTTTCCTGTGCGTAGCTAAGCTCAGTTTTAATCACAGTAGCTCCCACAAGTGTCTCCTCAGTGTGTTCCCATTTCCTTAGAAACAGTGTATTTGCTGGGATAAAAGTGCATTACTGTGCGCTTTCACCGTTCAGCAAATACATGTGTAGAAGCACAGCGCTAGCAGAAACAAACGTTTCTCGACGTTTTCTAACTCAGGGAACAAGTTGCACACTTCTGAGATGCATTTGGGCAACTTTGTCAGAAATGAGTTTTTTGCCTACAGAGACATGCCTATTTGGCAGTAGTACAGATTCTGAGTATGCAACTGGGCTAGATGAAATCAGCATTTCTCTTGCTTCCCTGTGCGTAGGGAAGCTCAGTTTTAGTCACAGTAGCTCCCACAAGTGTCTCTTCAGTGTGTTCCCATTTCCTTAGAAACAGTGTATTTGCTGGGAGAAAAGTGCATTACTGTGCGCTTTCACCGTTCAGCAAATACATGTGTAGAAGCACAGCGCAAGCAGAAACGAACGTTTCTCCACGTTTTCTAACTCAGGGAACAAGTTGCACACTTCTGAGATGCATTTGGGCAAAATTGTCAGAAATGAGATTTTTGCCTACAGAGACATGCCTATTTGCGCAGTAGTAAAGATTCTTAGTATGTAACTGGGCTTAATGAAATCAGCATTTTTCTTCCTTCCCTGTGCGTAGGGAAGCTCAGTTTTAGTCACAGTAGCGCCCACAAGTGTCTCCTCATTGTGTTCCCATTTCATTAGAAACAGTGTATTTGCTGGGAGAAAAGTGCATTACTGTGCGCTTTCATCGTTCAGCAAATACATGTGTAGAAGCACAGCGCTAGCAGAAACGAACGTTTCGCGACGTTTTCTAACTCAGGGAACAAGTTGCACACTTCTGAGATGCATTTGGGCAACTTTGTTAGAAATGAGTTTTTTGCCTACAGAGACATGCCTATTTGCGCAGTAGTACAGATTCTGAGTATGTACCTGGGCTTGATGAAATCAGCATTTCTCTTGCTTCCATGTGTGTAGGGAAGCTCAGTTTTGTCCCAGTAGCTCCCACAGGTGTCTCCTCAGTGTGTTCCCGTTTCCTTAGAAACAGTGTATTTGCTGGGAGAAAAGTGCATTACTGTGCGCTTTCACCGTTCATCAAATACACGTGTAGAAACACAGCGCTAGCAGAAACGAACGTTTTTCGACGTTTTCTAACTCAGGGAACAAGTTGCACACTTCTGAGATGCATTTGGGCAACTTTGTCTGAAATGAGTTTTTTGCCTACAGAGAAGTACAGATTCTGAGTATGTAACTGGGCTTGATGAAATCAGCATTTCTCTTGCTTCCCTGTGCGTAGAGAAGCTCAGTTTTAGTCACAGTAGCTCCCACAAGTGTCTCCTCAGTGTGTTCCCATTTCCTCAGAAACAGTGTATTTGCAGGGAGAAAAGTGCATTACTGTGCGCTTTCACCGTTCAGCAAATACATGTGTAGAAGCACAGCGCTAGCAGAAACGAACGTTTCTCGACGTTTTCTAACTAAGGGAACAAGTTGCACACTTCTGAGATGCATTTGGGCAACTTTGTCAGAAATGAGTTTTTTGCCTACAGAGACATGCCTATTTGCGCAGTAGTACAGATTCTGAGTATGTAACTGGGCTGGATGAAATCAGCATTTTTCTTGCTTCCCTGTGCGTAGGGAAGCTCAGTTTTAGTCACAGTAGCTCCCACAAGTGTCTCCTCAGTGTGTTCCCCTTTCCTTAGAAACAGTGTATTTGCTGGGAGAAAAGTGCATTACTGTGCGCTTTCACCGTTCAGCAAATACATGTGTAGAAGCACAGCGCTAGCAGAAACGAACGTTTCTCGACGTTTTCTAACTCAGGGAACAAGTTGCACACTTCTGGGATGCATTTGGGCAACTTTGTCAGAAATGAGTTTTTTGCCTACAGAGACATGCCTATTTGCGCAGTAGTACAGATTCTGAGTATGTAACTGGGCTTGATGAAATCAGCATTTCTCTTGCTTCCCTGTGCGTAGGGAAGCTCAGTTTTAGTCACAGTATCTCCCACAAGTGTCTTCTCAGTGTGTTCCCATTTCCTTAGAAACAGTGTATTTGCTGGGAGAAAAGTGCATTACTGTGCGCTTTCACCATTCAGCAAATACATGTGTAGAAGCACAGCGCTAGCAGAAACGACCGTTTCTCGACGTTTTCTAACTCAGGGAACAAGTTGCACACTTCTGAGATGCATTTGGGCAACTTTGTCTGAAATGAATTTTTTGCCTACAGAGAAGTACAGATTCTGAGTATGTAACTGGGCTTGATGAAATCAGCATTTCTCTTGCTTCCCTGTGCGTAGGGAAGCTCAGTTTTAGTCACAGTAGCTCCCACAAGTGTCTCCTCAGTGTGTTCCCATTTCCTTAGAAACAGTGTATTTGCTGGGAGAAAAGTGCATTACTGTGCGCTTTCACCGTTCAGCAAATACATGTGTAGAAGCACAGCGCTAGCAGAAACGAACGTTTCTCGACGTTTTCTAACTCAGGGAACAAGTCGCACACTTCTGAGATGCATTTGGGCAACATTGTCAGAAATGACTTTTTTGCCTACAGAGACATGCCTATTTGCGCAGTAGTACAGATTCTGAGTATGTAACTGGGCTTGATGAAATCAGCATTTCTCTTGCTTCCCTGTGCGTAGGGAAGCTCAGTTTTAGTCACAGTAGCTCCCACAAGTGTCTCATCAGTGTGTTCCCATTTCCTTAGAAACAGTGTATTTGCTGGGAGAAAAGTGCATTACTGTGCGCTTTCACCGTTCAGCAAATACATGTGTAGAAGCACAGCGCTAGCAGAAACGACCGTTTCTCGACGTTTTCTAACTCAGGGAACAAGTTGCACACTTCTGAGATGCATTTGGGCAACTTTGTCAGAAATGAGTTTTTTGCCTACAGAGACATGCCTATTTGCGCAGTAGTACAGATTCTGAGTATGTAACTGGGCTTGATGAAATCAGCATTTCTCTTGCTTCCCTGTGCGTAGGGAAGCTCAGTTTTAGTCCCAGTAGCTCCCACAAGTGTCTCCTCAGTGTGTTCCCATTTCCTTAGAAACAGTGTATTTGCTGGGAGAAAAGTGCATTACTGTGCGCTTTCACCGTTCAGCAAATACATGTGTAGAAGCTCAGCGTTAGCAGATATGACCGTTTCTCGACGTTTTCTAACTCAGGGAACAAGTTGCACACTTCTGAGATGCTTTTGGGCAACTTTGTCAGAAATGAGTTTTTTGCCTACAGAGACATGCCTATTTGCGCAGTAGTACAGATTCTGAGTATGTAACTGGGCTTGATGAAATCCGCATTTCTCTTGCTTCCCTGTGCGTAGGGAAGCTCAGTTTTAGTCACAGTAGCTCCCACAAGTGTCTCCTCAGTGTGTTCCCATTTCCTTAGAAACAGTGTATTTGCTGGTAGAAAAGTGCATTACTGTGCGCTTTCACTGTTCATCAAATACATGTGTAGAAGCACAGCGCTAGTAGAAACGAACGTTTCTCGACGTTTTCTAACTCAGGGAACAAGTCGCACACTTCTGAGATGCATTTGGGCAACATTGTCAGAAATCAGTTTTTTGCCTACAGAGACATGCCAATTTGCGCAGTAGTACAGATTCTGAGTATGTAACTGGGCTGGATGAAATCAGCATTTCTCTTGCTTCCCTGTGCGTAGGGAAGCTCAGTTTTAGTCACAGTAGGTCCCACAAGTGTCTCCTCCGTGTGTTCCCAGTTCCTTAGAAACACTGTATTTGCTGGGAGAAAAGTGCATTACTGTGCGCTTTCACCGTTCAGCAAATACATGTGTAGAAGCACAGCGCTAGCAGAAACGAACGTTTCTCGACGTTTTCTAACTCAGGGAACAAGTGGCACACTTCTGAGATGCATTTGGGCAACTTTGTCAGAAATGAGTTTTTTGCCTACATAGACATGCCTATTTGCGCAGTAGTACAGATTCTGAGTATGTAACTGGGCTTGATGAAATCAGCATTTCTCTTGCTTCCCTGTGGGTAGGGAAGCTCTGTTTTAGTCACAATAGCTCCCACAAGTGTCTCCTCAGTGTGTTCCCATTTCCTTAGAAACAGTGTATTTGCTGGGAGAAAAGTGCATTACTGTGCGCTTTCACCGTTCAGCAAATACATGTGTAGAAGCACAGCGCTAGCAGAAACGACCGTTTCTCGATGTTTTCTAACTCAGGGACCAAGTTGCATACTTCTGAGATGCATTTGGGCAACTTTGTCAGAAATGAGTTTTTTGCCTACAGAGACATGCCTATTTGCGCAGTAGTACAGATTCTGAGTATGTAACTGGGCTTGATGAAATCAGCATTTCTCTTGCTTCCCTGTGCGTAGGGAAGCTCAGTTTTAGTCACAGTAGCTCCCACAAGTGTCTCCTCAGTGTGTTCCCATTTCCTTAGAAACAGTGTATTTGCTGGGAGAAAAGTGAATCACTGTGCGCTTTCACCGTTCAGCAAATACATGTGTAGAAGCACAGCGCTAACAGAAACGAACGTTTCTCGACGTTTTCTAACTCAGGGAACAAGTTGCACACTTCTGAGATGCATTTGGGCAACTTTGTCAGAAATGAGGTTTTTGCCTACAGAGACATGTCTATTTGCGCAGTAGTACAGATTCTGAGTATGTAAATCGGTTTGATGAAATCAGCATTTTTCTTGTTTCCCTGTGCGTAGGGAAGCTCAGTTTTAGTCACAGTAGCTCCCACAAGTGTCTCCTCAGTGTGTTCCCATTTCCTTAGAAACAGTGTATTTGCTGGGAGAAAAGTGCATTACTGTGCGCTTTCACCGTTCGGCAAATACATGTGTAGAAGCACAGCGCTAGAAGAAACGAACGTTTCTCGACGTTTTCTAACTCAGGGAACAAGTTGCACACTTCTGAGATGCATTTGGGCAACTTTGTCCGAAATGAGTTTTTTGCCTACAGAGACATGCCTACTTGCACAATAGTACAGATTCTGAATATGTAACTGGGCTTGATGAAATCAGCATTTCTCTTGCTTCCCTGTGCATAGCAAAGCTCAGTTTTAGTCACAGTAGCTCCCACAAGTGTCTCCTCAGTGTGTGCCCATTTCCTTAGAAACAGTGTATTTGCTGGGAGAAAAGTGCATTACTGTGCGCTTTCACCGTTCAGCAAATACATGTGTAGAAGCACAGCGCTAGCAGAAACGACCGTTTCTCGACGTTTTCAAAATCAGGGAACAAGTTGCACACTTCTGAGGTGCATTTGGGCAACTTTGTCAGAAATGAGTTTTTTTGCCCACAGAGACATGCCTATTTGCGCAGTAGTACAGATTCTGAGTATGTAACTGGGCTTGATAAAATCAGCATTTCTCTAGCTTCCCTGTGCGTAGGGAAGCTCAGTTTTAGTCACAGTAGCTCCCACAAGTGTCTCCTCAGTGTGTTCCCATTTCCTTAGAAACAGTGTATTTGCTGGGAGAAAAGTGCATTACTGTGCGCTTTCACCGTTCAGCAAATACATGTGTAGAAGCATAGCGCTAGCAGAAACAACCGTTTCTCGACGTTTTCTAACTCAGGGAACAAGTTGCACACTTCTGAGATGCATTTGGGCAACTTTGTCCGAAATGAGTTTTTTGCCTACAGAGACATGCCTACTTGCACAATAGTACAGATTCTGAATATGTAACTGGGCTTGATGAAATCAGCATTTCTCTTGCTTCCCTGTGCATAGCAAAGCTCAGTTTTAGTCACAGTAGCTCCCACAAGTGTCTCCTCAGTGTGTGCCCATTTCCTTAGAAACAGTGTATTTGCTGGGAGAAAAGTGCATTACTGTGCGCTTTCACCGTTCAGCAAATACATGTGTAGAAGCACAGCGCTAGCAGAAACGACCGTTTCTCGACGTTTTCAAAATCAGGGAACAAGTTGCACACTTCTGAGGTGCATTTGGGCAACTTTGTCAGAAATGAGTTTTTTTGCCCACAGAGACATGCCTATTTGCGCAGTAGTACAGATTCTGAGTATGTAACTGGGCTTGATAAAATCAGCATTTCTCTAGCTTCCCTGTGCGTAGGGAAGCTCAGTTTTAGTCACAGTAGCTCCCACAAGTGTCTCCTCAGTGTGTTCCCATTTCTTTAGAAACAGTGTATTTGCTGGGAGAAAAGTGCATTACTGTGCGCTTTCACCGTTCAGCAAATACATGTGTAGAAGCATAGCGCTAGCAGAAACAACCGTTTCTCGACGTTTTCTAACTCAGGGAACAAGTTGCACACTTCTGAGATGCATTTGGGCAACTTTGTCCGAAATGAGTTTTTTGCCTACAGAGACATGCCTATTTGCGCAGTAGTACAGATTCTGAGTATGTAACTGGGCTTGATGAAATCAGCATTTCTCTTGCTTCCCTGTGCGTAAGGAAGCTCAGTTTTAGTCACAGTAGCTCCCACAAGTGTCTCCTCAGTGTGTTCCCATTTCCTTAGAGACAGTGTATTTGCTGGGAGAAAAGTGCATTACTGTGCGCTTTCACCGTTCAGCAAATACATGTGTAGAAGCACAGCGCTAGCAGAAAAGACCGTTTCTCGATGTTTTCTAACTCAGGGAACAAGTTGCACACTTCTGAGATGCATTTGGGCAACTTTGTCAGAAATGAGTTTTTTGCCTACAGAGACATGCCTATTTGCGCAGTAGTACAGATTCTGAGTATGTAACTGGGCTTGATGAAATCAGCATTTCTCTTGCTTCCCTGTGCATAGGGAAGCTCAGTTTTAGTCACAGTAGCTCCCACAAGTGTCTCCTCAGTGTGTTCCCATTTCCTTAGAAACAGTGTATTTGCTGGGAGAAAAGTGCATTACTGTGCGCTTTCCCCGTTCAGCAAATACATGTGTAGAAGCACAGCGCTAGCAGAAACGACTGTTTCTCGATGTTTTCTAACTCAGGGAATAAGTTGCACACTTCTGAGATGAATTTGGGCAACTTTGTCAGAAATGTGTTTTTTGCCTACAGAGACATGCCTATTTGCGCAGTAGTACAGATTCTGAGTATGTAACTGGGCTTGATGAAATCAGCATTTCTCTTGCTTCCCTGTGCGTAGAGAAGCTCAGTTTTAGTCACAGTAGCTCCCACAAGTGTCTCCTCAGTGTGTTCCCATTTCCTTAGAAACAGTGTATTTGCTGGGAGAAAAGTGAATTACTGTGCGCTTTCACCGTTCAGCAAATACATGTGTAGAAGCACAGCGCTAGCAGAAACGACCGTTTCTCGATGTTTTCTAACTCAGGGAACAAGTTGCACACTTCTGAGATGCATTTGGGCAACTTTGTCAGAAATGAGTTTTTTGCCTACAGAGACATGCCTATTTGCGCAGTAGTACAGATTCTGAGTATGTAACTGGGATTGATGAAATCAGCATTTCTCTTGCTTCCCTGTGCGTAGGGAAGCTCAGTTTTAGTCACAGTAGCTCCCACAAGTGTCTCCTCAGTGTGTTCCCATTTCCTTAGAAACAGTGTATTTGCTGGGAGAAAAGTGCATCACTGTGCGCTTTCACCGTTCAGCAAATACATGTGTAGAAGCACAGCGCTAGCAGAAACGAACGTTTCTCGACGTTTTCTAACTCAGGGAACAAGTTGCACACTTCTGAGATGCATTTTGGCAACTTTGTCAGAAATGAGTTTTTTGCCTACAGAGACATGCCTATTTGCGCAGTAGTACAGATTCTGAGTATGTAAATCGGTTTGATGAAATCAGCATTTCTCTTGCTTCCCTGTGCGTAGGGAAGCTCAGTTTTAGTCACAGTAGCTCCCACAAGTGTCTCCTCAGTGTGTTCCCATTTCCTTAGAAACAGTGTATTTGCTGGGAGAAAAGTGCATTACTGTGCGCTTTCACCGTTCAGCAAATACATGTGTAGAAGCACAGCGCTAGCAGAAACGAACGTTTCTCGACGTTTTCAAACTCAGGAAACAAGATGCACACTTCTGAGATGCATTTGGGCAACTTTGTCAGAAATGAGTTTTTTGCCTACAGAGACATGCCTATTTGCGCAGTAGTACAGATTCTGAGTATGTAACTGGGCTTGATGAAATCAGCATTTCTCTTGCTTCCCTGTGCATAGGGAAGCTCAGTTTTAGTCACAGTAGCTCCCACAAGTGTCTCCTCAGTGTGTTCCCATTTCCTTAGAAACAGTGTATTTGCTGGGAGAAAAGTGCATTACTGTGCGCTTTCACCGTTCAGCAAATACATGTGTAGAAGCACAGCGCTAGTAGAAACGAACGTTTCTCGACGTTTTCTAACTCAGGGAACAAGTTGCACACTTCTGAGATGCATTTGGGTAACTTTGTCAGAAATGAGTTTTTTGCCTACAGAGACATGCCTATTTGCGCAGTAGTACAGATTCTGAGTATGTAACTGGGCTTGATGGAATCAGCATTTCTCTTGCTTCCCTGTGCGTAGGGAAGCTCAGTTTTAGTCACAGTAGCTCCCACAAGTGTCTCCTCAGTGTGTTCCCAGTTCCTTAGAAACAGTGTATTTGTTGGGAGAAAAGTGTATCACTGTGCGCTTTCACCGTTCAGCAAATACATGTGTAGAAGCACAGCGCTAGCTGAAACGACCGTTTCTCGATGTTTTCTAACTCAGGGAATAAGCGGCATACTTCTGAGATGCATTTGGGCAACTTTGTCAGAAATGAGTTTTTTGCCTACAGAGACATGCCTATTTGCGCAGTAGTACAGATTCTGAGTATGTAACTGGGCTTGATGAAATCAGCATTTCTCTTGCTTCCCTGTGCGTAGGGAAGCTCAGTTTTAGTCACAGTAGCTCCCACAAGTGTCTCCTCAGTGTGTTCCCAGTTCCTTAGAAACAGTGTATTTGCTGGGAGAAAAGTGCATTACTGTGCGCTTTCACCGTTCAGCAAATACATGTGTAGAAGCACAGCGCTAGCAGAAACGACCGTTTCTCGACGTTTTCTAACTCAGGGAACAAGTTGCACACTTCTGAGATGCATTTGGGCAACTTTGTCAGAAATGAGTTTTTTGCCTACAGAGACATGCCTATTTGCGCAGTAGTACAGATTCTGAGTATGTACCTGGGCTTGATGAAATCAGCATTTCTCCTGCTTCCCTGTGCGTAGGGAAGCTCAGTTTTAGTCACAGTAGCTCCCACAAGTGTCTCCTCAGTGTGTTCCCATTTCCTTAGAAACAGTGTATTTGCTGGGAGAAAAGTGCATTACTGTGCGCTTTCACCGTTCAGCAAATACATGTGTAGAAGCACAGCGCTAGCAGAAACGAACGTTTCTCGACGTTTTCTAACTCAGGGAACAAGTTGCACACTTCTGAGATGCATTTGGGCAACTTTGTGAGAAATGAGTTTTTTGCCTACAGAGACATGCCTATTTGCGCAGTAGTACAGATTCTGAGTATGTAACTCGGTTTGATGAAATCAGCATTTCTCTTGCTTCCCTGTGCGTAGTGAAGCTCAGTTTTAGTCACAGTAGCTCCCACAAGTGTCTCCTCAGTGTGTTCCCATTTCCTTAGGAACAGTGTATTTGCTGGGAGAAAAGTGCATTACTGTGCGCTTTCACCGTTCAGCAAATACATGTGAAGAAGCACAGCGCTAGCAGAAACGACCGTTTCTCGACGTTTTCTAACTCAGGGAACAAGTTGCACACTTCTGAGATGCATTTGGGCAACTTTGTCAGAAATGAGTTTTTTGCCTAAAGAGACATGCCTATTTGCGCAGTAGTACAGATTCTGAGTATGTAACTGGGCTTGATGAAATCAGCATTTCTCTTGCTTCCCTCTGCGTAGGGAAGCTCAGTTTTAGTCACAGTAGCTCCCACAAGTGTCTCCTCAGTGTGTTCCCATTTCCTTAGAAACAGTGTATTTGCTGGGAGAAAAGTGCATTACTGTGAGCTTTCACCGTTCAGCAAATACATGTGTAGACGCACAGCGCTAGCAGAAACGATCGTTTCTCGACGTTTTCTAACTCAGGGAACAAGTTGCACACTTCTGAGATGCATTTGGGCAACGTTGTCAGAAATGAGGTTTTTGCCTACAGAGACATGCCTATTTGCGCAGTAGTACAGATTCTGAGTATGTAACTGGGCTTGATGAAATCAGCATTTTTCTTGCTTCCCTGTGCGTAGGGAAGCTCAGTTTTAGTCACAGTAGCTCCCACAAGTGTCTCCTCAGTGTGTTCCCATTTTCTTAGAAACAGTGTATTTGCTGGGAGAAAAGTGCATTACTGTGCGCTTTCACCGTTCAGCAAATACATGTGTAGAAGCACAGAGTTAGCAGAAACGACCGTTTCTCGACGTTTTCTAACTCAGGGAACAAGTTGCACACTTCTGAGATGCATTTGGGCAACTTTGTCAGAAATGAGTTTTTTGCCTACAGAGACATGCCTATTGGCGCAGTAGTACAGATTCTGAGTATGTAACTGCGCTTGATGAAATCAGCATTTCTCTTGCTTCCCTGTGCATAGGGAAGCTCAGTTTTAGTCACAGTAGCTCCCACAAGTGTCTCCTCAGTGTGTTCCCATTTCCTTAGAAACAGTGTATTTGCTGGGAGAAAAGTGCATTACTGTGCGCTTTCACCGTTCAGCAAATACATGTGTAGAAGCACAGCGCTAGCAGAAACGACCGTTTCTCGACGTTTTCTAACTCAGGGAACAAGTTGCACACTTCTGAGATGCATTTGGGCAACTTTGTCTGAAATGAGGTTTTTGCCTACAAAGACATGCCTATTTGCGCAGTAGTACAGATTCTGAGTATGTACCTGGGCTTGATGAAATCAGCATTTCTCTTGCTTCCCTGTGCGTAGGGAAGCTCAGTTTTAGTCACAGTAGCTCCCACAAGTGTCTCCTCAGTGTGTTCCCATTTTCTTAGAAACAGTGTATTTGCTGGGAGAAAAGTGCATTACTGTGCGCTTTCACCGTTCAGCAAATACATGTGTAGAAGCACAGAGTTAGCAGAAACGACCGTTTCTCGACGTTTTCTAACTCAGGGAACAAGTTGCACACTTCTGAGATGCATTTGGGCAACTTTGTCAGAAGTGAGTTTTTTGCCTACAGAGACATGCCTATTTGCGCAGTAGTACAGATTCTGAGTATGTAACTGTGCTTGATGAAATCAGCATTTTTCTTGCTTCCCTGTGCGTAGGGAAGCTCAGTTTTAGTCACAGTAGCTCCCACAAGTGTCTCCTCAGTGTGTTCCCATTTCCTTAGAAACAGTGTATTTGCTGGGAGAAAAGTGCATTACTGTGCGCTTTCACCGTTCAGCAAATACATGTGTAGAAGCACAGCGCTAGCAGAAACGAACGTTTCTCGACGTTTTCTAACTCAGGGAACAAGTTGCACACTTCTGAGATGCATTTGGGCAACTTTGTCAGAAATGAGGTATTTGCCTACAGAGACATGCCTATTTGCGCAGTAGTACAGATTCTGAGTATGTAACTGGGCTTGATGAAATCAGCATTTCTCTTGCTTCCCTGTGCGTAGGGAAGCTCAGTTTTAGTCACAGTAGCTCCCACAAGTGTCTCCTCAGTGTGTTCCCATTTTCTTAGAAACAGTGTATTTGCTGGGAGAAAAGTGCATTACTGTGCGCTTTCACCGTTCAGCAAATACATGTGTAGAAGCACAGAGTTAGCAGAAACGACCGTTTCTCGACGTTTTCTAACTCAGGGAACAAGTTGCACACTTCTGAGATGCATTTGGGCAACTTTGTCAGAAATGAGTTTTTTGCCTACAGAGACATGCCTATTGGCGCAGTAGTACAGATTCTGAGTATGTAACTGCGCTTGATGAAATCAGCATTTCTCTTGCTTCCCTGTGCATAGGGAAGCTCAGTTTTAGTCACAGTAGCTCCCACAAGTGTCTCCTCAGTGTGTTCCCATTTCCTTAGAAACAGTGTATTTGCTGGGAGAAAAGTGCATTACTGTGCGCTTTCACCGTTCAGCAAATACATGTGTAGAAGCACAGCGCTAGCAGAAACGACCGTTTCTCGACGTTTTCTAACTCAGGGAACAAGTTGCACACTTCTGAGATGCATTTGGGCAACTTTGTCTGAAATGAGGTTTTTGCCTACAAAGACATGCCTATTTGCGCAGTAGTACAGATTCTGAGTATGTACCTGGGCTTGATGAAATCAGCATTTCTCTTGCTTCCCTGTGCGTAGGGAAGCTCAGTTTTAGTCACAGTAGCTCCCACAAGTGTCTCCTCAGTGTGTTCCCATTTTCTTAGAAACAGTGTATTTGCTGGGAGAAAAGTGCATTACTGTGCGCTTTCACCGTTCAGCAAATACATGTGTAGAAGCACAGAGTTAGCAGAAACGACCGTTTCTCGACGTTTTCTAACTCAGGGAACAAGTTGCACACTTCTGAGATGCATTTGGGCAACTTTGTCAGAAATGAGTTTTTTGCCTACAGAGACATGCCTATTTGCGCAGTAGTACAGATTCTGAGTATGTAACTGTGCTTGATGAAATCAGCATTTTTCTTGCTTCCCTGTGCGTAGGGAAGCTCAGTTTTAGTCACAGTAGCTCCCACAAGTGTCTCCTCAGTGTGTTCCCATTTCCTTAGAAACAGTGTATTTGCTGGGAGAAAAGTGCATTACTGTGCGCTTTCACCGTTCAGCAAATACATGTGTAGAAGCACAGCGCTAGCAGAAACGACCGTTTCTCGACGTTTTCTATCTCAGGGAACAAGTTGCACACTTCTGAGATGCATTTGGGCAACTTTGTGAGAAATGAGTTTTTTGCCTACAGAGACATGCCTATTTGCGCAGTAGTACAGATTCTGAGTATGTAACTGGGCTTGATGAAATCAGCATTTCTCTTGCTTCCCTGTGCATAGGGAAGCTCAGTTTTAGTCACAGTAGCTCCCACAAGTGTCTCCTCAGTGTGTTACCATTTCCTTAGAAACAGTGTATTTGCTGGGAGAAAAGTGCATTACTGTGCGCTTTCACCGTTCAGCAAATACATGTGTAGAAGCACAGAGGTAGCAGAAACGACCATTTCTCGACGTTTTCTAACTCAGGGAACAAGTTGCACACTTCTGAGATGCATTTGGGCAACTTTGTCAGAAATGAGTTTTTTGCCTACAGAGACATGCCTATTTGCGCAGTAGTACAGATTCTGAGTATGTAACTGCGCTTGATGAAATCAGCATTTCTCTTGCTTCCCTGTGCGTAGGGAAGCTCAGTTTTAGTCACAGTAGCTCCCACAAGTGTCTCCTCAGTGTGTTCCCATTTCCTTAGAAACAGTGTATTTGCTGGGAGAAAAGTGCATTACTGTGCGCTTTCACCGTTCAGCAAATACATGTGTAGAAGGACAGTGCTAGCAGAAACGACCGTTTCTCGACGTTTTCTATCTCAGGGAACAAGTTGCACACTTCTGAGATGCATTTGGGCAACTTTGTCCGAAATGAGTTTTTTGCCTACAGAGACATGACTATTGGCGCAGTAGTACAGATTCTGAGTATGTAACTGGGCTTGATGAAATCAGCATTTCTCTTGCTTCCCTGTGCGTAGGGAAGCTCAGTTTTAGTCACAGTAGCTCCCACAAGTGTCTCCTCAGTGTGTTCCCAATTCCTTAGAAACAGTGTATTTGCTGGGAGAAAAGTGCATTACTGTGCGCTTTCACCGTTCAGCAAATACATGTGTAGAAGCACAGCGCTAGCAGAAACGAACGTTTCTCGACGTTTTCTAACTCAGGGAACAAGTTGCACACTTCTGAGATGCATTTGGGCAACTTTGTCAGAAATGAGTTTTTTGTCTACAGAGACATGCCTATTTGCGCAGTAGTACAGATTCTGAGTATGTAACTGGGATTGATGAAATCAGCATTTCTCTTGCTTCCCTGTGCGTAGGGAAGCTCAGTTTTAGTCACAGTAGCTCCCACAAGTGTCTCCTCAGTGTGTTCCCATTTCCTTAGAAACAGTGTATTTGCTGGGAGAAAAGTGCGTTACTCTGCGCTTTCACCGTTCAGCAAATACATGTGTAGAAGCACAGCGCTAGCAGAAACGACCGTTTCTCGACGTTTTCTAACTCAGGGAACAAGTTGCACACTTCTGAGATGCATTTGGGCAACTTTGTCAGAAATGAGTTTTTTGACTACAGAGACATGCCTATTTGCGCAGCAGTACAGATTCTGAGTATGTAACTGGGCTTGATGAAATCAGCATTTCTCCTGCTTCCCTGTGCGTAGGGAAGCTCAGTTTTAGTCACAGTAGCTCCCACAAGTGTCTCCTCAGTGTGTTCCCATTTCCTTAGAAACAGTGTATTTGCTGGGAGAAAAGTGCATTACTGTGCGCTTTCACCGTTCAGCAAATACATGTGTAGAAGCACAGCACTAGCAGAAACGAACGTTTCTCGATGTTTTCTAACTCAGGGAACAAGTTGCACACTTCTGAGATGCATTTGGGCAACTTTGTGAGAAATGAGTTTTTTGCCTACAGAGACATGCCTATTTGCGCAGTAGTACAGATTCTGAGTATGTAACTCGGTTTGATGAAATCAGCATTTCTCTTGCTTCCCTGTGCGTAGGGAAGCTCAGTTTTAGTCACAGTAGCTCCCACAAGTGTCTCCTCAGTGTGTTCCCATTTCCATAGGAACAGTGTATTTGCTGGGAGAAAAGTGCATTACTGTGCGCTTTCACCGTTCAGCAAATACATGTGAAGAAGCACAGCGCTAGCAGAAACGACCGTTTCTCGACGTTTTCTAACTCAGGGAACAAGTTGCACACTTCTGAGATGCATTTGGGCAACTTTGTGAGAAATGAGTTTTTTGCCTACAGAGATATGCCTATTTGCGCAGTAGTACAGATTCTGAGTATGTAATTCGGTTTGATGAAATCAGCATTTCTCTTGCTTCCCTGTGCGTAGGGAAGCTCAGTTTTAGTCACAGTAGCTCCCACAAGTGTCTCCTCAGTGTGTTCCCATTTCCATAGGAACAGTGTATTTGCTGGGAGAAAAGTGCATTACTGTGCGCTTTCACCGTTCAGCAAATACATGTGAAGAAGCACAGCGCTAGCAGAAATGACCGTTTCTCGACGTTTTCTAACTCAGGGAACAAGTTGCACACTTCTGAGATGCATTTGGGCAACTTTGTCAGAAATGAGTTTTTTGCCTAAAGAGACATGCCTATTTGCGCAGTAGTACAGATTCTGAGTATGTAACTGGGCTTGATGAAATCAGCATTTCTCTTGCTTCCCTGTGCGTAGGGAAGCTCAGTTTTAGTCACAGTAGCTCCCACAAGTGTCTCCTCAGTGTGTTCCCATTTCCTTAGAAACAGTGTATTTGCTGGGAGAAAAGTGCATTACTGTGCGCTTTCACCGTTCAGCAAATACATGTGTAGAAGCACAGCGCTAGCAGAAACGAACGTTTCTCGACGTTTTCTAACTCAGGGAACAAGTTGCACACTTCTGAGATGTATTTGGGCAACTTTGTCAGAAATGAGTTTTTTGTCTACAGAGATATGCCTATTTGCGCAGTAGTACAGATTCTGAGTATGTAACTGGGATTGATGAAATCAGCATTTCTCTTGCTTCCCTGTGCGTAGGGAAGCTCAGTTTTAGTCACAGTAGGTCCCACAAGTGTCTCCTCAGTGTGTTCCCATTTCCTTAGAAACAGTGTATTTGCTGGGAGAAAAGTGCATTACTGTGCGCTTTCACCGTTCAGCAAATACATGTGTAGAAGCACAGCGCTAGCAGAAACGACCGTTTCTCGACGTTTTCTAACTCAGGGAACAAGTTGCACACTTCTGAGATGCATTTGGGCAACTTTGTCAGAAATGAGTTTTTTGCCTACAGAGACATGCCTATTTGCGCAGTAGTACAGATTCTGAGTATGTACCTGGTCATGATTAAATCAGCATTTCTCTTGCTTCCCTGTGCGTAGGGAAGCTCAGTTTTAGTCACAGTAGCTCCCACAAGTGTCTCCTCAGTGTGTTCCCATTTCCTTAGAAACAGTGTATTTGCTGGGAGAAAAGTGCATTACTGTGCGCTTTCACCGTTCAGCAAATACATGTGTAGAAGCACAGCGCTAGTAAAAACGAACGTTTCTCAACGTTTTCTAACTCAGGGAACAAGTTGCACACTTCTGAGATGCATTTGGGCAACATTGTCAGAAATGAGTTTTTTGCCTACAAAGACATGCCTATTTGCGCAGTAGTACAGATTCTGAGTATGTAACTGGGCTTGATGAAATCAGCATTTCTCTGGCTTCCCTGTGCGTAGGGAAGCTCAGTTTTAGTCACAGTAGCTCCCACAAGTGTCTCCTCAGTGTGTTCCCATTTCCTTAGAAACAGTGTATTTGCTGGGAGAAAAGTGCATTACTGTGCGCTTTCACCGTTCAGCAAATACATGTGTAGAAGCACAGCGCTAGCAGAAACGACCGTTTCTCGACGTTTTCTAACTCAGGGAACAAGTTGCACACTTCTGAGATGCATTTGGGCAACTTTGTCAGAAATGAGTTTTTTGCCTACAGAGACATGCCTATTTGCGCAGTAGTACAGATTCTGAGTAGGTAACTGGGCTTGATGAAATCAGCATTTCTCTTGCTTCCCTGTGCGTAGGGAAGCTCAGTATTAGTCACTGTAGCTCCCACAAGTGTCTCCTCAGTGTGTTCCCATTTCCTTAGAAACAGTGTATTTGCTGGGAGAAAAGTGCATTACTGTGCGCTTTCACCGTTCAGCAAATACATGTGTAGAAGCACAGCGCTAGCAGAAACGACCGTTTCTCGACGTTTTCTAACTCAGGGAACAAGTTGCACACTTCTGAGATGCATTTGGGCAACTTTGTCAGAAATGAGTTTTTTGCCTACAGAGACATGCCTATTTGCGCAGTAGTACAGATTCTGAGTAGGTAACTGGGCTTGATGAAATCAGCATTTCTCTTGCTTCCCTGTGCGTAGGGAAACTCAGTTTTAGTCACAGTAGCTCTCAAAAGTGTCTCCTCAGTGTGTTCCCAGTTCCTTAGAAACAGTGTATTTGCTGGAAGAAAAGTGCATTACTGTGCGCTTTCACCGTTCAGCAAATACATGTGTAGAAGCACAGCGCTAGCAGAAACGACCGTTTCTCGACGTTTTCTAACTCAGGGAACAAGTTGCACACTTCTGAGATGCATTTGGGCAACTTTGTCAGAAATGAGTTTTTTGCCTACAGAGACATGCCTATTTGCGCAGTAGTACAGATTCTGAGTATGTAACTGGGCTTGATGAAATCAGCATTTCTCTTGCTTCCCTGTGCGTAGGGAAGCTCAGTTTTAGTCACAGTAGCTCCCACAAGTGTCTCCTCAGTGTGTTCCCATTTCCTTAGAAACAGTGTATTTGCTGGGAGAAAAGTGCATTACTGTGAGCTTTCACCGTTCAGCAAATACATGTGTAGAAGCACAGAGGTAGCAGAAACGACCGTTTCTCGACGTTTTCTAACTCAGGGAACAAGTTGCACACTTCTGAGATGCATTTGGGCAACTTTGTCAGAAATGAGTTTTTTGTCTACAGAGACATGCCTATTTGCGCAGTAGTACAGATTCTGAGTATGTAACTGGGCTTGATGAAATCAGCATTTCTCTTGCTTCCCTTGCATAGGGAAGCTAAGTTTTAGTCACAGTAGCTCCCACAAGTGTCTCCTCAGTGTGTTCCCATTTCCTTAGAAACAGTGTATTTGCTGGGAGAAAAGTGCATTACTGTGCGCTTTCACCGTTCAGCAAATACATGTGTAGAAGCACAGCGCTAGCAGAAACGACCGTTTCTCGACGTTTTCTAACTCAGGGAACAAGTTGCACACTTCTGAGATGCATTTGGGCAACTTTGTCAGAAATGAGTTTTTTGCCTACAGAGACATGCCTATTTGCGCAGTAGTACAGATTCTGAGTAGGTAACTGCGCTTGATGAAATCAGCATTTCTCTTGCTTCCCTGTGCGTAGGGAAACTCAGTTTTAGTCACAGTAGCTCTCAAAATTGTCTCCTCAGTGTGTTCCCAGTTCCTTAGAAACAGTGTATTTGCTGGGAGAAAAGTGCATTACTGTGCGCTTTCACCGTTCAGCAAATACATGTGTAGAAGCACAGCGCTAGCAGAAACGAACGTTTCTCGACGTTTTCTAACTCAGGGAACAAGTTGCACACTTCTGAGATGCCTTTGGGCAACTTTGTCAGAAATGAGTTTTTTGCCTACAGAGACATGCCTATTTGCGCAGTAGTACAGATTCTGAGTATGTAACTGGGCTTGATGAAATCAGCATTTCTCTTGCTTCCCTGTGCGTAGGGAAGCTCAGTTTTAGTCACAGTAGCTCCCACAAGTGTCTCCTCAGTGTGTTCCCATTTCCTTAGAAACAGTGTATTTGCTGGGAGAAAAGTGCATTACTGTGCGCTTTCTCCGTTCAGCAAATACATGTGTAGAAGCACAGCTCTAGCAGAAACGACCGTTTCTCGACGTTTTCTAACTCAGGGAACAAGTTGCACACTTCTGAGATGCATTTGGGCAACTTTGTCAGAAATGAGTTTTTTGCCTACAGAGACATGCCTATTTGCGCAGTAGTACAGATTCTGAGTATGTAACTGGGCTTGATGAAATCAGCATTTCTCTTGCTTCCCTGTGCATAGGGAAGCTAAGTTTTAGTCACAGTAGCTCCCACAAGTGTCTCCTCAGTGTGTTCCCATTTCCTTAGAAACAGTGTATTTGCTGGGAGAAAAGTGCATTACTGTGCGCTTTCACCGTTCAGCAAATACATGTGTAGAAGCACAGCGCTAGCAGAAACGACCGTTTCTCGACGTTTTCTAACTCAGGGAACAAGTTGCACACTTCTGAGATGCATTTGGGCAACTTTGTCAGAAATGAGTTTTTTGCCTACAGAGACATGCCTATTTGCGCAGTAGTACAGATTCTGAGTATGTAACTGGGCTTGATGAAATCAGCATTCTCTTGCTTCCCTGTGCGTAGGGAAGCTCAGTTTTAGTCACAGTAGCTCTCACAAGTGTCTCCTCAGGGTGTTCCCATTTCCTTAGAAACAGTGTGTTTGCTGGGAGAAAAGTGCATTACTGTGCGCTTTCACCGTTCAGCAAATACATGTGTAGAAGCACAGCGCTAGCAGAAACGACCGTTTCTCGACGTTTTCTAACTCAGGGAACAAGTTGCACACTTCTGAGATGCATTTGGGCAACTTTGTCAGAAATGAGTTTTTTGCCTACAGAGACATGCCTATTTGCGCAGTAGTACAGATTCTGAGTATGTAACTGGGCTTGATGAAATCAGCATTTCTCTTGCTTCCCTGTGCGTAGGGAAGCTCAGTTTTAGTCACAGTAGCTCCCACAAGTGTCTCCTCAGTGTGTTCCCATTTCCTTAGAAACAGTGTATTTGCTGGGAGAAAAGTGCATTACTGTGCGCTTTCACCGTTCAGCAAATACATGTGTAGAAGCACAGCGCTAGCAGAAACGACCGTTTCTCGACGTTTTCTAACTCAGGGAACAAGTTGCACACTTCTGAGATGCATTTGGGCAACTTTGTCAGAAATGAGTTTTTTGCCTACAGAGACATGCCTATTTGCGCAGTAGTACAGATTCTGAGTAGGTAACTGGGCTTGATGAAATCAGCATTTCTCTTGCTTCCCTGTGCGTAGGGAAGCTCAGTTTTAGTCACAGTAGCTCCCACAAGTGTCTCCTCAGTGTGTTCTCAGTTCCTTAGAAACAGTGTATTTGCTGGGAGAAAAGTGCATTACTGTGCGCTTTCACCGTTCAGCAAATACATGTGTAGAAGCACAGCACTAGCAGAAACGAATGTTTCTCGACGTTTTCTAACTCAGGGAACAAGTTGCACACTTCTGAGATGCATTTGGGCAACTTTGTCAGAAATGAGTTTTTTGCCTACAGAGACATGCCTATTTGCGCAGTAGTACATATTCTGAGTATGTAACTGGGCTTGATGAAATCAGCATTTCTCTTGCTTCCCTGTGCGTAGGGAAGCTCAGTTTTAGTCACAGTAGCTCCCACAAGTGTCTCCTCAGTGTGTTCGCAGTTCCGTAGAAACAGTGTATTTGCTGGGAGAAAAGTGCATTACTGTGCGCTTTCACCGTTCAGCAAATACATGTGTAGAAGCACAGCGCTAGCAGAAACGAACGTTTCTCGACGGTTTCTAACTCAGGGAACAGGTTGCACACTTCTGAGATGCATTTGGGCAAGTTTGTCAGAAATGAGTTTTTTGCCTACAGAGACATGCCTATTTGCGCAGTAGTACAGATTCTGAGTATGTAACTGGGCTTGATGAAATCAGCATTTCTCTTGCTTCCCTGTGCGTAGGGAAGCTCAGTTTTAATCACAGTAGCTCCCACAAGTGTCTCCTCAGTGTGTTCCCAGTTCCTTAGAAACAGAGTATTTGCTGGAAGAAAAGTGCATCACTGTGCACTTTCACCGTTCAGTAAATACATGTGTCGAAGCACAGCGCTAGCTGAAACGACCGTTTCTCGACGTTTTCTAACTCAGGGAACAAGTGGCACACTTCTGAGATGCATTTGGGCAACTATGTCAGAAATGAGTTTTTTGCCTAAAGAGACATGCCTATTTGGGCACTAGTACAGATTCTGAGTATGTAACTGGGCTTGATGAAATCAGCATTTCTCTTGCTTCCATGTGCGTAGGGAAGCTCAGTTTTAGTCACAGTAGCTCCCACAAGTGTCTCCTCAGTGTGTTCCCAGTTCCTTAGAAACAGTGTATTTGCTGGGAGAAAAGTGCATCACGGTGCGCATTCACCGTTCAGCAAATACATGTGTAGAAGCACAGCGCTAGCTGAAAGGACCGTTGCTCGACGTTTTCTAACTCAGGGAACAAGTGGCACACTTCTGAGATGCATTTGGGCAACTTTGTCAGAAATGAGTTTTTTGCCTACAGAGACATGCCTATTTGCGCAGTAGTACAGATTCTGAGTATGTAGCTGGACATGATGAAATCAGCATTTCTCTTGCTTCCCTGTGCGTAGGGAAGCTCAGTTTTAGTCACAGTAGCTCCCACAAGTGTCTCCTCAGTGTGTTCCCATTTCCTTAGAAACAGTGTATTTGCTGGGAGAAAAGTGCATTACTGTGCGCTTTCACCGTTCAGCAAATACATGTGTAGAAGCACAGCACTAGTAGAAACGAACGTTTCTCAACGTTTTCTAACTCAGGGAACAAGTTGCACACTTCTGAGATGCATTTGGGCAACTTTGTCAGAAATGGGTTTTTTGCCTACAGAGACATGCCTATTTGCGCAGTAGTACAGATTCTGAGTATGTAACTGGGCTTGATGAAATCAGCATTTCTCTTGCTTCCCTGTGCGTAGGGAAGCTCAGTTTTAGTCACAGTAGCTCCCACAAGTGTCTCCTCAGTGTGTTCCCATTTCCTTAGAAACAGTGTATTTGCTGGGAGAAAAGTGCATTACTGTGCACTTTCACCGTTCAGCAAATACATGTGTAGAAGCACAGCGCTAGCAGAAACGAACGTTTCTCGACGTTTTCTAACTCAAGGAACAAGTTGCACACTTCTGAGATGCATTTGGGCAACTTTGTCAGAAATGAGTTTTTTGCCTACAGAGACATGCCTATTTGCGCAGTAGTACAGATTCTGAGTAGGTAACTGGGCTTGATGAAATCAGCATTTCTCTTGCTTCCCTGTGCGTAGGGAAGCTAAGTTTTAGTCACAGTAGCTCCCACAAGTGTCTCCTCAGTGTGTTCCCATTTCCTTAGAAACAGTGTATTTGCTGGGAGAAAAGTGCATTACTGTGCGCTTTCACCGTTCAGCAAATACATGTGTAGAAGCACAGCGCTAGCAGAAACGACCGTTTCTCGACGTTTTCTAACTCAGGGAACAAGTTGCACACTTCTGAGATGCATTTGGGCAACTTTGTCAGAAATGAGTTTTTTGCCTACAGAGACATGCCTATTTGCGCAGTAGTACAGATTCTGAGTATGTAACTGGGCTTGATGAAATCAGCATTTCTCTTGCTTCCCTGTGCGTAGGGAAACTCAGTTTTAGTCACAGTAGCTCTCAAAAGTGTCTTCTCAGTGTGTTCCCAGTTCCTTAGAAACAGTGTATTTGCTGGGAGAAAAGTGCATTACTGTGCGCTTTCACCGTTCAGCAAATACATGTGTAGAAGCACAGCGCTAGCAGAAACGAACGTTTCTCGACGTTTTCTAACTCAGGGAACAAGTTGCACACTTCTGAGATGCATTTGGGCAACTTTGTCAGAAATGAGTTTTTTGCCTACAGAGACATGCCTATTTGCGCAGTAGTACAGATTCTGAGTATGTAACTGGGCTTGATGAAATCAGCATTTCTCTTGCTTCCCTGTGCGTAGGGAAGCTCAGTTTTAGTCACAGTAGCTCCCACAAGTGTCTCCTCAGTGTGTTCCCATTTCCTTAGAAACAGTGTATTTGCTGGGAGAAAAGTGCATTACTGTGCCCTTTCACCGTTCAGCAAATACATGTGTAGAAGCACAGCGCTAGCAGAAACGACCGTTTCTCGACGTTTTCTAACTCAGGGAACAAGTTGCACACTTCTGAGATGCATTTGGGCAACTTTGTCAGAAATGAGTTTTTTGCCTACAGAGACATGCCTATTTGCGCAGTAGTACAGATTCTGAGTAGGTAACTGGGCTTGATGAAATCAGCATTTCTCTTGCTTCCCTGTGCGTAGGGAAACTCAGTTTTAGTCACAGTAGCTCTCAAAAGTGTCTCCTCAGTGTGTTCCCAGTTCCTTAGAAACAGTGTATTTGCTGGGAGAAAAGTGCATTACTGTGCGCTTTCACCGTTCAGCAAATACATGTGTAGAAGCACAGCGCTAGCAGAAACGAACGTTTCTCGACGTTTTCTAACTCAGGGAACAAGTTGCACACTTCTGAGATGCATTTGGGCAACTTTGTCAGAAATGAGTTTTTTGCCTACAGAGACATGCCTATTTGCGCAGTAGTACAGATTCTGAGTAGGTAACTGGGCTTGATGAAATCAGCATTTCTCTTGCTTCCCTGTGCGTAGGGAAACTCAGTTTTAGTCACAGTAGCTCTCAAAAGTGTCTCCTCAGTGTGTTCCCAGTTCCTTAGAAACAGTGTATTTGCTGGGAGAAAAGTGCATTACTGTGCGCTTTCACCGTTCAGCAAATACATGTGTAGAAGCACAGCGCTAGCAGAAACGAACGTTTCTCGACGTTTTCTAACTCAGGGAACAAGTTGCACACTTCTGAGATGCATTTGGGCAACTTTGTCAGAAATGAGTTTTTTGCCTACAGAGACATGCCTATTTGCGCAGTAGTACAGATTCTGAGTATGTAACTGGGCTTGATGAAATCAGCATTTCTCTTGCTTCCCTGTGCGTAGGGAAGCTCAGTTTTAGTCACAGTAGCTCCCACAAGTGTCTCCTCAGTGTGTTCCCATTTCCTTAGAAACAGTGTATTTGCTGGGAGAAAAGTGCATTACTGTGCCCTTTCACCGTTCAGCAAATACATGTGTAGAAGCACAGCGCTAGCAGAAACGACCGTTTCTCGACGTTTTCTAACTCAGGGAACAAGTTGCACACTTCTGAGATGCATTTGGGCAACTTTGTCAGAAATGAGTTTTTTGCCTACAGAGACATGCCTATTTGCGCAGTAGTACAGATTCTGAGTAGGTAACTGGGCTTGATGAAATCAGCATTTCTCTTGCTTCCCTGTGCGTAGGGAAACTCAGTTTTAGTCACAGTAGCTCTCAAAAGTGTCTCCTCAGTGTGTTCCCAGTTCCTTAGAAACAGTGTATTTGCTGGGAGAAAAGTGCATTACTGTGCGCTTTCACCGTTCAGCAAATACATGTGTAGAAGCACAGCGCTAGCAGAAACGAAAGTTTCTCGACGTTTTCTAACTCAGGGAACAAGTTGCACACTTCTGAGATGCATTTGGGCAACTTTGTCAGAAATGAGTTTTTTGCCTACAGAGACATGCCTATTTGCGCAGTAGTACAGATTCTGAGTATGTAACTGGGCTTGATGAAATCAGCATTTCTCTTGCTTCCCTGTGCATAGGGAAACTCAGTTTTAGTCACAGTAGCTCCCACAAGAGTCTCCTCAGTGTGTTCCCATTTCCTTAGAAACAGTGTATTTGCTGGGAGAAAAGTGCATTACAGTGCGCTTTCACCGTTCAGCAAATACATGTGTAGAAGCACAGCGCTAGCAGAAACGACCGTTTCTCGACGTTTTCTAACTCAGGGAACAAGTTGCACACTTCTGAGATGCATTTGGGCAACTTTGTCAGAAATGAGTTTTTTGCCTACAGAGACATGCCTATTTGCGCAGTAGTACAGATTCTGAGTAGGTAACTGGGCTTGATGAAATCAGCATTTCTCTTGCTTCCCTGTGCGTAGGGAAACTCAGTTTTAGTCACAGTAGCTCTCAAAAGTGTCTCCTCAGTGCGTTCCCAGTTCCTTAATAACAGTGTATTTGCTGGGAGAAAAGTGCATTACTGTGCGCTTTCACCGTTCAGCAAATACATGTGTAGAAGCACAGCGCTAGCAGAAACGACCGTTTCTCGACGTTTTCTAACTCAGGGAACAAGTTGCACACTTCTGAGATGCATTTGGGCAACTTTGTCAGAAATGAGTTTTTTGCCTACAGAGACATGCCTATTTGCGCAGTAGTACAGATTCTGAGTATGTAACTGGGCTTGATGAAATCAGCATTTCTCTTGCTTCCCTGTGCGTAGCGAAGCTCAGTTTTAGTCACAGTAGCTCCCACAAGTGTCTCCTCAGTGTGTTCCCATTTCCTTAGAAACAGTGTATTTGCTGGGAGAAAAGTGCATTACTGTGCGCTTTCACCGTTCAGCAAATACATGTGTAGAAGCACAGCGCTAGCAGAAACGACCGTTTCTCGACGTTTTCTAACTCAGGGAACAAGTTGCACACTTCTGAGATGCATTTGGGCAACTTTGTCAGAAATGAGTTTTTTGCCTACAGAGACATGCCTATTTGCGCAGTAGTACAGATTCTGAGTAGGTAACTGGGCTTGATGAAATCAGCATTTCTCTTGCTTCCCTGTGCGTAGGGAAACTCAGTTTTAGTCACAGTAGCTCTCAAAAGTGTCTCCTCAGTGTGTTCCCAGTTCCTTAGAAACAGTGTATTTGCTGGGAGAAAAGTGCATTACTGTGCGCTTTCACCGTTCAGCAAATACATGTGTAGAAGCACAGCGCTAGCAGAAACGAACATTTCTCGACGTTTTCTAACTCAGGGAACAAGTTGCACACTTCTGAGATGCATTTGGGCAACTTTGTCAGAAATGAGTTTTTTGCCTACAGAGACATGCCTATTTGCGCAGTAGTACAGATTCTGAGTAGGTAACTGGGCTTGATGAAATCAGCATTTCTCTTGCTTCCCTGTGCGTAGGGAAGCTCAGTTTTAGTCACAGTAGCTCCCACAAGTGTCTCCTCAGTGTGTTCCCATTTCCTTAGAAACAGTGTATTTGCTGGGAGAAAAGTGCATTACTGTGCGCTTTCACCGTTCAGCAAATACATGTGTAGAAGCACAGCGCTAGCAGAAACGACCGTTTCTCGACGTTTTCTAACTCAGGGAACAATTGCACACTTCTGAGATGCATTTGGGCAACTTTGTCAGAAATGAGTTTTTTGCCTACAGAGACATGCCTATTTGCGCAGTAGTACAGATTCTGAGTAGGTAACTGGGCTTGATGAAATCAGCATTTCTCTTGCTTCCCTGTGCGTAGGGAAGCTCAGTTTTAGTCACAGTAGCTCCCACAAGTGTCTCCTCAGTGTGTTCCCAGTTCCTTAGAAACAGTGTATTTGCTGGGAGAAAAGTGCATTACTGTGCGCTTTCACCGTTCAGCAAATACATGTGTAGAAGCACAGCGCTAACAGAAACGACCGTTTCTCGACGTTTTCTAACTCAGGGAACAAGTTGCACACTTCTGAGATGCATTTGGGCAACTTTGTCAGAAATGAGATTTTTGCCTACAGAGACATGCCTATTTGCGCAGTAGTACAGATTCTTAGTAGGTAACTGGGATTGATGAAATCAGCATTTCTCTTGCTTCCCTGTGCGTAGGGAAGCTCAGTTTTAGTCACAGTAGCTCCCACAAGTGTCTCCTCAGTGTGTTCCCATTTCCTTAGAAACAGTGTATTTGCTGGGAGAAAAGTGCATTACTTTGCGCTTTCACCGTTCAGCAAATACATGTGTAGAAGCACAGCGCTAGCAGAAACGACCGTTTCTCGACGTTTTCTAACTCAGGGAACAAGTGGCACACTTCTGAGATGCATTTGGGCAACTTTGTCAGAAATGAGTTTTTTGCCTACAGAGACATGCCTATTTGCGCAGTAGTACAGATTCTGAGTATGTAACTGGGCTTGATGAAATCAGCATTTCTCTTGCTTCCCTATGCGTAGGGAAGCTCAGTTTTAGTCACAGTAGCTCCCACAAGTGTCTCCTCAGTGTGTTCCCATTTCCTTAGAAACAGTGTATTTGCTGGGAGAAAAGTGCATTACTGTGCGCTTTCACCGTTCAGCAAATACATGTGTAGAAGCACAGCGCTAGCAGAAACGACCGTTTCTCGACGTTTTCTAACTCAGGGAACAAGTTGCACACTTCTGAGATGCATTTAGGCAACTTTGTCAGAAATGAGTTTTTTGCCTACAGAGACATGCCTATTTGCGCAGTAGAACAGAATCTGAGTAGGTAACTGGGCTTGATGAAATCAGCATTTCTCTTGCTTCCCTGTGCGTAGGGAAGCTAAGTTTTAGTCACAGTAGCTCCCACAATTGTCTCCTCAGTGTGTTCCCATTTCCTTAGAAACAGTGTATTTGCTGGGAGAAAAGTGCATTACTGTGCGCTTTCACCGTTCAGCAAATACATGTGTAGAAGCACAGCGCTAGCAGAAACGACCGTTTCTCGACGTTTTCTAACTCAGGGAACAAGTTGCACACTTCTGAGATGCATTTGGGCAACTTTGTCAGAAATGAGTTTTTTGCCTACAGAGACATGCCTATTTGCGCAGTAGTACAGATTCTGAGCTGGTAACTGGGCTTGATGAAATCAGCATTCTCTTGCTTCCCTGTGCGTAAGGAAGCTCAGTTTTAGTCACAGTAGCTCTCACAAGTGTCTCCTCAGGGTGTTCCCATTTCCATAGAAACAGTGTATTTGCTGGGAGAAAAGTGCATTACTGTGCGCTTTCACCGTTCAGCAAATACATGTGTAGAAGCACAGCGCTAGCAGAAACGACCGTTTCTCGACGGTTTCTAACTCAGGGAACAGCTTGCACACTTCTGAGATGCATTTGGGCAAGTTTGTCAGAAATGAGTTTTTTGCCTACAGAGACATGCCTATTTGCGCAGTAGTACAGATTCTGAGTATGTAACTGGGCTTGATGAAATCAGCATTTCTCTTGCTTCCCTGTGCGTAGGGAAGCTCAGTTTTAATCACAGTAGCTCCCACAAGTGTCTCCTCAGTGTGTTCCCAGTTCCTTAGAAACAGTGTATTTGCTGGGAGAAAAGTGCATCACTGTGCACTTTCACCGTTCAGTAAATACATGTGTCGAAGCACAGCGCTAGCTGAAACGACCGTTTCTCGACGTTTTCTAACTCAGGGAACAAGTGGCACACTTCTGAGATGCATTTGGGCAACTATGTCAGAAATGAGTTTTTTGCCTAAAGAGACATGCCTATTTGGGCACTAGTACAGATTCTGAGTATGTAACTGGGCTTGATGAAATCAGCATTTCTCTTGCTTCCCTGTGCGTAGGGAAGCTCAGTTTTAGTCACAGTAGCTCCCACAAGTGTCTCCTCAGTGTGTTCCCAGTTCCTTAGAAACAGTGTATTTGCTGGGAGAAAAGTGCATCACGGTGCGCATTCACCGTTCAGCAAATACATGTGTAGACGCACAGCGCTAGCTGAAAGGACCGTTGCTTGACGTTTTCTAACTCAGGGAACAAGTGGCACACTTCTGAGATGCATTTGGGCAACATTGTCAGAAATGAGTTTTTTGCCTATAGAGACATGCCTATTTGCGCAGTAGTACAGATTCTGAGTATGTAACTGGGCTTGATGAAATCAGCATTTCTCTTGCTTCCCTGTGCGTAGGGAAGCTCAGTTTTAGTCACAGTAGCTCCCACAAGTGTCTCCTCAGTGTGTTCCCATTTCCTTAGAAACAGTGTATTTGCTGGGAGAAAAGTGCATTACTATGCGCTTTCACCGTTCAGCAAATACATGTGTAGAAGCACAGCGCTAGCTGAAACGACCGTTTCTCGACGTTTTCTAACTCAGGGAACAAGTGGCACACTTCTGAAGTGCATTTGGGCAACATTGTCAGAAATGAGTTTTTTGCCTACAGAGACATGCCTATTTGCGCAGTAGTACAGATTGTGAGTATGTAACTGGGCTTGATGAAATCAGCATTTCTCTTGCTTCCCTGTGCGTAGGGAAGCTCAGTTTTAGTCCCAGTAGCTCCCACAAGTGTCTCCTCAGTGTGTTCCCATTTCCTTAGAAACAGTGTATTTGCTGGGAGAAAAGTGCATTACTGTGCGCTTTCACCGTTCAGCAAATACATGTGTAGAAGCACAGCGCTAGCAAAAACGACCGTTTCTCGACGTTTTCTAACTCAGGGAACAAGTTGCACACTTCTGAGATGCATTTAGGCAACTTTGTCAGAAATGAGTTTTTTGCCTACAGAGAAATGCCTATTTGCGCAGTAGTACAGATTGTGAGTATGTAACTGGGCTTGATGAAATCAGCATTTCTCTTGCTTCCCTGTGCGTAGGGAAGCTCAGTTTTAGTCCCAGTAGCTCCCACAAGTGTCTCCTCAGTGTGTTCCCATTTCCTTAGAAACAGTGTATTTGCTGGGAGAAAAGTGCATTACTGTGCGCTTTCACCGTTCAGCAAATACATGTGTAGAAGCACAGCGCTAGCAAAAACGACCGTTTCTCGACGTTTTCTAACTCAGGGAACAAGTTGCACACTTCTGAGATGCATTTAGGCAACTTTGTCAGAAATGAGTTTTTTGCCTACAGAGAAATGCCTATTTGCGCAGTAGTACAGATTCTGAGTATGTAACTGGGCTTGATGAAATCAGCATTTCTCTTGCTTCCCTGTGCGTAGGGAAGCTCAGTTTTAGTCACTGTAGCTCCCACAAGTGTCTCCTCAGTGTGTTCCCAGTTCCTTAGAAACAGTGTATTTGCTGGGAGAAAAGTGCATTACTGTGTGCTGTCACCGTTCAGCAAATACATGTGTAGAAGCACAGCGCTAGCAGAAACGAACGTTTCTCGACGTTTTCTAACTCAGGGAACAAGTGGCACACTTCTGAGATGCATTTGGGCAACTTTGTCAGAAATGAGTTTTTTGCCTACAGAGACATGCCTATTTGCTCAGTAGTACAGATTCTGAGTATGTAACTGGGCTTGATGAAATCAGCATTTCTCTTGCTTCCCTGTGCGTAGGGAAGCTCAGTTTTAGTCACAGTAGCTCCCACAAGTGTCTCCTCAGTGTGTTCCCATTTCCTTAGAAACAGTGTATTTGCTGGGAGAAAAGTGCATTACTGTGCGCTTTCACCGTTCAGCAAATACATGTGTAGAAGCACAGCGCTAGCAGAAACGACCGTTTCTCGACGTTTTCTAACTCAGGGAACAAGTTGCACACTTCTGAGATGCATTTGGGCAACTTTGTCAGAAATGAGTTTTTTGCCTACAGAGACATGCCTATTTGCGCAGTAGTACAGATTCTGAGTAGGTAACTGGGCTTGATGAAATCAGCATTTCTCTTGCTTCCCTGTGCGTAGGGAAGCTCAGTTTTAGTCACAGTAGCTCCCACAAGTGTCTCCTCAGTGTGTTCCCAGTTCCTTAGAAACAGTGTATTTGCTGGGAGAAAAGTGCATTACTGTGCGCTTTCACCGTTCAGCAAATACATGTGTAGAAGCACAGCGCTAACAGAAACGACCGTTTCTCGACGTTTTCTAACTCAGGGAACAAGTTGCACACTTCTGAGATGCATTTGGGCAACTTTGTCAGAAATGAGATTTTTGCCTACAGAGACATGCCTATTTGCGCAGTAGTACAGATTCTTAGTAGGTAACTGGGCTTGATGAAATCAGCATTTCTCTTGCTTCCCTGTGCGTAGGGAAGCTCAGTTTTAGTCACAGTAGCTCCCACAAGTGTCTCCTCAGTGTGTTCCCAGTTCCTTAGAAACAGTGTATTTGCTGGGAGAAAAGTGCATTACTTTGCGCTTTCACCGTTCAGCAAATACATGTGTAGAAGCACAGCGCTAGCAGAAACGACCGTTTCTCGATGTTTTCTAACTCAGGGAACAAGTGGCACACTTCTGAGATGCATTTGGGCAACTTTGTCAGAAATGAGTTTTTTGCCTACAGAGACATGCCTATTTGCGCAGTAGTACAGATTCTGAGTATGTAACTGGGCTTGATGAAATCAGCATTTCTCTTGCTTCCCTATGCGTAGGGAAGCTCAGTTTTAGTCACAGTAGCTCCCACAAGTGTCTCCTCAGTGTGTTCCCATTTCCTTAGAAACAGTGTATTTGCTGGGAGAAAAGTGCATTACTGTGCGCTTTCACCGTTCAGCAAATACATGTGTAGAAGCACAGCGCTAGCAGAAACGACCGTTTCTCGACGTTTTCTAACTCAGGGAACAAGTTGCACACTTCTGAGATGCATTTAGGCAACTTTGTCAGAAATGAGTTTTTTGCCTACAGAGACATGCCTATTTGCGCAGTAGAACAGATTCTGAGTAGGTAACTGGGCTTGATGAAATCAGCATTTCTCTTGCTTCCCTGTGCGTAGGGAAGCTAAGTTTTAGTCACAGTAGCTCCCACAATTGTCTCCTCAGTGTGTTCCCATTTCCTTAGAAACAGTGTATTTGCTGGGAGAAAAGTGCATTACTGTGCGCTTTCACCGTTCAGCAAATACATGTGTAGAAGCACAGCGCTAGCAGAAACGACCGTTTCTCGACGTTTTCTAACTCAGGGAACAAGTTGCACACTTCTGAGATGCATTTGGGCAACTTTGTCAGAAATGAGTTTTTTGCCTACAGAGACATGCCTATTTGCGCAGTAGTACAGATTCTGAGCTGGTAACTGGGCTTGATGAAATCAGCATTCTCTTGCTTCCCTGTGCGTAGGGAAGCTCAGTTTTAGTCACAGTAGCTCTCACAAGTGTCTCCTCAGGGTGTTCCCATTTCCATAGAAACAGTGTATTTGCTGGGAGAAAAGTGCATTACTGTGCGCTTTCACCGTTCAGCAAATACATGTGTAGAAGCACAGCGCTAGCAGAAACGAACGTTTCTCGACGGTTTCTAACTCAGGGAACAGGTTGCACACTTCTGAGATGCATTTGGGCAAGTTTGTCAGAAATGAGTTTTTTGCCTACAGAGACATGCCTATTTGCGCAGTAGTACAGATTCTGAGTATGTAACTGGGCTTGATGAAATCAGCATTTCTCTTGCTTCCCTGTGCGTAGGGAAGCTCAGTTTTAATCACAGTAGCTCCCACAAGTGTCTCCTCAGTGTGTTCCCAGTTCCTTAGAAACAGTGTATTTGCTGGGAGAAAAGTGCATCACTGTGCACTTTCACCGTTCAGTAAATACATGTGTCGAAGCACAGCGCTAGCTGAAACGACCGTTTCTCGACGTTTTCTAACTCAGGGAACAAGTGGCACACTTCTGAGATGCATTTGGGCAACTATGTCAGAAATGAGTTTTTTGCCTAAAGAGACATGCCTATTTGGGCACTAGTACAGATTCTGAGTATGTAACTGGGCTTGATGAAATCAGCATTTCTCTTGCTTCCCTGTGCGTAGGGAAGCTCAGTTTTAGTCACAGTAGCTCCCACAAGTGTCTCCTCAGTGTGTTCCCAGTTCCTTAGAAACAGTGTATTTGCTGGGAGAAAAGTGCATCACGGTGCGCATTCACCGTTCAGCAAATACATGTCTAGACGCACAGCGCTAGCTGAAAGGACCGTTGCTTGACGTTTTCTAACTCAGGGAACAAGTGGCACACTTCTGAGATGCGTTTGGGCAACATTGTCAGAAATGAGTTTTTTGCCTATAGAGACATGCCTATTTGCGCAGTAGTACAGATTCTGAGTATGTAACTGGGCTTGATGAAATCAGCATTTCTCTTGCTTCCCTGTGCGTAGGGAAGCTCAGTTTTAGTCACAGTAGCTCCCACAAGTGTCTCCTCAGTGTGTTCCCATTTCCTTAGAAACAGTGTATTTGCTGGGAGAAAAGTGCATTACTATGCGCTTTCACCGTTCAGCAAATACATGTGTAGAAGCACAGCGCTAGCTGAAACGACCGTTTCTCGACGTTTTCTAACTCAGGGAACAAGTGGCACACTTCTGAAATGCATTTGGGCAACATTGTCAGAAATGAGTTTTTTGCCTACAGAGACATGCCTATTTGCGCAGTAGTACAGATTGTGAGTATGTAACTGGGCTTGATGAAATCAGCATTTCTCTTGCTTCCCTGTGCGTAGGGAAGCTCAGTTTTAGTCCCAGTAGTTCCCACAAGTGTCTCCTCAGTGTGTTCCCATTTCCTTAGAAACAGTGTATTTGCTGGGAGAAAAGTGCATTACTGTGCGCTTTCACCGTTCAGCAAATACATGTGTAGAAGCACAGCGCTAGCAGAAACGACCGTTTCTCGACGTTTTCTAACTCAGGGAACAAGTGGCACACTTCTGAGATGCATTTGGGCAACTTTGTCAGAAATGAGTTTTTTGCCTACAGAGACATGCCTATTTGCTCAGTAGTACAGATTCTGAGTATGTAACTGGGCTTGATGAAATCAGCATTTCTCTTGCTTCCCTGTGCGTAGGGAAGCTCAATTTTAGTCACAGTAGCTCCCACAAGTGTCTCCTCAGTGTGTTCCCATTTCCTTAGAAACAGTGTATTTGCTGGGAGAAAAGTGCATTACTGTGCGCTTTCACCGTTCAGCAAATACATGTGTAGAAGCACAGCGCTAGCAGAAACGAACGTTTCTCGACGTTTTCTAACTCAGGGAACAAGTTGCACACTTCTGAGATGCATTTGGGTAACTTACTCAAAAATGAGTTTTTTGCCTACAGAGAAATGCCTATTGGCGCAGAAGTACAGATTCTGAGTATGTAACTGGGCTTGATGAAATCAGCATTTCTCTTGCTTCCCTGTGCGTAGGGAAGCTCAGTTTTAGTCACAGTAGCTCCCACAAATGTCTCCTCAGTGTGTTCCCAGTTCCTTAGAAACAGTGTATTTGCTGGGAGAAAAGTGCATTACTATGCGCTTTCACCGTTCAGCAAATACATGTGTAGAAGCACAGCGCTAGCTGAAACGACCGTTTCTCGACGTTTTCTAACTCAGGGAACAAGTGGCACACTTCTGAAATGCATTTGGGCAACTTTGTCAGAAATGAGTTTTTTGCCTACAGAGACATGCCTATTTGCGCAGTAGTACAGATTGTGAGTATGTAACTGGGCTTGATGAAATCAGCATTTCTCTTGCTTCCCTGTGCGTAGGGAAGCTCAGTTTTAGTCACTGTAGCTCCCACAAGTGTCTCCTCAGTGTGTTCCCATTTCCTTAGAAACAGTGTATTTGCTGGGAGGAAAGTGCATTACTGTGCGCTTTCACCGTTCAGCAAATACATGGGTAGAAGCACAGCGCTAGCAGAAACGAACGTTTCTCGACGTTTTCTAACTCAGGGAACAAGTTGCACACTTCTGAGATGCATTTGGGCAACTTTGTCAGAAATGAGTTTTTTGCCTACAGAGACATGCCTATTTGCGCAGTAGTACAGATTCTGAGTATGTAACTGGGCTTGATGAAATCAGCATTTCTCTTGCTTCCCTGTGCGTAGGGAAGCTCAGTTTTGTCCCAGTAGCTCCCACAGGTGTCTCCTCAGTGTGTTCCCGTTTCCTTAGAAACAGTGTATTTGCTGGGAGAAAAGTGCATTACTGTGCGCTTTCACCGTTCAGCAAATACATGTGTAGAAGCACAGCGCTAGCAGAAACGATCGTTTCTCGACTTTTTCTAACTCAGGGAACAATTGCACACTTCTGAGATGCATTTGGGCAACTTTGTCAGAAATGAGTTTTTTGCCTACAGAGACATGCCTATTTGCTCAGTAGTACAGATTCTGAGTATGTAACTGGGCTTGATGAAATCAGCATTTCTCTTGCTTCCCTGTGCGTAGGGAAGCTCAGTTTTAGTCACAGTAGCTCCCACAAGTGTCTCCTCAGTGTGTTCCCATTTCCTTAGAAACAGTGTATTTGCTGGGAGAAAAGTGCATTACTGTGCGCTTTCACCGTTCAGCAAATACATGTGTAGAAGCACAGCGCTAGCAGAAACGAACGTTTCTCGACGTTTTCTAACTCAGGGAACAAGTTGCACACTTCTGAGATGCATTTGGGTAACTTACTCAAAAATGAGTTTTTTGCCTACAGAGACATGCCTATTGGCGCAGAAGTACAGATTCTGAGTATGTAACTGGGCTTGATGAAATCAGCATTTCTCTTGCTTCCCTGTGCGTAGGGAAGCTCAGTTTTAGTCACAGTAGCTCCCACAAATGTCTCCTCAGTGTGTTCCCAGTTCCTTAGAAACAGTGTATTTGCTGGGAGAAAAGTGCATTACTATGCGCTTTCACCGTTCAGCAAATACATGTGTAGAAGCACAGCGCTAGCTGAAACGACCGTTTCTCGACGTTTTCTAACTCAGGGAACAAGTGGCACACTTCTGAAATGCATTTGGGCAACTTTGTCAGAAATGAGTTTTTTGCCTACAGAGACATGCCTATTTGCGCAGTAGTACAGATTCTGAGTATGTAACTGGGCTTGATGAAATCAGCATTTCTCTTGCTTCCCTGTGCGTAGGGAAGCTCAGTTTTAGTCACTGTAGCTCCCACAAGTGTGTCCTCAGTGTGTTCCCATTTCCTTAGAAACAGTGTATTTGCTGGGAGGAAAGTGCATTACTGTGCGCTTTCACCGTTCAGCAAATACATGGGTAGAAGCACAGCGCTAGCAGAAACGAACGTTTCTCGACGTTTTCTAACTCAGGGAACAAGTTGCACACTTCTGAGATGCATTTGGGCAACTTTGTCAGAAATGAGTTTTTTGCCTACAGAGACATGCCTATTTGCGCAGTAGTACAGATTCTGAGTATGTAACTGGGCTTGATGAAATCAGCATTTCTCTTGCTTCCCTGTGCGTAGGGAAGCTCAGTTTTGTCCCAGTAGCTCCCACAGGTGTCTCCTCAGTGTGTTCCCGTTTCCTTAGAAACAGTGTATTTGCTGGGAGAAAAGTGCATTACTGTGCGCTTTCACCGTTCAGCAAATACATGTGTAGAAGCACAGCGCTAGCAGAAACGAACGTTTCTCGACGTTTTCTGACTCAGGGAACAAGTTGCACACTTCTGAGATGCATTTCGGTAACTTTCTCAAAAATGAGTTTTTTGCCTACAGAGACATGCCTATTTGCGCAGAAGTACAGATTCTGAGTATGTAACAGGGCTTGATGAATTCAGCATTTCTCTTGCTTCCCTGTGTGTAGGGAAGCTCAGTTTTAGTCACAGTAGCTCCCACAAGTGTCTCCTCAGTGTGTTCCCATTTCCTTAGAAGTAGTGTATTTGCTGGGAGAAAAATGCATTACTGTGCGCTTTCACCGTTCAGTAAATACATGTGTAGAAGCACAGCTCTAGCTGAAACGACCGTTTCTCGACGTTTTCTAACTCAGGGAACAATTGCACACTTCTGAGATGCATTTGGGCAACTTTGTCAGAAATGAGTTTTTTGCGTACAGAGACATGCCTATTTGCGCAGTAGTACAGATTCTGAGCATGTAACTGGGCTTGATGAATTCAGCATTTCTCTTGCTTCCCTGTGCGTAGGGAAGCTCAGTTTTGTCCCAGTAGCTCCCACAGGTGTCTCCTCAGTGTGTTCCCAGTTCCTTAGAAACAGTGTATTTGCTGGGAGAAAAGTGCATTACTGTGTGCTTTCACCGTTCAGCCAATACATGTGTAGAAGCACAGCGCTAGAGGAAAAAAACGTTTCTCGACGTTTTCTAACTCAGGGAACAAGTTGCACACTTCTGAGATGCATTTCGGTAACTTTCTCAAAAAATGAGTTTTTTGCCTACAGAGACATGCCTATTTGCGCAGTAGTACAGATTCTGAGTATGTAACAGGGCTTGATGAATTCAGCATTTCTCTTGCTTCCCTGTGCGTAGGGAAGCTCAGTTTTAGTCACAGTAGCTCCCACAAGTGTCTCCTCAGTGTGTTCCCAGTTCCTTAGAAACAGTGTATTTGCTGGGAGAAAAGTGCATCAATGTGCGCTTTCACCGTTCAGCAAATACATGTGTAGAAGCACAGCGCTAGCAGAAACGAACGTTTCTCGACGTTTTCTAACTCAGGGGACAAGTTGCACACTTCTGAGATGCATTTGGGCAACTTTGTCAGAAATGAGTTTTTTGCCTAGAGACATGCCTATTTGCGCAGTAGTACAGATTCTGAGTATGTAACTGGGCTTGATGAAATCAGCATTTCTCTTGCTTCCCTGTGCGTAGGGAAGCTCAGTTTTAGTCACAGTAGCTCCCACAGGTGTCTCCTCAGTGTGTTCCCGTTTCCTTAGAAACAGTGTATTTGCTGGGAGAAAAGTGCATTACTGTGCGCTTTCACCGTTCAGCAAATACATGTGTAGAAGCACAGCGCTAGCAGAAACGAACGTTTCTCGACGTTTTCTAACTCAGGGAACAATTGCACACTTCTGAGATGCATTTGGGCAACTTTGTCAGAAATGAGTTTTTTGCATACAGAGACATGCCTATTTGCCCTGTAGTACAGATTCTGAGCATGTAACTGGGCTTGATGAAATCAGCATTTCTCATGCTTCCCTGTGCGTAGGGAAGCTCAGTTTTAGTCACAGTAGCTCCCACAAGTGTCTCCTCAGTGTGTTCCCATTTCCTTAGAAACAGTGTATTTGCTGGGAGAAAAGTGCATTACTGTGCGCTTTCACCATTCAGCAAATACATGTGTAGAAGCACAGCGCTAGCAGAAACGACCGTTTCTCGACGTTTTCTAACTCAGGGAAGAAGTTGCACACTTCTGAGATGCATTTGGGCAACTTTGTCAGAAATGAGTTTTTTGCCTTCAGAGACATGCCTATTTGCGCAGTAGTACAGATTCTGAGTATGTAACTGGGCTTGATGAAATCAGCATTTCTCTTGCTTCCCTGTGCGTAGGGAAGCTCAGTTTTGTCCCAGTAGCTCCCACAGGTGTCTCCTCAGTGTGTTCCCGTTTCCTTAGAAACAGTGTATTTGCTGGGAGAAAAGTGCATTACTGTGCGCTTTCACCGTTCAGCAAATACATGTGTAGAAGCACAGCGCTAGCAGAAACGAACGTTTCTCGACGTTTTCTAACTCAGGGAACAATTGCACACTTCTGAGATGCATTTGGGCAACTTTGTCAGAAATGAGTTTTTTGCGTACAGAGACATGCCTATTTGCGCAGTAGTACAGATTCTGATCATGTAACTGGGCTTGATGAAATAAGCATTTCTCTTGCTTCCCTGTGCGTAGGGAAGCTCAGTTTTAGTCACAGTAGCTCCCACAAGTGTCTCCTCAGTGTGTTCCCATTTCCTTAGAAACAGTGTATTTGCTGGGAGAAAAGTGCATTACTGTGCGCTTTCACCGTTCAGCAAATACATGTGTAGAAGCACAGCGCTAGCAGAAACGAACGTTTCTCGACGTTTTCTAACTCAGGGAACAAGTTGCACACTTCTGAGATGCATTTCGGTAACTTTCTCAAAAAAATGAGTTTTTTGCCTACAGAGACATGCCTATTTGCGCAGTAGTACAGATTCTGAGTATGTAACAGGGCTTGATGAATTCAGCATTTCTCTTGCTTCCCTGTGCATAGGGAAGCTCAGTTTTAGTCACAGCAGCTCCCACAAGAGTCTCCTCAGTGTGTTCCCATTTCCTTAGAAACAGTGTATTTGCTGGGAGAAAAGTGCATCACTGTGCGCTTTCACCGTTCAGCAAATACATGTGTAGAAGCACAGCGCTAGCTGAAACGACCGTTTCTAGACGTTTTCTAACTCAGGGAACAAGTGGCAAACTTCTGAGATGCATTTGGGCAACTTTGTCAGAAATGAGTTTTTTGCCTAAAGAGACATGCCTATTTGCGCAGTAGTACAGATTCTGAGTATGTAACTGGGCTTGATGACATCAGCATTTCTCTTGCTTCCCTGTGAGTAGGGAAGCTCAGTTTTAGTCACAGTAGCTCCCACAAGTGTCTCCTCAGTGTGTTCCCATTTCCTTAGAAGTAGTGTATTTGCTGGGAGAAAAATGCATTACTGTGCGCTTTCACCGTTCAGCAAATACATGTGTAGAAGCACAGCGCTAGCAGAAACGAACGTTTCTCAACGTTTTCTAACTCAGGGAACAATTGCACACTTCTGAGATGCCTTTGGGCAACTTGGTCAGAAATGAGTTTTTTGCGTACAGAGACATGCCTATTTGCGCAGTAGTACAGATTCTGAGCATGTAACTGGGCTTGATGAAATCAGCATTTCTCTTGCTTCCCTGTGCGTAGGGAAGCTCAGTTTTAGTCACAGTAGCTCCCACAAGTGTCTCCTCAGTGTGTTCCCATTTCCTTAGAAACAGTGTATTTGCTGGGAGAAAAGTGCATTACTGTGCGCTTTCACCGTTCAGCAAATACATGTGTAGAGGCACAGCGCTAGCAGAAACGACCGTTTCTCGACGTTTTCTAACTCAGGGAACAAGTTGCACACTTCTGAGATGCATTTGGGCAACTTTGTCAGAAATGAGTTTTTTGCCTACAGAGACATGCCTATTTGCGCAGTAGTACAGATTCTGAGTATGTAACTGGGCTTGATGAAATCAGCATTTCTCTTGCTTCCCTGTGCGTAGGGAAGCTCAGTTTTAGTCACAGTAGCTCCCACAAGTGTCTCCTCAGTGTGTTCCCATTTCCTTAGAAACAGTGTATTTGCTGGGAGAAAAGTGCATTACTGTGCGCTTTCACCGTTCAGCAAATACATGTGTAGAAGCACAGCGCTAGCAGAAACGACCGTTTCTCGACGTTTTCTAACTCAGGGAACAAGTTGCACACTTCTGAGATGCATTTGGGCAACTTTGTCAGAAATGAGTTTTTTGCCTACAGAGACATGCCTATTTGCGCAGTAGTACAGATTCTGAGTATGTAACTGGGCTTGATGAAATCAGCATTTCTATTGCTTCCCTGTGCGTAGCGAAGCTCAGTTTTAGTCACAGTAGCTCCCACAAGTGTCTCCTCAGTGTGTTCCCATTTCCTTAGAAACAGTGTATTTGCTGGGAGAAAAGTGCATTACTGTGCGCTTTCACCGTTCAGCAAATACATGTGTAGAAGCACAGCGCTAGCAGTAACGAACGTTTCTCGACGTTTTCTAACTCAGGGAACAAGTTGCACACTTCTGAGATGCATTTGGGTAACTTTCTCAAAAATCAGTTTTTTGCCTACAGAGACATGCCTATTTGCGCAGTAGTACAAATTCTGAGTATATAGCTGGGCTTGATGAAATCAGCATTTCTCTTGCTTCCCTGTGCGTAGGGAAGCTCAGTTTTAGTCACAGTAGCTCCCACAAGTGTCTCCTCAGTGTGTTCCCATTTCCTTAGAAACAGTGTATTTGCTGGGAGAAAAGTGCATTACTGTGCGCTTTCACCGTTCAGCAAATACATGTGTAGAAGCACAGCGCTAGCTGAAACGACCGTTTCTCGACGTTTTCTAACTCAAGGAAGAAGTGGCACACTTCTGAGATGCATTTCGGCAACTTTGTCAGAAATGAGTTTTTTGCCTACAGAGACATGCCTATTTGCGCAGTAGTACAGATTCTGAGTATGTGACTGGGCTTGATGAAATCAGCATTTCTCTTGCTTCCCTGTGCGTAGGGAAGCTCAGTTTTAGTCACATTAGCTCCCAAAAGTGTCTCCTCAGTGTGTTCCCATTTCCTTAGAAACAGTGTATTTGCTGGGAGAAAAGTGCATTACTGTGCACTTTCACCATTCAGCAAATACATGTGTATAAGCACAGCGCTAGCAGAAACGAACGTTTCTCGACGTTTTCTAACTCAGGGAACAAGTTGCACACTTCTGAGATGCATTTGGGCAACTTTGTCAGAAATGAGTTTTTTGCCTAAAGAGACATGCCTATTTGCGCAGTAGTACAGATTCTTAGTATGTAACTGGGCTTGATGAAATCAGCATTTCTCTTGCTTCCCTGTGCGTAGGGAAGCTCAGTTTTAGTCACAGTAGCTCCCACAAGTGTCTCCTCAGTGTGTTCCCATTTCCTTAGAAACAGTGTATTTGCTGGGAGAAAAGTGCATTACTGTGCGCTTTCACCGTTCAGCAAATACATGTGTAGAGGCACAGCGCTAGCAGAAACGACCGTTTCTCGACGTTTTCTAACTCAGGGAACAAGTTGCACACTTCTGAGATGCATTTGGGCAACTTTGTCAGAAATGAGTTTTTTGCCTACAGAGACATGCCTATTTGCGCAGTAGTACAGATTCTGAGTATGTAACTGGGCTTGATGAAATCAGCATTTCTCTTGCTTCCCTGTGCGTAGGGAAGCTCAGTTTTAGTCACAGTAGCTCCCACAAGTGTCTCCTCAGTGTGTTCCCATTTCCTTAGAAACAGTGTATTTGCTGGGAGAAAAGTGCATTACTGTGCGCTTTCACCGTTCAGCAAATACATGTGTAGAAGCACAGCGCTAGCAGAAACGACCGTTTCTCGACGTTTTCTAACTCAGGGAACAAGTTGCACACTTCTGAGATGCATTTGGGCAACTTTGTCAGAAATGAGTTTTTTGCCTACAGAGACATGCCTATTTGCGCAGTAGTACAGATTCTGAGTATGTAACTGGGCTTGATGAAATCAGCATTTCTATTGCTTCCCTGTGCGTAGAGAAGCTCAGTTTTAGTCACAGTAGCTCCCACAAGTGTCTCCTCAGTGTGTTCCCATTTCCTTAGAAACAGTGTATTTGCTGGGAGAAAAGTGCATTACTGTGCGCTTTCACCGTTCAGCAAATACATGTGTAGAAGCACAGCGCTAGCAGTAACGAACGTTTCTCGACGTTTTCTAACTCAGGGAACAAGTTGCACACTTCTGAGATGCATTTGGGTAACTTTCTCAAAAATCAGTTTTTTGCCTACAGAGACATGCCTATTTGCGCAGTAGTACAAATTCTGAGTATATAGCTGGGCTTGATGAAATCAGCATTTCTCTTGCTTCCCTGTGCGTAGGGAAGCTCAGTTTTAGTCACAGTAGCTCCCACAAGTGTCTCCTCAGTGTGTTCCCATTTCCTTAGAAACAGTGTATTTGCTGGGAGAAAAGTGCATTACTGTGCGCTTTCACCGTTCAGCAAATACATGTGTAGAAGCACAGCGCTAGCTGAAACGACCGTTTCTCGACGTTTTCTAACTCAAGGAAGAAGTGGCACACTTCTGAGATGCATTTCGGCAACTTTGTCAGAAATGAGTTTTTTGCCTACAGAGACATGCCTATTTGCGCAGTAGTACAGATTCTGAGTATGTGACTGGGCTTGATGAAATCAGCATTTCTCTTGCTTCCCTGTGCGTAGGGAAGCTCAGTTTTAGTCACATTAGCTCCCAAAAGTGTCTCCTCAGTGTGTTCCCATTTCCTTAGAAACAGTGTATTTGCTGGGAGAAAAGTGCATTACTGTGCACTTTCACCATTCAGCAAATACATGTGTATAAGCACAGCGCTAGCAGAAACGAACGTTTCTCGACGTTTTCTAACTCAGGGAACAAGTTGCACACTTCTGAGATGCATTTGGGCAACTTTGTCAGAAATGAGTTTTTTGCCTAAAGAGACATGCCTATTTGCGCAGTAGTACAGATTCTTAGTATGTAACTGGGCTTGATGAAATCAGCATTTCTCTTGCTTCCCTGTGCGTAGGGAAGCTCAGTTTTAGTCACAGTAGCTCCCACAAGTGTCTCCTCAGTGTGTTCCCATTTCCTTAGAAACAGTGTATTTGCTGGGAGAAAAGTGCATTACTGTGCGCTTTCACCGTTCAGCAAATACATGTGTAGAAGCACAGCGCTAGCAGAAACGAACGTTTCTCGACGTTTTCTAACTCAGGGAAGAAGTTGCACACTTCTGACATGCATTTGGGAAACTTTGTCAGAAATGAGTTTTTTGCCTAAAGAGACATGCCTATTTGCGCAGTAGTACAGATTCTGAGTATGTAACTGGGCTTGATGAAATCAGCATTTCTCTTGCTTCCCTGTGCGTAGGGAAGCTCAGTTTTAGCCACAGTAGCTCCCACAAGTGTCTCCTCAGTGTGTTCCCATTTCCTTAGAAACAGTGTATTTGCTGGGAGAAAAGTGCATTACTGTGTGCTTTCACCGTTCAGCAAATACATGTGTAGAAGCACGGCGCTAGCAGAAACGACCGTTTCTCGACGTTTTCTAACTCAGGGAACAAGTTGCACACTTCTGAGATGCATTTGGGCAACTTTGTCAGAAATGAGTTTTTTGCCTACAGAGACATGCCTATTTGCGCAGTAGTACAGATTCTGAGTATGTAACTGGGCTTGATGAAATCAGCATTTCTCTTGCTTCCCTGTGCGTAGGGAAGCTCAGTTTTAGTCACAGTAGCTCCCACAAGTGTCTCCTCAGTGTGTTCCCATTTCCTTAGAAACAGTGTATTTGCTGGGAGAAAAGTGCATTACTGTGCGCTTTCACCGTTCAGCAAATACATGTGTAGAAGCACAGCGCTAGCAGAACCGAACGTTTTTCGACGTTTTCTAACTTAGAGAACAAGTTGCACAATTCTGAGATGCATTTGCGCAACTTTGTCAGAAATGAGTTTTTTGCCTAAAGAGACATGCCTATTTGCGCAGTAGTACAGATTCTGAGTATGTAACTGGGCTTGATGAAATCAGCATTTCTATTGCTTCCCTGTGCGTAGGGAAGCTCAGTTTTAGTCACAGTAGCTCCCACAAGTGTCTCCTCAGTGTGTTCCCATTTCCTTAGAAACAGTGTATTTGCTGGGAGAAAAGTGCATTACTGTGTGCTTTCACCGTTCAGCAAATACATGTGTAGAAGCACGGCGCTAGCAGAAACGACCGTTTCTCGACGTTTTCTAACTCAGGGAACAAGTTGCACACTTCTGAGATGCATTTGGGCAACTTTGTCAGAAATGAGTTTTTTGCCTACAGAGACATGCCTATTTGCGCAGTTATACAGATTCTGAGTATGTAACTGGGCTTGATGAAATCAGCATTTCTCTTGCTTCCCTGTGCGTAGGGAAGCTCCGTTTTAGTCACTGTAGCTCCCACAAGTGTCTCCTCAGTGTGTTCCCATTTCCTTAGAAACAGTGTATTTGCTGGGAGAAAAGTGCATTACTGTGTGCTTTCACCGTTCAGCAAATACATGTGTAGAAGCACAGCGCTAGCAGAAACGACCGTTTCTCGACGTTTTCTAACTCAGGGAACAAGTTGCACACTTCTGAGATGCATTTGGGCAACTTTGTCAGAAATGAGTTTTTTGCCTAAAGAGACATGCCTATTTGCGCAGTAGTACAGATTCTGAGTATGTAACTGGGCTTGATGAAATCAGCATTTCTCTTGCTTCCCTGTGCGTAGGCAAGCTCAGTTTTAGTCACAGTAGCTCCCACAAGTGTCTCCTCAGTGTGTTCCCATTTCCTTAGAAACAGTGTATTTGCTGGGAGAAAAGTGCATTACTCTGCGCTTTCACCGTTCAGCAAATACATGTGTAGAAGCACAGCGCTAGCAGAAACGACCGTTTCTCGACGTTTTCTAACTCAGGGAACAAGTTGCACACTTCTGAGATGCATTTGGGAAACTTTGTCAGAAATGATTTTTTGCCTACAGAGACATGCCTATTTGCGCAGTAGTACAGATTCTGAGTATGTAACTGGGCTTGATGAAATCAGCATTTCTCTTGCTTCCCTGTGCGTAGGGAAGCTCAGTTTTAGTCACAGTAGCTCCCACAAGTGTCTCCTCAGTGTGTTCCCATTTCCATAGAAACAGTGTATTTGCTGGGAGAAAAGTGCATTACTGTGCGCTTTCACCGTTCAGCAAATACATGTGTAGAAGCACAGCGCTAGCAGAAAAGACCGTTTCTCGACGTTTTCTAACTCAGGGAACAAGTTGCACACTTCTGAGATGCATTTGGGAAACTTTGTCAGAAATGAGTTTTTTGCCTAAAGAGACATGCCTATTTGCGCAGTAGTACAGATTCTTAGTATGTAACTGGGCTTGATGAAATCAGCATTTATCTTGCTTCCCTGTGCGTAGGGAAGCTCAGTTTTAGTCACAGTAGCTCCCACAAGTGTCTCCTCAGTGTGTTCCCATTTCCTTAGAAACAGTGTATTTGCTGGGAGAAAAGTGCAATACTGTGCGCTTTCACCGTTCAGCAAATATATGTGTAGAAGCACAGCGTTAGCAGATATGACCGTTTCTCGACGTTTTCTAACTCAAGGAACAAGTTGCACACTTCTGAGATGCATTTGGGCAACTTTGTCAGAAATGAGTTTTTTGCCTAAAGAGACATGCCTATTTGCGCAGTAGTACAGATTCTGAGTATGTAACTGGGCTTGATGAAATCAGCATTTCTCTTGCTTCCCTGTGCGTAGGGAAGCTCAGTTTCAGTCACAGTAGCTCCCACAAGTGTCTCCTCAGTGTGTTCCCATTTCCTTAGAAACAGTGTATTTGCTGGGAGAAAAGTGCATTACTGTGCGCTTTCACCGTTCAGCAAATACATGTGTAGAAGCACATCGCTAGCAGAAACGAACGTTTCTCGACGTTCTCTAACTCAGGGAACAAGTTGCACACTTCTGAGATGCATATGGGCAACATTGTCTGAAATGAGTTTTTTGCCTACAAAGACATGCCTATTTGCGCAGTAGTACAGATTCTGAGTATGTAACTGGGCTTGATGAAATCAGCATTTCTCTTGCTTCCCTGTGCGTAGGGAAGCTCAGTTTTAGTCACAGTAGCTCCCACAAGTGTCTCCTCAGTGTGTTCCCATTTCCTTAGAAACAGTGTATTTGCTGGGAGAAAAGTGCATTACTGTGCGCTTTCACCGTTCAGCAAGTCCATATGTAGAAGCACAGCGCTAGCAGAAACGACCGTTTCTCGACGTTTTCTAACTCAGGGAACAAGTGGCACACTTCTGAGATGCATTTGGGCAACTTTGTCAGAAATGAGTTTTTTGCCTAAAGAGACATGCCTATTTGCGCAGTAGTACAGATTCTGAGTATGTAACTGGGCTTGATGAAATCAGCATTTTCTTGCTTCCCTGTGCGTAAGGAAGCTCAGTTTTAGTCACAGTAGCTCGCACAAGTGTCTCCTTAGTGTGTTCCCATTTCCTTAGAAACAGTGTATTTGCTGGGATAAAAGTGTGTTACTGTGGGCTTTCACCGTTCAGCAAATACATGTGTAGAAGCACAGCGCTAGCAGAATCGACCATTTCTCGACGTTTTCTAAATCAGGGAACAATTTGCACACTTCTGAGATGCATTTGGGCAACTTTGTCAGAAATGAGTTTTTTGCCTAAAGAGACATGCCTATTTGCGCAGTAGTACAGATTATGAGTATGTAACTGGGCTTGATGAAATCAGCATTTCTCTTGCTTCCCGGTGCGTAGGGAAGCTCAGTTTTAGTCACTGTAGATCCCACAAGTGTCTCATCAGTGTGTTCCCATTTCCTTAGAAACAGTGTGTTTGCTGGGAGAAAAGTGCACTACTGTGCGCTTTCACCGTTCAGCAAATACATGTGTAGAAGCACAGCGCTAGCAGAAATGAACGTTTCTCGACGTTTTCTAACTCAGGGAACAAGTGGCACACTTCTGAGATGCATTTGGGCAACTTTGTCAGAAATGAGTTTTTTGCCTAGGGAGACATGCCTATTTGCGCAGTAGTACAGATTCTTAGTATGTAACTGGGCTTGATGAAATCAGCATTTCTCTTGCTTCCCTGTGCGTAGGGAAGCTCAGTTTTAGTCACAGTAGCTCCCACAAGTGTCTCCTCAGTGTGTTCCCATTTCCTTAGAAACAGTGTATTTGCTGGGAGAAAAGTGCATTACTGTGTGCTTTCACCGTTCAGCAAATACATGTGTAGAAGCACAGCGCTAGCAGAAACGAACGTTTCTCGACGTTTTCTAACTCAGGGAACAAGTTGCACACTTCTGAGATGCATTTGGGTAACTTTCTCAAAAATGAGTTTTTTGCCTACAGAGACATGCCTATTTGCGCAGTAGTACAGATTCTGAGTATGTAACTGGGCTTGATGAAATCAGCATTTCTCTTGCTTCCCTGTGCGTAGAGAAGTTCAGTTTTAGTCACAGTAGCTCCCACAAGTGTCTCCTCAGTGTGTTCCCATTTCTTTAGAAACAGTGTTTTTGCTGGGAGAAAAGTGCATTACTCTGCGCTTTCACCGTTCAGCAAATACATGTGTAGAAGCACAGCGCTAGCAGAAACGAACGTTTCTCGACGTTTTCTAACTCAGGGAACAAGTTGCACACTTCTGAGATGCATTTGGGCAACTTTGTCAGAAATGAGTTTTTTGCCTACAGAGACATGCCTATTTGCGCAGTAGTACAGATTCTGAGTATGTAATTGGGCTTGATGAAATCAGCATTTCTCTTGCTTCCCTGTGCGTAGGGAAGCTCAGTTTTAGTCACAGTAGCTCCCACAAGTGTCTCCTCAGTGTGTTCCCATTTCCTAAGAAACAGTGTATTTGCTGGGAGAAAAGTGCATTACTGTGCGCTTTCACCGTTCAGCAAATACATGTGTAGAAGCACAGCGCTAGCTGAAACGACCTTTTCTCGACGTTTTCTAACTCAGGGAACAAGTTGCACACTTCTGAGATGCATTTGGGCAACTTTGTCAGAAATGAGTTTTTTGCCTACAGAGACATGCCTATTTGCGCAGTAGTACAGATTCTGAGTATGTAACTGGGCTTGATGAAATCAGCATTTCTCTTGCTTCCCTGTGCGTAGGGAAGCTCAGTTTTAGTCACAGTAGCTCCCACAAGTGTCTCCTCAGTGTGTTCCCATTTCCTTGGAAACAGTGTATTTGCTGGGAGAAAAGTGCATTACTGTGCGCTTTCACCGTTCAGCAAATACATATGTAGAAGCACAGCACTAGCAGAAACGACCGTTTCTCGACGTTTTCTAACTCAGGGAACAAGTTGCACACTTCTGAGATGCATTTGGGCAACTTTGTCAGAAATGAGTTTTTTGCCTAAAGAGACATGCCTATTTGCGCAGTAGTACAGATTCTGAGTATGTAACTGGGCTTGATGAAATCAGCATTTCTCTTGCTTCCCTGTGCGTAGGGAAGCTCAGTTTTAGTCACAGTAGCTCCCACAAGTGTCTCTTCAGTGTGTTCTCATTTCCTTAGAAACAGTGTATTTGCTGGGAGAAAAGTGCATTACTGTGCGCTTTCACCCTTCAGCAAGTACATGTGTAGAAGCACAGCGCTAGCAGAAATTACCGTTTCTTGACGTTTTCTAACTCAGGGAACAAGTTGCACACTTCTGAGATGCATTTGGGCAACTTTGTCTGAAATGAGTTTTTTGCCTACAGAGACATGCCTATTTGCGCAGTAGTACAGTTTCTGAGTACGTAACTGGGCTTGACGAAATCAGCATTTCTCTTGCTTCCCTGTGCGTAGGGAAGCTCAGTATTAGTCACCATAGCTCCCACAAGTGTCTCCTCAGTGTGTTCCCATTTCCTTAGAAACAGTGTATTTGCTGGGAGAAAAGTGCATTACTGTGTGCTTTCACCGTTCAGCAAATACATGTGTAGATGCACAGCGCTAGCAGAAACGGACGTTTCTCGACGTTTTCTAACTCAGAGAACAAGTTGCACACTTCTGAGATGCATTTGGGCAACTTTGTCAGAAATGAGTTTTTTGCCTAAAGAGACATGCCTATTTGCGCAGTAGTACAGATTCTGAGTATGTAACTGGGCTTGATGAAATCAGCACTTCTCTCGCTTCCCTGTGCGTAGGGAAGCTCAGTTTTAGTCACAGTAGCTCTCACAAGTGTCTCCTCAGTGTGTTCCCATTTCCTTAGAAACAGTGTATTTGCTGGGAGAAAAGTGCATTACTGTGCGCTTTAACCGTTCAGCAAATACATGTGTAGAAGCACAGCGCTAGCAGAAACGAACGTTTCTCGACGTTTTCTAACTCAGGGAACAAGTTGCACACTTCTGAGATGCATTTGGGCAACTTTGTCAGAAATGAGTTTTTTGCCTACAGAGACATGCCTATTTGCGCAGTAGTACAGATTCTGAGTATGTAACTGGGCTTGATGAAATCAGCATTCCTCTTGCTTCCCTGTGCGTAGGGAAGCTCAGTTTTAGTCACAGTAGCTCCCACAAGTGTCTCCTCAGTGTGTTCCCATTTCCTTAGAAACAGTGTATTTGCTGGGAGAAAAGTGCATTACTGTGTGCTTTCACCGTTCAGCAAATACATGTGTAGAAGCACAGCGCTAGCAGAAACGACCGTTTCTCGACGTTTTCTAACTCAGGGAACAAGTTGCACACTTCTGAGATGCATTTGGGTAACTTTCTCAAAAATGATTTTTTTGTCTACAGAGACATGCCTATTTGCGCAGTAGTACAGATTCTGAGTATGTAACTGGGCTTGATGAAATCAGCATTTCTCTTGCTTCCCTGTGCGTAGGGAAGCTCAGTTTTAGTCACAGTAGCTCCCACAAGTGTCTCCTCAGTGTGTTCCCAGTTCCTTAGAAACAGTGTATTTGCTGGGAGAAAAGTGCATTACTGTGCACTTTCACCATTCAGCAAATACATGTGTAGAAGCACAGCGCTAGCAGAAACGACCGATTCTCGACGTTTTCTAACTCAGGGAACAAGTTGCACACTTCTGAGATGCATTTGGGTAACTTTCTCAAAAATATTTTTTTGTCTACAGAGACATGCCTATTTGCGCAGTAGTACAGATTCTGAGTATGTAACTGGGCTTGATGAAATCAGCATTTCTCTTGCTTCCCTTTGCGTAGGGAAGCTCAGTTTTAGTCACAGTAGCTCCCACAAGTGTCTCCTCAGTGTGTTCCCAGTTCCTTAGAAACAATGTGTTTGCTGGGAGAAAAGTGCATTACTGTGTGCTTTCACCGTTCAGCAAATACATGTGTAGAAGCACAGCGCTAGCTTAAACGACCGTTTCTCGACGTTTTCTAACTCAGGGAACAAGTGGCACACTTCTGAGATGCATTTGGGCAACTTTGTCAGAAATGAGTTTTTTGCCTACAGAGACATGCCTATTTGCGCAGTAGTACAGATTCTGAGTATGTAACTTGGCTTGATGAAATCAGCATTTCTCTTGCTTCCCTGTGCGTAGGGAAGCTCAGTTTTAGTCACAGTAGCTCCCACAAGTGTCTCCTTAGTGTGTTCCCATTTCCTTAGAAACAGTGTATTTGTTGGGAGAAAAGTGCATTACTGTGCGCTTTCACCGTTCAGCAAATACATGTGTAGAAGCACAGCGCTAGCTGAAACGACCGTTTCTCGACGTTTTCTAACTCAGGGAACAAGTGGCACACTTCTGAGATGCATTTGGGCAACTTTGTCAGAAATGAGTTTTTTGCCTACAGAGACTTGCCTATTTGCGCAGTAGTACAGATTCTGAGTATGTAACTGGGTTTGATGAAATCAGCATTCTCTTGCTTCCCTGTGCGTAGGGAAGCTCAGTTTTAGTCACAGTAGCTCCCACAAGTGTCTCCTCAGTGTGTTCCCATTTCCTTAGAAACAGTGTATTTGCTGGGAGAAACGTGCATTACTGTGCGCTTTCACCGTTCAGCAAATACATGTGTAGAAGCACAGCGCTAGCAGAAACGACTGTTTCTCGACGTTTTCTAACTCAGGGAACAAGTTGCACACTTCTGAGATGCATTTGGGCAACTTTGTCAGAAATGAGTTTTTTGCCTAAAGAGACATGCCTATTTGCGCAGTAGTACAGATTCTGAGTATGTAACTGGGCTTGATGAAATCAGCATTTCTCTTGCTTCCCTGTGCGTAGGGAAGCTCAGTTTTAGTCATAGTAGCTCCCACAAGTGTCTCCTCAGTGTGTTTCTGTTCCTTAGAAACAGTGTATTTGCTGGGAGAAAAGTGCATTACTGTGCACTTTCACCGTTCAGCAAATACATGTGTAGAAGCACAGCGCTAGCAGAAACGAACGTTTCTCGACGTTTTCTAACTCAGGGAACAAGTTGCACACTTCTGAGATGCATTTGGGCAACTTTGTCAGAAATGAGTTTTTTGCCTACAGAGACATGCCTATTTGCGCAGTAGTACAGATTCTGAGTATGTAACTGGGCTTGATGACATCAGCATTTCTCTTGCTTCACTGTGCGTAGGGAAGCTCACTTTTAGTCACAGTAGCTCCCACAAGTGTCTCCTCAGGGTGTTCCCATTTCCTTAGAAACAGTGTATTTGCTGGGAGAAAAGTGCACTACTGTGCGCTTTCACCGTTCAGCAAATACATGTGTAGAAGTACAGCGCTAGCAGAAACGACCGTTTCTCGACGTTTTCTAACTCAGGGAACAATTTGCACACTTCTGAGATGCATTTGGGCAACTTTGTCAGAAATGAGTTTTTTGCCTACAGAGACATGCCTATTTGCGCAGTAGTACAGATTCTGAGTATGTAACTGGGCTTGATGACATCAGCATTTCTCTTGCTTCCCTGTGCGTAGGGAAGCTCACTTTTAGTCACAGTAGCTCCCACAAGTGTCTCCTCAGTGTGTTCCCATTTCCTTAGAAACAGTGTATTTGCTGGGAGAAAAGTGCATTACTGTGTGCTTTCACCGTTCAGCAAATACATGTGTAGAAGCACAGCGCTAGCAGAAAGGACCGTTTCTCGATGTATTCTAACTCAGGGGACAAGTTGCACACTTCTGAGATGCATTTGGGCAACTTTGTCAGAAATGAGTTTTTTGCCTACAGAGACATGCCTATTTGCGCAGTAGTACAGATTCTGAGTATGTAACTGGGCTTGATGAAATCAGCATTTCTCTTGCTTCCCTGTGCGTAGGGAAGCTCAGTTTTAGTCACAGTAGCTCCCACAAGTGTCTCCTCAGTGTGTTCCCATTTCCTTAGAAACAGTGTATTTGCTGGGAGAAAAGTGCATTACTGTGCTCTTTCACCGTTCAGCAAATACATGTGTAGAAGCACAGCGGTAGCAGAAACGACCTTTCTCGACGTTTTCTAACTCAGGGAACAAGTTGCACACTTCTGAGATGCATTTGGGCAACTTTGTCAGAAATGAGTTTTTTGCCTACAGAGACATGCCTATTTGCGCAGTAGTACAGATTCTGAGTATGTAACTCGGTTTGATGAAATCAGCATTTCTCTTGCTTCCCTGTGCGTAGGGAAGCTCAGTTTTAGTCACAGTAGCTCCCACAAGTGTCTCCTCACTGTGTTCCCATATATTTAGAAACAGTGTATTTGCTGGGAGAAAAGTGCATTACTGTGCGCTTTCACCGTTCAGCAAATACATGTGTAGAAGCACAGAGGTAGCAGAAACGACCGTTTCTCGGCGTTTTCTAACTCAGGGAACAAGTTGCACACTTCTGAGATGCATTTGGGCAACTTTGTCAGAAATGAGTTTTTTGCCTACAGAGACATGCCTATTTGCGCAGTAGTACAGATTCTGAGTATGTAACTGGGCTTGATGAAATCAGCATTTCTCTTGCTTCCCTGTGCGTAGGGAAGCTCAGTTTTAGTCACAGTAGCTCCCACAAGTGTCTCCTCAGTGTGTTCCCTGTTCCTTAGAAACAGTGTATTTGCTGGGAGAAAAGTGCATTACTGTGCGCTTTCACCGTTCAGCAAATACATGTGTAGAAGCACAGCGCTAGCAGAAACGAACGTTTCTCGACGTTTTCTAACACAGGGAACAAGTTGCACACTTCTGAGATGCATTTGGGCAACTTTGTCAGAAATGAGTTTTTTGCCTAAAGAGACATGCCTATTTGCGCAGTAGTACAGATTCTGAGTATGTAACTGGGCTTGATGAAATCAGCATTTCTCTTGCTTCCCTGTGCGTAGGGAAGCTCAGTTTTAGTCACAGTAGCTCCCACAAGTGTCTCCTCAGTGTGTTCCCATTTCCTCAGAAACAGTGTATTTGCTGGGAGAAAAGTGCATTACTGTGCGCTTTCACCGTTCAGCAAATACATGTGTAGAAGCACAGCGCTAGCTGAAACGACCGTTTCTCGACGTTTTCTAACTCAGGGAACAAGTGGCACACTTCTGAGATGCATTTGGGCAACTTTGTCAGAAATGAGTTTTTTGCCTACAGAGACATGCTTATTTGCGCAGTAGTACAGATTCTGAGTATGTAACTGGGCTTGATGAAATCAGCATTTCTCTTGCTTCCCTGTGCGTAGGGAAGCACACTTTTAGTCACAGTAGCTCCCACAAGTGTCTCCTCAGTGTGTTCCCATTTCCTTAGAAACAGTGTATTTGCTGGGAGAAAAGTGCATTACTGTGCGCTTTCACCGTTCAGCAAATACATGTGTAGAAGCACAGCGCTAGCTGAACCGACCGCTTCTCGACGTTTTCTAACTCAGGGAACAAGTGGCACACTTCTGAGATGCATTTGGGCAACTTTGTCAGAAATGAGTTTTTTGCCTACAGAGACATGCCTATTTGCGCAGTAGTACAGATTCTGTGTATGTAACTGGGCTTGATGAAATCAGCATTTCTCATGCTTCCCTGTGCGTAGGGAAGCTCAGTTTAATCACAGTAGCTCCCACAAGTGTCTCCTCAGTGTGTTCCCATTTCCTTAGAAACAGTGTATTTGCTGGGAGAAAAGTGCATTACTGTGCGCTTTCACCGTTCAGCAAATACATGTGTAGAAGCACAGCGCTAGCATAAACGAACGTTTCTCGATGTTTTCTAACTCAGGGAACAAGTTGCACACTTCTGAGATGCATTTGGGCAACTTTGTCAGAAATGAGTTTTTTGCCTACAGAGACATGCCTATTTGCGCAGTAGTACAGATTCTGTGTATGTAACTGGGCTTGATGAAATCAGCATTTCTCATGCTTCCCTGTGCGTAGGGAAGCTCAGTTTAATCACAGTAGCTCCCACAAGTGTCTCCTCAGTGTGTTCCCATTTCCTTAGAAACAGTGTATTTGCTGGGAGAAATGTGCATTACTGTGCGCTTTCACCGTTCAGCAAATACATGTCTAGAAGCACAGCGCTAGCATAAACGAACGTTTCTCGATGTTTTCTAACTCAGGGAACAAGTTGCACACTTCTGAGATGCATTTGGGCAACTTTGTCAGAAATGAGTTTTTTGCCTACAGAGACATGCCTATTTGCGCAGTAGTACAGATTCTGAGTATGTAACTGGGCTTGATGAAATCAGCATTCTCTTGCTTCCCTGTACGTAGGGAAGCTCAGTTTTAGTCACAGTAGCTCCCACAAGTGTCTCCTCAGTGTGTTCCCATTTCCTTAGAAACAGTGTATTTACTGGGAGAAAAGTGCATTACTGTGCGCTTTCACCGTTCAGCAAATACATGTGTAGAAGCACAGCGCTAGCAGAAACGAACGTTTCTCGACGTTTTCTAACTCAGGGAACAAGTTGCACACTTCTGAGATGCATTTGGGAAACTTTGTCAGAAATGAGTTTTTTGCCTACAGAGACATGCCTATTTGCGCAGTAGTACAGATTCTGAGTATGTAACTGGGCTTGATGAAATCAGCATTTCTCTTGCTTCCCTGTGCGTAGGGAAGCTCAGTTTTAGTCACAGTAGCTCCCACAAGTGTCTCCTCAGTGTGTTCCCATTTCCTTAGAAACAGTGTATTTGCTGGGAGAAAAGTGCATTACTGTGCGCTTTCACCGTTCAGCAAATACATGTGTAGAAGCACAGCGCTAGCTGAAACGACCGTTTCTCGACGTTTTCTAACTCAGGGAACAAGTTGCACACTTCTGAGATGCATTTGGGCAACGTTGTCAGAAATGAGTTTTTTGCCTAAAGAGACATGCCTATTTGCCCAGTAGTACAGATTCTGAGTATGTAACTGGGCTTGATGAAATCAGCATTTCTCTTGCTTCCCTGTGCGTAGGGAAGCTCAGTTTTAGTCACAGTAGCTCCCACAAGTGTCTCCTCAGTGTGTTCCCATTTCCTTAGAAACAGTGTATTTGCTGGGAGAAAAGTGCATTACTGTGTGCTTTCACCGTTCAGCAAATACATGTGTAGAAGCACAGAGCTAGCAGAAATGACCGTTTCTCGACATTTTCTAACTCAGGGCACAAGTTGCACAGTTCTGAGATGCATTTGGGCAACTTTGTCAGAAATGAGTTTTTTGCCTGAAGAGACATGCCTATTTGAGCAGTAGTACAGATTCTGAGTATGTAACTGGGCTTGATGAAATCAGCATTTCTCTTGCTTCCCTGTGCGTAGGGAAGCTCAGTTTTAGTCACAGTAGCTCCCACAAGTGTCTCCTCAGAGTGTTCCCATTTCCTTAGAAACAGTGTATTTGCTGGGAGAAAAGTGCATTACTGTGCGCTTTCACCGTTCAGCAAATACATGTGTAGAAGCACAGCGCTAGCAGAAACGACCGTTTCTCGACGTTTTCTAACTCAGGGAACAAGTTGCACACTTCTGAGATGCATTTTGGTAACTTTCTCAAAAATGAGTTTTTTGCCTACAGAGACATGCCTATTTGCGTAGTAGTACAGATTCTGAGTATGTAACTGGGCTTGATGAAATCAGCATTTCTCTTGCTTCCCTGTGCGTAGGGAAGCTCAGTTTCAGTCACAGTAGCTCCCACAAGTGTCTCCTCAGTGTGTTCCCATTTCCTTAGAAACAGTGTATTTGCTGGGAGAAAAGTGCATTACTGTGTGCTTTCACCGTTCAGCAAATACATGTGTAGAAGCACAGCACTAGCTGAAACGACCGTTTCTCGACGTTTTCTAACTCAGGGAACAAGTGGCACACTTCTGAGATGCATTTGGGCAACTTTGTCAGAAATGAGTTTTTTGCCTACAGAGACATGCCTATTTGCGCAGTAGTACAGATTCTGAGTATGTAACTGGGCTTGATGAAATCAGCATTTCTCTTGCTTCCCTGTGCGTAGGGAAGCTCAGTTTTAGTCACAGTAGCTCCCACAAGTGTCTCCTTAGTGTGTTCCCATTTCCTTAGAAACAGTGTATTTGTTGGGAGAAAAGTGCATTACTGTGCGCTTTCACCGTTCAGCAAATACATGTGTAGAAGCACAGCGCTAGCTGAAACGACCGTTTCTCGACGTTTTCTAACTCAGGGAACAAGTGGCACACTTCTGAGATGCATTTGGGCAACTTTGTCAGAAATGAGTTTTTTGCCTACAGAGACTTGCCTATTTGCGCAGTAGTACAGATTCTGAGTATGTAACTGGGTTTGATGAAATCAGCATTCTCTTGCTTCCCTGTGCGTAGGGAAGCTCAGTTTTAGTCACAGTAGCTCCCACAAGTGTCTCCTCAGTGTGTTCCCATTTCCTTAGAAACAGTGTATTTGCTGGGAGAAACGTGCATTACTGTGCGCTTTCACCGTTCAGCAAATACATGTGTAGAAGCACAGCGCTAGCAGAAACGACTGTTTCTCGACGTTTTCTAACTCAGGGAACAAGTTGCACACTTCTGAGATGCATTTGGGCAACTTTGTCAGAAATGAGTTTTTTGCCTAAAGAGACATGCCTATTTGCGCAGTAGTACAGATTCTGAGTATGTAACTGGGCTTGATGAAATCAGCATTTCTCTTGCTTCCCTGTGCGTAGGGAAGCTCAGTTTTAGTCATAGTAGCTCCCACAAGTGTCTCCTCAGTGTGTTTCTGTTCCTTAGAAACAGTGTATTTGCTGGGAGAAAAGTGCATTACTGTGCACTTTCACCGTTCAGCAAATACATGTGTAGAAGCACAGCGCTAGCAGAAACGAACGTTTCTCGACGTTTTCTAACTCAGGGAACAAGTTGCACACTTCTGAGATGCATTTGGGCAACTTTGTCAGAAATGAGTTTTTTGCCTACAGAGACATGCCTATTTGCGCAGTAGTACAGATTCTGAGTATGTAACTGGGCTTGATGACATCAGCATTTCTCTTGCTTCACTGTGCGTAGGGAAGCTCACTTTTAGTCACAGTAGCTCCCACAAGTGTCTCCTCAGGGTGTTCCCATTTCCTTAGAAACAGTGTATTTGCTGGGAGAAAAGTGCACTACTGTGCGCTTTCACCGTTCAGCAAATACATGTGTAGAAGCACAGCGCTAGCAGAAACGACCGTTTCTCGACGTTTTCTAACTCAGGGAACAATTTGCACACTTCTGAGATGCATTTGGGCAACTTTGTCAGAAATGAGTTTTTTGCCTACAGAGACATGCCTATTTGCGCAGTAGTACAGATTCTGAGTATGTAACTGGGCTTGATGACATCAGCATTTCTCTTGCTTCCCTGTGCGTAGGGAAGCTCACTTTTAGTCACAGTAGCTCCCACAAGTGTCTCCTCAGTGTGTTCCCATTTCCTTAGAAACAGTGTATTTGCTGGGAGAAAAGTGCATTACTGTGAGCTTTCACCGTTCAGCAAATACATGTGTAGAAGCACAGCGGTAGCAGAAACGACCTTTCTCGACGTTTTCTAACTCAGGGAACAAGTTGCACACTTCTGAGATGCATTTGGGCAACTTTGTCAGAAATGAGTTTTTTGCCTACAGAGACATGCCTATTTGCGCAGTAGTACAGATTCTGAGTATGTAACTCGGTTTGATGAAATCAGCATTTCTCTTGCTTCCCTGTGCGTAGGGAAGCTCAGTTTTAGTCACAGTAGCTCCCACAAGTGTCTCCTCATTGTGTTTCATATATTTAGAAACAGTGTATTTGCTGGGAGAAAAGTGCATTACTGTGCGCTTTCACCGTTCAGCAAATACATGTGTAGAAGCACAGCGCTAGCAGAAACGACCGTTTCTCGACGTTTTCTAACTCAGGGAACAAGTTGCACACTTCTGAGATGCATTTGGGCAACTTTGTCAGAAATGAGTTTTTTGCCTACAGAGACATGCCTATTTGCGCAGTAGTACAGATTCTGAGTATGTAACTGGGCTTGATGAAATCAGCATTTCTCTTGCTTCCCTGTGCGTAGGGAAGCTCAGGTTTAGTCACAGTAGCTCCCACAAGTGTCTCCTCAGTGTGTTCCCTGTTCCTTAGAAACAGTGTATTTGCTGGGAGAAAAGTGCATTACTGTGCGCTTTCACCGTTCAGCAAATACATGTGTAGAAGCACAGCGCTAGCAGAAACGACCGTTTCTCGACGTTTTCTAACTCAGGGAACAAGTTGCACACTTCTGAGATGCATTTGGGCAACTTTGTCAGAAAAGAGTTTTTTGCCTAAAGAGACATGCCTATTTGCGCAGTAGTACAGATTCTGAGTATGTAACTGGGCTTGATGAAATCAGCATTTCTCTTGCTTCCCTGTGCGTAGGGAAGCTCAGTTTTAGTCACAGTAGCTCCCACAAGTGTCTCCTCAGTGTGTTCCCATTTCCTTCGAAACAGTGTATTTGCTGGGAGAAAAGTGCATTACTGTGCGCTTTCACCGTTCAGCAAATACATGTGTAGAAGCACAGCGCTAGCAGAAACGACCGTTTCTCGACGTTTTCTAACTCAGGGAACAAGTGGCACACTTCTGAGATGCATTTGGGCAACTTTGTCAGAAATGAGTTTTTTGCCTACAGAGACATGCTTATTTGCGCAGTAGTACAGATTCTGAGTATGTAACTGGGCATGATGAAATCAGCATTTCTCTTGCTTCCCTGTGCGTAGGGAAGCACACTTTTAGTCACAGTAGCTCCCACAAGTGTCTCCTCAGTGTGTTCCCATTTCCTTAGAAACAGTGTATTTGCTGGGAGAAAAGTGCATTACTGTGCGCTTTCACCGTTCAGCAAATACATGTGTAGAAGCACAGCGCTAGCTGAACCGACCGCTTCTCGACGTTTTCTAACTCAGGGAACAAGTGGCACACTTCTGAGATGCATTTGGGCAACTTTGTCAGAAATGAGTTTTTTGCCTACAGAGACATGCCTATTTGTGCAGTAGTACAGATTCTGTGTATGTAACTGGGCTTGATGAAATCAGCATTTCTCATGCTTCCCTGTGCGTAGGGAAGCTCAGTTTAATCACAGTAGCTCCCACAAGTGTCTCCTCAGTGTGTTCCCATTTCCTTAGAAACAGTGTATTTGCTGGGAGAAAAGTGCATTACTGTGCGCTTTCACCGTTCAGCAAATACATGTGTAGAAGCACAGCGCTAGCATAAACGAACGTTTCTCGATGTTTTCTAACTCAGGGAACAAGTTGCACACTTCTGAGATGCATTTGGGCAACTTTGTCAGAAATGAGTTTTTTGCCTACAGAGACATGCCTATTTGCGCAGTAGTACAGATTCTGTGTATGTAACTGGGCTTGATGAAATCAGCATTTCTCATGCTTCGCTGTGCGTAGGGAAGCTCAGTTTAATCACAGTAGCTCCCACAAGTGTCTCCTCAGTGTGTTCCCATTTCCTTAGAAACAGTGTATTTGCTGGGAGAAATGTGCATTACTGTGCGCTTTCACCGTTCAGCAAATACATGTCTAGAAGCACAGCGCTAGCATAAACGAACGTTTCTCGATGTTTTCTAACTCAGGGAACAAGTTGCACACTTCTGAGATGCATTTGGGCAACTTTGTCAGAAATGAGTTTTTTGCCTACAGAGACATGCCTATTTGCGCAGTAGTACAGATTCTGAGTATGTAACTGGGCTTGATGAAATCAGCATTCTCTTGCTTCCCTGTACGTAGGGAAGCTCAGTTTTAGTCACAGTAGCTCCCACAAGTGTCTCCTCAGTGTGTTCCCATTTCCTTAGAAACAGTGTATTTACTGGGAGAAAAGTGCATTACTGTGCGCTTTCACCGTTCAGCAAATACATGTGTAGAAGCACAGCGCTAGCAGAAACGAACGTTTCTCGACGTTTTCTAACTCAGGGAACAAGTTGCACACTTCTGAGATGCATTTGGGCAACTTTGTCAGAAATGAGTTTTTTGCCTACAGAGACATGCCTATTTGCGCAGTAGTACAGATTCTGAGTATGTAACTGGGCTTGATGAAATCAGCATTTCTCTTGCTTCCCTGTGCGTAGGGAAGCTCAGTTTTAGTCACAGTAGCTCCCACAAGTGTCTCCTCAGTGTGTTCCCATTTCCTTAGAAACAGTGTATTTGCTGGGAGAAAAGTGCATTACTGTGCGCTTTCACCGTTCAGCAAATACATGTGTAGAAGCACAGCGCTAGCTGAAACGACCGTTTCTCGACGTTTTCTAACTCAGGGAACAAGTTGCACACTTCTGAGATGCATTTGGGCAACTTTGTCAGAAATGAGTTTTTTGCCTACAGAGACATGCCTATTTGCGCAGTAGGACAGATTCTGAGTATGTAACTGGGCTTGATGAAATCAGCATTTCTCTTGCTTCCCTGTGCGTAGGAAGCTCAGTTTTAGTCACAGTAGCTCCCACAAGTGTCTCCTCAGTGTGTTCCCATTTCCTTAGAAACAGTGTATTTGCTGGGAGAAAAGTGCATCACTGTGCGCTTTCACCATTCAGCAAATACATGTGTAGAAGCACAGCGCTAGCAGAAACGACCGTTTCTCGACGTTTTCTAACTCAGGGAACAAGTTGCACACTTCTGAGATGCATTTGGGCAACGTTGTCAGAAATGAGTTTTTTGCCTAAAGAGACATGCCTATTTGCCCAGTAGTACAGATTCTGTGTATGTAACTGGGCTTGATGAAATCAGCATTTCTCTTGCTTCCCTGTGCGTAGGGAAGCTCAGTTTTAGTCACAGTAGCTCCCACAAGTGTCTCCTCAGTGTGTTCCCATTTCCTTAGAAACAGTGTATTTACTGGGAGAAAAGTGCATTACTGTGCGCTTTCACCGTTCAGCAAATACATGTGTAGAAGCACAGCGCTAGCAGAAACGAACGTTTCTCGACGTTTTCCAGCTCAGGGAACAAGTTGCACACTTCTGAGATGCATTTGGGCAACTTTGTCAGAAATGAGTTTTTTGCCTACAGAGACATGCCTATTTGCGCAGTAGTACAGATTCTGAGTATGTAACTGGGCTTGATGAAATCAGCATTTCTCTTGCTTCCCTGTGCGTAGGGAAGCTCAGTTTTAGTCACAGTAGCTCCCACAAGTGTCTCCTCAGTGTGTTCCCATTTCCTTAGAAACAGTGTATTTGCTGGGAGAAAAGTGCATTACTGTGCGCTTTCACCGTTCAGCAAATACATGTGTAGAAGCACAGCGCTAGCTGAAACGACCGTTTCTCGACGTTTTCTAACTCAGGGAACAAGTTGCACACTTCTGAGATGCATTTGGGCAACTTTGTCAGAAATGAGTTTTTTGCCTACAGAGACATGCCTATTTGCGCAGTAGGACAGATTCTGAGTATGTAACTGGGCTTGATGAAATCAGCATTTCTCTTGCTTCCCTGTGCGTAGGAAGCTCAGTTTTAGTCACAGTAGCTCCCACAAGTGTCTCCTCAGTGTGTTCCCATTTCCTTAGAAACAGTGTATTTGCTGGGAGAAAAGTGCATCACTGTGCGCTTTCACCATTCAGCAAATACATGTGTAGAAGCACAGCGCTAGCAGAAACGACCGTTTCTCGACGTTTTCTAACTCAGGGAACAAGTTGCACACTTCTGAGATGCATTTGGGCAACGTTGTCAGAAATGAGTTTTTTGCCTAAAGAGACATGCCTATTTGCCCAGTAGTACAGATTCTGTGTATGTAACTGGGCTTGATGAAATCAGCATTTCTCTTGCTTCCCTGTGCGTAGGGAAGCTCAGTTTTAGTCACAGTAGCTCCCACAAGTGTCTCCTCAGTGTGTTCCCATTTCCTTAGAAACAGTGTATTTGCTGGGAGAAAAGTGCATTACTGTGTGCTTTCACCGTTCAGCAAATACATGTGTAGAAGCACAGAGCTAGCAGAAATGACCGTTTCTCGACATTTTCTAACTCAGGGCACAAGTTGCACAGTTCTGAGATGCATTTGGGCAACTTTGTCAGAAATGAGTTTTTTGCCTGAAGAGACATGCCTATTTGAGCAGTAGTACAGATTCTGAGTATGTAACTGGGCTTGATGAAATCAGCATTTCTCTTGCTTCCCTGTGCGTAGGGAAGCTCAGTTTTAGTCACAGTAGCTCCCACAAGTGTCTCCTCAGAGTGTTCCCATCTCCTTAGAAACAGTGTATTTGCTGGGAGAAAAGTGCATTACTGTGCGCTTTCACCGTTCAGCAAATACATGTGTAGAAGCACAGCGCTAGCAGAAACGACCGTTTCTCGACGTTTTCTAACTCAGGGAACAAGTTGCACACTTCTGAGATGCATTTTGGTAACTTTCTCAAAAATGAGTTTTTTGCCTACAGAGACATGCCTATTTGCGTAGTAGTACAGATTCTGAGTATGTAACTGGGCTTGATGAAATCAGCATTTCTCTTGCTTCCCTGTGCATAGGGAAGCTCAGTTTCAGTCACAGTAGCTCCCACAAGTGTCTCCTCATTGTGTTCCCAGTTCCTTAGAAACAGTGTATTTGCTGGGAGAAAAGTGCATTACTGTGCGCTTTCACCATTCAGCAAATACATGTGTAGAAGCACAGCGGTAGCAGAAAAGAACGTTTCTCGACGTTTTCTAACTCAGGGAACAGGTTGCACACTTCTGAGATGCATTTGGGCAACTTTGTCAGAAATGAGTTTTTTGCCTACAGAGACATGCCTATTTGCGCAGTAGTACAGATTCTGAGTATGTAACTGGGCTTGATGAAATCAGCATTTCTCTTGCTTCCCTGTGCGTAGGGAAGCTCAGTTTTAGTCACAGTAGCTCCCACAAGTGTCTCCTCAGTGTGTTCCCATTTCCTTAGAAACAATGTATTTGCTGGGAGAAAAGTGCATTACTGTGCGCTTTCACCGTTCAGCAAATACATGTGTAGAAGCACAGCGCTAGCAGAAACGACCGTTTCTCGATGTTTTCTAACTCAGGGAAGAAGATGCACACTTCTGAGATGCATTTGGGCAACTTTGTCAGAAATGAGTTTTTTGCCTAAAGAGACATGCCTATTTGCGCAGTAGTACAGATTCTGAGTATGTAATTGGGTGGATGAAATCAGCATTTCTCTTGCTTCCCTGTGCGTAGGGAAGCTCAGTTTTAGTCACAGTAGCTCCCACAAGTGTCTCCTCAGTGTGTTCCCATTTCCTTAGAAACAGTGTATTTGCTGTTAGAAAAGTGCATTACTGTGTGCTTTCACCGTTCAGCAAATACATGTGTAGAAGCACAGCGATAGCAGAAACGACCGTTTCTCGACGTTTTCTAACTCAGGGAAAAAGTTGCACACTTCTGAGATGCATTTGGGCAACTTTGTCAGAAATGAGTTTTTTTGCCTACAGAGAAATGCCTATTTGCGCAGTAGTACAGATTCTGAGTAGGTAACTGGGCTTGATGAAATCAACATTTCTCTAGCTTCCGTGTGCGTAGGGAAGCTCAGTTTTAGTCACAGTAGCTCCCACAAGTGTCTCCTCAGTGTGTTCCCAGTTCCTTAGAAACAGTGTATTTGCTGGGAGAAAAGTGCATTACTGTGCGCTTTCACCGTTCAGCAAATACATGTGTAGAAGCACAGCGCTAGCAGAAACGACCGTTTCTCGACGTTTTCTAACTCAGGGAACAAGTTGCACACTTCTGAGATGCATTTGGGCAACTTTGTCAGAAATGAGTTTTTTGCCTACAGAGACATGCCTATTTGCGCAGTAGTACAGATTCTGAGTATGTAACTGGGCTTGATGAAATCAGCATATCTCCTGCTTCCCTGTGCGTAGGGAAGCTCAGTTTTAGTCACAGTAGCTCCCACAAGTGTCTCCTCAGTGTGTTCCCATTTCCTTAGAAACAGTGTATTTGCTGGGAGAAAAGTGCATTACTGTGCGCTTTCACCGTTCAGCAAATACATGTGTAGAAGCACAGCGCTAGCAGAAACGAACGTTTCTCGACGTTTTCTAACTCAGGGAACAAGTTGCACACTTCTGAGATGCATTTGGGCAACTTTGTCAGAAATGAGTTTTTTGCCTACAGAGACATGCCTATTTGCGCAGTAGTACAGATTCTGAGTATGTAACTGGGCTTGATGAAATCAGCATTTCTCCTGCTTCCCTGTGCACAGGGAAGCTCAGTTTTAGTCACAGTAGCTCCCACAAGTGTCTCCTCAGTGTGTTCCCATTTCCTTAGAAACAGTGTATTTGCTGAGAGAAAAGTGCATTACTGTGCGCTTTCACCGTTCAGCAAATACATGTGTAGAAGCACAGCGCTAGCTGAAACGACCGCTTCTCGACGTTTTCTAACTCAGGGAACAAGTGGCACACTTCTGAGATGCATTTGGGCAACTTTGTCAGAAATGAGTTTTTTGCCTACAGAGACATGCCTATTTGCGCAGTAGTACAGATTCTGTGTATGTAACTGGGCTTGCTGAAATCAGCATTTCTCATGCTTCCCTGTGCGTAGGGAAGCTCAGTTTAATCACAGTAGCTCCCACAAGTGTCTCCTCAGTGTGTTCCCATTTCCTTAGAAACAGTGTATTTGCTGGGAGAAAAGTGCATTACTGTGCGCATTCACCGTTCAGCAAATACATGTCTAGAAGCACAGCGCTAGCATAAACGAACGTTTCTCGATGTTTTCTAACTCAGGAAACAAGTTGCACACTTCTGAGATGCATTTGGGCAACTTTGTCAGAAATGAGTTTTTTGCCTACAGAGACATGCCTATTTGCGCAGTAGTACAGATTCTGAGTATGTAACTGGGCTTGATGAAATCAGCATTCTCTTGCTTCCCTGTACGTAGGGAAGCTCAGTTTTAGTCACAGTAGCTCCCACAAGTGTCTCCTCAGTGTGTTCCCATTTCCTTAGAAACAGTGTATTTGCTGGGAGAAAAGTGCATTACTGTGCGCTTTCACCGTTCAGCAAATACATGTGTAGAAGCACAGCGCTAGCTGAAACGACCGTTTCTCGACGTTTTCTAACTCAGGGAACAAGTTGCACACTTCTGAGATGCATTTGGGCAACTTTGTCAGAAATGAGTTTTTTGCCTAAAGAGACATGCCTATTTGCGCAGTTGTACAGATTCTGAGTAGGTAACTGGGCTTGATGAATCAGCATTCTCTTGCTTCCCTGTGCGTAGGGAAGCTCAGTTTTAGTCACAGTAGCTCCCACAAGTGTCTCCTCAGTGTGTTCCCATTTCCTTAGACACAGTGTATTTGCTGGGAGAAAAGTGCAATACTGTGCGCTTTCACCGTTCAGCAAATACATGTGTAGAAGCACAGCGCTAGCTGAAACGACCGTTTCTCGACGTTTTCTAACTCAGGGAACAAGTTGCACACTTCTGAGATGCATTTGGGCAACTTTGTCAGAAATGAGTTTTTTGCCTACAGAGACATGCCTATTTGCTCAGTAGTACAGATTCTGAGTATGTAACTGGGCTTGATGAAATCAGCATTTCTCCTGCTTCCCTGTGCGTAGGGAAGCTCAGTTTTAGTCACAGTAGCTCCCACAAGTGTCTCCTCAGTGTGTTCCCATTTCCTTAGAAACAGTGTATTTGCTGGGAGAAAAGTGCATTACTGTGCGCTTTCACCGTTCAGCAAATACATGTGTAGAAGCACAGCGCTAGCTGAAACGACCGCTTCTCGACGTTTTCTAACTCAGGGAACAAGTGGCAAACTTCTGAGATGCATTTGGGCAACTTTGTCAGAAATGAGTTTTTTGCCTACAGAGACATGCCTATTTGCGCAGTAGTACAGATTCTGTGTATGTAACTGGGCTTGATGAAATCAGCATTTCTCATGCTTCCCTGTGCGTAGGGAAGCTCAGTTTAATCACAGTAGCTTCCACAAGTGTCTCCTCAGTGTGTTCCCATTTCCTTAGAAACAGTGTATTTGCTGGGAGAAAAGTGCATTACTGTGCGCTTTCACCGTTCAGCAAATACATGTCTAGAAGCACAGCGCTAGCAGAAACGAAAGTTTCTCGACATTTTCTAACTCAGGGAACAAGTTGCACACTTCTGAGATGCATTTGGGCAACTTTGTCAGAAATGAGTTTTTTGCCTACAGAGACATGCCGATTTGCGCAGTAGTACAGATTCTGAGTATGTAACTGGGCTTGATGAAATCAGCATTTCTCCTGCTTCCCTGTGCGTAGGGAAGCTCAGTTTTAGTCACAGTAGCTCCCACAAGTGTCTCCTCAGTGTGTTCCCATTTCCTTAGACACAGTGTATTTGCTGGGAGAAAAGTGCATTACTGTGCGCTTTCACCGTTCAGCAAATACATGTGTAGAAGCACAGCGCTAGCTGAAACGACCGCTTCTCGACGTTTTCTAACTCAGGGAACAAGTGGCAAACTTCTGAGATGCATTTGGGCAACTTTGTCAGAAATGAGTTTTTTGCCTACAGAGACATGCCTATTTGCGCAGTAGTACAGATTCTGTGTATGTAACTGGGCTTGATGAAATCAGCATTTCTCATGCTTCCCTGTGCGTAGGGAAGCTCAGTTTAATCACAGTAGCTTCCACAAGTGTCTCCTCAGTGTGTTCCCATTTCCTTAGAAACAGTGTATTTGCTGGGAGAAAAGTGCATTACTGTGCGCTTTCACCGTTCAGCAAATACATGTCTAGAAGCACAGCGCTAGCAGAAACGAACGTTTCTCGATGTTTTCTAACTCAGGGAACAAGTTGCACACTTCTGAGATGCATTTGGGCAACATTGTCAGAAATGAGTTTTTTGCCTACAGAGACATGCCTATTTGCGCAGTACTACAGATTCTGAGTATGTAACTGGGCTTGATGAAATCAGAATTCTCTTGCTTCCCTGTACGTAGGGAAGCTCAGTTTTAGTCACAGTAGCTCCCACAAGTGTCTCCTCAGTGTGTTCCCATTTCCTTAGAAACAGTGTATTTGCTGAGAGAAAAGTGCATTACTGTGCGCTTTCACCGTTCAGCAAATACATGTGTAGAAGCATAGCGCTAGCAGAAACGACCGTTTCTCGACGTTTTCTAACTCAGGGAACAAGTTGCACACTTCTGAGATGCATTTGGGCAACTTTGTCAGAAATGAGTTTTTTGCCTAAAGAGACATACCTATTTGCGCAGTAGTACAGATTCTGAGTAGGTAACTGGGCTTGATGAAATCAGCATTCTCTTGCTTCCCTGTGCGTAGGGAAGCTCAGTTTTAGTCACAGTAGCTCCCACAAGTGTCTCCTCAGTGTGTTCCCATTTCCTTAGACACAGTGTATTTGCTGGGAGAAAAGTGCATTACTGTGCGCTTTCACCGTTCAGCAAATACATGTGTAGAAGCACAGCGCTAGCAGAAACGAACGTTTCTCGACGTTTTCTAACTCAGGGAACAAGTTGCACACTTCTGAGATGCATTTGGGCAACTTTGTCAGAAATGAGTTTTTTGCCTAAAGAGACATGCCTATTTGCGCAGTAGTACAGATTCTGAGTATGTAACTGGGCTTGATGAAATCAGCATTTCTCTTGCTTCCCTGTGCGTAGGGAAGCTCAGTTTTAGTCACAGTATCTCCCACAAGTGTCTCCTCAGTGTGTTTCCAGTTCCTTAGAAACAGTGTATTTGCTGGGAGAAAAGTGCATTAATGGGTGCTTTCACCGTTCAGCAAATACATGTGTAGAAGCACAGCGCTAGCAGAAACGAAAGTTTCTCGACATTTTCTAACTCAGGGAACAAGTTGCACACTTCTGAGATGCATTTGGGCAACTTTGTCAGAAATGAGTTTTTTGCCTAAAGAGACATGCCTATTTGCGCAGTAGTACAGATTCTGAGTATGTAACTGGGCTTGATGAAATCAGCATTTCTCTTGCTTCCCTGTGCGTAGGGAAGCTCAGTTTTAGTCACAGTATCTCCCACAAGTGTCTCCTCAGTGTGTTTCCAGTTCCTTAGAAACAGTGTATTTGCTGGGAGAAAAGTGCATTAATGGGTGCTTTCACCGTTCAGCAAATACATGTGTAGAAGCACAGCGCTAGCAGAAACGAAAGTTTCTCGACATTTTCTAACTCAGGGAACAAGTTGCACACTTCTGAGATGCATTTGGGCAACTTTGTCAGAAATGAGTTTTTTGCCTACAGAGACATGCCTATTTGCGCAGTAGTACAGATTCTGAGTATGTAACTGGGCTTGATGACATCAGCATTTCTCTTGCTTCCCTGTGTGTAGGGAAGCTCACTATTAGTCACATTAGCTCCCACAAGTGTCTCCTCAGTGTGTTCCCATTTCCTTAGAAACAGTGTATTTGCTGGGAGAAAAGTGCTTTACTGTGCGCTTTCACCGTTCAGCAAATACATGTATAGAAGCACAGCGCTAGCAGAAACGACCGTTTCTCGACGTTTTCTAACTCAGGGAACAAGTTGCACACTTCTGAGATGCATTTGGGCAACTTTGTCAGAAATGAGATTTTTGCCTACAGAGACATGCCTATTTGCACAGTAGGACGGATTCTGAGTATGTAACTGGGCTTGATGAAATCAGCATTTCTCTTGCTTCCCTCTGCGTAGGGAAGCTCAGTTTTAATCACAGTAGCTCCCACAAGTGTCTCCTCAGTGTGTTCCCATTTCCTTAGAAACAGTGTATTTGCTGGGAGAAAAGTGCATCACTGTGCGCTTTCACCATTCAGCAAATACATGTGTAGAAGCACAGCGCTAGCAGAAACGACCGTTTCTCGACGTTTTCTAACTCGGGGAACAAGTTGCATACTTCTGAGATGCATTTGGGCAACGTTGTCAGAAATGAGTTTTTTGCCTAAAGAGACATGCCTATTTGCGCAGTAGTACAGATTCTGAGTATGTAACTGGGCTTGATGAAATCAGCATTTCTCTTGCTTCCCTGTCGTAGGGAAGCTCAGTTTTAGTCACAGTAGCTCCCACAAGTGTCTCCTCAGTGTGTTCCCATTTCCTTAGAAACAGTGTATTTGATGGGAGAAAAGTGCATTACTGTGCGCTTTCACCGTTCAGCAAATACATGTGTAGAAGCACAGCGCTAGCAGAAATGACCGTTTCTCGACATTTTCTAACTCAGGGCACAAGTTGCACACTTCTGAGATGCATTTGGGCAACTTTGTCAGAAATGAGTTTTTTGCCTACAGAGACATGCCTATTTGCGCAGTAGTACAGATTCTGAGTATGTAACTGGGCTTGATGAAATCAGCATTTCTCTTGCTTCCCTGTCCGTAGGGAAGCTCAGTTTTTGTCACAGTAGCTCCCACAAGTGTCTCCTCAGTGTGTTCCCATTTCCTTAGAAACAGTGTATTTGCTGGGAGAAAAGTGCTTTACTGTGCGCTTTCACCGTTCAGCAAATACATGTATAGAAGCACAGCGCTAGCAGAAACGACCGTTTCTCGACGTTTTCTAACTCGGGGAACAAGTTGCACACTTCTGAGATGCATTTGGGCAACGTTGTCAGAAATGAGTTTTTTGCCTAAAGAGACATGCCTATTTGCGCAGTAGTAAAGATTCTGAGTATGTAACTGGGCTTGATGAAATCAGCATTTCTCTTGCTTCCCTGTGCGTAGGGAAGCTCCGTTTTAGTCACAGTAGCTCCCACAAGTGTCTCCTCAGTGTGTTCCCATTTCCTTAGAAACAGTGTATTTGCTGGGAGAAAAGTGCATTACTGTGCGCTTTCACCGTTCAGCAAATACATGTGTAGAAGCACAGCGCTAGCAGAAACGAACGTTTCTCGACGTTTTCGAACTCAGGGAACAAGGTGCACACTTCTGAGATGCATTTCGGTAACTTTCTCAAAAATGAGTTTTTTGCCTACAGAGACATGCCTATTTGCGCAGTAGTACAGATTCTGAGTATGTAACTTGGCTTGATGAAATCAGCATTTCTCTTGCTTCCCTGTGCGTAGGGAAGCTCAGTTTTAGTCACAGTAGCTCCCACAAGTGTCTCCTCAGTGTGTTCCCATTTCCTTAGAAACAGTGTATTTGCTGGGAGAAAAGTGCATTACTGTGCGCTTTCACCGTTCAGCAAATACATGTGTAGAAGCACAGCGCTAGCAGAAACGAACGTTTCTCGACATTTTCTAACTCAGGGCACAAGTTGCACACTTCTGAGATGCATTTGGGCAACTTTGTCAGAAATGAGTTTTTTGCCTGAAGAGACATGCCTATTTGCGCAGTAGTACAGATTCTAAGTATGTAACTGGGCTTGATGAAATCAGCATTTCTCTTGCTTCCCTGTGTGTAGGGAAGCTCAGTTTTAGTCACAGTAGCTCCCACAAGTATCTCCTCAGTGTGTTCCCATTTCCTTAGAAACAGTGTATTTGCTGGGAGAAAAGTGCATTATTGTGCGCTTTCACCGTTCAGCAAATACATGTGTAGAAGCACAGCGCTAGCAGAAACGAACGTTTCTCGACGTTTTCGAACTCAGGGAACAAGTTGCACACTTCTGAGATGCATTTCGGCAACTTTCTCAAAAATGAGTTTTTTGCCTACAGAGACATGCCTATTTGCGCAGTAGTACAGATTCCGAGTATGTAACTGGGCTTGATGAAATCAGCATTTCTCTTGCTTCCCTGTGCGTAGGGAAGCTCAGTTTTAGTCACAGTAGCTCCCACAAGTGTCTCCTCAGTGTGTTCCCATTTCCTTAGAAACAGTGTATTTGCTGGGAGAAAAGTGCATTACTGTGCGCTTTCACCGTTCAGCAAATACATGTGTAGAAGCACAGCGCTAGCAGAAACGACCGTTTCTCGACGTTTTCTAACTCAGGGAACAAGTTGCACACTTCTGAGATGCATTTGGGCAACTTTGTCAGAAATGAGTTTTTTGCCTACAGAGACATGCCTATTTGCGCAGTAGTACAGATTCTGAGTATGTAACTGGGCTTGATGAAATCAGCATTTCTCTTGCTTCCCTGTGCGTAGGGAAGCTCAGTTTTAGTCACAGTAGCTCCCACAAGTGTCTCCTCAGTGTGTTCCCATTTCCTTAGAAACAGTGTATTTGCTGGGAGAAAAGTGCATTTTGTGCGCTTTCACCGTTCAGCAAATACATGTGTAGAAGCACAGCGCTAGCAGAAACGACCGTTTCTCGACGTTTTCTAACTCAGGGAACAAGTTGCACACTTCTGAGATGAATTTGGGCAACTTTGTCAGAAATGAGTTTTTTGCCTAAAGAGACATGCCTATTTGCGCAGTAGTACAGATTCTGAGTAGGTAACTGGGCTTGATGAAATCAGCATTCTCTTGCTTCCCTGTGCGTAGGGAAGCTCAGTTTTAGTCACAGTAGCTCCCACAAGTGTCTCCTTAGTGTGTTCCCATTTCCTTAGAAACAGTGTATTTGCTGGGAGAAAAGTGCATTACTGTGCGCTTTCACCGTTCAGCAAATACATGTGTAGAAGCACAGCGCTAGCTGAAATGACCGCTTCTCGACGTTTTCTAACTCAGGGAACAAGTGGCACACTTCTGAGATGCATTTGGGCAACTTTGTCAGAAATGAGTTTTTTGCCTACAGAGACATGCCTATTTGCGCAGTAGTACAGATTCTGAGTATGTAACGGGCTTGATGAAATCAGCATTTCTCTTGCTTCCCTGTGCGTAGGGAAGCTCAGTTTTAGTCACAGTAGCTCCCACAAGTGTCTCCTCAGTGTGTTCCCGTTTCCTTAGAAACAGTGTATTTGCTGGGAGAAAAGTGCATTACTGTGCGCTTTCACCGTTCAGCAAATACATGTGTAGAAGCACAGCGCTAGGTGAAACGACCGCTTCTCGACGTTTTCTAACTCAGGGAACAAGTGGCACACTTCTGAGATGCATTTGGGTAACTTTGTCAGAAATGAGTTTTTTGCCTACAGAGACATGCCTATTTGCGCAGTAGTACAGATTCTGTGTATGTAACTGGGCTTGATGAAATCAGCATTTCTCATGCTTCCCTGTGCGTAGGGAAGCTCAGTTTAATCACAGTAGCTCCCACAAGTGTCTCCTCAGTGTGTTCCCATTTCCTTAGAAACAGTGTATTTGCTGGGAGAAAAGTGCATTACTGTGCGCTTTCACCGTTCAGCAAATACATGTCTAGAAGCACAGCGCTAGCATAAACGAACGTTTCTCGATGTTTTCTAACTCAGGGAACAAGTTGCACACTTCTGAGATGCATTTGGGCAACTTTGTCAGAAATGAGTTTTTTGCCTACAGAGACATGCCTATTTGCGCAGTAGTACAGATTCTGAGTATGTAACTGGGCTTGATGAAATCAGCATTCTCTTGCTTCCCTGTACGTAGGGAAGCTCAGTTTTAGTCACAGTAGCTCCCACAAGTGTCTCCCCAGTGTGTTCCCATTTCCTTAGAAACAGTGTATTTGCTGGGAGAAAAGTGCATTACTGTGCGCTTTCACCGTTCAGCAAATACATGTGTAGAAGCACAGCGCTAGCAGAAACGACCGTTTCTCGACGTTTTCTAACTCAGGGAACAAGTTGCACACTTCTGAGATGCATTTGGGCAACTTTGTCAGAAATGAGTTTTTTGCCTAAAGAGACATGCCTATTTGCGCAGTAGTACAGATTCTGAGTATGTAACTGGGCTTGATGAAATCAGCATTCTCTTGCTTCCCTGTGCGTAGGGAAGCTCAGTTTTAGTCACAGTAGCTCCCACAAGTGTCTCCTCAGTGTGTTCCGATTTCCTTAGACACAGTGTATTTGCTGGGAGAAAAGTGCATTACTGTGCGCTTTCACCGTTCAGCAAATACATGTGTAGAAGCACAGCGCTAGCAGAAACGAACGTTTCTCGACGTTTTCTAACTCAGGGAACAAGTTGCACACTTCTGAGATGCATTTGGGCAACTTTGTCAGAAATGAGTTTTCTGCCTAAAGAGACATGCCTATTTGCGCAGTAGTACAGATTCTGAGTATGTAACTGGGCTTGATGAAATCAGCATTTCTCTTGCTTCCCTGTGCGTAGGGAAGCTCAGTTTTAGTCACAGTAGCTCCCACAAGTGTCTCCTCAGTGTGTTTCCAGTTCCTTAGAAACAGTGTATTTGCTGGGAGAAAAGTGCATTACTGTGCGCTTTCACCGTTCAGCAAATACATGTGTAGAAGCACAGCGCTAGCAGAAACGAAAGTTTCTCGACATTTTCTAACTCAGGGAACAAGTTGCACACTTCTGAGATGCATTTGGGCAACTTTGTCAGAAATGAGTTTTTTGCCTACAGAGACATGCCTATTTGCGCAGTAGTACAGATTCTGAGTATGTAACTGGGCTTGATGACATCAGCATTTCTCTTGCTTCCCTATGTGTAGGGAAGCTCACTATTAGTCACATTAGCTCCCACAAGTTTCTCCTCAGTGTGTTCCCATTTCCTTAGAAACAGTGTATTTGCTGGGAGAAAAGTGCTTTACTGTGCGCTTTCACCGTTCAGCAAATACATGTATAGAAGCACAGCGCTAGCAGAAACGACCGTTTCTCGACGTTTTCTAACTCAGGGAACAAGTTGCACACTTCTGAGATGCATTTGGGCAACGTTGTCAGAAATGAGTTTTTTGCCTAAAGAGACATGCCTATTTGCGCAGTAGTAAAGATTCTGAGTATGTAACTGGGCTTGATGAAATCAGCATTTCTCTTGCTTCCCTGTGCGTAGGGAAGCTCAGTTTTAGTCACAGTAGCTCCCACAAGTGTCTCCTCAGTGTGTTCCCATTTCCTTAGAAACAGTGTATTTGCTGGGAGAAAAGTGCATTACTGTGCGCTTTCACCGTTCAGCAAATACATGTGTAGAAGCACAGCGCTAGCAGAAACGACCGTTCATCGACGTTTTCTAACTCAGGGAAGAAGTTGCACACTTCTGAGATGCATTTTGGTAACTTTCTCAAAAATGAGTTTTTTGCCTACAGAGACATGCCTATTTGCGTAGTAGTACAGATTCTGAGTATGTAACTGGGCTTGATGAAATCAGCATTTCTCTTGCTTCCCTGTGCATAGGGAAGCTCAGTTTTAGTCACAGTAGCTCCCACAAGTATCTCCTCAGTGTGTTCCCATTTCCTTAGAAACAGTGTATTTGCTGGGAGAAAAGTTCATTACTGTGCGCTTTCACCGTTCAGCAAATACATGTGTAGAAGCACAGCGCTAGCAGAAACGAACGTTTCTCGACGTTTTCGAACTCAGGGAACAAGTTGCACACTTCTGAGATGCATTTCGGTAACTTTCTCAAAAATGAGTTTTTTGCCTACAGAGACATGCCTATTTGCGCAGTAGTACAGATTCTGAGTATGTAACTGGGCTTGATGAAATCAGCATTTCTCTTGTTTCCCTGTGCGTAGGGAAGCTCAGTTTTAGTCACAGTAGCTCCCACAAGTGTCTCCTCAGTGTGTTCCCATTTCCTTAGAAACAGTGTATTTGCTGGGAGAAAAGTGCTTTACTGTGCGCTTTCACCGTTCAGCAAATACATGTCTAGAAGCACAGCGCTAGCATAAACGAACGTTTCTCGATGTTTTCTAACTCAGGGAACAAGTTGCACACTTCTGAGATGCATTTGGGCAACTTTGTCAGAAATGAGTTTTTTGCCTACAGAGACATGCCTATTTGCGCAGTAGTACAGATTCTGAGTATGTAACTGGGCTTGATGAAATCAGCATTCTCTTCCTTCCCTATACGTAGGGAAGCTCAGTTTTAGTCACAGTAGCTCCCACAAGTGTCTCCTCAGTGTGTTCCCATTTCCTTAGAAACAGTGTATTTGCTGAGAGAAAAGTGCATTACTGTGCGCTTTCACCGTTCAGCAAATACATGTGTAGAAGCACAGCGCTAGCAGAAACGACCGTTTCTCGACGTTTTCTAACTCAGGGAACAAGTTGCACACTTCTGAGATGCATTTGGGCAACTTTGTCAGAAATGAGTTTTTTGCCTAAAGAGACATGCCTATTTGCGCAGTAGTACAGATTCTGAGTATGTAACTGGGCTTGATGAAATCAGCATTCTCTTGCTTCCCTGTGCGTAGGGAAGCTCAGTTTTAGTCTCAGTAGCTCCCACAAGTGTCTCCTCAGTGTGTTCCCATTTCCTTAGACACAGTGTATTTGCTGGGAGAAAAGTGCATTACTGTGCGCTTTCACCGTTCAGCAAATACATGTGTAGAAGCACAGCGCTAGCAGAAACGAACGTTTCTCGACGTTTTCTAACTCAGGGAACAAGTTGCACACTTCTGAGATGCATTTGGGCAACTTTGTCAGAAATGAGTTTTCTGCCTAAAGAGACATGCCTATTTGCGCAGTAGTACAGATTCTGAGTATGTAACTGGGCTTGATGAAATCAGCATTTCTCTTGCTTCCCTGTGCGTAGGGAAGCTCAGTTTTAGTCACAGTAGCTCCCACAAGTGTCTCCTCAGTGTGTTTCCAGTTTCTTAGAAACAGTGTATTTGCTGGGAGAAAAGTGCATTACTGTGCGCTTTCACCGTTCAGCAAATACATGTGTAGAAGCACAGCGCTAGCAGAAACGAACGTTTCTCGACGTTTTCTAACTCAGGGAACAAGTTGCACACTTCTGAGATGCATTTGGGCAACTTTGTCAGAAATGAGTTTTTTGCCTACAGAGACATGCCTATTTGCGCAGTAGTACAGATTCTGAGTATGTAACTGGGCTTGATGACATCAGCATTTCTCTTGCTTCCCTATGTGTAGGGAAGCTCACTATTAGTCACATTAGCTCCCACAAGTTTTTCCTCAGTGTGTTCCCATTTCCTTAGAAACAGTGTATTTGCTGGGAGAAAAGTGCTTTACTGTGCGCTTTCACCGTTCAGCAAATACATGTGTAGAAGCACAGCGCTAGCAGAAACGACCGTTTCTCGACGTTTTCTAACTCAGGGAACAAGTTGCACACTTCTGAGATGCATTTGGGCAACTTTGTCAGAAATGAGTTTTTTGCCTAAAGAGACATGCCTATTTGCGCAGTAGTACAGATTCTGAGTATGTAACTGGGCTTGATGAAATCAGCATTCTCTTGCTTCCCTGTGCGTAGGGAAGCTCAGTTTTAGTCACAGTAGCTCCCACAAGTGTCTCCTCAGTGTGTTCCGATTTCCTTAGACACAGTGTATTTGCTGGGAGAAAAGTGCATTACTGTGCGCTTTCACCGTTCAGCAAATACATGTGTAGAAGCACAGCGCTAGCAGAAACGAACGTTTCTCGACGTTTTCTAACTCAGGGAACAAGTTGCACACTTCTGAGATGCATTTGGGCAACTTTGTCAGAAATGAGTTTTCTGCCTAAAGAGACATGCCTATTTGCGCAGTAGTACAGATTCTGAGTATGTAACTGGGCTTGATGAAATCAGCATTTCTCTTGCTTCCCTGTGCGTAGGGAAGCTCAGTTTTAGTCACAGTAGCTCCCACAAGTGTCTCCTCAGTGTGTTTCCAGTTCCTTAGAAACAGTGTATTTGCTGGGAGAAAAGTGCATTACTGTGCGCTTTCACCGTTCAGCAAATACATGTGTAGAAGCACAGCGCTAGCAGAAACGAAAGTTTCTCGACATTTTCTAACTCAGGGAACAAGTTGCACACTTCTGAGATGCATTTGGGCAACTTTGTCAGAAATGAGTTTTTTGCCTACAGAGACATGCCTATTTGCGCAGTAGTACAGATTCTGAGTATGTAACTGGGCTTGATGACATCAGCATTTCTCTTGCTTCCCTATGTGTAGGGAAGCTCACTATTAGTCACATTAGCTCCCACAAGTTTCTCCTCAGTGTGTTCCCATTTCCTTAGAAACAGTGTATTTGCTGGGAGAAAAGTGCTTTACTGTGCGCTTTCACCGTTCAGCAAATACATGTATAGAAGCACAGCGCTAGCAGAAACGACCGTTTCTCGACGTTTTCTAACTCAGGGAACAAGTTGCACACTTCTGAGATGCATTTGGGCAACGTTGTCAGAAATGAGTTTTTTGCCTAAAGAGACATGCCTATTTGCGCAGTAGTAAAGATTCTGAGTATGTAACTGGGCTTGATGAAATCAGCATTTCTCTTGCTTCCCTGTGCGTAGGGAAGCTCAGTTTTAGTCACAGTAGCTCCCACAAGTGTCTCCTCAGTGTGTTCCCATTTCCTTAGAAACAGTGTATTTGCTGGGAGAAAAGTGCATTACTGTGCGCTTTCACCGTTCAGCAAATACATGTGTAGAAGCACAGCGCTAGCAGAAACGACCGTTCATCGACGTTTTCTAACTCAGGGAAGAAGTTGCACACTTCTGAGATGCATTTTGGTAACTTTCTCAAAAATGAGTTTTTTGCCTACAGAGACATGCCTATTTGCGTAGTAGTACAGATTCTGAGTATGTAACTGGGCTTGATGAAATCAGCATTTCTCTTGCTTCCCTGTGCATAGGGAAGCTCAGTTTTAGTCACAGTAGCTCCCACAAGTATCTCCTCAGTGTGTTCCCATTTCCTTAGAAACAGTGTATTTGCTGGGAGAAAAGTGCATTACTGTGCGCTTTCACCGTTCAGCAAATACATGTGTAGAAGCACAGCGCTAGCAGAAACGAACGTTTCTCGACGTTTTCGAACTCAGGGAACAAGTTGCACACTTCTGAGATGCATTTCGGTAACTTTCTCAAAAATGAGTTTTTTGCCTACAGAGACATGCCTATTTGCGCAGTAGTACAGATTCTGAGTATGTAACTGGGCTTGATGAAATCAGCATTTCTCTTGTTTCCCTGTGCGTAGGGAAGCTCAGTTTTAGTCACAGTAGCTCCCACAAGTGTCTCCTCAGTGTGTTCCCATTTCCTTAGAAACAGTGTATTTGCTGGGAGAAAAGTGCTTTACTGTGCGCTTTCACCGTTCAGCAAATACATGTCTAGAAGCACAGCGCTAGCATAAACGAACGTTTCTCGATGTTTTCTAACTCAGGGAACAAGTTGCACACTTCTGAGATGCATTTGGGCAACTTTGTCAGAAATGAGTTTTTTGCCTACAGAGACATGCCTATTTGCGCAGTAGTACAGATTCTGAGTATGTAACTGGGCTTGATGAAATCAGCATTCTCTTGCTTCCCTATACGTAGGGAAGCTCAGTTTTAGTCACAGTAGCTCCCACAAGTCTCTCCTCAGTGTGTTCCCATTTCCTTAGAAACAGTGTATTTGCTGAGAGAAAAGTGCATTACTGTGCGCTTTCACCGTTCAGCAAATACATGTGTAGAAGCACAGCGCTAGCAGAAACGACCGTTTCTCGACGTTTTCTAACTCAGGGAACAAGTTGCACACTTCTGAGATGCATTTGGGCAACTTTGTCAGAAATGAGTTTTTTGCCTAAAGAGACATGCCTATTTGCGCAGTAGTACAGATTCTGAGTATGTAACTGGGCTTGATGAAATCAGCATTCTCTTGCTTCCCTGTGCGTAGGGAAGCTCAGTTTTAGTCACAGTAGCTCCCACAAGTGTCTCCTCAGTGTGTTCCCATTTCCTTAGACACAGTGTATTTGCTGGGAGAAAAGTGCATTACTGTGCGCTTTCACCGTTCAGCAAATACATGTGTAGAAGCACAGCGCTAGCAGAAACGAACGTTTCTCGACGTTTTCTAACTCAGGGAACAAGTTGCACACTTCTGAGATGCATTTGGGCAACTTTGTCAGAAATGAGTTTTCTGCCTAAAGAGACATGCCTATTTGCGCAGTAGTACAGATTCTGAGTATGTAACTGGGCTTGATGAAATCAGCATTTCTCTTGCTTCCCTGTGCGTAGGGAAGCTCAGTTTTAGTCACAGTAGCTCCCACAAGTGTCTCCTCAGTGTGTTTCCAGTTTCTTAGAAACAGTGTATTTGCTGGGAGAAAAGTGCATTACTGTGCGCTTTCACCGTTCAGCAAATACATGTGTAGAAGCACAGCGCTAGCAGAAACGAACGTTTCTCGACGTTTTCTAACTCAGGGAACAAGTTGCACACTTCTGAGATGCATTTGGGCAACTTTGTCAGAAATGAGTTTTTTGCCTACAGAGACATGCCTATTTGCGCAGTAGTACAGATTCTGAGTATGTAACTGGGCTTGATGACATAAGCATTTCTCTTGCTTCCCTATGTGTAGGGAAGCTCACTATTAGTCACATTAGCTCCCACAAGTTTTTCCTCAGTGTGTTCCCATTTCCTTAGAAACAGTGTATTTGCTGGGAGAAAAGTGCTTTACTGTGCGCTTTCACCGTTCAGCAAATACATGTATAGAAGCACAGCGCTAGCAGAAACGACCGTTTCTCGACGTTTTCTAACTCGGGGAACAAGTTGCACACTTCTGAGATGCCTTTGGGCAACGTTGTCAGAAATGAGTTTTTTGCCTAAAGAGACATGCCTATTTGCGCAGTAGTAAAGATTCTGAGTATGTAACTGGGCTTGATGAAATCAGCATTTCTCTTGCTTCCCTGTGCGTAGGGAAGCTCAGTTTTAGTCACAGTAGCTCCCACAAGTGTCTCCTCAGTGTGTTCCCATTTCCTTAGAAACAGTGTATTTGCTGGGAGAAAAGTGCATTACTGTGCGCTTTCACCGTTCAGCAAATACATGTGTAGAAGCACAGCGCTAGCAGAAACGAACGTTTCTCGACGTTTTCGAACTCAGGGAACAAGTTGCACACTTCTGAGATGCATTTCGGTAACTTTCTCAAAAATGAGTTTTTTGCCTACAGAGACATGCCTATTTGCGCAGTAGTACAGATTCTGAGTATGTAACTGGGCTTGATGAAATCAGCATTTCTCTTGCTTCCCTGTGCGTAGGGAAGCTCAGTTTTAGTCACAGTAGCTCCCACAAGTGTCTCCTCAGTGTGTTCCCATTTCCTTAGAAACAGTGTATTTGCTGGGAGAAAAGTGCATTACTGTGCGCTTTCACCGTTCAGCAAATACATGTGTAGAAGCACAGCGCTAGCAGAAATGACCGTTTCTCGACATTTTCTAACTCAGGGCACAAGTTGCACACTTCTGAGATGCATTTGGGCAACTTTGTCAGAAATGAGTTTTTTGCCTGAAGAGACATGCCTATTTGCGCAGTAGTACAGATTCTGAGTATGTAACTGGGCTGGATGAAATCAGCATTTCTGTTGCTTCCCTGTGCGTAGGGAAGCTCAGTTTTAGTCACAGTAGCTCCCACAAGTGTCTCCTCAGTGTGTTCCCATTTCCTTAGAAACAGTGTATTTGCTGGGAGAAAAGTGCATTACTGTGCGCTTTCACCGTTCAGCAAATACATGTGTAGAAGCACAGCGCTAGCAGAAACGACCGTTTCTCGACGTTTTCTAACTCAGGGAACAAGTTGCACACTTCAGAGATGCATTTGGGCAACTTTGTCAGAAATGAGTTTTTTGCCTACAGAGACATGCCTATTTGCGCAGTAGTACAGATTCTGAGTATGTAACTGGGCTTGATGAAATCAGCATTTCTCTTGCTTCCCTGTGCGTAGGGAAGCTCAGTTTTAGTCACAGTAGCTCCCACAAGTGTCTCCTCAGTGTGTTCCCATTTCCTTAGAAACAGTGTATTTGCTGGGAGAAAAGTGCATTACTGTGCGCTTTCACCGTTCAGCAAATACATGTGTAGAAGCACAGCGCTAGCAGAAACGAACGTTTCTCGACGTTTTCGAACTCAGGGAACAAGTTGCACACTTCTGAGATGCATTTCGGTAACTTTCTCAAAAATGAGTTTTTTGCCTACAGAGACATGCCTATTTGCGCAGTAGTACAGATTCTGAGTATGTAACTTGGCTTGATGAAATCAGCATTTCTCTTGCTTCCCTGTGTGTAGGGAAGCTCAGTTTTAGTCACAGTAGCTCCCACAAGTATCTCCTCAGTGTGTTCCCATTTCCTTAGAAACAGTGTATTTGCTGGGAGAAAAGTGCATTATTTTGCGCTTTCACCGTTCAGCAAATACATGTGTAGAAGCACAGCGCTAGCAGAAACGAACGTTTCTCGACGTTTTCGAACTCAGGGAACAAGTTGCACACTTCTGAGATGCATTTCGGTAACTTTCTCAAAAATGAGTTTTTTGCCTACAGAGACATGCCTATTTGCGCAGTAGTACAGATTCCGAGTATGTAACTGGGCTTGATGAAATCAGCATTTCTCTTGCTTCCCTGTGCGTAGGGAAGCTCAGTTTTAGTCACAGTAGCTCCCACAAGTGTCTCCTCAGTGTGTTCCCATTTCCTTAGAAACAGTGTATTTGCTGGGAGAAAAGTGCATTACTGTGCGCTTTCACCGTTCAGCAAATACATGTGTAGAAGCACAGCGCTAGCAGAAATGACCGTTTCTCGACATTTTCTAACTCAGGGCACAAGTTGCACACTTCTGAGATGCATTTGGGCAACTTTGTCAGAAATGAGTTTTTTGCCTGAAGAGACATGCCTATTTGCGCAGTAGTACAGATTCTGAGTATGTAACTGGGCTGGATGGAATCAGCATTTCTGTTGCTTCCCTGTGCGTAGGGAAGCTCAGTTTTAGTCACAGTAGCTCCCACAAGTGTCTCCTCAGTGTGTTCCCATTTCCTTAGAAACAGTGTATTTGCTGGGAGAAAAGTGCATTACTGTGCGCTTTCACCGTTCAGCAAATACATGTGTAGAAGCACAGCGCTAGCAGAAACGACCGTTTCTCGACGTTTTCTAACTCAGGGAACAAGTTGCACACTTCTGAGATGCATTTGGGCAACTTTGTCAGAAATGAGTTTTTTGCCTACAGAGACATGCCTATTTGCGCAGTAGTACAGATTCTGAGTATGTAACTGGGCTTGATGAAATCAGCATTTCTCTTGCTTCCCTGTGCGTAGGGAAGCTCAGTTTTAGTCACAGTAGCTCCCACAAGTGTCTCCTCAGTGTGTTCCCATTTCCTTAGAAACAGTGTATTTGCTGGGAGAAAAGTGCATTACTGTGCGCTTTCACCGTTCAGCAAATACATGTGTAGAAGCACAGCGCTAGCAGAAACGAACGTTTCTCGACGTTTTCGAACTCAGGGAACAAGTTGCACACTTCTGAGATGCATTTCGGTAACTTTCTCAAAAATGAGTTTTTTGCCTACAGAGACATGCCTATTTGCGCAGTAGTACAGATTCTGAGTATGTAACTTGGCTTGATGAAATCAGCATTTCTCTTGCTTCCCTGTGTGTAGGGAAGCTCAGTTTTAGTCACAGTAGCTCCCACAAGTATCTCCTCAGTGTGTTCCCATTTCCTTAGAAACAGTGTATTTGCTGGGAGAAAAGTGCATTATTTTGCGCTTTCACCGTTCAGCAAATACATGTGTAGAAGCACAGCGCTAGCAGAAACGAACGTTTCTCGACGTTTTCGAACTCAGGGAACAAGTTGCACACTTCTGAGATGCATTTCGGTAACTTTCTCAAAAATGAGTTTTTTGCCTACAGAGACATGCCTATTTGCGCAGTAGTACAGATTCCGAGTATGTAACTGGGCTTGATGAAATCAGCATTTCTCTTGCTTCCCTGTGCGTAGGGAAGCTCAGTTTTAGTCACAGTAGCTCCCACAAGTGTCTCCTCAGTGTGTTCCCATTTCCTTAGAAACAGTGTATTTGCTGGGAGAAAAGTGCATTACTGTGCGCTTTCACCGTTCAGCAAATACATGTGTAGAAGCACAGCGCTAGCAGAAATGACCGTTTCTCGACATTTTCTAACTCAGGGCACAAGTTGCACACTTCTGAGATGCATTTGGGCAACTTTGTCAGAAATGAGTTTTTTGCCTGAAGAGACATGCCTATTTGCGCAGTAGTACAGATTCTGAGTATGTAACTGGGCTGGATGGAATCAGCATTTCTGTTGCTTCCCTGTGCGTAGGGAAGCTCAGTTTTAGTCACAGTAGCTCCCACAAGTGTCTCCTCAGTGTGTTCCCATTTCCTTAGAAACAGTGTATTTGCTGGGAGAAAAGTGCATTACTGTGCGCTTTCACCGTTCAGCAAATACATGTGTAGAAGCACAGCGCTAGCAGAAACGACCGTTTCTCGACGTTTTCTAACTCAGGGAACAAGTTGCACACTTCTGAGATGCATTTGGGCAACTTTGTCAGAAATGAGTTTTTTGCCTACAGAGACATGCCTATTTGCGCAGTAGTACAGATTCTGAGTATGTAACTGGGCTTGATGAAATCAGCATTTCTCTTGCTTCCCTGTGCGTAGGGAAGCTCAGTTTTAGTCACAGTAGCTCCCACAAGTGTCTCCTCAGTGTGTTCCCATTTCCTTAGAAACAGTGTATTTGCTGGGAGAAAAGTGCATTACTGTGCGCTTTCACCGTTCAGCAAATACATGTGTAGAAGCACAGCGCTAGCTGAAACGACCGCTTCTCGACGTTTTCTAACTCAGGGAACAAGTGGCACACTTCTGAGATGCATTTGGGCAACTTTGTCAGAAATGAGTTTTTTGCCTACAGAGACATGCCTATTTGCGCAGTAGTACAGATTCTGAGTATGTAACGGGCTTGATGAAATCAGCATTTCTCTTGCTTCCCTGTGCGTAGGGAAGCTCAGTTTTAGTCACAGTAGCTCCCACAAGTGTCTCCTCAGTGTGTTCCCGTTTCCTTAGAAACAGTGTATTTGCTGGGAGAAAAGTGCATTACTGTGCGCTTTCACCGTTCAGCAAATACATGTGTAGAAGCACAGCGCTAGCTGAAACGACCGCTTCTCGACGTTTTCTAACTCAGGGAACAAGTGGCACACTTCTGAGATGCATTTGGGTAACTTTGTCAGAAATGAGTTTTTTGCCTACAGAGACATGCCTATTTGCGCAGTAGTACAGATTCTGTGTATGTAACTGGGCTTGATGAAATCAGCATTTCTCATGCTTCCCTGTGCGTAGGGAAGCTCAGTTTAATCACAGTAGCTCCCACAAGTGCCTCCTCAGTGTGTTCCCATTTCCTTAGAAACAGTGTATTTGCTGGGAGAAAAGTGCATTACTGTGCGCTTTCACCGTTCAGCAAATACATGTCTAGAAGCACAGCGCTAGCATAAACGAACGTTTCTCGATGTTTTCTAACTCAGGGAACAAGTTGCACACTTCTGAGATGCATTTGGGCAACTTTGTCAGAAATGAGTTTTTTGCCTACAGAGACATGCCTATTTGCGCAGTAGTACAGATTCTGAGTATGTAACTGGGCTTGATGAAATCAGCATTCTCTTGCTTCCCTGTACGTAGGGAAGCTCAGTTTTAGTCACAGTAGCTCCCACAAGTGTCTCCTCAGTGTGTTCCCATTTCCTTAGAAACAGTGTATTTGCTGGGAGAAAAGTGCATCACTGTGCGCATTCACCGTTCAGCAAATACATGTGTAGAAGCACAGCGCTAGCAGAAACGACCGTTTCTCGACGTTTTCTAACTCAGGGAACAAGTTGCACACTTCTGAGATGCATTTGGGCAACTTTGTCAGAAATGAGTTTTTTGCCTAAAGAGACATGCCTATTTGTGCAGTAGTACAGATTCTGAGTATGTAACTGGGCTTGATGAAATCAGCATTCTCTTGCTTCCCTGTGCGTAGGGAAGCTCAGTTTTAGTCACAGTAGCTCCCACAAGTGTCTCCTCAGTGTGTTTCCAGTTCCTTAGAAACAGTGTATATGCTGGGAGAAAAGTGCATTACTGTGCGCTTTCACCGTTCAGCAAATACATGTGTAGAAGCACAGCGCTAGCAGAAACGAAAGTTTCTCGACATTTTCCAACTCAGGGAACAAGTTGCACACTTCTGAGATGCATTTGGGCAACTTTGTCAGAAATGAGTTTTTTGCCTACAGAGACATGCCTATTTGCGCAGTAGTACAGATTCTGAGTATGTAACTGGGCTTGATGACATCAGCATTTCTCTTGCTTCCCTATGTGTAGGGAAGCTCACTATTAGTCACATTAGCTCCCACAAGTTTCTCCTCAGTGTGTTCCCATTTCCTTAGAAACAGTGTATTTGCTGGGAGAAAAGTGCTTTACTGTGCGCTTTCACCGTTCAGCAAATACATGTATAGAAGCACAGCGCTAGCAGAAACGACCGTTTCTCGACGTTTTCTAACTCGGGGAACAAGTTGCACACTTCTGAGATGCATTTGGGCAACGTTGTCAGAAATGAGTTTTTTGCCTAAAGAGACATGCCTATTTGCGCAGTAGTAAAGATTCTGAGTATGTAACTGGGCTTGATGAAATCAGCATTTCTCTTGCTTCCCTGTGCGTAGGGAAGCTCAGTTTTAGTCACAGTAGCTCCCACAAGTGTCTCCTCAGTGTGTTCCCATTTCCTTAGAAACAGTGTATTTGCTGGGAGAAAAGTGCATTACTGTGCGCTTTCACCGTTCAGCAAATACATGTGTAGAAGCACAGCGCTAGCAGAAACGAACGTTTCTCGACGTTTTCGAACTCAGGGAACAAGTTGCACACTTCTGAGATGCATTTCGGTAACTTTCTCAAAAATGAGTTTTTTGCCTACAGAGACATGCCTATTTGCGCAGTAGTACAGATTCTGATTATGTAACTGGGCTTGATGAAATCAGCATTTCTCTTGCTTCCCTGTGCGTAGGGAAGCTCCGTTTTAGTCACAGTAGCTCCCACAAGTGTCTCCTCAGTGTGTTCCCATTTCCTTAGAAACAGTGTATTTGCTGGGAGAAAAGTGCATTACTGTGCGCTTTCACCGTTCAGCAAATACATGTATAGAAACACAGCGCTAGCAGAAACGACCGTTTCTCGACGTTTTCTAACTCGGGGAACAAGTTGCACACTTCTGAGATGCATTTGGGCAACTTTGTCAGAAATGATTTTTTGCCTACAGAGACATGCCTATTTGCGCAGTAGTACAGATTCTGAGTATGTAACTGGGCTTGATGAAATCAGCATTTCTCTTGCTTCCCTGTGCGTAGGGAAGCTCAGTTTTAGTCACAGTAGCTCCCACAAGTGTCTCCTCAGTGTGTTCCCATTTCCTTAGAAACAGTGTATTTGCTGGGAGAAAAGTGCATTACTGTGCGCTTTCACCGTTCAGCAAATACATGTGTAGAAGCACAGCGCTAGCAGAAACGAACGTTTCTCGACGTTTTCGAACTCAGGGAACAAGTTGCACACTTCTGAGATGCATTTCGGTAACTTTCTCAAAAATGAGTTTTTTGCCTACAGAGACATGCCTATTTGCGCAGTAGTACAGATTCTGATTATGTAACTGGGCTTGATGAAATCAGCATTTCTCTTGCTTCCCTGTGCGTAGGGAAGCTCAGTTTTAGTCACAGTAGCTCCCACAAGTGTCTCCTCAGTGTGTTCCCATTTCCTTAGAAACAGTGTATTTGCTGGGAGAAAAGTGCATTACTGTGCGCTTTCACCGTTCAGCAAATACATGTGTAGAAGCACAGCGCTAGCAGAAATGACCGTTTCTCGACATTTTCTAACTCAGGGCACAAGTTGCACACTTCTGAGATGCATTTGGGCAACTTTGTCAGAAATGAGTTTTTTGCCTGAAGAGACATGCCTATTTGCGCAGTAGTACAGATTCTGAGTATGTAACTGGCCTTGATGAAATCAGCATTTCTCTTGCTTCCCTGTGTGTAGGGAAGCTCAGTTTTAGTCACAGTAGCTCCCACAAGTATCTCCTCAGTGTGTTCCCATTTCCTTAGAAAGAGTGTATTTGCTGGGAGAAAAGTGCATTACTGTGCGCTTTCACCGTTCAGCAAATACATGTGTAGAAGCACAGCGCTAGCAGAAACGAACGTTTCTCGACGTTTTCTAACTCAGGGAACAAGTTGCACACTTCTGAGATGCATTTCGGTAACTTTCTCAAAAATGAGTTTTTGCCTACAGAGACATGCCTATTTGCGCAGTAGTACAGATTCTGAGTATGTAACTGGGCTTGATGAAATCAGCATTTCTCTTGCTTCCCTGTGCGTAGGGAAGCTCAGTTTTAGTCACAGTAGCTCCCACAAGTGTCTCCTCAGTGTGTTCCCATTTCCTTAGAAACAGTGTATTTGCTGGGAGAAAAGTGCATTACTGTGCGATTTCACCGTTCAGCAAATACATGTGTAGAAGCACAGCGCTAGCAGAAATGACCGTTTCTCGACATTTTCTAACTCAGGGCACAAGTTGCACACTTCTGAGATGCATTTGGGCAACTTTGTCAGAAATGAGTTTTTTGCCTGAAGAGACATGCCTATTTGCGCAGTAGTACAGATTCTGAGTATGTAACTGGGCTGGATGAAATCAGCATTTCTCTTGCTTCCCTGTGCGTAGGGAAGCTCAGTTTTAGTCACAGTAGCTCCCACAAGTGTCTCCTCAGTGTGTTCCCATTTCCTTAGAAACAGTGTATTTGCTGGGATAAAAATGCATTACTGTGCGCTTTCACCGTTCAGCAAATACATGTGTAGAAGCACAGCGCTAGCAGAAACGACCGTTTCTCGACGTTTTCTAACTCAGGGAACAAGTTGCACACTTCTGAGATGCATTTGGGCAACTTTGTCAGAAATGAGTTTTTTGCCTACAGAGACATGCCTATTTGCGCAGTAGTACAGATTCTGAGTATGTAACTGGGCTTGATGAAATCAGCATTTCTCTTGCTTCCCTGTGCGTAGGGAAGCTCAGTTTTAGTCACAGTAGCTCCCACAAGTGTCTCCTCAGTGTGTTCCCATTTCCTTAGAAACAGTGTATTTGCTGGGAGAAAAGTGCATTACTGTGCGCTTTCACCGTTCAGCAAATACATGTGTAGAAGCACAGCGCTAGCAGAAATGACCGTTTCTCGACGTTTTCTAACTCAGGGAACAAGTTGCACACTTCTGAGATGAATTTGGGCAACTTTGTCAGAAATGAGTTTTTTGCCTAAAGAGACATGCCTATTTGCGCAGTAGTACATATTCTGAGTAGGTAACTGGGCTTGATGAAATCAGCATTCTCTTGCTTCCCTGTGCGTAGGGAAGCTCAGTTTTAGTCACAGTAGCTCCCACAAGTGTCTCCTCAGTGTGTTCCCATTTCCTTAGAAACAGTGTTTTTGCTGGGAGAAAAGTGCATTACTGTGCGCTTTCACCGTTCAGCAAATACATGTGTAGAAGCACATCGCTAGCAGAAACGAACGTTTCTCGACGTTATGTAACTCAGGGAACAAGTTGCACACTTCTGAGATGCATTTGGGCAACTTTGTCAGAAATGAGTTTTTTGCCTACAGAGACATGCCTATTTGCGCAGTAGTACAGATTCTGAGTATGTAACTGGGCTTGATGACATCAGCATTTCTCTTGCTTCCCTGTGTGTAGGGAAGCTCACTATTAGTCACATTAGCTCCCAAAAGTGTCTCCTCAGTGTGTTCCCATTTCCTTAGAAACAGTGTATTTGCTGGGAGAAAAGTGCTTTACTGTGCGCTTTCACCGTTCAGCAAATACATGTATAGAAGCACAGCGCTAGCAGAAACGTCCGTTTCTCGACGTTTTCTAACTCACATAACAAGTTGCACACTTCTGAGATGCATTTGGGCAACTTTGTCAGAAATGAGTTTTTTGCCTACAGAGACATGCCTATTTGCGCAGTAGTACAGATTCTGAGTATGTAACTGGGCTGGATGAAATCAGCATTTCTCTTACTTCCCTGTGCGTAGGGAAGCTCAGTTTTAGTCACAGTAGATCCCACAAGTGTCTCCTCAGTGTGTTCCCATTTCCTTAGAAATAGTGTATTTGCTGGGAGAAATGTGCATCACTGTGCGCTTTCACCATTCAGCAAATACATGTGTAGAAGCACAGCGCTAGCAGAAACGACCGTTTCTCGACGTTTTCTAACTCAGGGAACAAGTTGCACACTTCTGAGATGCATTTGGGCAACATTGTCAGAAATGAGTTTTTTGCCTAAAGAGACATGCCTATTTGCGCAGTAGTACAGATTCTGAGTATGTAACTGGGCTTGATGAAATCAGCATTTCTCTTGCTTCCCTGTGCGTAGGGAAGCTCAGTTTTAGTCACAGTAGCTCCCACAAGTGTCTCCTCAGTGTGTTCCCATTTCCTTAGAAACAGTGTATTTGCTGGGAGAAAAGTGCATTACTGTGCGCTTTCACCCTTCAGCAAATACATGTGTAGAAGCACAGCGCTAGAAGAAATGAACGTTTCTCGACGTTTTCGAACTCAGGGAACAAGTTGCACACTTCTGAGATGCATTTCGGTAACTTTGTCAGAAATGAGTTTTTTGCCTAAAGAGACATGCCTATTTGTGCAGTAGTACAGATTCTGAGTATGTAACTGGGCTTGATGAAATCAGCATTTCTCTTGCTTCCCTGTGCGTAGGGAAGCTCAGTTTTAGTCACAGTAGCTCCCACAAGTGTCTCCTCAGTGTGTTCCCATTTCCTTAGAAACAGTGTATTTGCTGGGAGAAAAGTGCATTACTGTGCGCTTTCACCGTTCAGCAAATACATGTGTAGAAGCACAGCGCTAGCAGAAATGACCGTTTCTCGACATTTTCTAACTTAGGGCACAAGTTGCACAGTTCTGAGATGCATTTGGGCAACTTTGTCAGAAATGAGTTTTTTGCCTGAAGAGACATGCCTATTTGCGCAGTAGTACAGATTCTGAGTATGTAACTGGGCTTGATGAAATCAGCATTTCTCTTGCTTCCCTGTGCGTAGGGAAGCTCAGTTTTAGTCACAGTAGCTCCCACAAGTGTCTCCTCAGTGTGTTCCCATTTCCTTAGAAACAGTGTATTTGCTGGGAGAAAAGTGCATTACTGTGCGCTTTCACCCTTCAGCAAATACATGTGTAGAAGCACAGCGCTAGCAGAAACGACCGTTTCTCGACGTTTTCTAACTCAGGGAACAAGTTGCACACTTCTGAGATGCATTTTGGTAACTTTCTCAAAAATGAGTTTTTTGCCTACAGAGACATGCCTATTTGCGTAGTAGTACAGATTCTGAGTATGTAACTGGGCTTGATGAAATCAGCATTTCTCTTGCTTCCCTGTGCGTAGGGAAGCTCAGTTTTAGTCACAGTAGCTCCCACAAGTATCTCCTCAGTGTGTTCCCATTTCCTTAGAAACAGTGTATTTGCTGGGAGAAAAGTGCAGCAAATACATGTGTAGAAGCACAGCACTAGCAAAAACGAACGTTTCTCGACGTTTTCTAACTCAGGGAACAAGTTGCACACTTCTGAGATGCATTTGGGCAACTTTGTCAGAAATGAGTTTTTTGCCTACAGAGACATGCCTATTTGCGCAGTAGTACAGATTCTGAGTATGTAACTGGGCTTGATGAAATCAGGATTTCTCTTGCTTCCCTGTGCGTAGGGACGTTTTCTACCTCATGGAACAAGTTGCACACTTCTGAGATGCATTTGGGCAACTTCGTCAGAAATGAGTTTTTTGCCTAATGAGACGTGCCTATTTCTGCAGTAGTACAGATTCTGAGTATGTAACTGGGCTTGATGAAATCAGCATTTCTCTTGTTTCCCTGTGCGTAGGGAAGCTCAGTTTTAGTCACAGTAGCTCCCACAAGTGTCTCCTCAGTGTGTTCCCATTTCCTTAGAAACAGTGTATTTGCTGGGAGAAAAGTGCATTACTGTGCGCTTTCACCGTTCAGCAAATACATATGTAGAAGCACAGCGCTAGCAGAAACGACCGTTTCTCGACGTTTTCTAACTCAGGGAACAAATTGCACACTTCTGAGATGCATTTGGTCAACTTTGTCAGAAATGAGTTTTTTGCCTACAGAGACATGCCTATTTGCGCAGTAGTACAGATTCTGAGTATGTAACTGGGCTTGATGAAATCAGCATTTCTCTTGCTTCCCTGTGCGTAGGGAAGCTCAGTTTTAGTCACAGTAGCTCCCACAAGTGTCTCCTCAGTGTGATCCCATTTCCTTAGAAACAGTGTATTTGCTGGGAGAAAAGTGCATTACTGTTCGCTTTCACCGTTCAGCAAATACATGTGTAGAAGCACAGCGCTAGCAGAAACGAACGTTTCCTGACGCTTTCTAAATCAGGGAACAAGTTGCACACTTCTGAGATGCATTTGGGCAACTTTGTCAGAAATGAGTTTTTTGCCTACAGAGACATGCCTATTTGCGCAGTAGTACAGATTCTGAGTATGTAACTGGGCTTGATGAAATCAGCATTTCTCTTGCTTCCCTGTGCGTAGGGAAGCTCAGTTTTAGTCACAGTAGCTCCCACAAGTGTCTCCTCAGTGTGTTCCCATTTCCTTAGAAACAGTGTATTTGCTGGGAGAAAAGTGCATTACTGTGCGCTTTCACCGTTCTGCAAATACATGTGTAGAAGCACAGCGCTAGCAGATATGACCGTTTCTCGACGTTTTATAACTCAGGGAACAGGTTGCACACTTCTGAGATGCATTTGGGCAACATTGTCAGAAATGAGTTTTTTGCCTACAGAGACATGCCTATTTGCGCAGTAGTACAGATTCTGAGTATGTAACTGGGCTTGATGAAATCAGCATTTCTCTTGCTTCCCTGTGCGTAGGGAAGCTCAGTTTTAGTCACAGTAGCTCCCACAAGTGTCTCCTCAGTGTGTTCCCATTTCCTTAGAAACAGTGTATTTGCTGGGAGAAAAGTGCATTACTGTGCGCTTTCACCGTTCAGCAAATACATGTGTAGAAGCACAGTGCTAGCAGAAACGAACGTTTCTCGACGTTTTCTAACTCAGGGAACAAGTTGCACACTTCTGAGATGCATTTGGGCATCTTTGTCAGAAATGAGTTTTTTGCCTACAGAGACATGCCTATTTGCGCAGTAGTACAGATTCTGAGTATGTAACTGGGCTTGATGAAATCATCATTTCTCTTGCTTCCCTGTGCGTAGGGAAGCTCAGTTTTAGTCCCAGTAGCTCCCACAAGTGTCTCCTCAGTGTGTTCCCATTTCCTTAGAAACAGTGTATTTGCTGGGAGAAAAGTGCATTACTGTGCGCTTTCACCGTTCAGCAAATACATGTGTAGAAGCACAGCGCTAGCAGATACGACCGTTTCTCGACGTTTTCTAACTCAGGGAAGAAGTTGCACACTTCTGAGATGCATTTGGGCAACTTTGTCAGAAATGAGTTTTTTGCCTACAGATTCATGCCTATTTGCGCAGTAGTACAGATTCTGAGTATGTAACTGGGCTTGATGAAATCAGCATTTCTCTTGCTTCCCTGTGCGTAGGGAAGCTCAGTTTTAGTCACAGTAGCTCCCACAAGTGTCTCCTCAGTGTGTTCCCATTTCCTTAGAAACAGTGTATTTGCTGGGAGAAAAGTGCATTACTGTGCGCTTTCACCGTTCAGCAAATACGTGTGTAGAAGCACAGCGTTAGCAGATATGACCGTTTCTCGACGTTTTCTAACTCAGGGAACAAGTTGCACACTTCTGAGATGCATTTGGGCAACTTTGTCAGAAATGAATTTTTTGCCTACAGAGACATGCCTATTTGCGCAGTAGTACAGATTCTGAGTATGTAACTCGGCTTGATGAAATCAGCATTTCTCTTGCTTCCCTGTGCGTAGGGAAGCTCAGATTTAGTCACAGTAGCTCCCACAAGTGTCTCCTCTGTGTGTTCCCATTTCCTTAGAAACAGTGTATTTGCTGGGAGAAAAGTGCATTACTGTGCGCTTTCACCGTTCAGCAACTACATGTGTAGAAGCACAGCACTAGCAGAAACAAACGTTTCTCGACGTTTTCTAACTCATGGAACAAGTTGCACACTTCTGAGATGCATTTGGGCAACTTCGTCAGAAATGAGTTTTTTGCCTAATGAGACATGCCTATTTCTGCAGTAGTACAGATTCTGAGTATGTAACTGGGCTTGATGAAATCAGCATTTCTCTTGCTTCCCTGTGCGTAGGGAAGCTCAGTTTTAGTCACAGTAGCTCCCACAAGTGTCTCCTCAGTGTGTTCCCATTTCCTTAGAAACAGTGTATTTGCTGGGAGAAAAGTGCATTACTGTGCGCTTTCACCGTTCAGCAAATACATATGTAGAAGCACAGCGCTAGCAGAAACGACCGTTTCTCGACGTTTTCTAACTCAGGGAACAAATTGCACACTTCTGAGATGCATTTGGTCAACTTTGTCAGAAATGAGTTTTTTGCCTACAGAGACATGCCTATTTGCGCAGTAGTACAGATTCTGAGTATGTAACTGGGCTTGATGAAATCAGCATTTCTCTTGCTTCCCTGTGCGTAGGGAAGTTCAGTTTTAGTCACAGTAGCTCCCACAAGTGTCTCCTCAGTGTGATCCCATTTCCTTAGAAACAGTGTATTTGCTGGGAGAAAAGTGCATTACTGTTCGCTTTCACCGTTCAGCAAATACATGTGTAGAAGCACAGCGCTAGCAGAAACGAACGTTTCCTGACGCTTTCTAAATCAGGGAACAATTTGCACACTTCTGAGATGCATTTGGGCAACTTTGTCAGAAATGAGTTTTTTGCCTACAGAGACATGCCTATTTGCGCAGTAGTACAGATTCTGAGTATGTAACTGGGCTTGATGAAATCAGCATTTCTCTTGCTTCCCTGTGCGTAGGGAAGCTCAGTTTTAGTCACAGTAGCTCCCACAAGTGTCTCCTCAGTGTGTTCCCATTTCCTTAGAAACAGTGTATTTGCTGGGAGAAAAGTGCATTACTGTGCGCTTTCACCGTTCAGCAAATACATGTGTAGAAGCACAGTGCTAGCAGAAACGAACGTTTCTCCACGTTTTCTAACTCAGGGAACAAGTTGCACACTTCTGAGATGCATTTGGCATCTTTGTCAGAAATGAGTTTTTTGCCTACAGAGACATGCCTATTTGCGCAGTGGTACAGATTCTGAGTATGTAACTGGGCTTGATGAAATCATCATTTCTCTTGCTTCCCTGTGCGTAGGGAAGCTCAGTTTTAGTCCCAGTAGCTCCCACAAGTGTCTCCTCAGTGTGTTCCCATTTCCTTAGAAACAGTGTATTTGTTGGGAGAAAAGTGCATTACTGTGCGCTTTCACCGTTCAGCAAATACATGTGTAGAAGCACAGCGCTAGCAGATACGACCGTTTCTCGACGTTTTCTAACTCAGGGAACAAGTTGCACACTTCTGAGATGCATTTGGGCAACTTTGTCAGAAATGAGTTTTTTGCCTACAGATTCATGCCTATTTGCCCAGTAGTACAGATTCTGAGTATGTAACTGGGCTTGAAGAAATCAGCATTTCTCTTGCTTCCCTGTGCGTAGGGAAGCTCAGTTTTAGTCACAGTAGCTCCCACAAGTGTCTCCTCAGTGTGTTCCCATTTCATTAGAAACAGTGTATTTGCTGGGAGAAACGTGCATTACTGTGCGCTTTCACCGTTCAGCAAGTACATGTGTAGAAGCACAGCGCTAGAAGAAACGAACGTTTCTCGATGTTTTCTAACTCAGGGAACAAGTTGCACACTTCTGAGATGCATTTGGGCAACTTTGTCAGAAATGAGTTTTTTGCCTAAAGAGACATGCCTATTTGCGCAGTAGTACAGATAGTGAGTATGTAACTGGGCTTGATGAAATCAGCATTTCTCTTGCTTCCCTGTGCGTTGGGAAGCTCAGTTTTAGTCACAGTAGCTCCCACAAGTGTCTCCTCAGTGTGTTCCCAGTTCCTTAGAAACAGTGTATTTGCTGGGAGAAAAGTGCATTACTGTGCGCTTTCACCGTTCAGCAAATACATATGTAGAAGCACAGCGCTAGCAGAAACGAACGTTTCTCGATGTTTTCTAACTCAGGGAACAAGTTGCACACTTCTGAGGTGCATTTGGGCAACTTTGTCAGAAATGAGTTTTTTGCCTACAGAGACATGCCTATTTGCGCAGTAGTACAGATTCTGAGTATGTAACTGGGCTTGATGAAATCAGCATTTCTCTTGCTTCCCTGTGCGTAGGGAAGCTCAGTTTTAGTCACAGTAGCTCCCACAAGTGTCTCCTCAGTGTGTTCCCATTTCCTTAGAAACAGTGTATTTGCTGGGAGAAAAGTGCATTACTGTGCGCTTTCACCGTTCAGCAAATACATATGTAGAAGCACAGCGCTAGCAGAAACGACCGTTTCTCGACGTTTTCTAACTCAGGGAACAAGTTGCACACTTCTGAGGTGCATTTGGGCAACTTTGTCAGAAATGAGTTTTTTGCCTACAGAGACATGCCTATTTGCGCAGTAGTACAGATTCTGAGTATGTAACTGGGCTTGATGAAATCAGCATTTCTCTTGCTTCCCTGTGCGTAGGGAAGCTCAGTTTTAGTCACAGTAGCTCCCACAAGTGTCTCCTCAGTGTGTCCCATTTCCTTAGAAACAGTGTATTTGCTGGGAGAAAAGTGCATTACTGTGCGCTTTCACCGTTCAGCAAATACGTGTGTAGAAGCACAGCGTTAGCAGATATGACCGTTTCTCGACGTTTTCTAACTCAGGGAACAAGTTGCACACTTCTGAGATGCATTTGGGCAACTTTGTCAGAAATGAATTTTTTGCCTACAGAGACATGCCTATTTGCGCAGTAGTACAGATTCTGAGTATGTAACTCGGCTTGATGAAATCAGCATTTCTCTTGCTTCCCTGTGCGTAGGGAAGCTCAGATTTAGTCACAGTAGCTCCCACAAGTGTCTCCTCTGTGTGTTCCCATTTCCTTAGAAACAGTGTATTTGCTGGGAGAAAAGTGCATTACTGTGCGCTTACACCGTTCAGCAACTACATGTGTAGAAGCACAGCACTAGCAGAAACAAACGTTTCTCGACGTTTTCTAACTCATGGAACAAGTTGCACACTTCTGAGATGCATTTGGGCAACTTCGTCAGAAATGAGTTTTTTGCCTAATGAGACATGCCTATTTCTGCAGTAGTACAGATTCTGAGTATGTAACTGGGCTTGATGAAATCAGCATTTCTCTTGCTTCCCTGTGCGTAGGGAAGCTCAGTTTTAGTCACAGTAGCTCCCACAAGTGTCTCCTCAGTGTGTTCCCATTTCCTTAGAAACAGTGTATTTGCTGGGAGAAAAGTGCATTACTGTGCGCTTTCACCGTTCAGCAAATACATATGTAGAAGCACAGCGCTAGCAGAAACGACCGTTTCTCGACGTTTTCTAACTCAGGGAACAAATTGCACACTTCTGAGATGCATTTGGTCAACTTTGTCAGAAATGAGTTTTTTGCCTACAGAGACATGCCTATTTGCGCAGTAGTACAGATTCTGAGTATGTAACTGGGCTTGATGAAATCAGCATTTCTCTTGCTTCCCTGTGCGTAGGGAAGCTCAGTTTTAGTCACAGTAGCTCCCACAAGTGTCTCCTCAGTGTGATCCCATTTCCTTAGAAACAGTGTATTTGCTGGGAGAAAAGTGCATTACTGTTCGCTTTCACCGTTCAGCAAATACATGTGTAGAAGCACAGCGCTAGCAGAAACGAACGTTTCCTGACGCTTTCTAAATCAGGGAACAAGTTGCACACTTCTGAGATGCATTTGGGCAACTTTGTCAGAAATGAGTTATTTGCCTACAGAGACATGCCTATTTGCGCAGTAGTACAGATTCTGAGTATGTAACTGGGCTTGATGAAATCAGCATTTCTCTTGCTTCCCTGTGCGTAGGGAAGCTCAGTTTTAGTCACAGTAGCTCCCACAAGTGTCTCCTCAGTGTGTTCCCATTTCCTTAGAAACAGTGTATTTGCTGGGAGAAAAGTGCATTACTGTGCGCTTTCACCGTTCAGCAAATACATATGTAGAAGCACAGCGCTAGCAGAAACGACCGTTTCTCGACGTTTTCTAACTCAGGGAACAAATTGCACACTTCTGAGATGCATTTGGTCAACTTTGTCAGAAATGAGTTTTTTGCCTACAGAGACATGCCTATTTGCGCAGTAGTACAGATTCTGAGTATGTAACTGGGCTTGATGAAATCAGCATTTCTCTTGCTTCCCTGTGCGTAGGGAAGCTCAGTTTTAGTCACAGTAGCTCCCACAAGTGTCTCCTCAGTGTGATCCCATTTCCTTAGAAACAGTGTATTTGCTGGGAGAAAAGTGCATTACTGTTCGCTTTCACCGTTCAGCAAATACATGTGTAGAAGCACAGCGCTAGCAGAAACGAACGTTTCCTGACGTTTTCTAAATCAGGGAACAAGTTGCACACTTCTGAGATGCATTTGGGCAACTTTGTCAGAAATGAGTTTTTTGCCTACAGAGACATGCCTATTTGCGCAGTAGTACAGATTCTGAGTATGTAACTGGGCTTGATGAAATCAGCATTTCTCTTGCTTCCCTGTGCGTAGGGAAGCTCAGTTTTAGTCACAGTAGCTCCCACAAGTGTCTCCTCAGTGTGTTCCCATTTCCTTAGAAACAGTGTATTTGCTGGGAGAAAAGTGCATGACTGTGCGCTTTCACCGTTCAGCAAATACATATGTAGAAGCACAGCGCTAGCAGAAACGACCGTTTCTCGACGTTTTCTAACTCAGGGAACAAATTGCACACTTCTGAGATGCATTTGGTCAACTTTGTCAGAAATGAGTTTTTTGCCTACAGAGACATGCCTATTTGCGCAGTAGTACAGATTCTGAGTATGTAACTGGGCTTGATGAAATCAGCATTTCTCTTGCTTCCCTGTGCGTAGGGAAGCTCAGTTTTAGTCACAGTAGCTCCCACAAGTGTCTCCTCAGTGTGATCCCATTTCCTTAGAAACAGTGTATTTGCTGGGAGAAAAGTGCATTACTGTTCGCTTTCACCGTTCAGCAAATACATGTGTAGAAGCACAGCGCTAGCAGAAACGAACGTTTCCTGACGTTTTCTAAATCAGGGAACAAGTTGCACACTTCTGAGATGCATTTGGGCAACTTTGTCAGAAATGAGTTTTTTGCCTACAGAGACATGCCTATTTGCGCAGTAGTACAGATTCTGAGTATGTAACTGGGCTTGATGAAATCAGCATTTCTCTTGCTTCCCTGTGCGTAGGGAAGCTCAGTTTTAGTCACAGTAGCTCCCACAAGTGTCTCCTCAGTGTGTTCCCATTTCCTTAGAAACAGTGTATTTGCTGGGAGAAAAGTGCATTACTGTGCTCTTTCACCGTTCAGCAAATACATGTGTAGAAGCACAGCGCTAGCAGAAACGAACGTTTCTCGACATTTTCTAACTAAGGGAACAAGTTGCACACTTCTGAGATGCATTTGGGCATCTTTGTCAGAAATGAGTTTTTTGCCTACAGAGACATGCCTATTTGCGCAGTAGTCCAGATTCTGAGTATGTAACTGGGCTTGATGAAATCAGCATTTCTCTTGCTTCCCTGTGCGTAGGGAAGCTCAGTTTTAGTCACAGTAGCTCCCAGAAGTGTCTCCTCAGTGTGTTCCCATTTCCTTAGAAACAGTGTATTTGCTGGGAGAAAAGTGCAATACTGTGCGCTTTCACCGTTCAGCAAATACATGTGTAGAAGAACAGCGCTAGCAGAATCGAACGTTTCTCGACGTTTTCTAACTCAGGGAACAAGTTGCACACTTCTGAGATGCATTTGGCAACTTTGTCAGAAATGAATTTTTTGCCTACAGAGACATGCCTATTTGCCAGTAGTACAGATTCTGAGTATGTAACTGGGCTGGATGAAATCAGCATTTCTTTTGCTTCCCTGTGCGTAGGGAAGCTCACTTTTAGTCACAGTAGCTCCCACAAGTGTCTCCTCAGTGTGTTCCCATTTCCTTAGAAATAGTGTATTTGCTGGGAGAAAAGTGCATTACTGTGCGCTTTCACCGTTCAGCAAATACATGTGTAGAAGCACAGTGCTAGCAGAAACGAACGTTTCTCGACGTTTTCTAACTCAGGGAACAAGTTGCACACTTCTGAGATGCATTTGGGCATCTTTGTCAGAAATGAGTTTTTTGCCTACAGAGACATGCCTATTTGCGCAGTAGTACAGATTCTGAGTATGTAACTGGGCTTGATGAAATCAGCATTTCTCTTGCTTCCCTGTGCGTAGGGAAGCTCAGTTTTAGTCCCAGTAGCTCCCACAAGTGTCTCCTCAGTGTGTTCCCATTTCCTTAGAAACAGTGTATTTGCTGGGAGAAAAGTGCATTACTGTGCGCTTTCACCGTTCAGCAAATACATGTGTAGAAGCACAGTGCTAGCAGAAACGAACGTTTCCTGACGTTTTCTAAATCAGGGAACAAGTTGCACACTTCTGAGATGCATTTGGGCAACTTTGTCAGAAATGAGTTTTTTGCCTACAGAGACATGCCTATTTGCGCAGTAGTACAGATTCTGAGTATGTAACTGGGCTTGATGAAATCAGCATTTCTCTTGCTTCCCTGTGCGTAGGGAAGCTCAGTTTTAGTCACAGTAGCTCCCACAAGTGTCTCCTCAGTGTGTTCCCATTTCCTTAGAAACAGTGTATTTGCTGGGAGAAAAGTGCATGACTGTGCGCTTTCACCGTTCAGCAAATACATATGTAGAAGCACAGCGCTAGCAGAAACGACCGTTTCTCGACGTTTTCTAACTCAGGGAACAAATTGCACACTTCTGAGATGCATTTGGTCAACTTTGTCAGAAATGAGTTTTTTGCCTACAGAGACATGCCTATTTGCGCAGTAGTACAGATTCTGAGTATGTAACTGGGCTTGATGAAATCAGCATTTCTCTTGCTTCCCTGTGCGTAGGGAAGCTCAGTTTTAGTCACAGTAGCTCCCACAAGTGTCTCCTCAGTGTGATCCCATTTCCTTAGAAACAGTGTATTTGCTGGGAGAAAAGTGCATTACTGTTCGCTTTCACCGTTCAGCAAATACATGTGTAGAAGCACAGCGCTAGCAGAAACGAACGTTTCCTGACGTTTTCTAAATCAGGGAACAAGTTGCACACTTCTGAGATGCATTTGGGCAACTTTGTCAGAAATGAGTTTTTTGCCTACAGAGACATGCCTATTTGCGCAGTAGTACAGATTCTGAGTATGTAACTGGGCTTGATGAAATCAGCATTTCTCTTGCTTCCCTGTGCGTAGGGAAGCTCAGTTTTAGTCACAGTAGCTCCCACAAGTGTCTCCTCAGTGTGTTCCCATTTCCTTAGAAACAGTGTATTTGCTGGGAGAAAAGTGCATTACTGTGCTCTTTCACCGTTCAGCAAATACATGTGTAGAAGCACAGCGCTAGCAGAAACGAACGTTTCTCGACATTTTCTAACTAAGGGAACAAGTTGCACACTTCTGAGATGCATTTGGGCATCTTTGTCAGAAATGAGTTTTTTGCCTACAGAGACATGCCTATTTGCGCAGTAGTCCAGATTCTGAGTATGTAACTGGGCTTCATGAAATCAGCATTTCTCTTGCTTCCCTGTGCGTAGGGAAGCTCAGTTTTAGTCACAGTAGCTCCCAGAAGTGTCTCCTCAGTGTGTTCCCATTTCCTTAGAAACAGTGTATTTGCTGGGAGAAAAGTGCAATACTGTGCGCTTTCACCGTTCAGCAAATACATGTGTAGAAGAACAGCGCTAGCAGAATCGAACGTTTCTCGACGTTTTCTAACTCAGGGAACAAGTTGCACACTTCTGAGATGCATTTGGCAACTTTGTCAGAAATGAATTTTTTGCCTACAGAGACATGCCTATTTGCCAGTAGTACAGATTCTGAGTATGTAACTGGGCTGGATGAAATCAGCATTTCTTTTGCTTCCCTGTGCGTAGGGAAGCTCACTTTTAGTCACAGTAGCTCCCACAAGTGTCTCCTCAGTGTGTTCCCATTTCCTTAGAAATAGTGTATTTGCTGGGAGAAAAGTGCATTACTGTGCGCTTTCACCGTTCAGCAAATACATGTGTAGAAGCACAGTGCTAGCAGAAACGAACGTTTCTCGACGTTTTCTAACTCAGGGAACAAGTTGCACACTTCTGAGATGCATTTGGGCATCTTTGTCAGAAATGAGTTTTTTGCCTACAGAGACATGCCTATTTGCGCAGTAGTACAGATTCTGAGTATGTAACTGGGCTTGATGAAATCAGCATTTCTCTTGCTTCCCTGTGCGTAGGGAAGCTCAGTTTTAGTCCCAGTAGCTCCCACAAGTGTCTCCTCAGTGTGTTCCCATTTCCTTAGAAACAGTGTATTTGCTGGGAGAAAAGTGCATTACTGTGCGCTTTCACCGTTCAGCAAATACATGTGTAGAAGCACAGTGCTAGCAGAAACGAACGTTTCCTGACGTTTTCTAAATCAGGGAACAAGTTGCACACTTCTGAGATGCATTTGGGCAACTTTGTCAGAAATGAGTTTTTTGCCTACAGAGACATGCCTATTTGCGCAGTAGTACAGATTCTGAGTATGTAACTGGGCTTGATGAAATCAGCATTTCTCTTGCTTCCCTGTGCGTAGGGAAGCTCAGTTTTAGTCACAGTAGCTCCCACAAGTGTCTCCTCAGTGTGTTCCCATTTCCTTAGAAACAGTGTATTTGCTGGGAGAAAAGTGCATTACTGTGCTCTTTCACCGTTCAGCAAATACATGTGTAGAAGCACAGCGCTAGCAGAAACGAACGTTTCTCGACATTTTCTAACTAAGGGAACAAGTTGCACACTTCTGAGATGCATTTGGGCAACTTTGTCAGAAATGAGTTTTTTGCCTACAGAGACATGCCTATTTGCGCAGTAGTCCAGATTCTGAGTATGTAACTGGGCTTGATGAAATCAGCATTTCTCTTGCTTCCCTGTGTGTAGGGAAGCTCAGTTTTAGTCACAGTAGCTCCCAGAAGTGTCTCCTCAGTGTGTTCCCATTTCCTTAGAAACAGTGTATTTGCTGGGAGAAAAGTGCAATACTGTGCGCTTTCACCGTTCAGCAAATACATGTGTAGAAGAACAGCGCTAGCAGAATCGAACGTTTCTCGACGTTTTCTAACTCAGGGAACAAGTTGCACACTTCTGAGATGCATTTGGCAACTTTGTCAGAAATGAGTTTTTTGCCTACAGAGACATGCCTATTTGCCAGTAGTACAGATTCTGAGTATGTAACTGGGCTGGATGAAATCAGCATTTCTTTTGCTTCCCTGTGCGTAGGGAAGCTCACTTTTAGTCACAGTAGCTCCCACAAGTGTCTCCTCAGTGTGTTCCCATTTCCTTAGAAATAGTGTATTTGCTGGGAGAAAAGTGCATTACTGTGCGCTTTCACCGTTCAGCAAATACATGTGTAGAAGCACAGTGCTAGCAGAAACGAACGTTTCTCGACGTTTTCTAACTCAGGGAACAAGTTGCACACTTCTGAGATGCATTTGGGCATCTTTGTCAGAAATGAGTTTTTTGCCTACAGAGACATGCCTATTTGCGCAGTAGTACGGATTCTGAGTATGTACATGGGCTTGATGAAATCAGCATTTCTCTTGCTTCCCTGTGCGTAGGGAAGCTCAGTTTTAGTCCCAGTAGCTCCCACAAGTGTCTCCTCAGTGTGTTCCCATTTCCTTAGAAACAGTGTATTTGCTGGGAGAAAAGTGCATTACTGTGCGCTTTCACCGTTCAGCAAATACATGTGTAGAAGCACAGTGCTAGCAGAAACGAACGTTTCTCGACGTTTTCTAACTCAGGGAACAAGTTGCACACTTCTGAGATGCATTTGGGCATCTTTGTCAGAAATGAGTTTTTTGCCTACAGAGACATGCCTATTTGCGCAGTAGTACAGATTCTGAGTATGTAACTGGGCTTGATGAAATCAGCATTTCTCTTGCTTCCCTGTGCGTAGGGAAGCTCAGTTTTAGTCCCAGTAGCTCCCACAAGTGTCTCCTCAGTGTGTTCCCATTTCCTTAGAAACAGTGTATTTGCTGGGAGAAAAGTGCATTACTGTGCGCTTTCACCGTTCAGCAAATACATGTGTAGAAGCACAGCGCTAGCAGATACGACCGTTTCTCGACGTTTTCTAACTCAGGGAACAAGTTGCACACTTCTGAGATGCATTTGGGCAACTTGTCAGAAATGAGTTTTTTGCCTACGGATTCATGCCTATTTGCGCAGTAGTATAGATTCTGAGTATGTAACTGGGCTTGATGAAATCAGCATTTCTCTTGCTTCCCTGTGCGTAGGGAAGCTCAGTTTTAGTCACATTAGCTCCCACAAGTGTCTCCTCAGTGTGTTCCCATTTCCTTAGAAACAGTGTATTTGCTGGGAGAAAAGTGCATTACTGTGCGCTTTCACCGTTCAGCAAATACATGTGTAGAAGCACAGCGTTAGCAGACATGACCGTTTCTCGACGTTTTCTAACTCAGGGAACAAGTTGCACACTTCTGAGATGCATTTGGGCAACTTTGTCAGAAATGAGTTTTTTGCCTAAAGAGACATGCCTATTTCTGCAGTAGTACAGATTCTGAGTATGTAACTGGGCTTGATGAAATCAGCATTTCTCTTGCTTCCCTGTGTGTTGGGAAGCTCAGTTTTAGTCACAGTAGCTCCCACAAGTGTCTCCTCAGTGTGTTCCCATTTCCTTAGAAACAGTGTATTTGCTGGGAGAAAAGTGCATTACTGTGCGCTTTCACCGTTCAGCAAATACATATTTAGAAGCACAGCGCTAGCAGAAACGACGGTTTCTCGACGTTTTCTAACTCAGGGAACAAGTTGCACACTTCTGAGATTCATGTGGGCAACTTTGTCAGAAATGAGTTTTTTGCCTACAGAGACATGCCTATTTGCGCAGTAGTACAGATTCTGAGTATGTAACTGGGCTTGATGAAATCAGCATTTCTCTTGCTTCCCTGTGCGTAGGGAAGCTCAGTTTTAGTCACAGTAGCTCCCACAAGTGTCTCCTCAGTGTGTTCCCATTTCCTTAAAAACAGTGTATTTGCTGGGAGAAAAGTGCATTACTGTGCGCTTTCACCGTTCAGCAAATACATGTGTAGAAGCACAGCGCTAGCAGAAACGAACGTTTCTCGACGTTTTCTAACTCAGGGAACAAGTTGCACACTTCTGAGATGCATTTGGGCAACTTTGTCAGAAATGAGTTTTTTGCCTACAGAGACATGCCTATTTGCGCAGTAGTACAGATTCTGAGTATGTAACTGGGCTTGATGAAATCAGCATTTCTCTTGCTTCCCTGTGCGTAGGGAAGCTCAGTTTTAGTCACAGTAGCTCCCACAAGTGTCTCCTCAGTGTGTTCCCATTTCCTTAGAAACAGTGTATTTGCTGGGAGAAAAGTGCATTACTGTGCTCTTTCACCGTTCAGCAAATACATGTGTAGAAGCACAGCGCTAGCAGAAACGAACGTTTCTCGACATTTTCTAACTCAGGGAACAAGTTGCACACTTCTGAGATGCATTTGGGCGACTTTGTCAGAAATGAGTTTTTTGCCTACAGAGACATGCCTATTTGCGCAGTAGTCCAGATTCTGAGTATGTAACTGGGCTTGATGAAATCAGCATTTCTCTTGCTTCCCTGTGCGTAGGGAAGCTCAGTTTTAGTCTCAGTAGCTCCCACAAGTGTCTCCTCAGTGTGTTCCCATTTCCTTAGAAACAGTGTATTTGCTGGGAGAAAATTGCATTACTGTGCGCTTTCACCGTTCAGCAAATACATGTGTAGAAGCACAGCGCTAGCAGATACGACCGTTTCTCGACGTTTTCTAACTCAGGGAACAAGTGGCACACTTCTGAGATGCATTTGGGCAACTTTGTCAGAAATGAGTTTTTTGCCTACAGAGACATGCCTATTTGCGCAGTAGTACAGATTCTGAGTATGTAACTGGGCTTGATGAAATCAGCATTTCTCTTGCTTCCCTGTGCGTAGGGAAGCTCAGTTTTAGTCCCAGTAGCTCCCACAAGTGTCTCCTCAGTGTGTTCCCATTTCCTTAGAAACAGTGTATTTGCTGGGAGAAAAGTGCATTACTGTGCGCTTTCACCGTTCAGCAAATACATGTGTAGAAGAACAGCGCTAGCAGAATCGAACGTTTCTCGACGTTTTCTAACTCAGGGAACAAGTTGCACACTTCTGAGATGCATTTGGCAACTTTGTCAGAAATGAGTTTTTTACCTACAGAGACATGCCTATTTGTGCAGTAGTACAGATTCTGAGTATGTAACTGGGCTGGATAAAAGCAGCATTTCTCTTGCTTCCCTGTGCGTAGGGAAGCTCAGTTTTAGTCACAGTAGCTCCCACAAGTGTCTCCTCAGTGTGTTCCCATTTCCTTAGAAACAGTGTATTTGCTGGGAGAAAAGTGCATTACTGTGCGCTTTCACCGTTCAGCAAATACATGTGTAGAATCACAGCGTTAGCAGATATGACCGTTTCTCGACATTTTCTAACTCAGGGAACAAGTGGCACACTTCTGAGATGCATTTGGGCAACTTTGTCAGAAATGAGTTTTTTGCCTACAGAGACATGCCTATTTGCGCAGTAGGATAGATTCTGAGTATGTAACTGGGCTTGATGAAATCAGCATTTCTCTTTCTTCCCTGTGCGTAGGGAAGCTCAGTTTTAGTCACAGTAGCTCCCACAAGTGTCTCCTCTGTGTGTTCCCATTTCCTTAGAAACAGTGTATTTGCTGGGAGAAAAGTGCATTACTGTGCGCTTTCACCGTTCAGCAAATACATGTGTAGAAGCACAGAGCTAGCAGAAAAGACCGTTTCTCGACGTTTTCTAACTCAGGGAACAAGTTGCACACTTCTGAGATGCATTTGGGCAACTTTGTCAGAAATGAGTTTTTTGCCTAAAGAGACATGCCTATTTGTGCAGTAGTACAGATTCTGAGTATGTAACTGGGCTTGATGAAATCAGCATTTCTCTTGCTTCCCTGTGCGTAGGGAAGCTCAGTTTTAGTCACAGTAGCTCCCACAAGTGTCTCCTCAGTGTGTTCCCATTTCCTTAGAAACAGTGTATTTGCTGGGAGAAAAGTGCATTACTGTGCGCTTTCACCGTTCAGCAAATACATGTGTAGAAGCACAGCGCTAGCAGAAACGACCGTTTCTCGACGTTTTCTAACTCAGGGAACAAGTTGCACACTTCTGAGATGCATTTGGGCAGCTTTGTCAGAAACGAGTTTTTTGCCTACAGAGACACGCCTATTTGCGCAGTAGTACAGATTCTGAGTATGTAACTGGGCTTGATGAAATCAGCATTTCTCTTGCTTCCCTGTGCGTAGGGAAGCTCAGTTTTAGTCACAGTAGCTCCCACAAGTGTCTCCTCAGTGTGTTCCCATTTCCTTAGAAACAGTGTATTTGCTGGGAGAAAAGTGCATTACTGTGCGCTTTCACCGTTCAGCAAATACATGTGTAGAAGCACAGCGCTAGCAGAAACGAACGTTTCTCGACGTTTTCTAACTCAGGGAACAAGTTGCACACTTCTGAGATGCATTTGGGCAACTTTGTCAGAAATGGGTTTTTTGCCTACAGAGACATGCCTATTTGCGCAGTAGTACAGATTCTGAGTATGTAACTGGGCTTGATGAAATCAGCATTTCTCTTGCTTCCCTGTGCGTAGGGAAGCTCAGTTTTAGTCCCAGTAGCTCCCACAAGTGTCTCCTCAGTGTGTTCCCATTTCCTTAGAAACAGTGTATTTGCTGGGAGAAAAGTGCATTACTGTGCGCTTTCACCGTTCAGCAAATACATGTGTAGAAGCACAGCGTTAGCAGATATGACCGTTTCTCGACGTTTTCTAACTCAGGGAACAAGTGGCACACTTCTGAGATGCATTTGGGCAACTTTGTCAGAAATGAGTTTTTTGCCTACAGAGACATGCCTATTTGCGCAGTAGTACAGATTCTGAGTATGTAACTGGGCTGGATGAAATCAGCATTTCTCTTGCTTCCCTGTGCGTAGGGAAGCTCAGTTTTAGTCACAGTAGCTCCCACAAGTGTCTCCTCAGTGTGTTCCCATTTCCTTAGTAACAGTGTATTTGCTGGGAGAAAAGTGCATTACTGTGCACTTTCACCGTTCAGCAAATACATGTGTAGAAGCACAGCGCTAGCAGAAACGAACGTTTCTCGATGTTTTCTAACTCAGAGAACAAGTTGCACACTTCTGAGATGCATTTGGGCAACTTTGTCAGAAATGAGTTTTTTGCCTACAGAGACATGCCTATTTGCGCAGTAGTACAGATTCTGAGTATGTAATTGGGCTTGATGAAATCAGCATTTCTCTTGCTTCCCTGTGCGTAGGGAAGCTCAGTTTTAGTCACAGTAGCTCCCACAAGTGTCTCCTCAGTGTGTTCCCATTTCCTTAGAAACAGTGTATTTGCTGGGAGAAAAGTGCATTACTGTGCGCTTTCACCGTTCAGCAAATACATGTGTAGAAGAACAGCGCTAGCAGAATCGAACGTTTCTCGACGTTTTCTAACTCAGGGAACAAGTTGCACACTTCTGAGATGCATTTGGCAACTTTGTCAGAAATGAGTTTTTTGCCTACACAGACATGCCTATTTGTGCAGTAGTACCGATTCTGAGTATGTAACTGGGCTGGATGAAAGCAGCATTTCTCTTGCTTCCCTGTGCGTAGGGAAGCTCAGTTTTAGTCCCAGTAGCTCCCACAAGTGTCTCCTCAGTGTGTTCCCATTTCCTTAGAAACAGTGTATTTGCTGGGAGAAAAGTGCATTACTGTGCGCTTTCACCGTTCAGCAAATACATGTGTAGAAGCACAGCGTTAGCAGATATGACCGTTTCTCGACGTTTTCTAACTCAGGGAACAAGTGGCACACTTCTGAGATGCATTTGGGCAACTTTGTCAGAAATGAGTTTTTTGCCTACAGAGACATGCCTATTTGCGCAGTAGTACAGATTCTGAGTATGTAACTGGGCTGGATGAAATCAGCATTTCTCTTGCTTCCCTGTGCGTAGGGAAGCTCAGTTTTAGTCACAGTAGCTCCCACAAGTGTCTCCTCAGTGTGTTCCCATTTCCTTAGTAACAGTGTATTTGCTGGGAGAAAAGTGCATTACTGTGCACTTTCACCGTTCAGCAAATACATGTGTAGAAGCACAGCGCTAGCAGAAACGAACGTTTCTCGATGTTTTCTAACTCAGAGAACAAGTTGCACACTTCTGAGATGCATTTGGGCAACTTTGTCAGAAATGAGTTTTTTGCCTACAGAGACATGCCTATTTGCGCAGTAGTACAGATTCTGAGTATGTAACTGGGCTTGATGAAATCAGCATTTCTCTTGCTTCCCTGTGCGTAGGGAAGCTCAGTTTTAGTCACAGTAGCTCCCACAAGTGTCTCCTCAGTGTGTTCCCATTTCCTTAGAAACAGTGTATTTGCTGGGAGAAAAGTGCATTACTGTGCGCTTTCACCGTTCAGCAAATACATGTGTAGAAGAACAGCGCTAGCAGAATCGAACGTTTCTCGACGTTTTCTAACTCAGGGAACAAGTTGCACACTTCTGAGATGCATTTGGCAACTTTGTCAGAAATGAGTTTTTTGCCTACACAGACATGCCTATTTGTGCAGTAGTACCGATTCTGAGTATGTAACTGGGCTGGATGAAAGCAGCATTTCTCTTGCTTCCCTGTGCGTAGGGAAGCTCAGTTTTAGTCACAGTAGCTCCCACAAGTGTCTCCTCAGTGTGTTCCCATTTCCTTAGAAACAGTGTATTTGCTGGGAGAAAAGTGCATTACTGTGCGCTTTCACCGTTCAGCAAATAAATGTGTAGAATCACAGCGTTAGCAGATATGACCGTTTCTCGACATTTTCTAACTCAGGGAACAAGTGGCACACTTCTGAGATGCATTTGGGCAACTTTGTCAGAAATGAGTTTTTTGCCTACAGAGACATGCCTATTTGCGCAGTAGGATAGATTCTGAGTATGTAACTGGGCTTGATGAAATCAGCATTTCTCTTTCTTCCCTGTGCGTAGGGAAGCTCAGTTTTAGTCACAGTAGCTCCCACAAGTGTCTCCTCTGTGTGTTCCCATTTCCTTAGAAACAGTGTATTTGCTGGGAGAAAAGTGCATTACTGTGCGCTTTCACCGTTCAGCAAATACATGTGTAGAAGCACAGAGCTAGCAGAAAAGACCGTTTCTCGACGTTTTCTAACTCAGGGAACAAGTTGCACACTTCTGAGATGCATTTGGGCAACTTTGTCAGAAATGAGTTTTTTGCCTAAAGAGACATGCCTATTTGTGCAGTAGTACAGATTCTGAGTATGTAACTGGGCTTGATGAAATCAGCATTTCTCTTGCTTCCCTGTGCGTAGGGAAGCTCAGTTTTAGTCACAGTAGCTCCCACAAGTGTCTCCTCAGTGTGTTCCCATTTCCTTAGAAACAGTGTATTTGCTGGGAGAAAAGTGCATTACTGTGCGCTTTCACCGTTCAGCAAATACATGTGTAGAAGCACAGCGCTAGCAGAAACGACCGTTTCTCGACGTTTTCTAACTCAGGGAACAAGTTGCACACTTCTGAGATGCATTTGGGCAACTTTGTCAGAAATGAGTTTTTTGCCTACGGAGACATGCCTATTTGCGCAGTAGTACAGATTCTGAGTATGTAACTGGGCTGGATGAAATCAGCATTTCTCTTGCTTCCCTGTGCGTAGGGAAGCTCAGTTTTAGTCACAGTAGCTCCCACAAGTGTCTCCTCAGTGTGTTCCCATTTCCTTAGAAACAGTGTATTTGCTGGGAGAAAAGTGCATTACTGTGCTCTTTCACCGTTCAGCAAATACATGTGTAGAAGCACAGCGCTAGCAGAAACGAACGTTTCTCGACATTTTCTAACTCAGGGAACAAGTTGCACACTTCTGAGATGCATTTGGGCAACTTTGTCAGAAATGGGTTTTTTGCCTACAGAGACATGCCTATTTGCGCAGTAGTACAGATTCTGAGTATGTAACTGGGCTTGATGAAATCACCATTTCTCTTGCTTCCCTGTGCGTAGGGAAGCTCAGTTTTAGTCCCAGTAGCTCCCACAAGTGTCTCCTCAGTGTGTTCCCATTTCCTTAGAAACAGTGTATTTGCTGGGAGAAAAGTGCATTACTGTGCGCTTTCACCGTTCAGCAAATACATCTGTAGAAGCACAGCGTTAGCAGATATGACCGTTTCTCGACGTTTTCTAACTCAGGGAACAAGTGGCACACTTCTGAGATGCATTTGGGCAACTTTGTCAGAAATGAGTTTTTTGCCTACAGAGACATGCCTATTTGCGCAGTAGTATAGATTCTGAGTATGTAACTGGGCTTGATGAAATCAGCATTTCTCTTGCTTCCCTGTGCGTAGGGAAGCTCAGTTTTAGTCACTGTAGCTCCACAAGTGTCTCCTCAGTGTGTTCCCATTTCCTTAGAAACAGTGTATTTGCTGGGAGAAAAGTGCATTACTGTGCGCTTTCACCGTTCAGCAAGTACATGTGTAGAAGCACAGCGCTAGCAGAAACGAACGTTTCTCGACTTTTTCTAACTCAGGGAACAAGGTGCACACTTCTGAGATGCATTTGGGCAACTTTGTCAGAAATGAGTTTTTTGCCTACAGAGACATGCCTATTTGCGCAGTAGTACAGATTCTGAGTATGTAACTGGGCTGGATGAAATCAGCATTTCTCTTGCTTCCCTGTGCGTAGGGAAGCTCAGTTTTAGTCACAGTAGCTCCCACAAGTGTCTCCTCAGAGTGTTCCCATTTCCTTAGTAACAGTGTATTTGCTGGGAGAAAAGTGCATTACTGTGCACTTTCACCGTTCAGCAAATACATGTGTAGAAGCACAGCGCTAGCAGAAACGAACGTTTCTCGACGTTTTCTAACTCAGGGAACAAGTTGCACACTTCTGAGATGCATTTGGGCAACTTTGTCAGAAATGAGTTTTTTGCCTACAGAGACATGCCTATTTGCGCAGTAGTATAGATTCTGAGTATGTAACTGGGCTTGATGAAATCAGCATTTCTCTTGCTTCCCTGTGCGTATGGAAGCTCAGTTTTAGTCACAGTAGCTCCCACAAGTGTCTCCTCAGTGTGTTCCCATTTCCTTAGAAACAGTGTATTTGCTGGGAGAAAAGTGCATTACTGTGCGCTTTCACCGTTCAGCAAGTACATGTGTAGAAGCACAGCGCTAGCAGAAAAGACCGTTTCTCGACGTTTTCTAACTCAGGGAACAAGTTGCACACTTATGAGATGCATTTGGGCAACTTTGTCAGAAATGAGTTTTTTACCTAAAGAGACATGCCTATTTGTGCAGTAGTACAGATTCTGAGTATGTAACTGGGCTTGATGAAATCAGCATTTCTCTTGCTTCCCTGTGCGTAGGGAAGCTCAGTTTTAGTCACAGTAGCTCCCACAAGTGTCTCCTCAGTGTGTTCCCATTTCCTTAGAAACAGTGTATTTGCTGGGAGAAAAGTACATTACTGTGCGCTTTCACCGTTCAGCAAATACATGTGTAGAAGCACAGCGCTAGCAGAAACGAACGTTTCTCCACGTTTTCTAACTCAGGGAATAAGTTGCACACTTCTGAGATGCATTTCGGCAACTTTGTCAGAAATGAGTTTTTTGCCTACAGAGACATGCCTATTTGCGCAGTAGTACAGATTCTGAATATGTAACTGTGCTGGATGAAATCAGTATTTCTCTTGCTTCCCTGTGCGTAGGGAAACTCAGTTTTAGTCACAGTAGCTCCCAAAAGTGTCTCCTCAATGTGTTCCCATTTCCTTAGAAACAGTGTATTTGCTGGGAGAAAAGTGCATTACTGTGCGCTTTCACCGTTCAGCAAATACATGTGTAGAAGCACAGCGCTAGCAGAAACGAACGTTTCTCGACGTTTTCTAACTCAGGGAACAAGTTGCACACTTCTGAGATGCATTTGGGCAACTTTGTCAGAAATGAGTTTTTTGCCTACGGAGACATGCCTATTTGCGCAGTAGTACAGATTCTGAGTATGTAACTGGGCTGGATGAAATCAGCATTTCTCTTGCTTCCCTGTGCGTAGGGAAGCTCAGTTTTAGTCACAGTAGCTCCCACAAGTGTCTCCTCAGTGTGTTCCCATTTCCTTAGAAACAGTGTATTTGCTGGGAGAAAAGTGCATTACTGTGCTCTTTCACCGTTCAGCAAATACATGTGTAGAAGCACAGCGCTAGCAGAAACGAACGTTTCTCGACATTTTCTAACTCAGGGAACAAGTTGCACACTTCTGAGATGCATTTGGGCAACTTTGTCAGAAATGAGTTTTTTGCCTACAGAGACATGCCTATTTGCGCAGTAGTACAGATTCTGAGTATGTAACTGGGCTTGATGAAATCAGCATTTCTCTTGCTTCCCTGTGCGTAGGGAAGCTCAGTTTTAGTCTCAGTAGCTCCCACAAGTGTCTCCTCAGTGTGTTCCCATTTCCTTAGAAACAGTGTATTTGCTGGGAGAAAAGTGCATTACTGTGCGCTTTCACCGTTCAGCAAATACATGTGTAGAAGCACAGCGCTAGAAGAAATGACCGTTTCTCGATGTTTTCTAACTCAGGGAACAAGTTGCACACTTCTGAGGTGCATTTGGGCAACTTTGTCAGAAATGAGTTTTTTGCCTACAGAGACATGCCTATTTGCGCAGTAGTACAGATTCTGAGTATGTAACTGGGCTGGATTAAATCAGCATTTCTCTTGCTTCCCTGTGCGTAGGGAAGCTCAGTTTTAGTCACAGTAGCTCCCACAAGTGTCTCCTCAGTGTGTTCCCATTTCCTTAGAAACAGTGTATTTGCTGGGAGAAAAGTGCATTACTGTGCGCTTTCACCGTTCAGCAAATACATGTGTAGAAGCACAGCGCTAGCAGAAACGAACGTTTCTCGACGTTTTCTAACTCAGGGAACAAGTTGCACACTTCTGAGATGCATTTGGGCAACTTTGTCAGAAATGAGTTTTTTGCCTACAGAGACATGCCTATTTGCGCAGTAGTACAGATTCTGAATATGTAACTGGGCTTGATGAAATCAGCATTTCTCTTGCTTCCCTGTGCGTAGGGAAGCTCAGTTTTAGTCACAGTAGCTCCCACAAGTGTCTCCTCAGTGTGTTCCCATTTCCTTAGAAACAGTGTATTTGCTGGGAGAAAAGTGCATTACTGTGCGCTTTCACCGTTCAGCAAATACATGTGTAGAAGCACAGCGCTAGCAGAAACGACCGTTTCTCAACGTTTTCTAACTCAGGGAACAAGTTGCACACTTCTGAGATGCATTTGGGCAACTTTGTCAGAAATGAGTTTTTTGCCTACAGAGACATGCCTATTTGCGCAGTAGTACAGATTCTGAGTATGTAACTGGGCTGGATGTAATCAGCATTTTTCTTGCTTCCCTGTGCGTAGGGAAGCTCAGTTTTAGTCACAGTAGCTCCCACAAGTGTCTCCTCAGTTTGTTCCCATTTCCTTAGAAACAGTGTATTTGCTGGGAGAAAAGTGCATTACTGTGCGCTTTCACCGTTCAGCAAATACATGTGTAGAAGCACAGCGCTAGCAGAAACGACCGTTTCTCGACGTTTTCTAACTCAGGGAACAAGTTGCACACTTCTGAGATGCATTTGGGCGACTTTGTCAGAAATGAGTTTTTTGCCTACAGAGACATGCCTATTTGCGCAGTAGTACAGATTCTGAATATGTAACTGGGCTTGATGAAATCAGCATTTCTCTTGCTTCCCTGTGCGTAGGGAAGCTCAGTTTTAGTCACAGTAGCTCCCACAAGTGTCTCCTCAGTGTGTTCCCATTTCCTTAGAAACAGTGTATTTGCTGGGAGAAAAGTGCATTACTGTGCGCTTTCACCGTTCAGCAAATACATGTGTAGAAGGACAGCGCTAGAAGAAACGACCGTTTCTCGACGTTTTCTAACTCAGGGAACAAGTTGCACACTTCTGAGATGCATTTGGGCAACTTTGTCAGAAATGAGTTTTTTGCCTACAGAGACATGCCTATTTGCGCAGTAGTACAGATTCTGAGTATGTAACTGGGCTGGATGAAATCAGCATTTTTCTTGCTTCCCTGTGCGTAGGGAAGCTCAGTTTTAGTCACAGTAGCTCCCACAAGTGTCTACTCAGTGTGTTCCCATTTCCTTAGAAACAGTGTATTTGCTGGGAGAAAAGTGCATTACTGTGCGCTTTCACCGTTCAGCAAATACATGTGTAGAAGCACAGCGCTAGCAGAAACGACCGTTTCTCGACGTTTTCTAACTCAGGGAACAAGTTGCAAACTTCTGAGATGCATTTGGGCGACTTTGTCAGAAATGAGTTTTTTGCCTACAGAGACATGCCTATTTGCGCAGTAGTACAGATTCTGAATATGTAACTGGGCTTGATGAAATCAGCATTTCTCTTGCTTCCCTGTGCGTAGGGAAGCTCAGTTTTAGTCACAGTAGCTCCCACAAGTGTCTCCTCAGTGTGCTCCCATTTCCTTAGAAACAGTGTATTTGCTGGGAGAAAAGTGCATTACTGTGCGCTTTCACCGTTCAGCAAATACATGTGTAGAAGCACAGCGCTAGCAGAAACGACCGTTTCTCAACGTTTTCTAACTCAGGGAACAAGTTGCACACTTCTGAGATGCATTTGGGCAACTTTGTCAGAAATGAGTTTTTTGCCTACAGAGACATGCCTATTTGCGCAGTAGAACAGATTCTGAGTATGTAACTGGGCTGGATGAAATCAGCATTTTTCTTGCTTCCCTGTGCGTAGGGAAGCTCAGTTTTAGTCACAGTAGCTCCCACAAGTGTCTACTCAGTGTGTTCCCATTTCCTTAGAAACAGTGTATTTGCTGGGAGAAAAGTGCATTACTGTGCGCTTTCACCGTTCAGCAAATACATGTGTAGAAGCACAGCGCTAGCAGAAACGACCGTTTCTCGACGTTTTCTAACTCAGGGAACAAGTTGCACACTTCTGAGATGCATTTGGGCGACTTTGTCAGAAATGAGTTTTTTGCCTACAGAGACATGCCTATTTGCGCAGTAGTACAGATTCTGAGTATGTAACTGGGCTTGATGAAATCAGCATTTCTCTTGCTTCCCTGTGCGTAGGGAAGCTCAGTTTTAGTCACATTAGCTCCCACAAGTGTCTTCTCAGTGTGTTCCCATTTCCTTAGAAACAGTGTATTTGCTGGGAGAAAAGTGCATTACTGTGCGCTTTCACCGTTCAGCAAATACATGTGTAGAAGCACAGCGCTAGCAGAAACGAACGTTTCTCGACGTTTTCTAACTCAGGGAACAAGTTGCACACTTCTGAGATGCATTTGGGCAACTTTGTCAGAAATGAGTTTTTTGCCTACAGAGACATGCCTATTTGCGCAGTAGTACAGATTCTGAGTATGTAACTGGGCTTGATGAAATCAGCATTTCTCTTGCTTCCCTGTGCGTAGGGAAGCCCAGTTTTAGTCACAATAGCTCCCACAAGTGTCTCCTCAGTGTGTTCCCATTTCCTTAGAAACAGTGTATTTGCTGGGAGAAAAGTGCATTACTGTGCGCTTTCACCGTTCAGCAAAGACATGTGTAGAAGCACAGCGCTAGCAGAAACGAACGTTTCTCGATGTATTCTAACTCAGGGAACAAGTTGCACACTTCTGAGATACATTTGGGCAACTTTGTCAGAAATGAGTTTTTTGCCTACAGAGACATGCCTATTTGCGCAGTAGTACAGATTCTGAGTATGTAAATGGGCTTGATGAAATCAGCATTTCTCTTGCTTCCCTGTGTGTAGGGAAGCTCAGTTTTAGTCACAGTAGCTCCCACAAGTGTCTCCTCAGTGTGTTCCCATTTCCTTAGAAACAGTGTATTTGCTGGGAGAAAAGTGAATTACTGTGCACTTTCACCGTTCAGCAAATACATGTGTAGAAGCACAGCGCTAGCTGAAACGACCGTTTCTCGACGTTTTCTAACTCAGGGAACAAGTGGCACACTTCTGAGATGCATTTGGTAAACTTTGTCAGAAATGAGTTTTTTGCCTACAGAGACATGCCTATTTGCGCAGTAGTACAGATTCTGAGTATGTAACTGGGCTTGATGAAATCAGCATTTCTCTTGCTTCCCTGTGCGTAGGGAAGCTCACTTTTAGTCACAGTAGCTCCCACAAGTGTCTCCTCAGTGTGCTCCCAGTTCTTTAGAAACAGTGTATTTGCTGGGAGAAAAGTGCATTACTGTGAGCTTTCACCGTTCAGCAAATACATGTGTAGAAGCACAGCGCTAGCAGAAACGAACGTTTCTCGATGTTTTCTAACTGAGGGAACAAGTTGCACACTTCTGAGATGCATTTGGGCAACTTTGTCAGAAATGAGTTTTTTGCCTACAGAGACATGCCTATTTGCGCAGTAGTACAGATTCTGAGTAGGTAACTGGGCTTGATGAAATCAGCATTTCTCTTGCTTCCCTGTGCGTAGGGAAGCTCAGTTTTAGTCACAGTAGCTCCCACAAGTGTCTCCTTAGTGTGTTCCCATTTCCTTAGAAACAGTGTATTTGTTGGGAGAAAAGTGCATTACTGTGCGCCTTCACCGTTCAGCAAATACATGTGTAGAAGCACAGCGCTAGCAGAAACGACCGTTTCTCGACGTTTTCTAACTCAGGGAACAAGTTGCACACTTCTGAGATGCATTTGTGTAACTATCTCAAAAATGAGTTTTTTGCCTACAGAGACATGCCTATTTGCGCAGTAGTACAGATTCTGAGTATGTAACTGGGCTTGATGAAATCAGCATTTCTCTTGCTTCCCTGTGCGTAGGGAAGCTCACTTTTAGTCACAGTAGCTCCCACAAGTGTCTCCTCAGTGTGTTCCCATTTCCTTAGAAACAGTGTATTTGCTGGGAGAAAAGTGCATTACTGTGCACTTTCACCGTTCAGCAAATACATGTGTAGAAGCACAGCGCTAGCAGAAACGAACGTTTCTCGATGTTTTCTAACTCAGAGAACAAGTTGCACACTTCTGAGATGCATTTGGGCAACTTTGTCAGAAATGAGTTTTTTGCCTACAGAGACATGCCTATTTGCGCAGTAGTACAGATTCTGAGTAGGTAACTGGGCTTGATGAAATCAGCATTTCTCTTGCTTTACTGTGCGTAGGGAAGCTCAGTTTTAGTCACAGTAGCTCCCACAAGTGTCTCCTTAGTGTGTTCCCATTTCCTTAGAAACAGTGTAATTGTTGGGAGAAAAGTGCATTACTGTGCGCCTTCACCGTTCAGCAAATACATGTGTAGAAGCACAGCGCTAGCTGAAACGACCGTTTCTCGACGTTTTCTAACTCAGGGAACAAGTTACACACTTCTGAGATGCATTTGGGTAACTTTCTCAAAAATGAGTTTTTTGCCTAAAGAGACATGCCTATTTGCGCAGTAGTACAGATTCTGAGTATGTAACTGGGCTTGATGAAATCAGAATTTCTCTTGCTTCCCTGTGCGTAGGGAAGCTCAGTTTTAGTCACAGTAGCTCCCACAAGTGTCTCCTCAGTGTGTTCCCATTTCCTTAGAAAAAGTGTATTTGCTGGGAGAAAAGTGCATTACTGTGCGCTTTCACCGTTCAGCAAATACATGTGTAGAAGCACAGCGCTAGCAGAAACGACCGTTTCTCGACGTTTTCTAACTCAGGGAACAAGTTGCACACTTCTGAGATGCATTTGTGTAACTATCTCAAAAATGAGTTTTTTGCCTGCAGAGACATGCCTTCTGAGTATGTAACTGGGCTTGATGAAATCAGCATTTCTCTTGCTTCCCTGTGCGTAGGGAAGCTCACTTTTAGTCACAGTAGCTCCCACAAGTGTCTCCTCAGTGTGTTCCCAGTTCCTTAGAAACAGTGAATTTGCTGGGAGAAAAGTGCATTACTGTGCGCTTTCACCGTTCAGCAAATACATGTGTAGAAGCACGGCGCTAGCAGAAAGGAACGTTTCTCGACGTTTTCTAACTCAGGGAACAAGTTGCACACTTCTGAGATGCATTTGGGCAACTTTGTCAGAAATGAGTTTTTTGCCTACAGAGACATGCCTAATTGCGCAGTAGTACAGATTCTGAGTATGTAACTGGGCTTGATGAAATCAGCATTTCTCTTGCTTCCCTGTGCGTAGGGAAGCTCAGTTTTAGTCACAGTAGCTCCCACAAGTGTCTCCTCAGTGTGTTCCCAGTCCTTAGTAACAGTGTATTTGCTGGGAGAAAAGTACATTACTGTGCGCTTTCACCGTTCAGCAAATACATGTGTAGAAGCACAGCGCTAGCAGAAACGACCGTTTCTCGATGTTTTCTAACTCAGGGAACAAGTTGCACACTTCTGAGATGCATTTGGGCAACTTTGTCCGAAATGAGTTTTTTGCCTACAGAGACATGCCTATTTGCGCAGTAGTACAGATTATGAGTATGTAACTGGGCTTGATGAAATCAGCATTTCTCTTGCTTCCCTGTGCGTAGGGAAGCTCACTTTTAGTGACAGTAGCTCCCACAAGTGTCTCCTCAGTGTGTTCCTAGTTCCTTAGAAACAGTGTATTTGCTGGGAGAAAAGTGCATTACTGTGCGCTTTCACCGTTCAGCAAATACATGTGTAGAAGCACAGCGCTAGCAGAAACGACCGTTTCTCGACGTTTTCTAACTCAGGGAAAAAGTTGCACACTTCTGAGATGCATTTGGGCATCTTTGTCAGAAATGAGTTTTTTGCCTACAGAGACATGCCTATTTGCGCAGTAGTACAGATTCTGAGTATGTAACTGGGCTTGATGAAATCAGCATTTCTCTTGCTTCCCTGTGCATAGGGAAGCTCAGTTTTAGTCACAGTAGCTACCACAAGTGTCTCCTCAGTGTGTTCCCATTTCCTTAGAAACAGTGTATTTGCTGGGAGAAAAGTGCATTACTGTGCTCTTTCACCGTTCAGCAAATACATGTGTAGAAGCACAGCGCTAGCAGAAACGACCGTTTCTCGATGTTTTCTTACTCATTGAACAAGTTGCACACTTCTGAGATGGATTTGGGCAACTTTGTCAGAAATGAGTTTTTTGCCTAAAGAGACATGCCTATTTGCGCAGTAGTACAGATTCTGAGTATGTAACTGGGCTTGATGAAATCAGCATTTCTTTTGCTTCCCTGTGCGTAGGGAAGCTCAGTTTTAGTCACAGTAGCTCCCACAAGTGTCTCCTCAGTGTGTTCCCATTTCCTTAGAAACAGTGTATTTACTAGGAGAAAAGTGCATTACTGTGCGCTTTCACCGTTCAGCAAATACATGTGTAGAAGCACAGCGCTTGCCGAAACGACCGTTTCTCAATGTTTTCTAACTCAGGGAACAAGTTGCACACTTCTGAGATGCATTTGGGCAACTTTGTCAGAAATGAGTTTTTTGCCTACAGAGACATGCCTATCTTCGTAGTAGTACAGATTCTGAATATGTAACTGGGCTTGATGACATCAGCATTTTTCTTGCTTCCCTGTGTGTAGGGAAGCTCAGTTTTAGTCACAGTAGCTCCCACAAGTGTCTCCTCAGTGTGTTCCCATTTCCTTAGAAACAGTGTATTTGCTGGGATAAAAGTGCACTACTGTGCGCTTTCACCGTTCATCAAATACATGTGTAGAAGCACAGCGCTAGCAGAAACGACCGTTTCTCGACATTTTCTAACTCAGGGAACAAGTTGCACACTTCTGAGATGCATTTGGGCAACTTTGTCAGAAATGAATTTTTTGCCTAAAGAGACATGCCTATTTGCGCAGTAGTACAGATTCTGAGTATGTAACTGGGCTTGATGAAATCAGCATTTCTCTTGCTTTCCTGTGCATAGGGAAGCTCAGTTTTAGTCACAGTAGCTCCCACAAGTGTCTCCTCAGTGTGTTCCCATTTTTTTAGAAACAGTGTATTTGCTGGGAGAAAAGTGCATTACTGTGTGCTTTCACCGTTCAGCAAATACATGTGTAGAAGCACAGCGCTAGCAGAAATGAAAGTATCTCGACGTTTGCTAACTCAGGGAACAAGTTGCACACTTCTGAGATGCATTTTGGCAACTTTGTCAGAAATGAGTTTTTTGCCTAAAGAGACATGCCTATTTGCACAGTAGTACAGATTGTGACTATGTAACTGGGCTTGATGACATCAGCATTTCTCTTTCTTCCCTGTGTGTAGGGAAGCTCAGTTTTAGTCACAGTAGCTCCCACAAGTGTCTCCTCAGTGTGTTCCCATTTCCTTAGAAACAGTGTATTTGTTGGGAGAAAATTGCACTACTGTGTGCTTTCACCGTTCTGCAAATACATGTGTAGAAGCACAGTACTAGCAGAAACGACCGTTTCTCGACGTTTTCTAACTCAGGGGACAAGTTGCACACTTCTGAGATGCATTTGGGCAACTTTGTCAGAAATGAGTTTTTTGCCTAAAGAGACATGCCTATTTGCGCAGTAGTACAGATTCTGAGTATGTAACTGGGCTTGATGAAATCAGCATTTCTCTTGCTTCCCTGTGCAAAGGGAAGCTCAGTTTTAGTCACAGTAGCTCCCACAAGTGTCTCCTCAGTGTGGTCCCATTTCTTTAGAAACAGTGTATTTGCTGGGAGAAAAGTGCATTACTGTGCGCTTTCACCGTTCAGCAAATAAATGTGTAGAAGCACAGCGCTAGCAGAAACGACCGTTTCTCGACGTTTTCTAACTCAGGGAACAAGTTGCACACTTCTGAGATGCATTTGGGCAACTTTGTCAGAAATGAGTTTTTTGCCTAAAGAGACATGCCTATTTGCGCAGTAGTACAGATTCTGAGTATGTAACTGGGCTTGATGAAATCAGCATTTCTCTTGCTTCCCTGTGCGTAGTAAAGCTCAGTTTTAGTCACAATAGCTCCCACAAGTGTCTCCTCAGTGTGTTCCCATTTCCTTAGAAACAGTATATTTGCTGGGAGAAAAGTGCATTACTGTGCGCTTTCACCGTTCTGCAAATACATGTGTAGAAGCACAGCGCTAGCAGAAATGAAAGTTTCTCGACGTTTGCTAACGCAGGGAACAAGTTGCACACTTCTGAGATGCATTTTGGCAACTTTGTCAGAAATGAGTTGTTTGCCTAAAGAGACATGCCTATTTGCGCAGTAGTACAGATTCTGAGTATGTAACTGGGCTTGATGACATCAGCATTTCTCTTGCTTCCCTGTGCGTAGTTAAGCTCAGTTTTAGTCACAGTAGCTCCCACCAGTGTCTACTCAGTGTGTTCCCATTGTGTTAGAAACAGTATATTTGCTGGGAGAAAAGTGCATTACTGTGCGCTTTCACCGTTCAGCAAATACATGTGTAGAAGCACAGCGCTAGCAGAAACGACCGTTTCTTGACGTTTTCTAACTCAGGGAACAAGTTGCACTCTTCTGAAATGCATCTGGGCAACTTTGTCAGAAATGAGTTTTTTGCCTAAAGAGACATGCCTATTTGCGCAGTAATACAGATTCTGAGTATGTAACTGGGCTTGATGAAATCAGCATTTCTCTTGCTTCCCTGTGCGTAGGGAAGCTCAGTTTTAGTCACAGTAGCTCCCCAAGTGTCTCCTCAGTGTGTTCCCATTTCGTAAAAAACAGTGTATTTGCTGGGAGAAAAGTGCATCACTGTGCACTTTCACCGTTCAGCAAATACATGTGTAGAAGCAGCGCGCTAGCAGAAACGACTGTTTCTCGACGTTTTCTAACTCAGGGAACAAGTTGCACACTTCCTAGATGCATTTGGGTAACGTTGTCAGAAATGAGTTTTTTGCCTAAAGAGACATGCCTATTTGCGCAGTAGTACAGATTCTGAGTATGTAACTGGGCTTGATGAAATCAGCATTTCTCTTGCTTCCCTGTGCGTAGGGAAGCTCAGTTTTAGTCATAGTAGCTCCCACAAGTGTCTCCTCAGTGTGTTCCCATTTCCTTAGAAACAGTGTATTTGCTGGGAGAAAAGCGCATTACTGTGCGCTTTCACCGTTCAGCAAATACATGTGTAGAAGCACAGCGCTAGCAGAAACGAACGTTTCTCGACGTTTTCTAACTCAGGGAACAAGTTGCACACTTCTGAGATGCATTTGGGCAACTTTGTCAGAAATGAGTTTTTTGCCTAAAGAGACATGCCTTTTTGCGCAGTAGTACAGATTCTGAGTATGTAACTGGGCTTGATGAAATCAGCATGTCTCTTGCTTCCCTGTGCGTAGGGAAGCTCAGTTTTAGTCACAGTAGCTCCCACAAGTGTCTCCTCAGTGTGTTCCCATTTCCTTAGAAACAGTGTATTTGCTGGGAGAAAAGTGCATTACTGTGCGCTTTCACCGTTCAGCAAATAGATGTGTAGAAGCACAGCGCTAGCAGAAACGAACGTTTCTCGACGTTTTCTAACTCAGGGAACAAGTTGCACACTTCTGAGATGCATTTGGGCAACTTTGTCAGAAATGAGTTTTTTGCCTACAGAGACATGCCTATTTGCGCAGTAGTACAGATTCTTAGTATGTAACTGGGCTTGATGAAATCAGCATTTCTCTTGCTTCCCTGTGCGTAGGGAAGCTCAGTTTTAGTCACAGTAGCTCCCACAAGTGTCTCCTCAGTGTGTTCCCAGTTCCTTAGAAACAGTGTATTTGCTGGGAGAAAAGTGCATTACTGTGCGCTTTCACCGTTCAGCAAATACATGTGTAGAAGCACAGCGCTAACAGAAACGACCGTTTCTCGACGTTTTCTAACTCAGGGAACAAGTTGCACACTTCTGAGATGCATTTGGGCAACTTTGTCAGAAATGAGTTTTTTGCCTACAGAGACATGCCTATTTGCGCTGTAGTTCAGATTCTGAGTATGTAACTGGGCTTGATGAAATCAGCATTTCTCTTGCTTCCCTGTGCATAGCGAAGCGCAGTTTTAGTCACAGTAGGTCCCATAAGTGTCTCCTCAGTGTGTTCCCATTTCCTTAGAAACAGTGTATTTGCTGGGAGAAAAGTGCATTACTGTGCGCTTTCACCGTTCAGCAAATACATGTGTAGAAGCACAGCGCTAGCAGAAAAGAACGTTTCTCGACGTTTTCTAACTCAGAAAACTAGTTGCACACTTCTGAGAAGCATTTGGGCAACTTTGTCAGAAATGAGTTTTTTTCCTACAGAGACATGCCTATTTGCGCAGTAGTACAGATTCTGAGTATGTAACTGGGCTTGATGAAATCAGCATTTCTCTTGCTTCCCTGTGCGTAGGGAAGCTCAGTTTTAGTCATAGTAGCTCCCACAATTGTCTCCTCAGTGTGTTCCCATTTCCTTAGAAACAGTGTATTTGCTGGGAGAAAAGTGCATTACTGTGCGCTTTCACCGTTCAGCAAATACATGTGTAGAAGCACAGCGCTAGCATAAACGAACGTTTCTCGACGTTTTCTAACTCAGGGAACAAGTTGCACGCTTCTGAGATGCATTTGGGCAACTTTGTCAGAAATGAGTTTTTTGCCTACAGAGACATGCCTATTTGCGCAGTAGTACAGATTCTGAGTATGTAACTGGGCTTGATGAAATCAGCATTTCTCTTGCTTCCCTGTGCGTAGGGAAGCTCAGTTTTAGTCCCAGTAGCTCCCACAAGTGTCTCCTCAGTGTGTTCCCATTTCCTTAGAAACAGTGTATTTGCTGGGAGAAAAGTGCATTACTGTGCGATTTCACCGTTCAGCAAATACATGTGTAGAAGCACAGCGCTAGCAGAAACGAACGTTTCTCGACGTTTTCTAACTCAGGGAACAAGTTGCACACTTCTGAGATGCATTTGGGCAACTTTGTCAGAAATGAGTTTTTTGCCTACAGAGACATGCCTATTTGCGCAGTAGTACAGATTCTGAGTATGTAACTGGGCTTGATGAAATCAGCATTTCTCTTGCTTCCCTGTGCATAGGGAAGCTCAGTTTTAGTCCCAGTAGCTCCCACAAGTGTCTCCTCAGTGTGTTCCCATTTCCTTAGAAACAGTGTATTTGCTGGGAGAAAAGCGCATTACTGTGCGCTTTCACCGTTCAGCAAATACATGTGTAGAAGCACAGCGCTAGCAGAAACGACCGTTTCTCGACGTTTTCTAACTCAGGGAACAATTTGCACACTTCTGAGATGCATTTGGGCAACTTTGTCAGAAATGAGTTTTTTGACTAAAGAGACATGCCTATTTGCGCAGTAGTACAGATTCTGAGTATGTAACTGGGCTTGATGAAATCAGCATGTCTCTTGCTTCCCTGTGCATAGGGAAGCTCAGTTTTAGTCACAGTAGCTCCAACAAGTGTCTCCTCAGTGTGTTCCCATTTCCTTAGAAACAGTGTATTTGCTGGGAGAAAAGTGCATTACTGTGTGCTTTCACCGTTCAGCAAATACATGTGTAGAAGCACAGCGCTAGCAGAAACGAACGTTTCTCGACGTTTTCTAACTCAGGGAACAAGTAGCACACTTCTGAGATGCATTTGGGCAACTTTGTCAGAAATGAGTTTTTTGCCTAAAGAGACATGCCTATTTGCGCAGTAGTACAGAGTCTGAGTATGTAACTGGGCTTGATGAAATCAGCATTTCTCTTGCTTCCCTGTGCGTAGGAAAGCTCAGTTTTAATCACAGTAGCTCCCACAAGTGTCTCCTCAGTGTGTTCCCATTTCCTTAGAAACAGTGTATTTGCTGGGAGAAAAGTGCATTACTGTGCGCTTTCTCCGTTCAGCAAATCATGTGTAGAAGCACAACGCTAGCAGAAACGACCGTTTCTCGACGTTTTCTAACTCAGGGAACAAGTTGCACACTTCTGAGATGCATTTGGGCAACTTTGTCAGAAATGAGTTTTTTGCCTACAGAAACATGCCTATTTGCGCAGTAGTACAGATTCTGAGTATGTAACTGGGCTTGATGAAATCAGCCTTTCTCTTGCTTCCCTGTGCGTAGGGAAGCTCAGTTTTAGTCACAGTAGCTCCCACAAGTGTCTCCTCAGTGTGTTCACATTTCTTTAGAAACAATGTATTTGCTGGGAGAAAAGTGCATTACTGTGCGCTTTCACCGTTCAGCAAATACATGTGTAGAAGCACAGCGCTAGGAGAAACGAACGTTTCTCGACGTTTTCTAACTCAGGGAACAAGTTGCACACTTCTGAGATGCATTTGGGCAACTTTGTCAGAAATGAGTTTTTTGCCTACAGAGACATGCCTATTTGCGCAGTAGTACAGATTCTGAGTATGTAACTGGGCTTGATGAAATCAAAATTCTCTTGCTTCCCTGTGCGTAGGGAAGCTCACTTTTAGTCCCAGTAGCTCCCACAAGTGTCTCCTCAGTGTGTTCCCAGTTCCTTAGAAACAGTGAATTTGCTGGGAGAAAAGTGCATTACTGTGCGCTTTCACCGTTCAGCAAATACATGTGTAGAAGCACAGCGCTAGCAGAAAGGAACGTTTCTCGACGTTTTCTAACTCAGGGAACAAGTTGCACACTTCTGAGATGCATTTGGGCAACTTTGTCAGAAATGAGTTTTTTGCCTACAGAGACATGCCTACTTGCACAGTAGTACAGATTCTGAGTATGTAACTGGGCTTGATGAAATCAGCATTTCTCTTGCTTCCCTGTGCGTAGGGAAGCTCAGTTTTAGTCACAGTAGCTCCCACAAGTGTCTCCTCAGTGTTTTCCCAGTCCTTAGTAACAGTGTATTTGCTGGGAGAAAAGTGCATTACTGTGCGCTTTCACCGTTCAGCAAATACATGTGTAGAAGCACAGCGCTAGCAGAAACGAATGTTTCTCCATGTTTTCTAACTCAGGGAACAAGTTGCACACTTCTGAGATGCATTTGGGCAACTTTGTCCGAAATGAGTTTTTTGCCTACAGAGACATGCCTATTTGCGCAGTAGTACAGATTCTGAGTATGTAACTGGGCTTGATGAAATCAGCCTTTCTCTTGCTTCCCTGTGCGTAGGGAAGCTCAGTTTTAGTCACAGTAGCTCCCACAAGTGTCTCCTCAGTGTGTTCACATTTCTTTAGAAACAATGTATTTGCTGGGAGAAAAGTGCATTACTGTGCGCTTTCACCGTTCAGCAAATACATGTGTAGAAGCACAGCGCTAGGAGAAACGAACGTTTCTCGACGTTTTCTAACTCAGGGAACAAGTTGCACACTTCTGAGATGCATTTGGGCAACTTTGTCAGAAATGAGTTTTTTGCCTACAGAGACATGCCTATTTGCGCAGTAGTACAGATTCTGAGTATGTAACTGGGCTTGATGAAATCAGCATTTCTCTTGCTTCCCTGTGCGTAGGGAAGCTCACTTTTAGTCACAGTAGCTCCCACAAGTGTCTCCTCAGTGTGTTCCCAGTTCCTTAGAAACAGTGAATTTGCTGGGAGAAAAGTGCATTACTGTGCGCTTTCACCGTTCAGCAAATACATGTGTAGAAGCACGGCGCTAGCAGAAAGGAACGTTTCTCGACGTTTTCTAACTCAGGGAACAAGTTGCACACTTCTGAGATGCATTTGGGCAACTTTGTCAGAAATGAGTTTTTTGCCTACAGAGACATGCCTAATTGCGCAGTAGTACAGATTCTGAGTATGTAACTGGGCTTGATGAAATCAGCATTTCTCTTGCTTCCCTGTGCGTAGGGAAGCTCAGTTTTAGTCACAGTAGCTCCCACAAGTGTCTCCTCAGTGTGTTCCCAGTCCTTAGTAACAGTGTATTTGCTGGGAGAAAAGTGCATTACTGTGCGCTTTCACCGTTCAGCAAATACATGTGTAGAAGCACAGCGCTAGCAGAAACGACCGTTTCTCGATGTTTTCTAACTCAGGGAACAAGTTGCACACTTCTGAGATGCATTTGGGCAACTTTGTCCGAAATGAGTTTTTTGCCTACAGAGACATGCCTATTTGCGCAGTAGTACAGATTCTGAGTATGTAACTGGGCTTGATGAAATCAGCATTTCTCTTGCTTCCCTGTGCGTAGGGAAGCTCAGTTTTAGTCACAGTAGCTCCCACAAGTGTCTCCTCAGTGTGTTCCCATTTCCTTAGAAACAGTGTATTTCCTGGGAGAAAAGTGCATTACTGTGTGCTTTCACCGTTCAGCAAATACATGTGTAGAAGCACAGCGCTAGCAGAAACGACCGTTTCTCGACGTTTTCTAACTCAGGGAACAAGTTGCACACTTCTGAGATGCATTTGGGCAACTTTGTCCAAAATAAGTTTTTTTGCCTACAGAGACATGCCTATTTGCGCAGTAGTACAGATTATGAGTATGTAACTGGGCTTGATGAAATCAGCATTTCTCTTGCTTCCCTGTGCGTAGGGAAGCTCACTTTTAGTGACAGTAGCTCCCACAAGTGTCTCCTCAGTGTGTTCCTAGTTCCTTAGAAACAGTGTATTTGCTGGGAGAAAAGTGCATTACTGTGCGCTTTCACCGTTCAGCAAATACATGTGTAGAAGCACAGCGCTAGCAGAAACGACCGTTTCTCGACGTTTTCTAACTCAGGGAAAAAGTTGCACACTTCTGAGATGCATTTGGGCAACTTTGTCCGAAATGAGTTTTTTGCCTACAGAGACATGCCTATTTGCGCAGTAGTACAGATTCTGAGTATGTAACTGGGCTTGATGAAATCAGCATTTCTCTTGCTTCCCTGTGCGTAGGGAAGCTCAGTTTTAGTCACAGTAGCTCCCACAAGTGTCTCCTCAGTGTGTTCCCATTTCCTTAGAAACAGTGTATTTGCTGGGAGAAAAGTGCATTACTGTGCGCTTTCACCGTTCAGCAAATACATGTGTAGAAGCACAGCGCTAGCAGAAACGACCGTTTCTCGACGTTTTCTAACTCAGGGAACAAGTTGCACACTTCTGAGATGCATTTGGGCAACTTTGTCCGAAATAAGTTTTTTGCCTACAGAGACATGCCTATTTGCGCAGTAGTACAGATTCTGAGTATGTAACTGGGCTTGATGAAATCAGCATTTCTCTTGCTTCCCTGTGCGTAGGGAAGCTCACTTTTAGTGACAGTAGCTCCCACAAGTGTCTCCTCAGTGTGTTCCTAGTTCCTTAGAAACAGTGTATTTGCTGGGAGAAAAGTGCATTACTGTGCGCTTTCACCGTTCAGCAAATACATGTGTAGAAGCACAGCGCTAGCAGAAACGACCGTTTCTCGATGTTTTCTAACTCAGGGAAAAAGTTGCACACTTCTTAGATGCATTTGGGCAACTTTGTCAGAAATGAGTATTTTGCCTACAGAGACATGCCTATTTGCGCAGTAGTACAGATTCTGAGTATGTAACTGGGCTTGATGAAATCAGCATTTCTCTTGCTTCCCTGTGCGTAGGGAAGCTCAGTTTTAGTCACAGTAGCTCCCACAAGTGTCTCCTCAGTGTGTTCCCATTTCCTTAGAAACAGTGTATTTGCTGGGAGAAAAGTGCATTACTGTGTGCTTTCTCCGTTCAGCAAATCATGTGTAGAAGCACAACGCTAGCAGAAACGACCGTTTCTCGACGTTTTCTAACTCAGGGAACAAGTTGCACACTTCTGAGATGCATTTGGGCAACTTTGTCCGAAATGAGTTTTTTGCCTACAGAAACATGCCTATTTGCGCAGTAGTACAGATTGTGAGTATGTAACTGGGCTTGATGAAATCAGCCTTTCTCTTGCTTCCCTGTTCGTAGGGAAGCTCAGTTTTAGTCACAATAGCTCCCACAAGTGTCTCCTCAGTGTGTTCACATTTCTTTAGAAACAGTGTATTTGCTGGGAGAAAAGTGCATTACTGTGCGCTTTCACCGTTCAGCAAATACATGTGTAGAAGCACAGCGCTAGGAGAAACGAACGTTTCTCGACGTTTTCTAACTCAGGGAACAAGTTGCACACTTCTGAGATGCATTTGGGCAACTTTGTCAGAAATGAGTTTTTTGCCTACAGAGACATGCCTATTTGCGCAGTAGTACAGATTCTGAGTATGCAACTGGGCTTGATGAAATCAGCATTTCTCTTGCTTCCCTGTGCGTAGGGAAGCTCAGTTTTAGTCACAGTAGCTCCCACAAGTGTCTCCTCAGTGTGTTCCCAGTCCTTAGTAACAGTGTATTTGCTGGGAGAAAAGTGCATTACTGTGCGCTTTCACCGTTCAGCAAATACATGTGTAGAAGCACAGCGCTAGCAGAAACAAACGTTTCTCGATGTTTTCTAACTCAGGGAACAAGTTGCACACTTCTGAGATGCATTTGGGCAACTTTGTCCGAAATGAGTTTTTTGCCTACAGAGACATGCCTATTTGCGCAGTAGTACAGATTCTGAGTATGTAACTGGGCTTGATGAAATCAGCATTTCTCTTGCTTCCCTGTGCGTAGGGAAGCTCAGTTTTAGTCACAGTAGCTCCCACAAGTGTCTCCTCAGTGTGTTCCCATTTCCTTAGAAACAGTGTATTTGCTGGGAGAAAAGTGCATTACTGTGTGCTTTCACCGTTCAGCAAATACATGTGTAGAAGCACAGCGCTAGGAGAAACGACCGTTTCTCGACGTTTTCTAACTCAGGGAACAAGTTGCACACTTCTGAGATGCATTTGGGCAACTTTGTCCGAAATGAGTTTTTTGCCTACAGAGACATGCCTATTTGCGCAGTAGTACAGATTCTGAGTATGTAACAGGGCTTGATGAAATCAGCCTTTCTCTTGCTTCCCTGTGCGTAGGGAAGCTCAGTTTTAGTCACAGTAGCTCCCACAAGTGTCTCCTAAGTGTGTTCCCATTTCCTTAGAAACAGTGTATTTGCTGGGAGAAAAGTGCATAACTGTGCGCTTTCACCGTTCAACAAATACATGTGTAGAAGCACAGCGCTAGCAGAAACGAACGTTTCTCGACGTTTTCTAACTCAGGGAACAAGTTGCACACTTCTGAGATGCATTTGGGCAACTTTGTCAGAAATGAGTTTTTTGCCTAAGGAGACATGCCTATTTGCGCAGTAGTACAGATTCTGAGTATGTAACTGGGCTTGTTGAAATCAGCATGTCTCTTGCTTCCCTGTGCGAAGGGAAGCTCAGTTTTAGTCACAGTAGCTCCCACAAGTGTCTCCTCAGTGTGTTCCCATTTCCTTAGAAACAGTGTATTTGCTGGGAGGAAAGTGCATTACTGTGCGCTTTCACCGTTCAGCAAATACATGTGTAGAAGCACAGCGCTAGCAGAAACGAACGTTTCTCGACGTTTTCTAACTCAGGGAACAAGTAGCACACTTCTGAGATGCATTTGGGCAACTTTGTCAGAAATGAGTTTTTTGCCTAAAGAGACATGCCTATTTGCGCAGTAGTACAGAGTCTGAGTATGTAACTGGGCTTGATGAAATCAGCATGTCTCTTGCTTCGCTGTGCGTAGGGAAGCTCAGTTTTAGTCACAGTAGCTCCCACAAGTGTCTCCTCAGTGTGTTCCCATTTCCTTAGAAAAAGTGTATTTGTTGGGAGAAAAGTGCATTACTGTGCGCTTTCACCGTTCAGCAAATACATGTGTAGAAGCACAGCGCTAGCAGATACGACCGTTTCTCGACGTTTTGTAACTCAGGGAACAAGTTGCACACTTCTGAGATGCATTTGGGCAGCTTTGTCAGAAATGAGTTTTTTGCCTAAAGAGACATGTCTATTTGCGCAGTAGTACAGATTCTGAGTATGTAACTGGGCTTGATGAAATCAGCATTTGTCTTGCTTCCCTGTGCGTTGGGAAGCTCAGTTTTAGTCACAGTAGCTCCCACAAGTGTCTCCTCAGTGTGTTCCCATTTCCTTAGAAACAGTATATTTGCTGGGAGAAAAGTGCATTACTGTGCGCTTTCACCGTTCAGCAAATACATGTGTAGAAGCACAGCGCTAGCAGAAACGAACGTTTCTCGACGTTTTCCAACTCAGGGAACAAGTTGCACACTTCTGAGATGCATTTGGGCAACTTTGTCAGAAATGAGTTTTTTGCCTACAGAGACATGCCTATTTAGGCAGTAGTACAGATTCTGAGTATGTAACTAGACTTGATGAAATCAGCACTTCTCTTGCTTCCCTGTTTGTAGGGAAGCTCAGTTTTAGTCAAAGTAGCTCCCACAAGTGTCTCCTCAGTGTGTTCCCATTTCCTTAGAAACAGTGTATTTGCTGGGAGAAAAGTGCATTACTGTGCGCTTTCACCGTTTAGCAAATACATGTGTAGAAGCACAGCGCTAGCAGAAAAGACCGTTTCTCGACGTTTTCTAACTCAGGGAACAAGTTGCACACTTCTGAGATGCATTTGGGCAACTTTGTCAGAAATGAGTTTTTTGCCTAAAGAGACATGCCTATTTGCGCAGTAGTACAGATTCTGAGTATGTAACTGGGCTTGATGAAATCAGCATTTCTCTTGCTTCCCCTTGCGTAGGGAAGCTCAGTTTTAGTCACTGTAGCTCCCACAAGTGTCTCCTCTGTGTGTTCCCATTTCCTTAGAAACAGTGTATTTGCTGGGAGAAAAGTGCATTACTGTGCGCTTTCACCGTTCAGCAAATACATGTGTAGAAGCACAGCGCTGGCAGAAACGAATGTTTCTCGACGTTTTCTAACTCAGGGAACAAGTTGCACACTTCTGAGATCTATTTGGGCAACTTTGTCAGAAATGAGTTTTTTGCCTAAAGAGACATGCCTATTTGCGCAGTAGTACAGATTCTGAGTATGTAACTGGGCTTGATGAAATCAGCATTTCTCTGGCTTCTCTGTGCGTAGGGAAGCTCAGTTATAGTTACAGTAGCTCCCACAAGTGTCTCCTCAGTGTGTTCCCATTTCCTTAGAAACAGTGTATTTGCTGGGAGAAAAGTGCATTACTGTGCGCTTTCACCGTTCAGCAAATACATGTTTAGAAGCACAGCGCTAGCAGAAACGACCGTTTCTCGACGTTTTCAAACACAAGGAACAAGTTGCACACTTCTGAGATGCATTTGGGCCACTTTGTCAGAAATGAGTTTTTTGTTTAAAGAGACATGCCTATTTACGCAGTAGTACAGATTCTGAGTATGTAACTGGGCTTGATGAAATCAGCATTTCTCTTGCTTCCCTGTGCATAGGGAAGCTCAGTTTTAGTCACAGTAGCTCCCACAAGTGTCTCCTCAGTGTGTTCCCATTTTCTTAGAAACAGTGTATTTGCTGGGAGAAAAGTGCATTACTGTGCGCTATCACCGTTCAGAAAATACATGTGTAGAAGCACAGCGCTAGCAGATACGACCGTTTCTCGATGTTTTCTAACTCAGGGAACAAGTTGCACACTTCTGAGATGCATTTGGGCAACTTTGTCAGAAATGAGTTTTTTGCCTAAAGAGACATGCCTCTTGGCTCAGTAGTACATTTTCTGAGTATGTAACTAGGCTTGATGAAATCTGCATTTCTCCTGCTTCCCTGTGCATAGGGAAGCTCAGTTTTAGTCACAGTAGCTCCCACAAGTGTCTCCTCAGTGTGTTCCCATTTCCTTAGAAACAGTGTATTTGCTGGGAGAAAAGTGCATTACTGTGTGCTTTCACAGTTCAGCAAATACATGTGTAGAAGCACGGCGCTAGCAGAAACGAACGTTTCTCGACGTTTTCTAACTCAGGGAACAAGTTGCACACTTCTGAGATGCATTTGTGCAACTTTGTCAGAAATGAGTTTTTTCCCTACAGAGACATGCCTATTTGCGCGGTAGTACAGATTCTGAGTATGAAACTGGGCTTGATGAAATCAGCATTTCTCTTGCTTCCCTGTGCGTCGGGAAGCTCAGTTTTAGTCACATTAGCTTCCACAAGTGTCTCCTCAGTGTGTTCCCATTTCCTTAGAAACAGTGAATTTGCTGGGAGAAAAGTGCATTACTGTGCACTTTCACCGTTCAGCAAATACATGTGTAGAAGCACAGCGCTAGCAGAAACGAACGTTTCTCGACGTTTTCTAACTCAGGGAACAAGTTGCACACTTCTCAGATGCATTTGGGCAACTTTGTCAGAAATGAGTTTATTGCCTAAAGACACATGCCTATTTGCGCAGTAGTACAGATTCTTGGTATGTAACTGGGCTTTATGAAATCAGCATTTCTCTTGCTTCTTTGTGCGTAGGGAAGCTCAGTTTTAGTCACAGTAGCTCCCACAAGTGTCACCTCTGTGTGTTCCCATTTCCTTAGAAACAGTGTATTTGCTGGGAGAAAAGTGCATTACTGTGCGCTTTCACCGTTCAGCAAATACATGTGTAGAAGCACAGCGCTAGCAGAAAGGAACGTTTCTCGACATTTTCTAACTCAGGGAATAAGTTGCACACTTCTGAGATGCATTTGGGCAACTTTGTCAGAAATGAGTTTTTTGCCTAAAGAGACTTGCCTATTTACGCATTAGTACAGATTCTGAGCATGTAACTGGGCTTGATGAAATCAGCATTTCTCCTGCTTCCCTGTGCGTAGGGAAGCTCAGTTTTAGTCACAGTAGCTCCCACAAGTGTCTCCTCAGTGTGTTCCCATTTCCTTAGAAACAGTGTATTTGCTGGGAGAAAAGTGCATTACTGTGCGCTTTCTCCGTTCAGCAAATACATGTGTAGAAGCACAGCGCTAGCAGAAAAGACCGTTTCTCGACGTTTTCTAACTCAGGGAACAAGTTGCACACTACTGAGATGCATTTGGGCAACTTTGTCAGAAATGAGTTTTTTGCCTAAAGAGACATGCCTATTTGCGCAGTAGTACAGATTCTGCGTATGTAACTGGGCTTGATGAACTCAGCATTTCTCTTGCTTCCCTGTGCGTAGGGAAGCTCAGTTTTAGTCACTGTAGCTCCCACAAGTGTCTCCTCAGTGTGTTCCCATTTCGTTAGAAACAGTGTATTTGCTGGGAGAAAAGTGCATTACTGTGCGCTTTCACCGTTCAGCAAATACATGTGTAGAAGCACAGCGCTAGCAGAAACGACCGTTTCTCGACGTTTTCTAACTCAGGGAACAAGTTGCACACTTCTGAGTTGCATTTGGGCAACTTTGTCAGAAATGAGTTTTTTGCCTAAAGAGACATGCCTATTTTCGCAGTAGTACAGATTCTGAGTATGTAACTGGGATTGATGAAATCAGCATTTCTCTTGCTTCCCTGTGCGTAGGGAAGCTCAGTTTTAGACACAGTAGCTCCCACAAGTGTCTCCTCAGTGTGTTCCCATTTCCTTAGAAACAGTGTATTTGCTGGGAGAAAAGTGCATTACTGTGCGCTTTCACCGTTCAGCAAATACATGTGTAGAAGCACAGCGCTAGCAGAAAAGACCGTTTCTCGACGTTTTCTAACTCAGGGAACAAGTTGCACACTTCTGTGATGCATTTGGGCAACTTTGTCAGAAATGAGTTTTTTGCCTACAGAGACATGCCTATTTGCGCAGTTGAAGAGATTCTGAGAATGTAACTGGGCTTGATGAAATCAGCATTTCTCTTGCTTCCCTGTGCGTAGGGAAGCTCCGTTTTAGTCACAGTAGCTCCCACAAGTGTCTCCTCAGTGTGTTCCCATTTCCTTAGAAACAGTGTATTTGCTGGGAGAAAAGTGCATTACTGTGCGCTTTCACCGTTCAGCAAATACATGTGTAGAAGCACAGCCCTAGCAGAAACGAACGTTTCTCGACGTTTTCTAACTCAGAGAACAAGTTGCACAATTCTGAGATGCATTTGCGCAACTTTGTCAGAAATGAGTTTTTTGCCTAAAGAGACACGCTTTTTTGCGCAGTAGTACAGATTCTGAGTATGTAACTGGGCTTGATGAAATCAGCATTTCTCTTGCTTCCCTGTGCATAGGGAAGCTCAGTTTTAGTCACAGTAGCTCCCACAAATGTCTCCTCAGTGTGTTCCCATTTCCTTAGAAACAGTGTATTTGCTGGGAGAAAAGTGCATTACTGTGCGCTTTCACCGTTCAGCAAAAACATGTGTAGAAGCACAGCGCTAGCAGAAACGACCGTTTCTCGACGTTTTCTAACTCAGGGAACAAGTTGCACACTTCTGAGATGCATTTGGGCAACTTTGTCAGAAATGAGTTTTTTGCCTAAAGAGACATGCCTATTTGCGCAGTAGTACAGATTCTGAGTATGTAACTGGGCTTGATGAAATCAGCATTTCTCTTGCTTCCCTGTGCGTAGGGAAGCTCAGTTTTAGTCACAGTAGCTCCCACAAGTGTCTCCTCAGTGTGTTCCCATTTCCTTAGAAACAGTGTATTTGCTGGGAGAAAAGTGCATTACTGTGCGCTTTTACCGTTCAGCAAATACATGTGTAGAAGCACAGCGCTAGCAGAAAAGACCGTTTCTCGACGTTTTTTACTCAGGTAACAAGTTGCACACTTCTGAGATGCATTTGGGCAACTTTGTCAGAAATGAGTTTTTTGCCTACAGAGACATGCCTATTTGCGCAGTAGTACAGATTCTGAGTATGTAACTGGGCTTGATGAAATCAGCATTTCTCTTGCTTCCCTGTGCGTAGGGAAGCTCAGTTTTAGTCACAGTAGCTCCCACAAGTGTCTCCTCAGTGTGTTCCCATTTCCTTAGAAACAGTGTATTTGCTGGGAGAAAAGTGCATTACTGTGCGCTTTCACCGTTCAGCAAATACATGTGTAGAAGCACAGCGCTAGCAGAAACGACCGTTTCTCGACGTTTTCTAACTCAGGGAACAAGTTGCACACTTGTGAGATGCATTTGGGCAACTTTTTCAGAAATGAGTTTTTTGCCCAAAGAGACATGCCTATTTGCGCAGTAGTACAGATTCTGAGTATGTAAGTGGGCTTGATGAAATCAGCATTTCTCTTGCTTCCCTGTGCGTAGGGAAGCTCAGTTTTAGTCACAGTAGCTCCCACAATGTCTCCTCAGTGTGTTCCCATTTCCTTAGAAACAGTGTATTTGCTGGGAGAAAAGTGCATTACTGTGCGCTGTCACCGTTCAGCAAATACATGTGTAGAAGCACAGCGCTAGCAGACACGACCGTTTCTCGATGTTTTCTAACTCATGGAACAAGTTGCACACTTCTGAGATGCATTTGGGCAACTTTGTCAGAAATGAGTTTTTTGCCTACAGAGACATGCCTATTTGCGCAGTAGTACAGATTCTGAGCTGGTAACTGGGCTTGATGAAATCAGCATTCTCTTGCTTCCCTGTGCGTAGGGAAGCTCAGTTTTAGTCACAGTAGCTCTCACAAGTGTCTCCTCAGGGTGTTCCCATTTCCTTAGAAACAGTGTGTTTGCTGGGAGAAAAGTGCATTACTGTGCGCTTTCACCGTTCAGCAAATACATGTGTAGAAGCACAGCGCTAGCAGAAACGACCGTTTCTCGACGTTTTCTAACTCAGGGAACAAGTTGCACACTTCTGAGATGCATTTGGGCAACTTTGTCAGAAATGAGTTTTTTGCCTAAAGAGACATGCCTATTTGCACATGAGTACAGATTCTGAGTATGTAACTGGGCTTGATGAAATCAGCATTTCTCTTGCTTCCCTGTGCGTAGGGAAGCTCTGTTTTAGTCACAGTAGCTCCCACAAGTGTCTCCTCAGTGTGTTCCCATTTCCTTAGAAACAGTGTATTTGCTGGGAGAAAAGTGCATTACTATGCGCTTTCACCTTTCAGCAAATACATGTGTAGAAGCACAGCGCTAGCAGAAACGACCGTTTCTCGACGTCTTCAAACTCAGGGAAGTTGCACACTTCTGAGATGCATTTGGGCAACTTTGTCAGAAATGAGTTTTTTGCCTAAAGAGACATGCCTATTTGCGCAGTAGTACAGATTCTGAGTATGTAACTGGGCTTGATGAAATCAGCATTTCTCTTGCATCCCTGTGCGTAGGGAAGCTCACTTTTAGTCACTGTAGCTCCCACAAGTGTCTCCTCAGTGTGTTCCCATTTCCTTAGAAACAGTGTATTTGCTGGGAGAAAAGTGCATTACTGTGCGCTTTCACCGTTCAGCAAATACATGTGTAGAAGCACAGCGCTAGCAGAAATGAACGTTTCTCGACGTTTTCTAACTCAGGGAACAAGTTGCACACTTCTGAGATGCATTTGGGCAACTTTGTAAGAAATGAGTTTTTTGCCTAAAGAGACATGCCTATTTGCGCAGTAGTACAGATTCTGAGTATGTAACTGGGCTTGATGAAATCAGCATTTCTCTTGCTTCCCTGTGAGTAGGGAAGCTCAGTTTTAGTCACAGTAGCTCCCACAAGTGTCTCCTCAGTGTGTTCCCATTTCCTTAGAAACAGTGTATTTGCTGGGAGAAAAGTGCATTACTGTGTGCTTTCACCGTTCAGCAAATACATGTGTAGAAGCACAGCGCTAGCAGAAACGAACGTTTCTCGACGTTTTCTAACTCATGGAACAAGTTGCACACTTCTGAGATGCATTTGGGCAACTTTGTCAGAAATGAGTTTTTTGCCTAAAGAGACACGCCTATTTGCGCAGTAGTACAGATTCTGAGTATGTAACTGGGCTTGATGAAATCAGCATTTCTCTTGCTTCCCTGTGCGTAGGGAAGCTCAGTTATAGTCACTGTAGCTCCCACAAGTGTCTCCTCAGTGTGTTCCCATTTCCTTAGAAACAGTGTATTTGCTGGGAGAAATGTGCATTACTGTGCGCTTTCACCGTTCAGCAAATACATGTGTAGAAGCACAGCGCTAGCAGAAAAGACCGTTTCTCGACGTTTTCTAACTCAGGGAACAAGTTGCACACTTCTGAGATGCATTTGTGCAACTTTGTCAGAAATGAGTTTTTTGCCTAAAGAGACATGCCTATTTGCGCAGTAGTACAGATTCTGAGTATGTAACTGGGCTTGATGAAATCAGCATTTCTCTTGCTTCCCTGTGCGTAGGGAAGCTCAGTTTTAGTCACTGTAGAACCCACAAGTGTCTCCTCAGTGTGTTCCCATTTCCTTAGGAACAGTTTATTTGCTGGGAGAAAAGTGCATTACTGTGCGCTTTCACCGTTCAGCAAATACATGTGTAGAAGCACAGCGCTAGCAGAAAGGAACGTTTCTCGACGTTTTCTAACTCAGGGAACAAGTTGCACACTTCTGAGATGCATTTGGGCAACTTTGTCAGAAATGAGTTTTTTGCCTACAGAGACATGCCTATTTGCGCAGTAGTACAGATTCTGAGTATGTAACTGGGCTTGATGAAATCAGCATTTCTCTTGCTTCCCTGTGCGTAGGGAAGCTCAGTTTTAGTCACAGTAGCTCCCACAAGTGTCTCCTCAGTGTGTTCCCATTTCCTTAGAAACAGTGTATTTGCTGGGAGAAAAGTGCATTACTGTGCGCTTTCACCGTTCAGCAAATACATGTGTAGAAGCACAGCGCTAGCAGAAACGACCGTTTCTCGACGTTTTCTAACTCAGGGAACAAGTTGCACACTTCTGAGATGCATTTGGGCAACTTTGTCAGAAATGAGTTTTTTGCCTAAAGAGACATGCCTATTTGCGCAGTAGTACAGATTCTGAGTATGTAACTGGGCTTGATGAAATCAGCATTTCTCTTGCTTCCCTGTGCGTAGGGAAGCTCAGTTTTAGTCACAGTAGCTCCCACAAGTGTCTCCTCAGTGTGTTCACATTTCCTTAGAAACAGTGTATTTGCTGGGAGAAAAGTGCATTACTGTGCGCTTTCACAGTTCAGCAAATACATGTGTAGAAGCACAGCGCTAGCAGAAATGAACGTTTCTCAACGTTTTCTAACTCAGCGAACAAGTTGCACACTTCTGAGATGCATTTGGGCAACTTTGTCAAAATGATTTTTTTGCGTACAGAGACATGCCTATTTGCGCAGTAGTACAGATTCTGAGTATGTAACTGGGCTTGATGAAATCAGCATTTTTCTTGCTTCCCTGTGCGTAGGGAAGCTCAGTTTTAGTCACAGTAGCTCCCAAAAGTGTCTCCTCAGTGTCTTCCCATTTCCTAAGAAACAGTGTATTTGCTGGGAGAAAAGTGCATTACTGTGCGCTTTCACCGTTCAGCAAATACATGTGTAGAAGCACAGCGCTAGCAGAAACGACCGTTTCTCGACGTTTTCTAACTCAGGGAACAAGTGGCACACTTCTGAGATGCATTTGGGCAACTTTATCAGAAATGAGTTTTTTGCCTACAGAGACATGCCTATTTGCGCAGTAGTACAGATTCTGAGTATGTAACTGGGCTTGATGAAATCAGCAATTCTCTTGCTTTCCTGTGCGGAGGGAAGCTCAGTTTTAGTCACAGTAGCTCCCACAAGTGTCTCCTCAGTGTGTTTCCAGTTCCTTAGAAACAGTGTATTTGCTGGGAGAAAAGTGCGTTACTGTGGGCTTTCACCGTTCAGCAAATACATGTGTAGAAGCACAGCGCTAGCAGAAACGACCGTTTCTCGACGTTTTCTAACTCAGGGAACAAGTTGCACACTTCTGAGGTGCAATTGGGCAACTTTGTCAGAAATGAGTTTTTTGCCTACAGAGACATGCCTATTTGCACAGTAGTACAGATTCTGAGTATGTAACTGGGCTTGATGAAATCAGCATTTCTCTAGCTTCCCTGTGCGTAGGGAAGCTCAGTTTTAGTCACAGTAGCTCCCACAAGTGTCTCCTCAGTGTGTTCCCATTTCCTTAGAAACAGTGTATTTGCTGGGAGAAAAGTGCATCACTGTGCGCTTTCACCGTTCAGCAAATACATGTGTAGAAGCACAGCGCTAGCAGAAACTCCCGTTTCTCGACGTTTTCTAACTCAGGGAACAAGTTGCACACTTCTGAGATGCATTTGGGCAACTTTGTCAGAAATGAGTTTTTTGCATACAGAGACATGCCTATTTGCGCAGTAGTACAGATTCTGAGTATGTAACTGGGCTTGATGAAATCAGCATTTCTCTTGCTTCCCTGTGCGTAGGGAAGCTCAGTTTTAGTCACAGTAGCTCCCACAAGTGTCTCCTCAGTGTGTTCCCATTTCCTTAGAAACAGTGTATTTGCTGGGAGAAAAGTGCATTACTGTGCGCTTTCACCGTTCAGCAAATACATGTGTAGAAGCACAGCGCTAGCAGAAACGACCGTTTCTCGACGGTTTCTAACTCAGGGAACAAGTTGCACACTTCTGAGATGCATTTGGGCAACTTTGTCCGAAATGAGTTTTTTGCCTACAGAGACATGCCTATTTGCGCAGTAGTACAGAGTCTGAGTATGTAACTGGGCTTGATGAAATCAGCATTTCTCTTACTTCCCTGTGCGTAGGGAAGCTCAGTTTTAGTCACAGTAGCTCCCACAAGTGTCTCCTCAGTGTGTTCCCAGTTCCTTAGACACAGTGTATTTGCTGGGAGAAAAGTGCATTACTGTGCGCTTTCACCGTTCAGCAAATAGATGTGTAGAAGCACAGCGCTAGCAGAAACGAACGTTTCTCCACGTTTTCTAACTCAGGGAAAAAGTTGCACACTTCTGAGATGCATTTGGGCAACTTTGTCCGAAATAAGTTTTTTGCCTACAGAGACATGCCTATTTGCGCAGTAGTACAGATTCTGAGTATGTAACTGGGCTTGATGAAATCAGCATTTCTCTTGCTTCCCTGTGCGTAGGGAAGCTCAGTTTTAGTCACAGTAGCTCCCACAAGTGTCTCCTCAGTGTGTTCCTAGTTCCTTAGAATCAGTGTATTTGCTGGGAGAAAAGTGCATTACTGTGCGCTTTCACCGTTCAGCAAATACATGTGTAGAAGCACAGCGCTGGAAAAACGAACGTTTCTCGACGTTTTCTAACTCAGTGAACAAGTTGCACACTTCTGAGATGCATGTGGGCAACTTTGTCAGAAATGAGTTTTTTGCCTACAGAGACATGCTTTTTGCGCAGTAGTACAGATTCTGAGTATGTAACTGGGCTTGATGAAATCAGCATTTCTCTTGCTTCCCTGTGCGTAGGGATGGTCAGTTTTAGTCACAGTAGTTCCCACAAGTGTCTCCTCAGTGTGTTCCCAGTTCCTTAGAAACAGTGTATTTGCTGGGAGAAAAGTGCATTACTGTGCGCTTTCACCGTTCAGCAAATACATGTGTAGAAGCACAGCGCTAGCAGAAACGAACGTTTCTCAACGTTTTCTAACTCAGCGAACAAGTTGCACACTTCTGAGATGCATTTGGGCAACTTTGTCAGAAATGATTTTTTTGCCTACAGAGACATGCCTAATTGCGCAGTAGTACAGATTCTGAGTATGTAACTGGGCTTGATTAAATCAGCATTTCTCTTGCTTCCCTGTGCGTAGGGAAGCTCAGTTTTAGTCACAGTAGCTCCCAAAAGTGTCTCCTCAGTGTGTTCCCATTTCCTAAGAAACAGTGTATTTGCTGGGAGAAAAGTGCATTACTGTGCGCTTTCACCGTTCAGCAAATACATGTGTAGAAGCACAGCACTAGCAGAAACGACCGTTTCTCGACGTTTTCTAACTCAGGGAACAAGTGGCACACTTCTGAGATGCATTTGGGCAACTTTGTCAGAAATGAGTTTTTTGCCTACAGAGACATGCCTATTTGCGCAGTAGTACAGATTCTGAGTATGTAACTGGGCTTGATGAAATCAGCATTTCTCTTGCTTCCCTGTGCGTAGGGAAGCTCAGTTTTAGTCACAGTAGCTCCCACAAGTGTCTTCTCAGTGTGTTCCCAGTTCCTTAGAATCAGTGTATTTGCTGGGAGAAAAGTGCATTACTGTGCGCTTTCACCGTTCAGCAAATACATGTGTAGAAGCACAGCGCTGGAAAAACGAACGTTTCTCGACGTTTTCTAACTCAGTGAACAAGTTGCACACTTCTGAGATGCATGTGGGCAACTTTGTCAGAAATGAGTTTTTTGCCTAAAGAGACATGCCTATTTGCGCTGTAGTACAGATTCTGAGTATGTAACTGGGCTTGATGAAATCAGCATTTCTCTTGCTTTCCTGTGCGTAGGGAAGCTCAGTTTTAGTAACAGTAGCTCCCACAAGTGTCTCCTCAGTGTGTTCCCAGTTCCTTAGAAACATTGTATTTGCTGGGAGAAAAGTGCATTACTGTGCGCTTTCACCGTTCAGCAAATACATGTGTAGAAGCACAACGCTAGCAGAAACGACCGTTTCTCGACGTTTTCTAACTCAGGGAACAAGTTGCACACTTCTGAGATGCATTTGGGCAACCTTGTCAGAAATGAGTTTTTTGCCTACAGAGACATGCCTATTTGCGCTGTAGTACAGATTCTGAGTATGTAACTGGGCTTGATGAAATCAGCATTTCTCTTGCTTCCCTGTGCGTAGGGAAGCTCAGTTTTAGTCACAGTAGCTCCCACAAGTGTCTCCTCAGTGTGTTCCCAGTTCCTTAGAAACAGTGTATTTGCTGGGAGAAAAGTGCATTACTGTGCGCTTTCACCGTTCAGCAAATACATGTGTAGAAGCACAACGCTAGCAGAAACGACCGTTTCTCGACGTTTTCCAACTCAGGGAACAAGTTGCACACTTCTGAGATGCATTTGGGCAACTTTGTCAGAAATGAGTTTTTTGCCTACAGAGACATGCCTATTTGCACAGTAGTACAGATTCTGAGTATGTAACTGGGCTTGATGAAATCAGCATTTCTCTTGCTTCCCTGTGCATAGGGAAGCTCAGTTTTAGTCACAGTAGCTCCCACAAGTGTCTCCTCAGTGTGTTCCCAGTTCCTTAGAAACAGTGTATTTGCTGGGAGAAAAGTGCATTACTGTGCCCTTTCACCGTTCAGCAAATACATGTGTAGAAGCACAACGCTAGCAGAAACGACCGTTTCTCGACGTTTTCTAACTCAGGGAACAAGTTGCACACTTCTGAGATGCATTTGGGCAACTTTGTCAGAAATGAGTTTTTTGCCTACAGAGACATGCCTATTTGCGCAGTAGTACAGATTCTGAGTATGTAACTGGGCTTGATGAAATCAGCATTTCTCTTGCTTCCCTGTGCGTAGGGAAGCTCAGTTTTAGTCACAGTAGCTCCCACAAGTGTCTCCTCAGTGTGTTCCCAGTTCCTTAGAAACAGTGTATTTGCTGGGAGAAAAGTGCATTACTGTGCGCTTTCACCGTTCAGCAAATACATGTGTAGAAGCACAGCGCTAGCAGAAACGAACGTTTCTCGATGTTTTCTAACTCAGGGAACAAGTTGCACACTTCTGAGATGCATTTGGGCAACTTTGTCAGAAATGAGTTTTTTGCCTACAGAGACATGCCTATTTGCGCTGTAGTACAGATTCTGAGTATGTAACTGGGCTTGATGAAATCAGCATTTCTCTTGCTTTTCTGTGCGTAGGGAAGCTCAGTTTTAGTCACAGTAGCTCCCACAAGTGTCTCCTCAGTGTGTTCCCAGTTCCTTAGAAACATTGTATTTGCTGGGAGAAAAGTGCATTACTGTGCGCTTTCACCGTTCAGCAAATACATGTGTAGAAGCACAACGCTAGCAGAAACGACCGTTTCTCGACGTTTTCTAACTCAGGGAACAAGTTGCACACTTCTGAGATGCATTTGGGCAACTTTGTCAGAAATGAGTTTTTTGCCTACAGAGACATGCCTATTTGCGCAGTAGTACAGATTCTGAGTATGTAACTGGGCTTGATGAAATCAGCATTTCTCTTGCTTCCCTGTGCGTAGGGAAGCTCAGTTTTAGTCACAGTAGCTCCCACAAGTGTCTCCTCAGTGTGTTCCCAGTTCCTTAGAAACAGTGTATTTGCTGGGAGAAAAGTGCATTACTGTGCGCTTTCACCGTTCAGCAAATACATGTGTAGAAGCACAACGCTAGCAGAAACGACCGTTTCTCGACGTTTTCTAACTCAGGGAACAAGTTGCACACTTCTGAGATGCATTTGGGCAACTTTGTCAGAAATGAGTTTTTTGCCTACAGAGACATGCCTATTTGCGCAGTAGTACAGATTCTGAGTATGTAACTGGGCTTGATGAAATCAGCATTTCTCTTGCTTCCCTGTGCGTAGGGAAGCTCAGTTTTAGTCACAGTAGCTCCCACAAGTGTCTCCTCAGTGTGTTCCCAGTTCCTTAGAAACAGTGTATTTGCTGGGAGAAAAGTGCATTACTGTGCGCTTTCACCGTTCAGCAAATACATGTGTAGAAGCACAACGCTAGCAGAAACGACCGTTTCTCGACGTTTTCTAACTCAGGGAACAAGTTGCACACTTCTGAGATGCATTTGGGCAACTTTGTCAGAAATGAGTTTTTTGCCTACAGAGACATGCCTATTTGCGCAGTAGTACAGATTCTGAGTATGTAACTGGGCTTGATGAAATCAGCATTTCTCTTGCTTCCCTGTGCGTAGGGAAGCTCAGTTTTAGTCACAGTAGCTCCCACAAGTGTATCCTCAGTGTGTTCCCAGTTCCTTAGAAACAGTGTATTTGCTGGGAGAAAAGTGCATTACTGTGCGCTTTCACCGTTCAGCAAATACATGTGTAGAAGCACAACGCTAGCAGAAACGACCGTTTCTCGACGTTTTCTAACTCAGGGAACAAGTTGCACACTTCTGAGATGCATTTGGGCAACTTTGTCAGAAATGAGTTTTTTGCCTACAGAGACATGCCTATTTGCGCAGTAGTACAGATTCTGAGTATGTAACTGGGCTTGATGAAATCAGCATTTCTCTTGCTTCCCTGTGCGTAGGGAAGCTCAGTTTTAGTCACAGTAGCTCCCACAAGTGTCTCCTCAGTGTGTTCCCAGTTCCTTAGAAACAGTGTATTTGCTGGGAGAAAAGTGCATTACTGTGCGCTTTCACCGTTCAGCAAATACATGTGTAGAAGCACAGCGCTAGCAGAAACGAACGTTTCTCGATGTTTTCTAACTCAGGGAACAAGTTGCACACTTCTGAGATGCATTTGGGCAACTTTGTCAGAAATGAGTTTTTTGCCTACAGAGACATGCCTATTTGCGCTGTAGTACAGATTCTGAGTATGTAACTGGGCTTGATGAAATCAGCATTTCTCTTGCTTCCCTGTGCGTAGGGAAGCTCAGTTTTAGTCACAGTAGCTCCCACAAGTGTCTCCTCAGTGTGTTCCCAGTTCCTTAGAAACAGTGTATTTGCTGGGAGAAAAGTGCATTACTGTGCATTTTCACCGTTCAGCAAATACATGTGTAGAAGCACAGCGCTAGCAGAAACTAACGTTTCTCGATGTTTTCTAACTCAGGGAACAAGTTGCACACTTCTGAGATGCATTTGGGCAACTTTGTCAGAAATGAGTTTTTTGCCTACAGAGACATGCCTATTTGCGCTGTAGTACAGATTCTGAGTATGTAACTGGGCTTGATGAAATCAGCATTTCTCTTGCTTCCCTGTGCGTAGGGAAGCTCAGTTTTAGTCACAGTAGCTCCCAAGAGTGTCTCCTCAGTGTGTTCCCAGTTCCTTAGAAACAGTGTATTTGCTGGGAGAAAAGTGCATTACTGCGCGCTTTCACCGTTCAGCAAATACATGTGTAGAAGCACAGCGCTAGCAGAAACGAACGTTTCTCAATGTTTTCTAACTCAGGGAACAAGTTGCACACTTCTGAGATGCATGTGGGCAACTTTGTCAGAAATGAGTTTTTTGCCTACAGAGACATGCCTATTTGCGCAGTAGTACAGATTCTGAGTATGTAACTGGGCTTGATGAAATCAGCATTTCTCTTGCTTCCCTGTGCGTAGGGAAGCTCAGTTTTAGTCACTGTAGCTCCCACAAGTGTCTCCTCAGTGTGTTCCCATTTCCTTAGAAACAGTGTATTTGCTGGGAGAAAAGTGCATTACTGTGCGCTTTCACCGTTCAGCAAATACATGTGTAGAAGCACAGCGCTAGCAGAAACGACCGTTTCTCGATGTTTTCTAACTCAGGGAAAAAGTTGCACACTTCTGAAATGCATTTGGGCAACTTTGTCAGAAATGAGTTTTTTGCCTAAAGAGACATGCCTATTTGCGCAGTAGTACAGATTCTGAGTATGTAACTGGGCTTGATGAAATCAGCATTTCCCTTGCTTCCCTGTGCGTAGGGAAGCTCAGTTTTAGTCACAGTGGGTCCCACAAGTGTCTCCTCAGTTGTTCCCAGTTCCTTAGAAACAGTGTATTTGCTGGGAGAAAAGTGCATTACTGTGCGCTTTCACCGTTCAGCAAATACATGTGTAGAAGCACAGCGCTAGCAGAAACGACGGTTTCTCGACGTTTTCTAACTCAGGGAAGAAGTTGCACACTTCTGAAATGCATTTGGGCAACTTTGTCAGAAATGAGTTTTTTGCCTAAAGAGACATGCCTATTTGCGCAGTAGTTCAGATTCTGAGTATGTAACAGGGCTTGATGAAATCAGCATTTCTCTTGCTTCCCTGTGCATAGGGAAGCTCTGTTTTAGTCACAGTAGCTCCCACAAGTGTCTCCTCAGTGTGTTCCCATTTCCTTAGAAACAGTGTATTTGCTGGGAGAAAAGTGCATTACTGTGTGCTTTCACCGTTCAGCAAATACATGTGTAGAAGCACAGCGCTAGCAGAAATGACCGTTTCTCGACGTTTTCTAACTCAGGGAACAAGTTGCACACTTCTGAAATGCATTTGGGCAACTTTGTCAGATATGAGTTTTTTGCCTAAAGAGACATGCCTATTTGCGCAGTAGTCCTGATTCTGAGTATGTAACTGGGCTTGATGAAATCAGCATTTCTCTTGCTTCCCTGTGCGTAGGGAAGCTCAGTTTTAGTCACAGTAGCTCCCACAAGTGTCTCCTCAGTGTGTTCCCATTTCCTTCGAAACAGTGTATTTGCTGGGAGAAAAGTGCATTACTGTGCGCTTTCACCGTTCAGCAAATACATGTGTAGAAACACAGCGCTAGCAGAAACGACCGTTTCTCGACGTTTTCTAACTCAGCAACAAGTTGCAAACTTCTGAGATGCATTTGGGCAACTTTGTCAGAAATGAGTTTTTTTCCTAAAGAGACATGCCTATTTGCGCAGTAGTACAGATTCTGAGTATGTATCTGGGCTTGATGAAATCAGCATTTCCCTTGTTTCCCTGTGCGTAGGGAAGCTCAGTTTTAGTCACAGTAGCTCCCACAAGTGTCTCCTCAGTGTGTTCCCATTTTCTTAGAAACAGTGTATTTGCTGGGAGAAAAGTGCATTACTGTGCGCTTTCACCGTTCAGCAAATACATGTGTAGAACCACAGCGCTAGCAGAAACGACCGTTTCTCGACGTTTTCTAACTCAGGGAACAAGTTGCACACTTCTGAGATGCATTTGGGCAACTTTGTCAGAAATGAGTTTTTTGCCTAAAGAAACATGCCTATTTGCGCAGTAGTACAGATTCTGAGTATGTAACTGGGCTTGATGAAATCAGCATTTCTCTTGCTTCCCTGTGCGTAGGGAAGCTCAGTTTTAGTCACAGTAGCTCCCACAAGTGTCTCCTCAGTGTGTTCCCATTTCTTTAGAAACAGTGTATTTGCTGGGAGAAAAGTGCATTACTGTGTGCTTTCACCGTTCAGCAAATACATGTGTAGAAGCACAGCGCTAGCAGAAACGACCGTTTCTCGACGTTTGCTAATTCAGGGAACAAGTTGCACACTTCTGAGATGCATTTGGGCAACTTTGTCAGAAATGAGTTTTTTGCCTAAAGAGACATGCCTATTTGGCAGTAGTACAGATTCTGAGTATGTAACTGGGCTTGATGAAATCAGCATTTCTCTTGCTTCCCTGTGCGTAGGGAAGCTCAGTTTTAGTCACTGTAGCTCCCACAAGTGTCTCCTCAGTGTGTTCCCATTTCCTTAGAAACAGTGTATTTGCTGGGAGAAAAGTGCATTACTGTGCGCTTTCACCGTTCAGCAAATACATGTGTAGAAGCACAGCGGTAGGAGAAACGACCATTTCTCACCGTTTTCTAACTCAGGGAACAAGATGCACACTTCTGAGATGCATTTGGGCAACTTCGTCAGAAATGAGTTTTTTGCCTATAGAGACATGCCTATTTACGCAGTAGTACAGATTCTGAGTATGTAACTGGGCTTGATGAAATCAGCATTTCTCTTGCTTCCCTGTGCGTAGGGAAGCTCAGTTTTAGTCACAGTAGCTCCCACAAGTGTCTCCTCAGTGTGTTCCCATTTCCTTAGAAACAGTGTATTTGCTGGGAGAAAAGTGCATTACTGTGCGCTTTCACCGTTCAGCAAATACATGTGTAGAAGCACAGCGCTAGCAGAAACGACCGTTTCTCGACGTTTTCTAACTCAGGGAACAAGTTGCACACTTTTGAGATGCATTTGGGCAACTTTGTCATAAATGAGTTTATTGCCTACAGAGACATGCCTATTTGCGCAGTAGTACAGATTCTGAGTATGTACCTGGGCTTGATGAAATCAGCATTTCTCTTGCTTAACTGTGCGTAGGGAAGCTCAGTTTTAGTCACAGTAGCTCCCACAAGTGTCTCCTCATTGTGTTCCCAGTTCCTTAGAAACAGTGTATTTGCTGGGAGAAAAGTGCATTACTGTGTGCTTTCACCGTTCAGTAAATACATGTGTAGAAGCACAGCGCTAGCAGAAACGAATGTTTCTCGACGTTTTCTAATTCAGGGAACAAGTTGCACACTTCTGAGATGCATTTGGGAAACTTTGTCAGAAATGAGTTTTTTGCCTACAGATTCATGCCTATTTGCGCAATAGTACAGATTCTGAGTATGTAACTGGGCTTAATGAAATCAGCATTTCTCTTGCTTCCCTGTGCGTAGGGAAGCTCAGTTTTAGTCACAGTAGCTCCCACAAGTGTCTCCTCAGTGTGTTCCCATTTCCTTAGAAACAGTGTATTTGCTGGGAGTAAAGTGCATTACTGTGCGCTTTCACCGTTCAGCAAATACATGTGTAGAAGCACAGCACTAGCAGAAACGAATGTTTCTCGACGTTTTCTAACTCAGGGTACAAGTTGCACACTTCTGAGATGCATTTGGGCAACTTTGTCAGAAATGAGTTTTTTGCCTACAGAGACATGCCTATTTGCGCAGTAGTACAGATTCTGAGTATGTAACTGGGCTTGATGAAATCAGCATTTCTCTTGCTTCCCTGTGCGTAGGGAAGCTCAGTTTTAGTCACAGTAGCTCCCACAAGTGTCTCCTCAGTGTGTTCCCATTTCCTTAGAAACAGTGTATTTGCTGGGAGAAAAGTGCATTACTGTGCGCTTTCACCGTTCAGCAAATACATGTGTAGAAGCACAGGCTAGCAGAAACGACCGTTTCTCGACGTTTTCTAACTCAGGGAACAAGTTGCACACTTCTGAGATGCATTTGGGCAACTTTGTCAGAAATGAGTTTTTTGCCTACAGAGACATGCCTATTTGCGCAGTAGTACAGATTCTGAGTATGTAACTGGGCTTGATGAAATAAGCATTTCTCTTGCTTCCCTGTGCGTAGGGAAGCTCAGTTTTAGTCACAGTAGCTCCCACAAGTGTCTCCTCAGTGTGTTCCCATTTCCTAAGAAACAGTGTATTTGCTGGGAGAAAAGTGGATTACTGTGCGCTTTCACCGTTCAGCAAATACATGTGTTGAAGCACAGCGTTAAAAGATATGACCATTTCTCGACGTTTTCTAACTCAGGGAACAAGTTGCACACTTCTGAGATGCATTTGGGCAACTTTGTCAGAAATGAGTTTTTTGCCTAAAGAGACATGCCTATTTGCGCAGTAGTACAGATTCTGAGTATGTAACTGGGCTTGATGAAATCAGCATTTCTCTTGCTTCCCTGTGCGTAGGGAAGCTCAGTTTTAGTCACAGTAGCTCCCACAAGTGTCTCCTCAGTGTGTTCCCATTTCCTTAGAAACAGTATATTTACTGGGAGAAAAGTGCATTACTGTGCGCTTTCACCGTTCAGCAAATACATGTGTAGAAGCACAGCGCTAGCAGAAACGAACGTTTCTCGACGTTTTCTAACTCAGGGAACAAGTTGCACACTTCTGAGATGCATTTGGGTAACTTTGTCAGAAATTCTTTTTTTGCCTAAAGAGACATGCCTATTTGCGCAGTAGTACAGATTCTGAGTATGTAACTGGGCTTGATGAAATCAGCATTTCTCTTGCTTCCCTGTGCGTAGGGAAGCTCAGTTTTAGTCACAGTAGCTCCCACAAGTGTCTCCTCAGTGTGTTCCCATTTCCTTAGAAACAGTGTATTTGCTGGGAGAAAAGTGCATTACTGTGCGCTTTCACCGTTCAGAAAATACATGTGTAGAAGCACAGCGCTAGCAGAAACGACCGTTTCTCGATGTTTTCTAACTCAGGGAAAAAGTTGCACACTTCTGAAATGCATTTGGGCAACTTTGTCAGAAATGAGTTTTTTGCCTAAAGAGACATGCCTATTTGCGCAGTAGTACAGATTCTGAGTATGTAACTGGGCTTGATGAAATCAGCATTTCCCTTGCTTCCCTGTGCGTAGGGAAGCTCAGTTTTAGTCACAGTGGGTCCCACAAGTGTCTCCTCAGTGTGTTCCCAGTTCCTTAGAAACAGTGTATTTGCTGGGAGAAAAGTGCATTACTGTGTGCTCTCACCGTTCAGCAAATACATGTGTAGCAGCACAACTCTAGAAGAAACGCCGTTTCTCGACGTTATCTAACTCAGGGAACAAGTTGCACACTTCTGAGATGCATTTGGGCAACTTTGTCAGAAATGAGTTTTTTGCCTAAAGAGACATGCCTATTTGGTAGTACAGATTCTGAGTATGTAACTGGGCTTGATGAAATCAGCATTTCTCTTGCTTCCCTGTGCGTAGGGAAGCTCAGTTTTAGTCACAGTAGCTCCCACAAGTGTCTCCTCAGTGTGTTCCCATTTCCTTAGAAACAGTGTATTTGCTGGGAGAAAAGTGCATTACTGTGCGCTTTCACCGTTCAGCAAATACATGTGTAGAAGCACAGCGCTAGCAGAAACGACCGTTTCTAGATGTTTTCTAACTCAGGGAACAAGTTGCACACTTCTGAAATGCATTTGGGCAACTTTGTCAGAAATGAGTTTTTTGCCTAAAGAGACATGCCTATTTGCACAGTAGTACAGATTCTGAGTATGTAACTGGGCTTGATGAAATCAGCATTTCCCTTGCTTCCCTGTGCGTAGCGAAGCTCAGTTTTAGTCACAGTAAGTACCACAAGTGTCTCCTCAGTGTGTTCCCATTTCCTTAGAAACAATGTATTTGCTGGGAGAAAAGTGCATTACTGTGTGCTTTCACCGTTCAGCAAATACATGTGTAGAAGCACAACTCTAGCAGAAACGCCGTTTCTCGACGTTATCTAACTCAGGGAACAAGTTGCACACTTCTGAGATGCATTTGGGCAACTTTGGCAGAAATGAGTTTTTTGCCTAAAGAGACATGCCTATTTGCGCAGTAGTACAGATTCTGAGTATGTAACTGGGCTTGATGAAATCAGCCTTTTTCTTGATTCCCTGTGCGTAGGGAAGCTCAGTTTTAGTCACAGTAGCTCCCACAAGTGTCTCCTCAGTGTGTTCCCATTTCCTTAGAAACAGTGTATTTGCTGGGAGAAAAGTGCATTACTGTGCGCTTTCACCGTTCAGCAAATACATGTGTAGAAGCACAGCGCTAGCAGAAACGACCGTTTCTCGACGTTTTCTAACTCAGGGAACAAGTTGCACACTTCTGAAATGCATTTGGGCAACTTTGTCAGATATGAGTTTTTTGCCTAAAGAGACATGCCTATTTGCGCAGTAGTCCTGATTCTGAGTATGTAACTGGGCTTGATGAAATCAGCATTTCTCTTGCTTCCCTGTGCGTAGGGAAGCTCAGTTTTAGTCACAGTAGCTCCCACAAGTGTCTCCTCAGTGTGTTCCCATTTCCTTCGAAACAGTGTATTTGCTGGGAGAAAAGTACATTACTGTGCGCTTTCACCGTTCAGCAAATACATGTGTAGAAACACAGCGCTAGCAGAAACGACCGTTTCTCGACGTTTTCTAACTCAGCAACAAGTTGCAAACTTCTGAGATGCATTTGGGCAACTTTGTCAGAAATGAGTTTTTTTCCTAAAGAGACATGCCTATTTGCGCAGTAGTACAGATTCTGAGTATGTATCTGGGCTTGATGAAATCAGCATTTCCCTTGTTTCCCTGTGCGTAGGGAAGCTCAGTTTTAGTCACAGTAGCTCCCACAAGTGTCTCCTCAGTGTGTTCCATTTCCTTAGAAACAGTGTATTTGCTGGGAGAAAAGTGCATTACTGTGCGCTTTCACCGTTCAGCAAATACATGTGTAGAACCACAGCGCTAGCAGAAACGACCGTTTCTCGACGTTTTCTAACTCAGGGAACAAGTTGCACACTTCTGAGATGCATTTGGGCAACTTTGTCAGAAATGAGTTTTTTGCCTAAAGAAACATGCCTATTTGCGCAGTAGTACAGATTCTGAGTATGTAACTGGGCTTGATGAAATCAGCATTTCTGTTGCTTCCCTGTGCGTAGGGAAGCTCAGTTTTAGTCACAGTAGCTCCCACAAGTGTCTCCTCAGTGTGTTCCCATTTCTTTAGAAACAGTGTATTTGCTGGGAGAAAAGTGCATTACTGTGTGCTTTCACCGTTCAGCAAATACATGTGTAGAAGCACAGCGCTAGCAGAAACGACCGTTTCTCGACGTTTGCTCATTCAGGGAACAAGTTGCACACTTCTGAGATGCATTTGGGCAACTTTGTCAGAAATGAGTTTTTTGCCTAAAGAGACATGCCTATTTGGCAGTAGTACAGATTCTGAGTTTGTAACTGGGCTTGATGAAATCAGCATTTCTCTTGCTTCCCTGTGCGTAGGGAAGCTCAGTTTTAGTCACAGTAGCTCCCACAAGTGTCTCCTCAGTGTGTTCCCATTTCCTTAGAAACAGTGTATTTGCTGGGAGAAAAGTGCATTACTGTGCGCTTTCACCGTTCAGCAAATACATGTGTAGAAGCACAGCGGTAGGAGAAACGACCATTTCTCACCGTTTTCTAACTCAGGGAACAAGATGCACACTTCTGAGATGCATTTGGGCAACTTCGTCAGAAATGAGTTTTTTGCCTATAGAGACATGCCTATTTGCGCAGTAGTACAGATTCTGAGTATGTAACTGGGCTTGATGAAATCAGCATTTCTCTTGCTTCCCTGTGCGTAGGGAAGCTCAGTTTTAGTCACAGTAGCTCCCACAAGTGTCTCCTCAGTGTGTTCCCATTTCCTTAGAAACAGTGTATTTGCTGGGAGAAAAGTGCATCACTGTGCGCTTTCACCGTTCAGCAAATACATGTGTAGAAGCACAGCGCTAGCAGAAACGACCGTTTCTCGAAGTTTTCTAACTCAGGGAACAAGTTGCACACTTCTGAGATGCATTTGGGCAACTTTGTCAGAAATGAGTTTTTTGCCTACAGAGACATGCCTATTTGCGCAGTAGTACAGATTCTGAGTACGTAACTGGGCTTGATGAAATCAGCATTTCTCTTGCTTCCCTGTGCGTAGGGAAGCTCAGTTTTAGTCACAGTATCTCCCACAAGTGTCTCCTCAGTGTGTTCCCATTTCCTTAGAAACAGTGTATTTCCTGGGAGAAAAGTGCATTACTGTGCGCTTTCACAGTTCAGCAAATACATGTGTAGAAGCACAGCGCTAGCAGAAACGAACGTTTCTCGACGTTTTCTAACTCAGGGAACAAGTTGCACACTTCTGAGATGCATTAGGGCAACTTTGTCAGAAATGAGTTTTTTGCCTAAAGAGACATGCCTATTTGCGCAGTAGTACAGAATCTGAGTATGTAACTGGGCTTGATGAAATCAGCATTACTCTTGCTTCCCTGTGCATAGGGAAGCTCAGTTTTAGTCACAGTAGCTCCCACAAGTGTCTCCTCAGTGTGTTCCCATTTCCTTAGAAACAGTGTATTTGCTGGGAGAAAAGTGCATTACTGTGCGCTTTCACCGTTCAGCAAATACATGTGTAGAAGCACAGTGCTAGCAGAAACGAACGTTTCTCGACGTTTTCTAACTCAGGGAACAAGTTGCACACTTCTGAGATGCATTTGGGCATCTTTGTCAGAAATGAGTTTTTTGCCTACAGAGACATGCCTATTTGCGCAGTAGTACAGATTCTGAGTATGTAACTGGGCTTGATGAAATCAGCATTTCTCTTGCTTCCCTGTGCGTAGGGAAGCTCAGTTTTAGTCACAGTAGCTCCCACAAGTGTCTCCTCAGTGTGTTCCCATTTCCTTAGAAACAGTGTATTTGCTGGGAGAAAAGTGCATTACTGTGTGCTTTCACCGTTCAGCAAATACATGTGTAGAAGCACAGCGCTAGCAGAAACGAACGTTTCTCGACGTATTCTAACTCAGGGAACAAGTTGCACACTTCTGAGATGCATTTGGGCAACTTTGTCAGAAATGAGTTTTTTGCCTACAGAGACATGCCTATTTGCGCAGTAGTACAGATTCTGAGTATGTAACTGGGCTTGATGAAATCAGCATTTCTCTTGCTTCCCTGTGCGTAGGGAAGCTCAGTTTTAGTCACAGTAGCTCCCACAAGTGTCTCCTCAGTGTGTTCCCATTTCCTTAGAAACAGTGTATTTACTGGGAGAAAAGTGCATTACTGTGCGCTTTCACCGTTCAGCAAATACATGTGTAGAAGCACAGCGCTAGCAGAAACGACCGTTTCTCGACGTTTTCTAACTCAGGGAACAAGTTGCACACTTCTGAGATGCATTTGGGCAACTTTGTCAGAAATGAGTTTTTTGCCTACAGAGACTTGCCTATTTGCGCAGTAGTACAGATTCTGAGTATGTAACTGGGCTTGATGAAATCAGCATTTCTCTTGCTTCCCTGTGCGTAGGGAAGCTCAGTTTTAGTCACAGTAGCTCCCACAAGTGTCTCCTCAGTGTGTTCCCATTTCCTTAGAAACATTGTATTTGCTGGGAGAAAAGTGCATTACTGTGCGCTTTCACCGTTCAGCAAATACATGTGTAGAAGCACAGCGCTAGCAGAAACGAACGTTTCTCGAAGTTTTCTAACTCAGGGAACAAGTTGCACACTCTGAGATGCATTTGGGCAACTTTGTCAGAAATGAGTTTTTTGCCTACAGATTCATGCCTATTTGCGCAGTAGTACAGATTCTGAGTATGTAACTGGGCTTGATGAAATCAGCATTTCTCTTGCTTCCCTGTGCGTAGGGAAGCTCTGTTTTAGTCACAGTAGCTCCCACAAGTGTCTCCTCAGTGTGTTCCCATTTCCTTAGAAACAGTGTATTTGCTGGGAGTAAAGTGCATTACTGTGCGCTTTCACCGTTCAGCAAATACATGTGTAGAAGCACAGCACTAGCAGAAACGAATGTTTCTCGACGTTTTCTAACTCAGGGTACAAGTTGCACACTTCTGAGATGCATTTGGGCAACTTTGTCAGAAATGAGTTTTTTGCCTACAGAGACATGCCTATTTGCGCAGTAGTACAGATTCTGAGTATGTAACTGGGCTTGATGAAATCAGCATTTCTGTTGCTTCCCTGTGCGTAGGGAAGCTCAGTTTTAGTCACAGTAGCTCCCACAAGTGTCTCCTCAGTGTGTTCCCATTTCCTTAGAAACAGTGTATTTGCTGGGAGAAAAGTGCATTACTGTGCGCTTTCACCGTTCAGCAAATACATGTGTAGAAGCACAGCGCTAGCAGAAACGAACGTTTCTCGACGTTTTCTAACTCAGGGAACAAGTTGCACACTTCTGAGATGCATTTGGGCAACTTTGTCAGAAATGAGTTTTTTGCCTACAGAGACATGCGTATTTGCGCAGTAGTACAGATTCTGAGTATGTAACTGGGCTGGATGAAATCAGCATTTCTCTTGCTTCCCTGTGTGTAGGGAAGCTCAGTTTTAGTCACAGTAGCTCCCACAACTGTCTCCTCAGTGTGTTCCCATTTCCTTAGAAACAGTGTATTTGCTGGGAGAAAAGTGCATTACTGTGCGCTTTCACCATTCAGCAAATACATGTGTAGAAGCACAGCGCTAGCAGAAACGACCATTTCTCAACGTTTTCTAACTCAGGGAACAAGATGCACACTTCTGAGATGCATTTGGGCAACTTTGTCAGAAATGAGTTTTTTGCCTACAGAGACATGCCTATTTGCGCAGTAGTACAGATTCTGAGTATGTAACTGGGCTTGATGAAATCAGCATTTCTCTTGCTTCCCTGTGCATAGGGAAGCTCAGTTTTAGTCACAGTAGGTCCCACAAGTGTCTCCTCAGTGTGTTTCCATTTCCTTAGAAACAGTGTATTTGCTGGGAGAAAAGTGCATTACTGTGCGCTTTCACCGTTCAGCAAATACATGTGTAGAAGCACAGCGCTGGCAGAAACGAAAGTTTCTCGACGTTTTCTAACTCCATGAACAAGTTTCACACTTCTGAGATGCATTTGGGTAACTTCGTCAGAAATGAGTTTTTTGCCTAAAGAGACATGCCTATTTGCGCAGTAGTACAGATTCTGAGTATGTAACTGGGCTTGATGAAATCAGCATTTCTCTTGCTTCCCTGTGCGTAGGGAAGCTCAGTTTTAGTCACAGTAGCTCCCACAAGTGTCTCCTCAGTGTGTTCCCATTTCCTTAGAAACAGTGTATTTGCTGGGAGAAAAGTGCATTACTGTGCGCTTTCACCTTTCAGCAAATACATGTGTAGAAGCACAGCGCTAGCAGAAATGAACGTTTCTCGACGTTTTTTAACTCAGGGACCAAGTTGCACACTTCTGAGATGCATTTGGGCAACTTTGTCAGAAATGAGTTTTTTGCCTAAAGAGACATGCCTATTTGCGCAGTAGTACAGATTCTGAGTATGTAACTGGGCTTGATGAAATCAGCATTTGTCTTGCTTCCCTGTGCGTAGGGAAGCTCAGTTTTAGTCACAGTAGCTCCCACAAGTGTCTCCTCAGTGTGTTCCCATTTCCTTAGAAACAGTGTATTTGCTGGGAGAAAAGTGCATTACTGTGTTCTTTCACCGTTCAGCAAATACATGTGTAGACGCACAGCGCTAGCAGAAACGACCGTTTCTCGACGTTTTTAACTCAGGGAACAAGTTGCACACTTCTGAGATGCATTTGGGCAACTTTGTCAGAAATGAGTTTTTTGCCTACAGAGACATGCCTATTTGCGCAGTAGTACAGATTCTGAGTATGTAACTGGGCTTGATGAAATCAGCATTTCTCTTGCTTCCCTGTGCGTAGGGAAGCTCAGTTTTAGTCACAGTAGCTCTCACAAGTGTCTCCTCAGTGTGTTCCCATTTCCTTAGAAACAGTGTATTTGCTGGGAGAAAAGTGCATTACTGTGCGATTTCACCGTTCAGCAAATACATGTGTAGAAGCACAGCGCTAGCAGAAACGACCGTTTCTCGACGTTTTCTAACTCAGGGAACAAGTGGCACACTTCTGAGATGCATTTGGGCAACTTTGTCAGAAATGAGTTTTTTGCCTACAGAGACATGCCTATTTGCGCAGTAGTACAGATTCTGAGTATGTAACTGGGCTGGATGAAATCAGCATTTTTCTTGCTTCCCTGTGCGTAGGAAAGCTCGGTTTTAGTCACAGTAGCTCCCACAAGTGTCTCCTCAGTGTGTTCCCATTTCCTTAGAAACAGTGTATTTGCTGGGAGAAAAGTGCATTACTGTGCGCTTTCACCGTTCAGCAAATACATGTGTAGAAGCACAGCGCTAGCAAAAACGACCGTTTCTCGACGTTTTCTAACTCAGGGAACAAGTTGCACACTTCTGAGATGCATTTGGGCAACTTTGTCAGAAATGAGTTTTTTGCCTACAGAGACATGCCTATTTGCGCAGTAGTGCAGATTCTGAGTATGTAAATGGGCTGGATGAAATCAGCATTTTTCTTGCTTCCCTGTGCGTAGGGAAGCTCAGTTTTAGTCACAGTAGCTCCCACAAGTGTCTCCTCAGTGTGTTCCCATTTCCTTAGAAACAGTGTATTTGCTGGGAGAAAAGTGCATTACTGTGCGCTTTCACCGTTCAGCAAATACATGTGTAGAAGCACAGCGCTAGCAGAAACGACCGTTTCTCGACGTTTTCTAACTCAGGGAACAAGTTGCACACTTCTGAGATGCATTTGGGCAACTTTGTCAGAAATGAGTTTTTTGCCTACAGAGACATGTCTATTTGCGCAGTAGTACAGATTCTGAGTATGTAACTGGGCTTGATGAAATCAGCATTTCTCTTGCTTCCCTGTGCGTAGGGAAGCTCAGTTTTAGTCACAGTAGCTCCCACAAGTGTCTCCTCAGTGTGTTCCCATTTCCTTAGAAACAGTGTATTTGCTGGGAGAAAAGTGCATCACTGTGCGCTTTCACCGTTCAGCAAATACATGTGTAGAAGCACAGCGCTAGCAGAAACGAACGTTTCTCGACGTTTTCTAACTCAGGCAACAAGTTGCACACTTCTGAGATGCATTTGGGCAACTTTGTCAGAAATGAGTTTTTTGCGTACAGAGACATGCCTATTTGCGCAGTAGTACAGATTCTGAGTATGTAACTGGGCTTGATGAAATCAGCATTTCTCTTGCTTCCCTGTGCGTAGTGAAGCTCAGTTTTAGTCACAGTAGCTCCCACAAGTGTCTCCTCAGTGTGTTCCCATTTCCTTAGAAACAGTGTATTTGCTGGGAGAAAAGTGCATTACTCTGCGCTTTCACCGTTCAGCAAATACATGTGTAGAAGCACAGCGCTAGCAGAAACCAACGTTTCTCGACGTTTTCTAACTCAGGGAACAAGTTGCACACTTCTGAGATGCATTTGGGCAACTTTGTCAGAAATGAGTTTTTTGCCTACAGAGAAGTACAGATTCTGAGTATGTAACTGGGCTTGATGAAATCAGCATTTCTCTTGCTTCCCTGTGCGCAGAGAAGCTCGGTTTTAGTCACAGTAGCTCCCACAAGTGTCTCCTCAGTGTGTTCCCATTTCCTTAGAAACAGTGTATTTGCTGGGAGAAAAGTGCATTACTGTGCGCTTTCACCGTTCAGCAAATACATGTGTAGAAGCACAGCGCTAGCTGAAACGACCGGTTCTCGACGTTTTCTAACTCAGGGAACAAGTTGCACACTTCTGAGATGCATTTGGGCAACTTTGTCAGAAATGAGATTTTTGCCTACAGATTCATGCCTATTTGCGCAGTAGTACAGATTCTGAGTATGTAACTGGGCTTGATGAAATCAGAATTTCTCTTGCTTCCCTCTGCGTAGGGAAGCTCAGTTTTAGTCACAGTAGCTCCCACAAGTGTCTCCTCAGTGTGTTCCCATTTCCTTAGAAACAGTGTATTTGCTGGGAGAAAAGTGCATTACTGTGAGCTTTCACCGTTCAGCAAATACATGTGTAGATGCACGGCGCTAGCAGATACGACCGTTTCTCGACGTTTTCTAACTCAGGGAACAAGTTGCACACTTCTGAGATGCATTTGGGCAACTTTGTCAGAAATGAGTTTTTTGCCTACAGAGACATGCCTATTCGCTCAGTAGTACAGATTCTGAGTATGTAATTGTGCTTGATGAAATCAGCATTTCTCTTTCTTCCCTGTGCGTAGGGAAGCTCAGTTTTAGTCACAGTAGCTCCCACAAGTGTCTCCTCAGTGTGTTCCCATTTCCTTAGAAACAGTGTTTTTCCTGGGAGTAAAGTGCATTACTCTGCGCTTTCACCATTCAGCAAATACATGTGTAGAAGCACAGCGCTAGCAGAAACGACCGTTTCTCGACGTTTTCTAACTCAGGGAACAAGTTGCACACTTCTGAGATGCATTTGGGCAACTTTGTCAGAAATGAGTTTTTTGCCTACAGAGACATGCCTATTTGCGCAGTAGTACAGATTCTGAGTATGTAACTGGGCTTGATGAAATCAGCATTTCTCTTGCTTCCCTGTGCGTAGGGAAGCTCAGTTTAAATCACAGGAGCTCCCACAAGTGTCTCGTCAGTGTGTTCCCAGTTCCTTAGAAACAGTGTATTTGCAAGGAGAAAAGTGCATTACTGTGCACATTCACCGTTCAGCAAATGCATATGTAGAAGCACAGCGCTAGCAGAAACGAACGTTTCTCGACGTTTTCTAACTCAGGGAACAAGTTGCACACTTCTGAGATGCATTTGGGCAACTTTGTCAGAAATGAGTTTTTTGCCTACAGATTCATGCCTATTTGCGCAGTAGTACAGATTCTGAGTATGTAACTGGGCTTGATGAAATCAGCATTTCTCTTGCTTCCCTGTGCGTAGGGAAGCTCAGTTTTAGTCACAGTAGCTCCCACAAGTGTCTCCTCAGTGTGTTCCCATTTCATTAGAAACAGTGTATTTGCTGGGAGAAAAGTGCATTACTGTGCGCTTTCACCGTTCAGCAAATACATGTGTAGAAGCACAGCGCTAGCTGAAACGACCGTTTCTCGACGTTTTCTAACTCAGGGAACAAGTTGCACACTTCTGAGATGCATTTGGGCAACTTTGTCAGAAATGAGTTTTTTGCCTACAGAGACATGCCTATTTGCACAGTAGTACAGATTCTGAGTATGTAACTGGGCTTGATGAAATCAGCATTTCTCTTGCTTCCCTGTGCGTAGGGAAGCTCAGTTTTAGTCACAGTACCTCCCACAAGTGTCTTCTCAGTGTGTTCCCAGTTCCTTAGAAACAGTGTATTTGCTGGGAGAAAAGTGCATTACTGTGCGCTTTCACCGTTCAGCAAATACATGTGTAGAAGCACAGCGCTAGCTGAAACGACCGTTTCTCGACGTATTCTAACTCAGGGAACAAGTGGCACACTTCTGAGATGCATTTGGGCAACTTTGTCAGAAATGAGTTTTTTGCCTAAAGAGACATGCCTATTTGCGCAGTAGTACCGATTCTGAGTATGTAACTGGGCTTGATGAAATCAGCATTTCTCTTGCTTCCCTGTGCGTAGAGAAGCTCAGTTTTAGTCACAGTAGCTCCCACAAGTGTCTCCTCAGTGTGTTCCCATTTCCTTAGAAACAGTGTATTTGCTGGGAGAAAAGTGCATTACTGTGCGCTTTCACCGTTCAGCAAATACATGTGTAGAAGCACAGCGCTAGCAGATATGACCGTTTCTCGACGTTTTCTAACTCAGGGAACAAGTTGCACATTTCTGAGATGCATTTGGGCAACTTTGTCTGAAATGAGTTTTTTGCCTACAGAGACATGCCTATTTGCGCAGTAGTACAGATTCTGAGTATGTAACTGGGCTTGATGAAATCAGCATTTCTCTTGCTTTCCTGTGCGTAGGGAAGCTCAGTTTTAGTCACAGTAGCTCCCACAAGTGTCTCCTCAGTGTGTTCCCATTTCCTTAGAAACAGTGTATTTGCTGGGAGAAAAGTGCATTACTGTGCGCTTTCACCGTTCAGCAAATACATGTGTAGAAGCACAGCGCTAGCAGAAACGAACGTTTTTCGACGTTTTCTAACTCAGGGAACAAGTTGCACACTTCTGAGATGCATTTGGGCAACTTTGTCAGAAATGAGTTTTTTGCCTACAGATTCATGCCTATTTGCGCAGTAGTACAGATTCTGAGTATGTAACTGGGCTTGATGAAATCAGCATTTCTCTTGCTTCCCTGTGCGTAGGGAAGCTCAGTTTTAGTCATAGTAGCTCCCACAAGTGTCTCCTCAGTGTGTTCCCATTTCCTTAGAAACAGTGTATTTGCTGGGAGAAAAGTGCATTACTGTGCGCTTTCACCGTTCAGCAAATACATGTGTAGAAGCACAGTGCTAGCAGAAACGAACGTTTCTCGACGTTTTCTAACTCAGGGAACAAGTTGAACACTTCTGAGATGCATTTTGGCATCTTTGTCAGAAATGAGTTTTTTGCCTACAGAGACATGCCTATTTGCGCAGTAGTACAGATTCTGAGTATGTAACTGGGCTTGATGAAGTCAGCATTTCTCTTGCTTCCCTGTGCGTGGGAAGCTCAGTTTTAGTCACAGTAGCTCCCACAGGTGTCTCCTCAGTGTGTTCCCATTTCCTTAGAAACAGTGTATTTGCTGGGAGAAAAGTGCATTACTGTGCGCTTTCACCGTTCAGCAAATACATGTGTAGAAGCACAGCGCTAGCAGATAGGACCGTTTCCCGACGTTTTCTAACTCAGGGAACAAGTTGCACATTTCTTAGATGCATTTGGGCAACTTTGTCAGAAATGAGTTTTTTGCCTACAGACACATGCCTATTTGCGCAGTAGTACAGATTCTGAGTATGTAACTGGGCTTGATGAAATCAGCATTTCTCTTGCTTCATTGTGCGTAGGGAAGCTCAGTTTTAGTCACAGTAGCTCCCACAAGTGTCTCCTCAGTGTGTTGCCATTTCCTTAGAAACAGTGTATTTGCTGGGAGAAAAGTGCATTACTGTGCGCTTTCACCGTTCAGCAAATACATGTGTAGAAGCACAGCGCTAGCAGATATGACCGTTTCTCGACGTTTTCTAACTCAGGGAACAAGTTGCACATTTCTGAGATGCATTTGGGCAACTTTGTCAGAAATGAGTTTTTTGCCTACAGAGACATGCCTATTTGCGCAGTAGTAGAGATTCTGAGTATTTAACTGGGATTGATGAAATCAGCATTTCTCTTGCTTCCCTGTGCGTAGGGAAGCTCAGTTTTAGTCACAGTAGCTCCCACAAGTGTCTCCTCAGTGTGTTCCCATTTCCTTAGAAACAGTGTATTTGCTGGGAGAAAAGTGCATTACTGTGCGCTTTCACCGTTCAGCAAATACATGTGTAGAAGCACAGCGCTAGCAGAAACGACCGTTTCTCGACGTTTTCTAACTCAGGGAACAAGTTGCACACTTCTGAGATGCATTTGGGCAACTTTGTCAGAAATGAGTTTTTTGCCTACAGAGACATACCTAATTGCGCAGTAGTACAGATTCTAAATATGTAACTGGGCTGGATGAAATCTGCATTTCTCTTGCTTCCCTGTGCGTAGGGAAGCTCAGTTTTAGTCACAGTAGCTCCCACAAGTGTCTCCTCAGTGTGTTCCCATTTCCTTAGAAACAGTGTATTTGCTGGGAGAAAAGTGCATTACTGTGCGCTTTCACCGTTCAGCAAATACATGTGTAGAAGCACAGCGCTAGCAGAAACGACCGTTTCTCGACGTTTTCTAACTCAGGGAACAAGTTGCACACTTCTGAGATGCATTTGGGCAACTTTGTCAGAAATGAGTTTTTTGCCTAAAGAGACATGCCTATTTGCGCAGTAGTACAGATTCTGAGTATGTAACTGGGCTTGATGAAATCAGCATTTTTCTTGCTTCCCTGTGCGTAGGGAAGCTCAGTTTTAGTCACAGTAGCTCCCACATGTGTCTCCTCAGTGTGTTCCCAGTTCCTTAGAAACAGTGTATTTGCTGGGAGAAAAGTGCATTACTGTGCGCTTTCACCGTTCAGCAAATACATGTGTAGAAGCACAGCGCTAGCTGAAACGACCGTTTCTCGACGTTTTCTAACTCAGGGAACAAGTGGCACACTTCTGAGATGCATTTGGGCAACTTTGTCAGAAATGAGTTTTTTGCCTACAGAGACATGCCTATTTGCGCAGTAGTACAGATTCTGAGTATGTAACTGGGCTTGATGAAATCAGCATTTCTCTTGCTTCCCTGTGCGTAGGGAAGCTCAGTTTTAGTCACAGTAGCTCTCACAAGTGTCTCCTCAGTGTGGTCCCATTTCCTTAGAAACAGTGTATTTGCTGGGAGAAAAGTGCATTACTGTGCGCTTTCACCGTTCAGCAAATACAAGTGTAGAAGCACATCGCTAGCAGAAACGAATGTTTCTCAACGTTTTCTAACTCAGGGAACAAGTTGCACACTTCTGAGATGCATTTGGGCATCTTGGTCAAAAATGAGTTTTTTGACTACAGAGACATGCCTATTTGCGCAGTAGTACAGATTCTGAGTATGTAACTGGGCTTGATGAAATCAGCATTTATCTTTCTTCCCTGTGCGTAGGGAAGCTCAGTTTTATTCACAGTAGCTCCCACAAGTGTCTCCTCAGTGTGTTCCCAGTTCCTTAGAAACAGTGTATTTGCTGGGAGAAAAGTGAATCACTGTGCGCTTTCACCGTTCAGCAAATACATGTGTAGAAGCACAGCGCTAGCAGAAACGAACGTTTCTCCACGTTTTCTAACTCAGGGAACAAGTTGCACACTTCTGAGATGCATTTGGGCAACTTTGTCAGAAATGAGTTTTTTGCCTACAGAGACATGCCTATTTGCGCAGTAGTACAGATTCTGAGTATGTAACTGGGCTTGATGAAATCAGCATTTCTCTTGCTTCCCTGTGCGTAGGGAAGCTCAGTTTTAGTCACAGTAGCTCCCACAAGTGTCTCCTCAGTGTGTTCCCATTTCCTTAGAAACAGTGTATTTGCTGGGAGAAAAGTGCATTACTGTGCGCTTTCACCGTTCAGCAAATACATGTGTAGAAGCACAGCGCTAGCTGAAACGACCGTTTCTCGACGTTTTCTAACTCAGGGAACAAGTGGCACACTTCTGAGATGCATTTGGGCAACTTTGTCAGAAATGAGTTTTTTGCCTACAGAGACATGCCTATTTGCGCAGTAGTACTGATTCTGAGTATGTAACTGGGCTTGATGAAATCAGCATTTCTCTTGCTTCCCTGTGCGTAGGGAAGCTCAGTTTTAGTCACAGTAGCTCTCACAAGTGTCTCCTCAGTGTGGTCCCATTTCCTTAGAAACAGTGTATTTGCTGGGAGAAAAGTGCATTACTGTGCGCTTTCACCATTCAGCAAATACATGTCTGGAAGCACAGCGCTAGCAGAAACGACCGTTTCTCGACGTTTTCTAACTCAGGGAACAAGTTGCAAACTTCTGAGATGCATTTGGGCAACTTTGTCAGAAATGAGTTTTTTGCCTAAAGAGACATGCCTATTCATGCAGTAGTACAGATTCTGAGTATGTAACTGGGCTTGATGAAATCAGCATTTCTCTTGCTTCCCCTTGCGTAGGGAAGCTCAGTTTTAGTCACTGTAGCTCCCTCAAGTGTCTCAGTGTGTTCCCATTTCCTTAGAAACAGTGTATTTGCTGGGAGAAAAGTGCATTACTGTACGCTTTCACCGTTCAGCAAATACATGTGTAGAAGCACAGCGCTAGCAGAAACGACCGTTTCTCGATGTTTTCTAACTCAGGGAACAATTTGCACGCTTCTGAGATGCATTTGGGCAACTTTGTCAGAAATGAGTTTTTTGCCTACAGAGACATGCCTATTTGCGCAGTAGTACAGATTCTGAGTATGTAACTGGGCTTGATGAAATCAGCATTTCTCTTGCTTCCCTGTGCGTAGGAATGCACTGTTTTAGTCACAGTAGCTCCGACAAGTGTCTCCTCTGTGTGTTCCCATTTCCTTAGAAACAGTGTATTTGCTGGGAGAAAAGTGCATTACTGTGCGCTTTCACCATTCAGCAAATACATGTGTAGAAGCACAGCGCTAGCAGAAACGACCATTTCTCAACGTTTTCTAACTCAGGGAAAAAGATGCACACTTCTGAGATGCATTTGGGCAACTTTGTCAGAAATGAGTTTTTTGCCTAAAGAGACATGACTATTTGCGCAGTTGTACAGATTCTGAGTATGTAACTGGGCTTGATGAAATCAGCATTTCTCTTGCTTCCCTGTGCGTAGGGAAGCTCAGTTTTAGTCACAGTAGGTCCCACAAGTGTCTCCTCAGTGTGTTTCCATTTCCTTAGAAACAGTGTATTTGCTGGGAGAAAAGTGCATTACTGTGCGCTTTCACCGTTCAGCAAATACATGTGTAGAAGCACAGCGCTAGCAGAAACGAAAGTTTCTCGACGTTTTCTAACTCCATGAACAAGTTTCACACTTCTGAGATGCATTTGGGTAACTTCGTCAGAAATGAGTTTTTTGCCTAAAGAGACATGCCTATTTGCGCAGTAGTACAGATTCTGAGTATGTAACTGGGCTTGATGAAATCAGCATTTGTCTTGCTTCCCTCTGTGTAGGGAAGCTCAGTTTTAGTCACAGTAGCTCCCACAAGTGTCTCCTCAGTGTGTTCCCATTTCCTTAGAAACAGTGTATTTGCTGGGGGAAAAGTGCATTACTGTGTTCTTTCACCGTTCAGCAAATACATGTGTAGACGCACAGCGCTAGCAGAAACGACCGTTTCTCGACGTTTTCTAACTCAGGGAACAAGTTGCACACTTCTGAGATGCATTTGGGCAACTTTGTCAGAAATGAGTTTTTTGCCTACAGAGACATGCCTATTTGCGCAGTAGTACAGATTCTGAGTATGTAACTGGGCTTGATGAAATCAGCATTTCTCTTGCTTAACTGTGCGTAGGGAAGCTCAGTTTTAGTCACAGTAGCTCCCACAAGTGTCTCCTCAGTGTGTTCCCATTTCCTTAGAAACAGTGTATTTGCTGGGAGAAATGTGCATTACTGTGCGCTTTCACCTTTCAGCAAATACATGTCTAGAAGCACAGCGCTAGCAGAAACGACCGTTTCTCGACGTTTTCTAACTCAGGGAACAAGTTGCACACTTCTGAGATGCATTTGGGCAACTTTGTCAGAAATGAGTTTTTTGCCTAAAGAGACATGCCTATTTGCACAGTAGTATAGATTCTGAGTATGTAACTGGGCTTGATGAAATCAGCATTTCTCTTGCTTCCCTGTGCGTAGGGAAGCTCAGTTTTAGTCACAGTAGCTCCCACAAGTGTCTCCTCAGTTTGTTCCCATTTCCTTAGAAACAGTGTATTTGCTGGGAGAAAATTGCATTACTGTGCGCTTTCACCGTTCAGCAAATACATGTGTAGAAGCACAGCGCTAGCAGAAACGAACGTTTCTCGACGTTTTCTAACTCAGGGAATAAGTTGCACACTTCTGAGATGCATTTGGGCAACTTTGTCAGAAATGAGTTTTTTGCCTAAAGAGACATGCCTATTTGCACAGTAGTATAGATTCTGAGTATGTAACTGGGCTTGATGAAATCAGCATTTCTCTTGCTTCCCTGTGCGTAGGGAAGCTCAGTTTTAGTCACAGTAGCTCCCACAAGTGTCTCCTCAGTGTGTTCCCATTTCCTTAGAAACAGTGTATTTGCTGGGAGAAAAGTGCATTACTGTGCGCTTTCACCGTTCAGCAAATACATGTGTAGAAGCACAGCGCTAGCAGAAACGAACGTTTCTCGACGTTTTCTAACTCAGGGAACAAGTTGCACACTTCTGAGATGCATTTGGGCAACTTTGTCATAAATGAGTTTTTTGCCTACAGAGACATGCCTATTTGCGCAGTAGTATAGATTCTGAGTATGTAACTGGGCTTGATGAAATCAGCATTTCTCTTGCTTCCCTGTGCGTAGGGAAGCTCAGTTTTAGTCACAGTAGCTCCCACAAGTGTCTCCTCAGTGTGTTCCCATTTCCTTAGAAACAGTGTATTTGCTGGAAGAAAAGTGCATTACTGTGCGCTTTCACCGTTCAGCAAATACATGTGTAGAAGCACAGCGCTAGCAGAAACGAACGTTTCTCGACGTTTTCTAACTCAGGGAACAAGTTGCACACTTCTGAGATGCATTTGGGCAACTTTGTCAGAAATGAGTTTTTTGCCTAAAGAGACATGCCTATTTGCGCAGTAGTACAGATTCTGAGTATGTAACTAGGCTTGATGAAATCAGCATTTCTCTTGCTTCCCTGTGCGTAGGGATGCACTGTTTTAGTCACAGTAGCTCCGACAAGTGTCTCTTCTGTGTGTTCCCATTTCCTTAGAAACAGTGTATTTGCTGGGAGAAAAGTGCATTACTGTGCGCTTTCACCATTCAGCAAATACATGTGTAGAAGCACAGCGCTAGCAGAAACGACCATTTCTCAACGTTTTCTAACTCAGGGAAAAAGATGCACACTTCTGAGATGCATTTGGGCAACTTTGTCAGAAATGAGTTTTTTGCCTAAAGAGACATGACTATTTGCGCAGTTGTACAGATTCTGAGTATGTAACTGGGCTTGATGAAATCAGCATTTCTCTTGCTTCCCTGTGCGTAGGGAAGCTCAGTTTTAGTCACAGTAGGTCCCACAAGTGTCTCCTCAGTGTGTTTCCATTTCCTTAGAAACAGTGTATTTGCTGGGAGAAAAGTGCATTACTGTGCGCTTTCACCGTTCAGCAAATACATGTGTAGAAGCACAGCGCTAGCAGAAACGAAAGTTTCTCGACGTTTTCTAACTCCATGAACAAGTTTCACACTTCTGAGATGCATTTGGGTAACTTCGTCAGAAATGAGTTTTTTGCCTAAAGAGACATGCCTATTTGCGCAGTAGTACAGATTCTGAGTATGTAACTGGGCTTGATGAAATCAGCATTTGTCTTGCTTCCCTGTGCGTAGGGAAGCTCAGTTTTAGTCACAGTAGCTCCCACAAGTGTCTCCTCAGTGTGTTCCCATTTCCTTAGAAACAGTGTATTTGCTGGGAGAAAAGTGCATTACTGTGTTCTTTCACCGTTCAGCAAATACATGTGTAGACGCACAGCGCTAGCAGAAACGACCGTTTCTCGACGTTTTCTAACTCAGGGAACAAGTTGCACACTTCTGAGATGCATTTGGGCAACTTTGTCAGAAATGAGTTTTTTGCCTACAGAGACATGCCTATTTGCGCAGTAGTACAGATTCTGAGTATGTAACTGGGCTTGATGAAATCAGCATTTCTCTTGCTTAACTGTGCGTAGGGAAGCTCAGTTTTAGTCACAGTAGCTCCCACAAGTGTCTCTTCAGTGTGTTCCCATTTCCTTAGAAACAGTGTATTTGCTGGGAGAAATGTGCATTACTGTGCGCTTTCACCTTTCAGCAAATACATGTCTAGAAGCACAGCGCTAGCAGAAACGACCGTTTCTCGACGTTTTCTAACTCAGGGAACAAGTTGCACACTTCTGAGATGCATTTGGGCAACTTTGTCATAAATGAGTTTTTTGCCTACAGAGACATGCCTATTTGCGCAGTAGTATAGATTCTGAGTATGTAACTGGGCTTGATGAAATCAGCATTTCTCTTGCTTCCCTGTGCGTAGGGAAGCTCAGTTTTAGTCACAGTAGCTCCCACAAGTGTCTCCTCAGTGTGTTCCCATTTCCTTAGAAACAGTGTATTTGCTGGAAGAAAGTGCATTACTGTGCGCTTTCACCGTTCAGCAAATACATGTGTAGAAGCACAGCGCTAGCAGAAACGAACGATTCTCGACGTTTTCTAACTCAGGGAACAAGTTGCACACTTCTGAGATGCATTTGGGCAACTTTGTCAGAAATGAGTTTTTTGCCTAAAGAGACATGCCTATTTGCGCAGTAGTACAGATTCTGAGTATGTAACTGGGCTTGATGAAATCAGCATTTCTCTTGCTTCCCTGTGCTTAGGTAAGCTCAGTTTTAGTTACAGTAGCTCCCACAAGTGTCTCCTCAGTGTGTTCCCATTTCCTTAGAAACAGTGTATTTGGTGGGAGAAAAGTGCACACTACTGTGCGCTTTCACCGTTCAGCAAATACATGTGTAGAAGCACAGCGCTAGCAGAAACGAACGTTTCTCGACGTTTTCTAACTCAGGGAACAAGTTGCACACTTCTGAGATGCATTTGGGCAACTTTGTCAGAAATGAGTTTTTTGCCTAAAGAGACATGCCTATTTGCGCAGTAGTACAGATTCTGAGTATGTAACTGGGCTTGATGAAATCAGCATTTCTCTTGATTCCCTGTGCGTAGGGAAGCTCAGTTTTAGTCACAATAGCTCCCACGTGTGTCTCTTCAGTGTGTTCCCATTTCCTTAGAAACAGTGTATTTGCTGGGAGAAAACTGCATTACTGTTTGCTTCACCGTTTAGCAAATACATGTGTAGAAGCACAGCGCTAGCAGAAACGAACGTTTCTGGACGTTTTCTAACTCAGGGAACAAGTTTCACACATCTGAGATGCATTTGGGCAACTTTGTCAGAAATGAGTTTTTTCTACAGAGACATGCCTTTTTGAGCAGTAGTACAGATTCTGAGTATGTAACAGGGCTTGATGAAATCAGCATTTCTTTTGCTTCCCTGTGCGTAGGGAAGCTCAGTTTTAGTAACAATAGCTCCCACGTGTGTCTCTTCAGTGTGTTCCCATTTCCTTAGAAACAGTGTATTTGCTGGGAGAAAACTGCATTACTGTTTGCTTCACCGTTCAGCAAATACATGTGTAGAAGCACAGCGCTAGCAGAAACGAACGTTTCTCGACGTTTTCTAACTCAGGGAACAAGTTTCACACATCTGAGATGCATTTGGGCAACTTTGTCAGAAATGAGTTTTTTCTACAGGGACATGCCTATTTGCGCAGTAGTACAGATTCTGAGTATGTAACTGGGCTTGATGAAATCAGCATTTGTCTTGCTTCCCTGTGCGTAGGGAAGCTCAGTTTTAGTCACTGTAGCTCCCACAAGTGTCTGCTCAGTGTGTACCCATTTCCTTAGAAACAGTGTATTAGCTGGGAGAAAAGTGCATTACTGTGCGCTTTCACCGTTCAGCAAATACATGTGTAGAAGCACAGCGCTAGCAGAAACGACCGTTTCTCGACGTTTTCTAACTCACGGAACAAGATGCACACTTCTGAGATGCATTTGGGCAACTTTGTCAGAAATGAGTTTTTTGCCTAAAAAGACATGCCTATTTGCGCAGTAGTACAGATTCTGAGTATGTAACTGGGCTTGATGAAATCAGCATTTCTCTTGCTTCCCTGTGCGTAGGGAAGCTCAGTTTTAGTCACAGTAGCTCCCACAAGTGTCTCCTCAGTGTGTTCCCATTTCCTTAGAAACAGTGTATTTGCTGGGAGAAAATTGCATTACTGTGCGCTTTCACCGTTCAGCAAATACATGTGTAGAAGCACAGCGCTAGCAGAAACGAACGTTTCTCGACGTTTTCTAACTCAGGGAATAAGTTGCACACTTCTGAGATGCATTTGGGCAACTTTGTCAGAAATGAGTTTTTTGCCTAAAGAGACATGCCTATTTGCACAGTAGTATAGATTCTGAGTATGTAACTGGGCTTGATGAAATCAGCATTTCTCTTGCTTCCCTGTGCGTAGGAAAGCTCAGTTTTAGTCACAGTAGCTCCCACAAGTGTCTCCTCAGTGTGTTCCCATTTCCTTAGAAACAGTGTATTTGCTGGGAGAAAAGTGCATTACTGTGCGCTTTCACCGTTCAGCAAATACATGTGTAGAAGCACAGCGCTAGCAGAAACGAAGGTTTCTCGACGTTTTCTAACTCAGGGAACAAGTTGCACACTTCTGAGATGCATTTGGGCAACTTTGTCAGAAATGAGTTTTTTGCCTACAGAGACATGCCTATTTGCGCAGTAGTATAGATTCTGAGTATGTAACTGGGCTTGATGAAATCAGCATTTCTCTTGCTTCCCTGTGCGTAGGGAAGCTCAGTTTTAGTCACAGTAGCTCCCACAAGTGTCTCCTCAGTGTGTTCCCATTTCCTTAGAAACAGTGTATTTGCTGGAAGAAAAGTGCATTACTGTGCGCTTTCACCGTTCAGCAAATACATGTGTAGAAGCACAGCGCTAGCAGAAACGAACGTTTCTCGACGTTTTCTAACTCAGGGAACAAGTTGCACACTTCTGAGATGCATTTGGGCAACTTTGTCAGAAATGGGTTTTTTGCCTAAAGAGACATGCCTATTTGCGCAGTAGTACAGATTCTGAGTATGTAACTGGGCTTGATGAAATCAGCATTTCTCTTGCTTCCCTGTGCTTAGGTAAGCTCAGTTTTAGTCACAGTAGCTCCCACAAGTGTCTCCTCAGTGTGTTCCCATTTCCTTAGAAACAGTGTATTTGGTGGGAGAAAAGTGCATTACTGTGCGCTTTCACCGTTCAGCAAATACATGTGTAGAAGCACAGCGCTAGCAGAAACGAACGTTTCTCGACGTTTTCTAACTCAGGGAACAAGTTGCACACTTCTGAGATGCATTTGGGCAACTTTGTCATAAATGAGTTTTTTGCCTAAAGAGACATGCCTATTTGCGCAGTAGTATAGATTCTGAGTATGTAACTGGGCTTGATGAAATCAGCATTTCTCTTGCTTCCCTGTGCGTAGGGAAGCTCAGTTTTAGTCACAATAGCTCCCACGTGTGTCTCTTCAGTGTGTTCCCATTTCCTTAGAAACAGTGTATTTGCTGGGAGAAAACTGCATTACTGTTTGCTTCACCGTTCAGCAAATACATGTGTAGAAGCACAGCGCTAGCAGAAACGAACGTTTCTCGACGTTTTCTAACTCAGGGAACAAGTTTCACACATCTGAGATGCATTTGGGCAACTTTGTCAGAAATGAGTTTTTTCTACAGAGACATGCCTTTTTGCGCAGTAGTACAGATTCTGAGTATGTAACTGGGCTTGATGAAATCAGCATTTCTCTTGCTTCCCTGTGCGTAGGGAAGCTCAGTTTTAGTCACAGTAGCTCCCACAAGTGTCTCCTCAGTGTGTTCCCATTTCCTTAGAAACAGTGTATTTGCTGGGAGAAAAGTGCATTACTGTGCGCTTTCACCGTTCAGCAAATACATGTGTAGAAGCACAGCGCTAGCAGAAACGAACGTTTCTCGACGTTTTCTAACTCAGGGAACAAGTTGCACACTTCTGAGATGCATTTGGGCAACTTTGTCAGAAATGAGTTTTTTGCCTAAAGAGACATGCCTATTTGCACAGTAGTATAGATTCTGAGTGTGTAACTGGGCTTGATGAAATCAGCATTTGTCTTGCTTCCCTGTGCGTAGGGAAGCTCAGTTTTAGTCACAGTAGCTCCCACAAGTGTCTCCTCAGTGTGTTCCCATTTCCTTAGAAACAGTGTATTTGCTGGGAGAAAAGTGCATTACTGTGCGCTTTCACCGTTCAGCAAATACATGTGTAGAAGCACAGCGCTAGCAGAAACGAACGTTTCTCGACGTTTTCTAACTCAGGGAACAAGTTGCACACTTCTGAGATGCATTTGGGCAACTTTGTCAGAAATGAGTTTTTTGCCTACAGAGACATGCCTATTTGCGCAGTAGTACAGATTCTGAGTATGTAACTGGGCTTGATGAAATCAGCATTTCTCTTGCTTCCCTGTGCGTAGGGAAGCTCAGTTTTAGTCACAGTAGCTCCCACAAGTGTCTCCTCAGTGTGTTCCCATTTCATTAGAAACAGTGTATTTGCTGGGAGAAAAGTGCATTACTGTGCGCTTTCACCGTTCAGCAAATACATGTGTAGAAGCACAGCGCTAGCTGAAACGACCGTTTCTCGACGTTTTCTAACTCAGGGAACAAGTTGCACACTTCTGAGATGCATTTGGGCAACTTTGTCAGAAATGAGTTTTTTGCCTACAGAGACATGCCTATTTGCACAGTAGTACAGATTCTGAGTATGTAACTGGGCTTGATGAAATCAGCATTTCTCTTGCTTCCCTGTGCGTAGGGAAGCTCAGTTTTAGTCACAGTAGCTCCCACAAGTGTCTCCTCAGTGTGTTCCCAGTTCCTTAGTAACAGTGTATTTGCTGGGAGAAAAGTGCATTACTGTGCGCTTTCACCGTTCAGCAAATACATGTGTAGAAGCACAGTGCTAGCAGAAAGGAACCTTTCTCGATGTTTTCTAACTCAAGGAACAAGTTGCACACTTCTGACATGCATTTGGGTAACTTTCTCAAAAATGAGTTTTTTGCCTACAGAGACATGCCTATTTGCGCAGTAGTACAGATTCTGAGTATGTAACTGGGCTTGATGAAATCAGCATTTCTCTTGCTTCCCTGTGCGTAGGGAAGCTCAGTTTTAGTCACAGTAGCTCCCACAAGTGTCTCCTCAGTGTGTTCCCATTTCCTTAGAAACAGTGTATTTGCTGGGAGAAAAGTGCATTACTGTGCGCTTTCACCGTTCAGCAAATACATGTGTAGAAGCACAGCGCTAGCAGAAACGAACGTTTCTCGACGTTTTCTAACTCAGGGAACAAGTTGCACACTTCTGAGATGCATTTGGGCAACTTTGTCATAAATGAGTTTTTTGCCTACAGAGACATGCCTATTTGCGCAGTTGTATAGATTCTGAGTATGTAACTGGGCTTGATGAAATCAGCATTTCTCTTGCTTCCCTGTGCATAGGGAAGCTCAGTTTTAGTCACAGTAGCTCACACAAGTGTCTCCTCAGTGTGTTCCCATTTCCTTAGAAACAGTGTATTTGCTGGAAGAAAAGTGCATTACTGTGCGCTTTCACCGTTCAGCAAATACATGTGTAGAAGCACAGCGCTAGCAGAAACGAACGTTTCTCGACGTTTTCTAACTCAGGGAACAAGTTGCACACTTCTGAGATGCATTTGGGCAACTTTGTCAGAAATGAGTTTTTTGCCTAAAGAGACATGCCTATTTGCGCAGTAGTACTGATTCTGAGTATGTAACTGGGCTTGATGAAATCAGCATTTCTCTTGCTTCCCTGTGCTTAGGTAAGCTCAGTTTTAGTCACAGTAGCTCCCACAAATGTCTCCTCAGTGTGTTCCCATTTCCTTAGAAACAGTGTATTTGCTGGGAGAAAAGTGCATTACTGTGCGCTTTCACCGTTCAGCAAATACATGTGTAGAAGCACAGCGCTAGCAGAAACGAACGTTTCTCGACGTTTTCTAACTCAGGGAACAAGTTGCACACTTCTGAGATGCATTTGTGCAACTTTGTCATAAATGAGTTTTTTGCCTACAGAGACATGCCTATTTGCGCAGTAGTATAGATTCTGAGTATGTAACTGGGCTTGATGAAATCAGCATTTCTCTTGCTTCCCTGTGCGTAGGGAAGCTCAGTTTTAGTCACAATAGCTCCCACGTGTGTCTCTTCAGTGTGTTCCCATTTCCTTAGAAACAGTGTATTTGCTGGGAGAAAACTGCATTACTGTTTGCTTCACCGTTCAGCAAATACATGTGTAGAAGCACAGCGCTAGCAGAAACGAACGTTTCTCGACGTTTTCTAACTCAGGGAACAAGTTTCACACATCTGAGATGCATTTGGGCAACTTTGTCAGAAATGAGTTTTTTCTACAGAGACATCCCTTTTTGCGCAGTAGTACAGATTCTGAGTATGTAACTGGGCTTGATGAAATCAGCATTTCTCTTGCTTCCCTGTGCGTAGGGAAGCTCAATTTTAGTCACAGTAGCTCCCACAAGTGTCTCCTCAGTGTGTTCCCATTTCCTTAGAAACAGTGTTTTTGCTGGGAGAAAAGTGCATTACTGTACGCTTTCACCGTTCAGCAAATACATGTGTAGACGCACAGCGCTAGCAGAAACGACCGTTTCTCGACGTTTTCTAACTCAGGGAACAAGTTGCACACTTCTGAGATGCATTTGGGCAACTTTGTCAGAAATGAGTTTTTTGCCTAAAGAGACATGCCTATTTGCGCAGTAGTGCAGATTCTGAGTATGTAACAGGGCTTGATGAAATCAGCATTTCTCTTGCTTCCCTGTGCGTAGGGAAGCTCAGTTTTAGTCACAGTAGCTCCCACAAGTGTCTCCTCAGTGTGTTCCCATTTCCTTAGAAACAGTGTATTTGCTGGGAGAAAAGTGCATTACTGGGCACTTTCACCTTTCAGCAAATACATGTGTAGAAGCACAGCGCTAGCAGAAACGAACGTTTCTCGACGTTTTCTAACTCAGGGAACAAGTTGCACACTTCTGAGATGCATTTGGGCAACTTTGTCAGAAATGAGTTTTTTGCCTAAAGAGACATGCCTATTTGCGCAGTAGTACAGATTCTGAGTATGTAACTGGGCTTGATGAAATCAGCATTTGTCTTGCTTCCCTGTGCGTAGGGAAGCTCAGTTTTAGTCACAGTAGCTCCCACAAGTGTCTCCTCAGTGTGTTCCCATTTCCTTAGAAACAGTGTATTTGCTGGGAGAAAAGTGCATTACTGTGTGCTTTCACCGTTCAGCAAATACATGTGTAGACGCACAGCGCTAGCAGAAACGACCGTTTCTCGACGTTTTCTAACTCAGGGAACAAGTTGCACACTTCTGAGATGCATTTGGGCAACTTTGTCAGAAATGAGTTTTTTGCCTAAAGAGACATGCCTATTTGCGCAGTAGTACGGATTCTGAGTATGTAACTGGGCTTGATGAAATCAGCATTTCTCTTGCTTCCCTGTGCGAAGGGAAGCTCAGTTTTAGTCACTGTAGCTCCCACAAGTGTCTCCTCAGTGTGTTCCCATTTCCTTAGAAACAGTATATTTGCTGGGAGAAAAGTGCATTACTGTGTGCTTTCACCGTTCAGCAAATACATGTGTAGAAGCACAGCGCTAGCAGAAAAGACCGTTTCTTGACGTTTTCTAACTCAGGGAACAAGTTGTACACTTCTGAGATGCATCTGGGCAACTTTGTCAGAAATGAGTTTTTTGCCTACAGAGACATGCCTATTTGCGCAGTAGTACAGATTCTGAGTATGTAACTGGGCTTGATGAAATCAGCATTTCTCTTGCTTCCCTGTGCGTAGGGAAGCTCAGTTTTAGTCACAGTAGCTCCCACAAGTGTCTCCTAAGTGTGTTCCCATTTCCTTAGAAACAGTGTATTTGCTGGGAGAAAAGTGCATTACTGTGCGCTTTCACCGTTCAGCAAATACATGTGTAGAAGCACAGCGCTAGCAGAAACGACCGTTTCTCGACGTTTTCTAACTCAGGGAACAAGTTGCACACTTCTGAGATGCATTTGGGCAACTTTGTCAGAAATGAGTTTTTTGCCTACAGAGACATGCCTATTTGCGCTGTAGTAGAGATTCTGAGTATGTAACTGGGCTTGATGAAATCAGCATTTCTCTTGCTTCCCTTTGCGTAGGGAAGCTCAGTTTTAGTCACTGTAGCTCCCACAAGTGTCTCCTCAGTGTGTTCCCATTTCCTTAGAAACATTATATTTGCTGGGAGAAAAGTGCATTACTGTGCGCTTTCACCGTTCAGCAAATACATGTGTAGAAGCACAGCGCTAGCAGAAAAGACCGTTTCTCGACGTTTTCTAACTCAGGGAACAAGTTGCACACTTCTGAGATGCATCTGGGCAACTTTGCCAGAAATGAGTTTTTTGCCTACAGAGACATGCCTATTTGCGCAGTAGTACAGATTCTGAGTATGTAACTGGGCTTGATGAAATCAGCATTTCTCTTGCTTCCCTGTGCGTAGGGAAGCTCAGTTTTAGTCACAGTAGCTCCCACAAGTGTCTCCTCAGTGTGTTCCCATTTCCTTAGAAACAGTGTATTTGCTGGGAGAAAAGTGCATTACTGTGCGCTTTCACCGTTCAGCAAATACATGTGTAGAAGCACAGTGCTAGCAGAAACGAACGTTTCTCGACGTTTTGTAACTCAGAGAACAAGTTGCACACTTCTGAGATGCATTTGGGCAACTTTGTCAGAAATGAGTTTTTTGCCTACAGAGACATGCCTATTTGCGCAGTAGTACAGATTCTGAGTATGTAACTGGGCTTGATGAAATCAGCATTTCTCTTGCTTCCCTGTGCGTAGGGAAGCTCAGTTTTAGTCACAGTAGCTCCCACAGGTGTCTCCTCAGTGTGTTCCCATTTCCTTAGAAACAGTGTATTTGCTGGGAGAAAAGTGCATTATTGTGCGCTTTCACCGTTCAGCAAATACATGTGTAGAAGCACAGCGCTAGCAGAAAAGACCGTTTCTCGACGTTTTCTAACTCAGGGAACAAGTTGCACACTTCTGAGATGCATTTGGGCAACTTTGTCAGAAATGAGTTTTTTGCCTACAGAGACATGCCTATTTGCACAGTAGTACAGATTCTGAGTATGTAACTGGGCTTGATGAAATCAGCATTTCTCTTGCTTCCCTGTGCGTAGAGAAGCTCAGTTTTAGTCACAGTAGCTCCCACAAGTGTCTCCTCAGTGTGTTCCCATTTCCTAAGAAACAGTGTATTTGCTGGGAGAAAAGTGCATTACTGTGCGCTTTCACCGTTCAGCAAATACATGTGTAGAAGCACAGCACTAGCAGAAACGACCGTTTCTCGACGTTTTCTAACTCAGGGAACAACTTGCACACTTCTGAGATGCATTTGCGCAACTTTGTCATAAATGAGTTTTGTGCCTAAAGAGACATGCCTATTTGCGCAGTAGTACAGATTCTGAGTATGTAACTGGGCTTGATGAAATCAGCATTTCTCTGGCTTCCCTGTGCGTAGGGAAGCTCAGTTTTAGTCACAGTAGCTCCCACAAGTGTCTCCTCAGTGTGTTCCCATTTCCTTAGAAACAGTGTATTTGCTGGGAGAAAAGAGCATTACTGTGCGCTTTCACCGTTCAGCAAATACATGTGTTGAAGCACAGCACTAGCAGAAACGACCGTTTCTCGACGTTTTCTAACTCAGGGAACAAGTTGCACACTTCTGAGATGCATTTGGGCAACTTTGTCAGAAATGAGTTTTTGCCTAAAGAGACATGCCTATTTGCGCAGTAGTACAGATTCTGAGTATTTAACTGGGCTGGATGAAATCAGCATTTCTCTTGCTTCCCTGTGCGTAGGGAAGCTCAGTTTTAGTCACAGTAGCTCCCACAAGTGTCTCCTCAGTGTGTTCCCATTTCCTTAGAAACAGTGTATTTGCTGGGAGAAAAGTGCATTACTGTGCGCTTTCACCGTTCAGCAAATACCTGTGTAGAAGCACAGCGCTAGCAGAAACGAACGTTTCTCGACGTTTTCTAACTCAGGGAACAAGTTGCACACTTCTGAGATGCATTTGGGCAACTTTGTCAGAAATCAGTTTTTTGCCTAAAGAGACATGCCTATTTGCGCAGTAGTACCGATTCTGAGTATGTAACTGGGCTTGATGAAATCAGCATTTCTCTTGCTTCCCTGTGTGTAGGGAAGCTCAGTTTTAGTCACAGTAGCTCCCACAAGTGTCTCCTCAGTGTGTTCCCATTTCCTTAGAAACAGTGTATTTGCTGGGAGAAAAGTGCATTACTGTGCGCTTTCACCGTTCAGCAAATACATGTGTAGAAGCACAGCGCTAGCCGAAACGAACGTTTCTCGACGTTTTCTAACTCAGAGAACAAGTTGCACACTTCTGAGATGCATTTGGGCAACTTTGTCAGAAATGAGTTTTTTGCCTAAAGAGACTTGCCTATTTACGCAGTAGTACAGATTCTGAGTTTGTAACTGGGCTTGATGAAATCAGCATTTCTCTTGCTTCCCTGTGCGTAGGGAAGCTCAGTTTTAGTCACAGTAGCTCCCACAAGTGTCTCCTCAGTGTGTTCCCATTTCCTTAGAAACAGTGTATTTGCTGGGAGAAAAGTGCATTACTGTGCGCTTTCACCGTTCAGCAAATACATGTGTAGAAGCACAGTGCTAGCAGAAACGACCGTTTCTCGACGTTTTCTAACTCAGGGAAGAAGTTGCATACTTCTGAGATGCATTTGGGCAACATCGTCAGAAATGAGTTTTTGCCTAAAGAGACATGCCTATTTGCGCAGTAGTACAGATTCTGATTATGTAACTGGGCTGGATGAAATCAGCATTTCTCTTGCTTCCCTGTGCGTAGGGAAGCTCAGTTTTAGTCACAGTAGCTCCCACAAGTGTCTCCTCAGTGTGTTCCCATTCCCTTAGAAACAGTGTATTTGCTGGGAGAAAAGTGCATTACTGTGCGCTTTCACCGTTCAGCAAATACATGTGTAGAAGCACAGCGCTAGCAGAAACGACCGTTTCTCGGTGTTTTCTAACTCAGGGAACAAGTTGCACACTTCTGAGATGCATTTGGGCAACTTTGTCAGAAATGAGTTTTTTGCCTAAAGAGACGTGCCTATTTGCGCAGTAGTACAGATTCTGAGTATGTAACTGGGCTTGATGAAATCAGCATTTTTCTTGCTTCCCTGTGCGTAGGGAAGCTCAGTTTTAGTCACAATCGCTCCCAGAGGTGTCTCCTCAGTGTGTTCCCATTTCCTTAGAAACAGTGTATTTGCTGGGAGAAAAGTGCATTACTGTGTGCTTTCACCGTTCAGCAAATACATGTGTAGAAGCACAGCGCTAGCAGAAACGACCGTTTCTCGACGTTTTCTAACTCAGGGAACAAGATGCACACTTCTTAGATGCATTTGGGCAACTTTGTCAGAAATGAGTTTTTTGCCTAAAGAGACATTCCTATTTGCGCAATAGTACAGATTCTGAGTATGTAACTGGGCTTGATGAAATCAGCATTTCTCTTGCTTCCCTGGGCGTAGGGAAGCTCAGTTTTAGTCACAGTGGCTCCCACAAGTGTCTCCTCAGTGTGTTCCCATTTCCTTAGAAACAGTGTATTTGCTGGGAGAAAAGTGCATTACTGTGCGATTTCACCGTTCAGCAAATACATGTGTAGAAGCACAGCGCTAGCAGAAACGACCGTTACTCGACGTTTTCTAACTGAGGGAACAAGTTGCACACTTCTGAGATGCATTTGGGCAACTTTGTCAGAAATGAGTTTTTTGCCTAAAGAGACATGCCTATTTGCGCAGTAGTACAGATTCTGAGTATGTAACTGGGCTGGATGAAATCAGCATTTCTCTTGCTTCCCTGTGCATAGGGAAGCTCAGTTTTAGTCACAGTAGCTTCCACAAGTGTCTCCTCAGTGTTTTCCCATTTCCTTAGAAACAGTGTATTTGCTGGGAGAAAAGTGCATTACTGTGCGCTTTCACCGTTCAGCAAATACATGTGTTGAAGCACAGCGCTAGCAGAAACGAACGTTTCTCGACGTTTTCTAACTCAGAGAACAAGTTGCACACTTCTGAGATGCATTTGGGCAACTTTGTCAGAAATGAGTTTTTTGCCTAAAGAGACTTGCCTATTTGCCCAGTAGTACAGATTCTGAGTATGTAACTGGGCTTGATGAAATCAGCATTTCTCTTGCTTCCCTGTGCGTAGGGAAGCTCAGTTTTAGTCACAGTAGCTCCCACAAGTGTCTCCTCAGTGTGTTCCCATTTCCTTAGAAACAGTGTATTTGCTGGGAGAAAAGTGCATTACTGTGCGCTTTCACCGTTCAGCAAATACCTGTGTAGAAGCACAGCGCTAGCAGAAACGAACGTTTCTCGACGTTTTCTAAATCAGGGAACAAGTTGCACACTTCTGAGATGCATTTGGGCAACACTGTCAGAAATCAGTTTTTGCCTAAAGAGACATGCCTATTTGCGCAGTAGTACAGATTCTGATTATGTAACTGGGCTGGATGAAATCAGCATTTCTCTTGCTTCCCTGTGCGTAGGGAAGCTCAGTTTTAGTCACAGTAGCTCCCACAAGTGTCTCCTCAGTGTGTTCCCATTTCCTTAGAAACAGTGTATTTGCTGGGAGAAAAGTGCATTACTGTGCGCTTTCACCATTCAGCAAATACATGTGTAGAAGCACAGCGCTAGCAGAAACGACCGTTTCTCGGTGTTTTCTAACTCAGGGAACAAGTTGCACACTTCTGAGATGCATTTGGGCAACTTTTTCAGAAATGAGTTTTTTGCCTAAAGAGACGTGCCTATTTGCGCAGTAGTACAGATTCTGAGTATGTAACTGGGCTTGATGAAATCAGCATTTTTCTTGCTTCCCTGTGCGTAGGGAAGCTCAGTTTTAGTCACAATCGCTCCCAGAGGTGTCTCCTCAGTGTGTTCCCATTTCCTTAGAAACAGTGTATTTGCTGGGAGAAAAGTGCATTACTGTGTGCTTTCACCGTTCAGCAAATACATGTGTAGAAACACAGCGCTAGCAGAAACGACCGTTTCTCGACGTTTTCTAACTCAGGGAACAAGTTGCACACTTCTGAGATGCATTTTGGCAACTTTGTCAGAAATGAGATTTTTGCCTAAAGAGACATGCCTATTTGCGCAGTAGTACAGATTCTGAGTATGTAACTGGGCTTGATGAAATCAGCATTTCTCTAGCTTCCCTGTGCGTAGATAAGCTCAGTTTTAGTCACAGTCGCTCCCACAAGTGTCTCCTCAGTGTGTTCCCATTTCCTTAGAAACAGTGTATTTGCTGGGAGAAAAGTGCATTACTGTGCGCTTTCACCGTTCAGCAAATACATGTGTAGAAGCACAGCGCTAGCAGAAACGACCGTTTCTCGACGTTTTCTAACTCAGGGAACAAGTTGCACACTTCTGAGACGCATTTGGGCAACTTTGTCAGAAATGAGTTTTTTGCCTAAAGAGACATGCCTATTTGCGCAGTAGTACAGATTCTGAGTATGTAACTGGGCTTGATGAAATCAGCATTTCTCTTGCTTCCCTGTGTGTAGGGAAGCTCAGTTTTAGTCACAGTAGCTCCCACAAGTGTCTCCTCAGTGTGTTCCCATTTCCTTAGAAACAGTGTATTTGCTGGGAGAAAAGTGCATTACTGTGCGCTTTCACCGTTCAGCAAATACATGTGTAGAAGCACAGCGCTAGCCAAAACGAACGTTTCTCGACGTTTTCTAACTCAGAGAACAAGTTGCACACTTCTGAGATGCATTTGGGCAACTTTGTCAGAAATGAGTTTTTTGCCTAAAGAGACTTGCCTATTTACGCAGTAGTACAGATTCTGAGTATGTAACTGGGCTTGATGAAATCAGCATTTCTCTTGCTTCCCTGTGTGTAGGGAAGCTCAGTTTTAGTCACAGTAGCTCCCAGAAGTGTCTCCTCAGTGTGTTCCCATTTCCTTAGAAACAGTGTATTTGCTGGGAGAAAAGTGCATTACTGTGTGCTTTCACCGTTCAGCAAATACATGTGTAGAAACACAGCGCTAGCAGAAACGACCGTTTCTCGACGTTTTCTAACTCAGGGAACAAGTTGCACACTTCTGAGATGCATTTTGGCAACTTTGTCAGAAATGAGTTTTTTGCCTAAAGAGACATGCCTATTTGCGCAGTAGTACAGATTCTGAGTATGTAACTGGGCTTGATGAAATCAGCATTTCTCTTGCTTCCCTGTGCATAGGGAAGCTCAGTTTTAGTCACAGTAGCTCCCACAAGTGTCTCCTCAGTGTGTTCCCATTTCCTTAGAAACAGTGTATTTGCTGGGAGAAAAGTGCATTACTGTGCGCTTTCACCGTTCAGCAAATACATGTGTAGAAGCACAGCGCTAGCAGAAACGACCGTTTCTCGACGTTTTCTAACTCAGAGAACAAGTTGCACACTTCTGAGACGCATTTGGGCAACTTTGTCAGAAATGAGTTTTTTGCCTAAAGAGACATGCCTATTTGCCCAGTAGTACAGATTCTGAGTATGTAACTGGGCTTGATGAAATCAGCATTTCTCTTGCTTCCCTGTGCGTAGGGAAGCTCAGTTTTAGTCACAGTCGCTCCCACAAGTGTCTCCTCAGTGTGTTCCCATTTCCTTAGAAACAGTGTATTTGCTGGGAGAAAAGTGCATTACTGTGCGCTTTCACCGTTCAGCAAATACATGTGTAGAAGTACAGCGCTAGCAGAAACGACCGTTTCTCGACGTTTTCTAACTCAGGGAACAAGTTGCACACTTCTGAGACGCATTTGGGCAACTTTGTCAGAAATGAGTTTTTTGCCTAAAGAGACATGCCTATTTGCGCAGTAGTACAGATTCTGAGTATGTAACTGGGCTTGATGAAATCAGCATTTCTCTTGCTTCCCTGTGTGTAGGGAAGCTCAGTTTTAGTCACAGTAGCTCCCACAAGTGTCTCCTCAGTGTGTTCCCATTTCCTTAGAAACAGTGTATTTGCTGGGAGAAAAGTGCATTACTGTGCGCTTTCACCGTTCAGCAAATACATGTGTAGAAGCACAGCGCTAGCCAAAACGAACGTTTCTCGACGTTTTCTAACTCAGAGAACAAGTTGCACACTTCTGAGATGCATTTGGGCAACTTTGTCAGAAATGAGTTTTTTGCCTAAAGAGACTTGCCTATTTACGCAGTAGTACAGATTCTGAGTATGTAACTGGGCTTGATGAAATCAGCATTTCTCTTGCTTCCCTGTGCGTAGGGAAGCTCAGTTTTAGTCCCAGTAGCTCCCACAAGTGTCTCCTCAGTGTGTTCCCATTTCCTGTGAAGAAGTGTATTTGCTGGGAGAAAAGTGCATTACTGTGTGCTTTCACCGTTCAGCAAATACATGTGTAGAAGCACAGCGCTAGCAGAAACGACCGTTTCTCGATGTTTTCTAACTCAGGGAACAAGTTGCACACTTCTGAGATGCATTTGGGCAACTTTGTCAGAAATGAGTTTTTTGCCTAAAGAGACATGCCTATTCGCGCAGTAGTACAGATTCTGAGTTTGTAACTGGGCTTGATGAAATCAGCATTTCTCTTGCTTCCCTGTGCGTAGGGAAGCTCAGTTTTAGTCACAGTAGCTCCCACAAGTGTCTCCTCAGTGTGTTCCCATTTCCTTAGAAACAGTGTATTTGCTGGGAGAAAAGTGCATTACTGTGCGCTTTCACCGTTCAGCAAATACATGTGTAGAAGCAAAGCGCTAGCAGAAACAACCGTTTCTCGACGTTTTCTAACTCAGGGAAGAAGTTGCATACTTCTGAGATGCATTTGGGCAACTTTGTCAGAAATGAGTTTTTTGCCTAAAGAGACATGCCTATTTGCGCAGTAGTACAGATTCTGAGTATGTAACTGGGCTTGATGAAATCAGCATTCCTCTTGCTTCCCTGTGCGTAGGGAAGCTCAGTTTTACTCACAGTAGCTCCCACAAGTGTCTCCTCAGTGTGTTCCCATTTCCTTAGAAACAGTGTATTTGCTGGGAGAAAAGTGCATTACTGTGCGCTTTCACCGTTCAGCAAATACATGTGTAGAAGCACAGCGCTAGCAGAAACGACCGTTTCTCGGTGTTTTCTAACTCAGGGAACAAGTTGCACACTTCTGAGATGCATTTGGGCAACTTTGTCAGAAATGAGTTTTTTGCCTAAAGAGACGTGCCTTTTTGCGCAGTAGTACAGATTCTGAGTATGTAACTGGGCTTGCTGAAATCAGCATTTCTCTTGCTTCCCTGTGCGTAGGGAAGCTCAGTTTTAGTCACAATAGCTCCCAGAGGTGTCTCCTCAGTGTGTTCCCATTTCCTTAGAAACAGTGCATTTGCTGGGAGAAAAGTGCATTACTGTGTGCTTTCACCGTTCAGCAAATACATGTGTAGAAGCACAGCGCTAGCAGAAACGACCGTTTCTCGACGTTTTCTAACTCAGGGAACAAGATGCACACTTCTGAGATGCATTTGGGCAACTTTGTCAGAAATGAGTTTTTTGCCTAAAGAGACATTCCTATTTGCGCAATAGTACAGATTCTGAGTATGTAACTGGGCTTGATGAAATCAGCATTTGTCTTGCTTCCCTGTGCGTAGGGAAGCTCAGTTTTAGTCACAGTAGCTCCCACAAGTGTCTCCTCAGTGTGTTCCCATTTCCTTAGAAACAGTGTATTTGCTGGGAGAAAAGTGCATTACTGTGCGCTTTCACCGTTCAGCAAATACATGTGTAGAAGCAAAGCGCTAGCAGAAACAACCGTTTCTCGACGTTTTCTAACTCAGGGAAGAAGTTGCATACTTCTGAGATGCATTTGGGCAACTTTGTCAGAAATGAGTTTTTTTGCCTAAAGAGACATGCCTATTTGCGCAGTAGTACAGATTCTGAGTATGTAACTGGGCTTGATGAAATCAGCATTTCTCTTGCTTCCCTGTGCGTAGGGAAGCTCAGTTTTAGTCACAATAGTTCCCAGAAGTGTCTCCTCAGTGTGTTCCCATTTCCTTAGAAACAGTGTATTTGCTGGGAGAAAAGTGCATTACTGTGTGCTTTCACCGTTCAGCAAATACATGTGTAGAAACACAGCGCTAGCAGAAACGACCGTTTCTCGACGTTTTCTAACTCAGGGAACATGTTGCACACTTCTGAGATGCATTTGGGCAACTTTGTCAGAAATCAGTTTTTTGCCTAAAGAGACATGCCTATTTGCGCAGTAGTACAGATTCTGAGTATGTAACTGGGCTTGATGAAATCAGCATTTCTCTTGCTTCCCTGTGTGTAGGGAAGCTCAGTTTTAGTCACAGTAGCTCCCACAAGTGTCTCCTCAGTGTGTTCCCATTTCCTTAGAGACAGTGTATTTGCTGGGAGAAAAGTGCATTACTGTGCGCTTTCACCGTTCAGCAAATACATGTGTAGAAGCACAGCGCTAGCAGAAACGACCGTTTCTCGACGTTTTCTAACTCAGGGCACAAGTTGCACACTTCTGAGATGCATTTTGGCAACTTTGTCAGAAATGAGTTTTTTGCCTAAAGAGACATGCCTATTTGCGCAGTAGTACAGATTCTGAGTATGTAACTGGGCTTGATGAAATCAGCATTTCTCTTGCTTCCCTGTGCATAGGGAAGCTCAGTTTTAGTCACAGTAGCTCCGACAAGTGTCTCCTCAGTGTGTTCCCATTTCCTTAGAAACAGTGTATTTGCTGGGAGAAAAGTGCATTACTGTGCGCTTTCACCGTTCAGCAAATACATGTGTAGAAGCACAGCGCTAGCAGAAACGACCGTTTCTCGACGTTTTCTAACTCAGGGAACAAGTTGCACACTTCTTAGATGCATTTGGGCAACTTTGTCAGAAATGAGTTTTTTGCCTAAAGAGACATGCCTATTTCCGCAGTAGTACAGATTCTGAGTATGTAACTGGGCTTGATGAAATCAGCATTTCTCTTGCTTCCCTGTGCGTAGGGAAGCTCAGATTTAGTCACAGTAGCTCCCACAAGTGTCTCCTCACTGTGTTCCCATTTCCGTAGAAACAGTGTATTTGCTGGGAGAAAAGTGCATTACTGTGCGCTTTAACCGTTCAGCAAATACATGTGTAGAAAAACAGCGCTAGCAGAAACAACCGTTTCTCGACGTTTTCTAACTCAGGGAACAAGTTGCACACTTCTGAGATGCATTTGGGCAACTTTGTCAGAAATCAGTTTTTTGCCTAAAGAGACATGCCTATTTGCGCAGTAGTACAGATTCTGAGTATGTAACTGGGCTTGATGAAATCAGCATTTCTCTTGCTTCCCTGTGTGTAGGGAAGCTCAGTTTTAGTCACAGTAGCTCCCACAAGTGTCTCCTCAGTGTGTTCCCATTTCCTTAGAAACAGTGTATTTGCTGGGAGAAAAGTGCATTACTGTGCGCTTTCACCGTTCAGCAAATACATGTGTAGAAGCACAGCGCTAGCAGAAACGACCGTTTCTCGACGTTTTCTAACTCAGGGAACAAGTTGCATACTTCTGAGACGCATTTGGGCAACTTTGTCAGAAATGAGTTTTTTGCCTAAAGAGACATGCCTATTTGCGCAGTAGTACAGATTCTGAGTATGTAACTGGGCTTGATTAAATTAGCATTTCTCTTGCTTCCCTGTGCGTAGGGAAGCTCAGTTTTAGTCACAGTAGCTCCCAGAAGTGTCTCCTCAGTGTGTTCCCATTTCCTTAGAAACAGTGTATTTGCTGGGAGAAAAGTGCATTACTGTGCGCTTTCACCGTTCAGCAAATACATGTGTAGAAGCACAGCGCTAGCAGAAACGACCGTTTCTCGACGTTTTCTAACTCAGGGAACAAGTTGCACACTTCTGAGATGCATTTGGGCAACTTTGTCAGAAATGAGTTTTTTGCCTAAAGAGACATGCCTATATGCGCAGTAGTACAGATTCTGAGTATGTAACTGGGCTTGATGAAATCAGCATTTCTCTTGCTTCCCTGTGCATAGGGAAGCTCAGTTTTAGTCACAGTAGCTCCCACACGTGTCTCCTCAGTGTGTTCCCATTTCCTTAGAAACAGTGTATTTGCTGGGAGAAAAGTGCATTACTGGGCGCTTTCACCGTTTAGCAAATACATGTGTAGAAGCACAGCGCTAGCAGAAACGAACGTTTCTCGACGTTTTCTAACTCAGGGAACAAGTTGCACACTTCTGAGATGCATTTGGGCAACTTTGTCAGAAATGAGTTTTTTGACTAAAGAAAGATGCCTATTTGCGCAGTAGTACAGATTCTGGGTATGTAACTGGGCTTAATGAAATCAGCATTTCCCTTGCTTCCCTGTGCGTAGGGAAGCTCAGTTTTAATCACAGTAGGTCCCACAAGTGTCTCCTCAGTGTGTTCCCATTTCCTTAGAAACAGTGTATTTGCTGGGAGAAAAGTGCATTACTGTGCGCTTTCACCGTTCAGCAAATACATGTGTAGAAGCACAACTCTAGCAGAAACGCCGTTTCTCGACGTTTTCTAACTCAGGGAACAAGTTGCACACTTCTGAGATGCATTTGGGCAACTTTGTCAGAAATGAGTTTTTTGCCTAAAGAGACATGCCTATTTGCGCAGTAGTACAGATTCTGAGTATGTAACTGGGCTTGATGAAATCAGCATTTCCCTTGCTTCCCTGTGCGTAGGGAAGCTCAGTTTTAGTCACAGTAGCTCCCACAAGTGTCTCCTCAGTGTGTTCCCATTTCCTTAGAAACAGTGTATTTGCTGGGTGAAAAGTGCATTACTGTGCGCTTTCACCGTTCAGCAAATACATGTGTAGAAGCACAGCGCTAGCAGAAACGACCGTTTCTCGACGTTTTCTAACTCAGAAAACAAGTTGCACACTTCTGAGATGCATTTGGGCAACTTTGTCAGAAATGAGTTTTTTGCCTAAAGAGACATGCCTATTTGTGCAGTAGTACAGATTCTGAGTATGTAACTGGGCTTGATGAAATCAGCATTTCTCTTGCTTCCCTGTGCAAAGGGAAGCTCAGTTTTAGTCACAGTAGCTCCCACAAGTGTCTCCTCAGTGTGTTCCCATTTCCTTAGAAACAGAGTATTTGCTGGGAGAAAAGTGCATTACTGTGCGCTTTCACCGTTCAGCAAATACATGTGTAGAAGCACAGCGCTAGCAGAAACGACCGTTTCTCGACGTTTTCTAACTCAGGGAACACGTTGCACACTTCTGAGATGCATTTGGGCAACTTTGTCAGAAATCAGTTTTTTGCCTACAGAGACATGCCTATTTGCGCAGTAGTACAAATTCTGAGTATGTAACTGGGCTTGATGAAATCAGCATTTCTCTTGCTTCCCTGTGCGTAGGGAAGCTCAGTTTTAGTCACAGTAGCTCCCCCAAGTGTCTCCTCAGTGTGCTCCCATTTCCTTAGAAACAGTGTATTTGCTGGGACAAAAGTGCATTACTGTGCGCTTTCACCGTTCAGCAAATACATGTGTAGAAGCACAGCGCTAGCAGAAACGACCGTTTCTCGACGTTTTCTAACTCAGGGAACAAGTTGCACACTTCTGAGTTGCATTTGGGCAACTTTGTCAGAAATGAGTTTTTTTGCCTAAAGAGACATGCCTATTTGCGCAGTAGTACAGATTCTGAGTATGTAACTGGGCTTGATGAAATCAGCATTTCTCTTGCTTCCCTGTGCGTAGGGAAGCTCAGTTTTAGTCACAGTAGCTCCCACAAGTGTCTCCTCAGTGTGTTCCCATTTCCTTAGAAACAGTGTATTTGCTGGGAGAAAAGTGCATTACTGTGCGCTTTCACCGTTCAGCAAATACATGTGTAGAAGCAAAGCGCTAGCAGAAACAACCGTTTCTCGACGTTTTCTAACTCAGGGAAGAAGTTGCATACTTCTGAGATGCATTTGGGCAACTTTGTCAGAAATGAGTTTTTTTGCCTAAAGAGACATGCCTATTTGCGCAGTAGTACAGATTCTGAGTATGTAACTGGGCTTGATGAAATCAGCATTCCTCTTGCTTCCCTGTGCGTAGGGAAGCTCAGTTTTAGTCACAATAGTTCCCAGAAGTGTCTCCTCAGTGTGTTCCCATTTCCTTAGAAACAGTGTATTTGCTGGGAGAAAAGTGCATTACTGTGTGCTTTCACCGTTCAGCAAATACATGTGTAGAAACACAGCGCTAGCAGAAACGACCGTTTCTCGACGTTTTCTAACTCAGGGAACATGTTGTACACTTCTGAGATGCATTTGGGCAACTTTGTCAGAAATCAGTTTTTTGCCTAAAGAGACATGCCTATTTGCGCAGTAGTACAGATTCTGAGTATGTAACTGGGCTTGATGAAATCAGCATTTCTCTTGCTTCCCTGTGTGTAGGGAAGCTCAGTTTTAGTCACAGTAGCTCCCACAAGTGTCTCCTCAGTGTGTTCCCATTTCCTTAGAGACAGTGTATTTGCTGGGAGAAAAGTGCATTACTGTGCGCTTTCACCGTTCAGCAAATACATGTGTAGAAGCACAGCGCTAGCAGAAACGACCGTTTCTCGACGTTTTCTAACTCAGGGCACAAGTTGCACACTTCTGAGATGCATTTTGGCAACTTTGTCAGAAATGAGTTTTTTGCCTAAAGAGACATGCCTATTTGCGCAGTAGTACAGATTCTGAGTATGTAACTGGGCTTGATGAAATCAGCATTTCTCTTGCTTCCCTGTGCATAGGGAAGCTCAGTTTTAGTCACAGTAGCTCCGACAAGTGTCTCCTCAGTGTGTTCCCATTTCCTTAGAAACAGTGTATTTGCTGGGAGAAAAGTGCATTACTGTGCGCTTTCACCGTTCAGCAAATACATGTGTAGAAGCACAGCGCTAGCAGAAACGACCGTTTCTCGACGTTTTCTAACTCAGGGAACAAGTTGCACACTTCTTAGATGCATTTGGGCAACTTTGTCAGAAATGAGTTTTTTGCCTAAAGAGACATGCCTATTTCCGCAGTAGTACAGATTCTGAGTATGTAACTGGGCTTGATGAAATCAGCATTTCTCTTGCTTCCCTGTGCGTAGGGAAGCTCAGATTTAGTCACAGTAGCTCCCACAAGTGTCTCCTCACTGTGTTCCCATTTCCGTAGAAACAGTGTATTTGCTGGGAGAAAAGTGCATTACTGTGCGCTTTAACCGTTCAGCAAATACATGTGTAGAAAAACAGCGCTAGCAGAAACAACCGTTTCTCGACGTTTTCTAACTCAGGGAACAAGTTGCACACTTCTGAGATGCATTTGGGCAACTTTGTCAGAAATCAGTTTTTTGCCTAAAGAGACATGCCTATTTGCGCAGTAGTACAGATTCTGAGTATGTAACTGGGCTTGATGAAATCAGCATTTCTCTTGCTTCCCTGTGTGTAGGGAAGCTCAGTTTTAGTCACAGTAGCTCCCACAAGTGTCTCCTCAGTGTGTTCCCATTTCCTTAGAAACAGTGTATTTGCTGGGAGAAAAGTGCATTACTGTGCGCTTTCACCGTTCAGCAAATACATGTGTAGAAGCACAGCGCTAGCAGAAACGACCGTTTCTCGACGTTTTCTAACTCAGGGAACAAGTTGCATACTTCTGAGACGCATTTGGGCAACTTTGTCAGAAATGAGTTTTTTGCCTAAAGAGACATGCCTATTTGCGCAGTAGTACAGATTCTGAGTATGTAACTGGGCTTGATTAAATTAGCATTTCTCTTGCTTCCCTGTGCGTAGGGAAGCTCAGTTTTAGTCACAGTAGCTCCCAGAAGTGTCTCCTCAGTGTGTTCCCATTTCCTTAGAAACAGTGTATTTGCTGGGAGAAAAGTGCATTACTGTGCGCTTTCACCGTTCAGCAAATACATGTGTAGAAGCACAGCGCTAGCAGAAACGACCGTTTCTCGATGTTTTCTAACTCAGGGAACAAGTTGCACACTTCTGAGATGCATTTGGGCAACTTTGTCAGAAATGAGTTTTTTGCCTAAAGAGACATGCCTATATGCGCAGTAGTACAGATTCTGAGTATGTAACTGGGCTTGATGAAATCAGCATTTCTCTTGCTTCCCTGTGCATAGGGAAGCTCAGTTTTAGTCACAGTAGCTCCCACACGTGTCTCCTCAGTGTGTTCCCATTTCCTTAGAAACAGTGTATTTGCTGGGAGAAAAGTGCATTACTGGGCGCTTTCACCGTTTAGCAAATACATGTGTAGAAGCACAGCGCTAGCAGAAACGAACGTTTCTCGACGTTTTCTAACTCAGGGAACAAGTTGCACACTTCTGAGATGCATTTGGGCAACTTTGTCAGAAATGAGTTTTTTGACTAAAGAAAGATGCCTATTTGCGCAGTAGTACAGATTCTGGGTATGTAACTGGGCTTAATGAAATCAGCATTTCCCTTGCTTCCCTGTGCGTAGGGAAGCTCAGTTTTAATCACAGTAGGTCCCACAAGTGTCTCCTCAGTGTGTTCCCATTTCCTTAGAAACAGTGTATTTGCTGGGAGAAAAGTGCATTACTGTGCGCTTTCACCGTTCAGCAAATACATGTGTAGAAGCACAACTCTAGCAGAAACGCCGTTTCTCGACGTTTTCTAACTCAGGGAACAAGTTGCACACTTCTGAGATGCATTTGGGCAACTTTGTCAGAAATGAGTTTTTTGCCTAAAGAGACATGCCTATTTGCGCAGTAGTACAGATTCTGAGTATGTAACTGGGCTTGATGAAATCAGCATTTCCCTTGCTTCCCTGTGCGTAGGGAAGCTCAGTTTTAGTCACAGTAGCTCCCACAAGTGTCTCCTCAGTGTGTTCCCATTTCCTTAGAAACAGTGTATTTGCTGGGTGAAAAGTGCATTACTGTGCGCTTTCACCGTTCAGCAAATACATGTGTAGAAGCACAGCGCTAGCAGAAACGACCGTTTCTCGACGTTTTCTAACTCAGAAAACAAGTTGCACACTTCTGAGATGCATTTGGGCAACTTTGTCAGAAATGAGTTTTTTGCCTAAAGAGACATGCCTATTTGTGCAGTAGTACAGATTCTGAGTATGTAACTGGGCTTGATGAAATCAGCATTTCTCTTGCTTCCCTGTGCAAAGGGAAGCTCAGTTTTAGTCACAGTAGCTCCCACAAGTGTCTCCTCAGTGTGTTCCCATTTCCTTAGAAACAGAGTATTTGCTGGGAGAAAAGTGCATTACTGTGCGCTTTCACCGTTCAGCAAATACATGTGTAGAAGCACAGCGCTAGCAGAAACGACCGTTTCTCGACGTTTTCTAACTCAGGGAACACGTTGCACACTTCTGAGATGCATTTGGGCAACTTTGTCAGAAATCAGTTTTTTGCCTACAGAGACATGCCTATTTGCGCAGTAGTACAAATTCTGAGTATGTAACTGGGCTTGATGAAATCAGCATTTCTCTTGCTTCCCTGTGCGTAGGGAAGCTCAGTTTTAGTCACAGTAGCTCCCCCAAGTGTCTCCTCAGTGTGCTCCCATTTCCTTAGAAACAGTGTATTTGCTGGGACAAAAGTGCATTACTGTGCGCTTTCACCGTTCAGCAAATACATGTGTAGAAGCACAGCGCTAGCAGAAACGACCTTTTCTCAACGTTTTCTAACTCAGGGAACAAGTTGCACACTTCTGAGATGCATTTGGGAAACTTTGTCAGAAATGAGTTTTTTTGCCTAAAGAGACATGCCTATTTGCGCAGTAGTACAGATTCTGAGTATGTAACTGGGCTTGATGAAATCAGCATTTCTCTTGCTTCCCTGTGCATAGGGAAGCTCAGTTTTAGTCACAGTAGCTCCCACAAGTGTCTCATCAGTGTGTTCCCATTTCCTTAGAAACAGAGTATTTGCTGGGAGAAAAGTGCATTACTGTGCGCTTTCACCGTTCAGCAAATACATGTGTAGAAGCACAGCGCTAGCAGAAACGACCGTTTCTCGCCGTTTTCTAACTCAGGGAACACGTTGCACACTTCTGAGATGCATTTGGGCAACTTGGTCAGAAATCAGTTTTTTGCCTACAGAGACATGCCTATTTGCGCAGTAGTACAGATTCTGAGTATGTAACTGGGCTTGATGAAATCAGCATTTCTCTTGCTTCCCTGTGCGTAGGGAAGCTCAGTTTTAGTCACAATAGCTCCCAGAAGTGTCTCCTCAGTGTGTTCCCATTTCCTTAGAAACAGTGTATTTGCTGGGAGAAAAGTGCATTACTGTGCGCTTTCACCGTTCAGCAAATACATGTGTAGAAGCACAGCGCTAGCAGAAACGACCGTTTCTCGCCGTTTTCTAACTCAGGGAACACGTTGCACACTTCTGAGATGCATTTGGGCAACTTGGTCAGAAATCAGTTTTTTGCCTACAGAGACATGCCTATTTGCGCAGTAGTACAGATTCTGAGTATGTAACTGGGCTTGATGAAATCAGCATTTCTCTTGCTTCCCTGTGCGTAGGGAAGCTCAGTTTTAGTCACAGTAGCTCCCACAAGTGTCTCCTCAGTGTGTTCCCATTTCCTTAGAAACAGTGTATTTGCTGGGAGAAAAGTGCATTACTGTGCGCTTTCACCGTTCAGCAAATACATGTGTAGAAGCACAGCGCTAGCTGAAACGACCGTTTCTCGACGTTTTCTAACTCAGGGAACAAGTTGCACACTTCTGAGATGCATTTGGGCAACTTTTTCAGAAATGAGTTTTTTGCCTAAAGACACGTGCCTATTTGCGCAGTAGTACAGATTCTGAGTATGTAACTGGGCTTGATGAAATCAGCATTTTTCTTGCTTCCCTGTGCGTAGGGAAGCTCAGTTTTAGTCACAATAGCTCCCAGAGGTGTCTCCTCAGTGTGTTCCCATTTCCTTAGAAACAGTGTATTTGCTGGGAGAAAAGTGCTTTACTGTGTGCTTTCACCGTTCAGCAAATACATGTGTAGAAGCACAGCGCTAGCAGAAACGACCGTTTCTCGACGTTTTCTAACTCAGGGAACAAGATGCACACTTCTTAGATGCATTTGGGCAACTTTGTCAGAAATGAGTTTTTTGCCTAAAGAGACATTCCTATTTGCGCAATAGTACAGATTCTGAGTATGTAACTGGGCTTGATGAAATCAGCATTTCTCTTGCTTCCCTGGGCGTAGGGAAGCTCAGTTTTAGTCACAGTGGCTCCCACAAGTGTCTCCTCAGTGTGTTCCCATTTCCTTAGAAACAGTGTATTTGCTGGGAGAAAAGTGCATTACTGTGCGCTTTCACCGTTCAGCAAATACATGTGTAGAAGCACAGCGCTAGCAGAAACGACCGTTTCTCGACGTTTTCTAACTGAGGGAACAAGTTGCACACTTCTGAGATGCATTTGGGCAACTTTGTCAGAAATGAGTTTTTTGCCTAAAGAGACATGCCTATTTGCACAGTAGTACAGATTCTGAGTATGTAACTGGGCTGGATGAAATCAGCATTTCTCTTGCTTCCCTGTGCGTAGGGAAGCTCAGTTTTAGTCACAGTAGCTTCCACAAGTGTCTCCTCAGTGTGTTCCCATTTCCTTAGAAACAGTGTATTTGCTGGGAGAAAAGTGCATTACTGTGCGCTTTCACCGTTCAGCAAATACATGTGTAGAAGCACAGCGCTAGCAGAAACGACCGTTTCTTGACGTTTTCTAACTCAGGGAACAAGATGCACACTTCTTAGATGCATTTGGGCAACTTTGTCAGAAATGAGTTTTTTGCCTAAAGAGACATTCCTATTTGCGCAATAGTACAGATTCTGAGTATGTAACTGGGCTTGATGAAATCAGCATTTCTCTTGCTTCCCTGTGCATAGGGAAGCTCAGTTTAGTCACAGTAGCTCCCACAAGTGTCTCCTCAGTGTGTTCCCATTTCATTAGAAACAGTGTATTTGCTGCGAGAAAAGTGCATCACTTTGTGCTTTCACCGTTCAGCAAATACATGTGTAGAAGCACAGCGCTAGCAGAAACGACCGTTTCTCGACGTTTTCTAACTCAGGGAACAAGTTGCACACTTCTGAGTTGCATTTGGGCAACTTTGTCAGAAATGAGTTTTTTGCCTACAGAGACATGCCTATTTGCGCAGTAGTACAGATTCTTAGTAGGTAACTGGGCTTGATGAAATCAGCATTTCTCTTGCTTCCCTGTGCATAGGAAAGCTCAGTTTTAGTCCCAGTAGCTCCCACAAGTGTCTCCTCAGTGTGTTCCCCTTTCCTTAGAAACAGTGTATTTGCTGGGAGAAAAGTGCATTACTGTGCGCATTCACCGTACAGCAAATACATGTGTAGAAGCACAGCGCTAGCAGAAACGAACGTTTCTCGACGTTTTCTAAATCAGGGAACAAGTTGCACACTTCTGAGATGCATTTGGGCAACTTTGTCAGAAATGAGTTTTTTGCCTACAGAGACATGCCTATTTGCGCAGTAGTACGGATTCTGAGTATGTAACTGGGCTTGATGAAATCAGCATTTCTCTTGCTTCCCTGTGCGTAGGGAAGCTCAGTTTTAGTCACAGTAGCTCCCACAAGTGTCTCCTCAGTGTGTTCCCATTTCCTTAGAAACAGTGTATTTGCTGGGAGAAAAGTGCATTACTGTGCGCTTTCACCGTTCAGCAAATACATGTGTAGAAGCACAGCGCTAGCAGAAACGAACGTTTCTCGACGTTTTCTAACTCAGGGAACAAGTTGCACACTTCTGAGGTGCAATTGTGTAACTATCTCAAAAATGAGTTTTTTGCTTACAGAGACATGCCAATTTGCGCAGTAGTACAGATTCTGAGTATGTAACTGGGCTTGATGAAATCAGCATTTCTCTTGCTTCCCTGTGCGTAGGCAAGCTCAGTTTTAGTCACAGTAGCTCCCACAAGTGTCACCTCAGTGTGTTCCCAGTTCCTTAGAAACAGTGTATTTGCTGGGAGAAAAGTGCATTACTGTGCGCTTTCACCGTTCAGCAAATACATGTGTAGAAGCACAGCGCTAGCTGAAACGACCGTTTCTCGACGTTTTCTAACTCAGGGAACAAGTTGCACACTTCTGAGATGCATTTGGGCAACTTTGTCAGAAATGAGTTTTTTGCCTACAGAGACATGCCTATTTGCGCAGTAGTACAGATTCTGAGTATGTAACTGGGCTTGATGAAATCAGAATTTCTCTTGTTTCCCTGTGCATAGGGAAGCTCAGTTTAGTCACAGTAGCTCCCACAAGTGTCTCCTCAGTGTGTTCCCATTTCCTTAGAAACAGTGTATTTGCTGGGAGAAAAGTGCATCACTTTTTGCTTTCACCGTTCATCAAGTACATGTGTAGAAGCACAGCGCTAGCAGAAACGAACGTTTCTCGACGTTTTCTAACTCAGGGAACAAGTTGCACACTTCTGACATGCATTTGGGCAACTTTGTCAGAAATGAGTTTTTTGCCTACAGAGACATGCCTATTTGCGCAGTAGTACAGATTCTGAGTATGTAACTGGGCTTGATGAAATCAGCATTTCTCTTGTTTCCCTGTGCATAGGGAAGCTCAGTTTTAGTCCCAGTAGCTCCCACAAGTGTCTCCTCAGTGTGTTCCACTTTCCTTAGAAACAGTGTATTTGCTGGGAGAAAAGTGCATTACTGTGCGCTTTCACCGTTCAGCAAATACATGTGTAGAAGCACAGCGCTAGCAGAAACGAACGTTTCTCGACGTTTTCTCAATCAGGGAACAAGTTGCACACTTCTGACATGCATTTGGGCAACTTTGTCAGAAATGAGTTTTTTGTCTACAGAGACATGCCTATTTGCGCAGTAGTACAGATTCTGAGTATTTAACTGGGCTTGATGAAATCAGCATTTCTCTTGCTTCCCTGTGCATAGGGAAGCTCAGTTTTAGTCACAGTAGCTCCCACAAGTGTCTCCTCAGTGTGTTCCCATTTCCTTAGAAACAGTGTATTTGCTGGGAGAAAAGTGCATCACTTTGTGCTTTCACTGTTCAGCAAATACATGTGTAGAAGCACAGCGCTAGCAGAAACGACCGTTTCTCGACATTTTCTAACTCAGGGCACAAGTTGTACACTTCTGGGATGCATTTGGGCAACTTTGTCAGAAATGACTTTTTTGCCTACAGAGACATGCCTATTTGCGCAGTAGTACAGATTCTGAGTATGTAACTGGGCTTGATGAAATCAGCATTTCTCTTGCTTCCCTGTGCGTAGGGAAGCTCACTTTTAGTCACAGTAGCTCCCACTAGTGTCTCCTCAGTGTGTTCCCATTTCCTTAGAAACAGTGTATTTGCTGGGAGAAAAGTGCATTACTGTGCGCTTTCACCGTTCAGCAAATACATGTGTAGAAGCACAGCGCTAGCAGAAACGAACGTTTCTCGATGTTTTCTAACTCAGGGAACAAGTTGCACACTTCTGAGATGCATTTGGGCAACTTTGTCAGAAATGAGTTTTTTGCCTTCAGAGACATGCCTATTTGCGCAGTAGTACAGATTCTGAGTAGGTAACTGGGCTTGATGAAATCAGCATTTCTCTTGCTTCCCTGTGCGTAGGGAAGCTCAGTTTTAGTCACAGTAGCTCCCACAAGTGTCTCCTCAGTGTGTTCCCATTTCCTTAGAAACAGTGTATTTGCTGGGAGAAAAGTGCATTACTGTGCGCTTTCTCCGTTCAGCAAATACATGTGTAGAAGCACAGCGCTAGCAGAAACGAACGTTTCTCGACGTTTTCTAACTCAGGGAACAAGTTGCACACTTCTGACATGCATTTGGGCAACTTTGTCAGAAATGAGTTTTTTGCCTACAGAGACATGCCTATTTGCGCAGTAGTACAGATTCTGAGTATGTAACTGGGCTTGATGAAATCAGCAATTCTCTTGTTTCCCTGTGCATAGGGAAGCTCAGTTTAGTCACAGTAGCTCCCACAAGTGTCTCCTCAGTGTGTTCCCATTTCCTTAGAAACAGTGTATTTGCTGGGAGAAAAGTGCATCACTTTGTGCTTTCACCGTTCAGCAAATACATGTGTAGAAGCACATCGCTAGCAGAAACGAACGTTTCTCGACGTTTTCTAACTCAGGGAACAAGTTGCACACTTCTGACTTGCATTTGGGCAACTTTGTCAGAAATGAGTTTTTTGCCTACAGAGACATGCCTATTTGCGCAGTAGTACAGATTCTGAGTATGTAACTGGGCTTGATGAAATCAGCATTTCTCTTGCTTCCCTGTGCATAGGGAAGCTCAGTTTTAGTCCCAGTAGCTCCCACAAGTGTCTCCTCAGTGTGTTCCACTTTCCTTAGAAACAGTGTATTTGCTGGGAGAAAAGTGCATTACTGTGCGCTTTCACCGTTCAGCAAATACATGTGTAGAAGCACAGCGCTAGCAGAAACGAACGTTTCTCGACGTTTTCTAAATCAGGGAACAAGTTGCACACTTCTGAGATGCATTTGGGCAACTTTGTCAGAAATGAGTTTTTTGCCTACAGAGACATGCCTATTTGCGCAGTAGTACAGATTCTGAGTATGTAACTGGGCTTGATGAAATCAGAATTTCTCTTGCTTCCCTGTGCGTAGGGAAGCTCAGTTTTAGTCACAGTAGCTCCCACAAGTGTCTCCTCAGTGTGTTCCCATTTCCTTAGAAACAGTGTATTTGCTGGGAGAAAAGTGCATCACTTTGTGCTTTCACTGTTCAGCAAATACATGTGTAGAAGCACAGCGCTAGCAGAAACGACCGTTTCTCGACATTTTCTAACTCAGGGCACAAGTTGTACACTTCTGGGATGCATTTGGGCAATTTTGTCAGAAATGAGTTTTTTGCCTACAGAGACATGCCTATTTGCGCAGTAGTACAGATTCTGAGTATGTAACTGGGCTTGATGAAATCAGCATTTCTCTTGCTTCCCTGTGATTAGGGAAGCTCAGTTTTAGTCACAGTAGCTCCCACAAGTGTCTCCTCAGTGTGTTCCCATTTCATTAGAAACCGTGTATTTGCTGCGAGAAAAGTGCATCACTTTGTGCTTTCACCGTTCAGCAAATACATGTGTAGAAGCACAGCGCTAGCAGAAACGACCGTTTCTCGACGTTTTCTAACTCAGGGAACAAGTTGCACACTTCTGAGTTGCATTTGGGCAACTTTGTCAGAAATGAGTTTTTTGCCTACAGAGACATGCCTATTTGCGCAGTAGTACAGATTCTGAGTATGTAACTGGGCTTGATGAAATCAGCATTTCTCTTGCTTCCCTGTGCATAGGAAAGCTCAGTTTTAGTCCCAGTAGCTCCCACAAGTGTCTCCTCAGTGTGTTCCCCTTTCCTTAGAAACAGTGTATTTGCTGGGAGAAAAGTGCATTACTGTGCGCATTCACCGTACAGCAAATACATGTGTAGAAGCACAGCGCTAGCAGAAACGAACGTTTCTCGACGTTTTCTAAATCAGGGAACAAGTTGCACACTTCTGAGATGCATTTGGGCAACTTTGTCAGAAATGAGTTTTTTGCCTACAGAGACATGCCTATTTGCGCAGTAGTACGGATTCTGAGTATGTAACTGGGCTTGATGAAATCAGCATTTCTCTTGCTTCCCTGTGCGTAGGGAAGCTCAGTTTTAGTCACAGTAGCTCCCACAAGTGTCTCCTCAGTGTGTTCCCATTTCCTTAGAAACAGTGTATTTGCTGGGAGAAAAGTGCATCACTTTGTGCTTTCACTGTTCAGCAAATACATGTGTAGAAGCACAGCGCTAGCAGAAACGAACGTTTCTCGACATTTTCTAACTCAGGGAACAAGTTGTACACTTCTGGGATGCATTTGGGCAACTGTGTCAGAAATGAGTTTTTTGCCTACAGAGACATGCCTATTTGCGCAGTAGTACAGATTCTGAGTATGTAACTGGGCTTGATGAAATCAGCATTTCTCTTGCTTCCCTGTGCGTAGGGAAGCTCAGTTTTAGTCACAGTAGCTCCCACAAGTGTCTCCTCAGTGTGTTCCCATTTCCTTAGAAACAGTGTATTTGCTGGGAGAAAAGTGCATTACTGTGCGCTTTCACCGTTCAGCAAATACATGTGTAGAAGCACAGCGCTAGCAGAAACGAACGTTTCTCGACGTTTTCTAACTCAGGGAACAAGTTGCACACTTCTGAGGTGCAATTGTGTAACTATCTCAAAAATGAGTTTTTTGCTTACAGAGACATGCCAATTTGCGCAGTAGTACAGATTCTGAGTATGTAACTGGGCTTGATGAAATCAGCATTTCTCTTGCTTCCCTGTGCGTAGGGAAGCTCAGTTTTAGTCACAGTAGCTCCCACAAGTGTCACCTCAGTGTGTTCCCAGTTCCTTAGAAACAGTGTATTTGCTGGGAGAAAAGTGCATTACTGTGCGCTTTCACCGTTCAGCAAATACATGTGTAGAAGCACAGCGCTAGCTGAAACGACCGTTTCTCGACGTTTTCTAACTCAGGGAACAAGTTGCACACTTCTGAGATGCATTTGGGCAACTTTGTCAGAAATGAGTTTTTTGCCTACAGAGACATGCCTATTTGCGCAGTAGTACAGATTCTGAGTATGTAACTGGGCTGGATGAAATCAGCATTTCTCTTGTTTCCCTGTGCATAGGGAAGCTCAGTTTAGTCACAGTAGCTCCCACAAGTGTCTCCTCAGTGTGTTCCCATTTCCTTAGAAACAGTGTATTTGCTGGGAGAAAAGTGCATCACTTTGTGCTTTCACCGTTCAGCAAGTACATGTGTAGAAGCACAGCGCTAGCAGAAACGAACGTTTCTCGACGTTTTCTAACTCAGGGAACAAGTTGCACACTTCTGACATGCATTTGGGCAACTTTGTCAGAAATGAGTTTTTTGCCTACAGAGACATGCCTATTTGCGCAGTAGTACAGATTCTGAGTATGTAACTGGGCTTGATGAAATCAGCATTTCTCTTGTTTCCCTGTGCATAGGGAAGCTCAGTTTTAGTCCCAGTAGCTCCCACAAGTGTCTCCTCAGTGTGTTCCACTTTCCTTAGAAACAGTGTATTTGCTGGGAGAAAAGTGCATTACTGTGCGCTTTCACCGTTCAGCAAATACATGTGTAGAAGCACAGCGCTAGCAGAAACGAACGTTTCTCGACGTTTTCTCAATCAGGGAACAAGTTGCACACTTCTGACATGCATTTGGGCAACTTTGTCAGAAATGAGTTTTTTGCCTACAGAGACATGCCTATTTGCGCAGTAGTACAGATTCTGAGTATTTAACTGGGCTTGATGAAATCAGCATTTCTCTTGCTTCCCTGTGCATAGGGAAGCTCAGTTTTAGTCACAGTAGCTCCCACAAGTGTCTCCTCAGTGTGTTCCCATTTCCTTAGAAACAGTGTATTTGCTGGGAGAAAAGTGCATCACTTTGTGCTTTCACTGTTCAGCAAATACATGTGTAGAAGCACAGCGCTAGCAGAAACGACCGTTTCTCGACATTTTCTAACTCAGGGCACAAGTTGTACACTTCTGGGATGCATTTGGGCAATTTTGTCAGAAATGAGTTTTTTGCCTACAGAGACATGCCTATTTGCGCAGTAGTACAGATTCTGAGTATGTAACTGGGCTTGATGAAATCAGCATTTCTCTTGCTTCCCTGTGATTAGGGAAGCTCAGTTTTAGTCACAGTAGCTCCCACAAGTGTCTCCTCAGTGTGTTACCATTTCCTCAGAAACAGTGTATTTACTGGGAGAAAAGTGCATTACTGTGCGCTTTCACCGTTCAGCAAATACATGTGTAGAAGCAAAGCGCTAGCTGAAACGACCGTATCTCGACGTTTTCTAACTCAGGGAACAAGTGGCATACTTCTGAGATGCATTTGGGCAACTTTGTCAGAAATGAGTTTTTTGCCTACAGAGACATGCCTATTTGCGCAGTAGTACAGATTCTGAGTATGTAACTGGGCTTGATGAAATCAGCATTTCTCTTGATTCCCTGTGCGTAGGGAAGCTCAATTTTAGTCACAGTAGCTCCCACAAGTGTCTCCTCAGTGTGTTCCCATTTCCTTAGAAACAGTGTATTTGCTGGGAGAAAAGTGCATTACTGTGCGCTTTCACCGTTCAGCAAATACATGTGTAGAAGCACAGCGCTAGCTGAAACGACCGTTTCTCGATGTTTTCTAACTCAGGGAACAAGTGGCACACTTCTGAGATGCATTTGGGCAACTTTGTCAGAAATGAGTTTTTTGCCTAAAGAGACATGCCTATTAGCGCAATAGTACAGATTCTGAGTATGTAACTGGGCTTGATGAAATCAGCATTTCTCTTGCTTCCCTGTGCGTAGGGAAGCTCAGTTTTAGTCACAGTAGCTCCCACAAGTGTCTCCTCAGTGTGTTCCCAGTTCCTTAGAAACAGTGTATTTGCTTGGAGAAAAGTGCATTACTGTGCGCATTCACCGTTCAGCAAATACATGTGTAGAAGCACAGCACTAGCTGAAACGACCGTATCTCGACGTTTTCTAACTCAGGGAACAAGTTGCACACTTCTGAGATGCATTTGGGAAACTTTGTCAGAAATGAGTTTTTTGCCTACAGAGACATGCCTATTTGCGCAGTAGTACAGATTCTGAGTATGTAACTGGGCTTGATGAAATCAGCATTTCTCTTGCTTCCCTGTGCATAGGGAAGCTCAGTTTAGTCACAGTAGCTCCCACAAGTGTCTCCTCAGTGTGTTCCCATTTCATTAGAAACCGTGTATTTGCTGCGAGAAAAGTGCATCACTTTGTGCTTTCACCGTTCAGCAAATACATGTGTAGAAGCACAGCACTAGCAGAAACGACCGTTTCTCGACGTTTTCTAACTCAGGGAACAAGTTGCACACTTCTGAGTTGCATTTGGGCAACTTTGTCAGAAATGAGTTTTTTGCCTACAGAGACATGCCTATTTGCGCAGTAGTACAGATTCTGAGTATGTAACTGGGCTTGATGAAATCAGCATTTCTCTTGCTTCCCTGTGCATAGGAAAGCTCAGTTTTAGTCCCAGTAGCTCCCACAAGTGTCTCCTCAGTGTGTTCCCCTTTCCTTAGAAACAGTGTATTTGCTGGGAGAAAAGTGCATTACTGTGCGCATTCACCGTACAGCAAATACATGTGTAGAAGCACAGCGCTAGCAGAAACGACCGTTTCTCGACGTTTTCTAAATCAGGGAACAAGTTGCACACTTCTGAGATGCATTTGGGCAACTTTGTCAGAAATGAGTTTTTTGCCTACAGAGACATGCCTATTTGCGCAGTAGTACGGATTCTGAGTATGTAACTGGGCTTGATGAAATCAGCATTTCTCTTGCTTCCCTGTGCGTAGGGAAGCTCAGTTTTAGTCACAGTAGCTCCCACAAGTGTCTCCTCAGTGTGTTCCCATTTCCTTAGAAACAGTGTATTTGCTGGGAGAAAAGTGCATTACTGTGCGCTTTCACCGTTCAGCAAATACATGTGTAGAAGCACAGCGATAGCAGAAACGAACGTTTCTCGACGTTTTCTAACTCAGGGAACAAGTTGCACACTTCTGAGGTGCAATTGTGTAACTATCTCAAAAATGAGTTTTTTGCTTACAGAGACATGCCAATTTGCGCAGTAGTACAGATTCTGAGTATGTAACTGGGCTTGATGAAATCAGCATTTCTCTTGCTTCCCTGTGCGTAGGGAAGCTCAGTTTTAGTCACAGTAGCTCCCACAAGTGTCACCTCAGTGTGTTCCCAGTTCCTTAGAAACAGTGTATTTGCTGGGAGAAAAGTGCATTACTGTGCGCTTTCACCGTTCAGCAAATACATGTGTAGAAGCACAGCGCTAGCAGAAACGAACGTTTCTCGACGTTTTCTAACTCAGGGAACAAGTTGCACACTTCTGAGATGCATTTGGGCAACTTTGTCAGAAATGAGTTTTTTGCCTACAGAGACATGCCTATTTGCGCAGTAGTACAGATTCTGAGTATGTAACTGGGCTTGATGAAATCAGAATTTCTCTTGTTTCCCTGTGCATAGGGAAGCTCAGTTTTAGTCACAGTAGCTCCCACAAGTGTCTCCTCAGTGTGTTCCCATTTCCTTAGAAACAGTGTATTTGCTGGGAGAAAAGTGCATCACTTTGTGCTTTCACCGTTCAGCAAGTACATGTGTAGAAGCACAGCGCTAGCAGAAACGAACGTTTCTCGACGTTTTCTAACTCAGGGAACAAGTTGCACACTTCTGACATGCATTTGGGCAACTTTGTCAGAAATGAGTTTTTTGCCTACAGAGACATGCCTATTTGCGCAGTAGTACAGATTCTGAGTATGTAACTGGGCTTGATGAAATCAGCATTTCTCTTGTTTCCCTGTGCATAGGGAAGCTCAGTTTTAGTCCCAGTAGCTCCCACAAGTGTCTCCTCAGTGTGTTCCACTTTCCTTAGAAACAGTGTATTTGCTGGGAGAAAAGTGCATTACTGTGCGCTTTCACCGTTCAGCAAATACATGTGTAGAAGCACAGCGCTAGCAGAAACGAACGTTTCTCGACGTTTTCTCAATCAGGGAACAAGTTGCACACTTCTGACATGCATTTGGGCAACTTTGTCAGAAATGAGTTTTTTGCCTACAGAGACATGCCTATTTGCGCAGTAGTACAGATTCTGAGTATTTAACTGGGCTTGATGAAATCAGCATTTCTCTTGCTTCCCTGTGCATAGGGAAGCTCAGTTTTAGTCACAGTAGCTCCCACAAGTGTCTCCTCAGTGTGTTCCCATTTCCTTAGAAACAGTGTATTTGCTGGGAGAAAAGTGCATCACTTTGTGCTTTCACTGTTCAGCAAATACATGTGTAGAAGCACAGCGCTAGCAGAAACGACCGTTTCTCGACATTTTCTAACTCAGGGCACAAGTTGTACACTTCTGGGATGCATTTGGGCAATTTTGTCAGAAATGAGTTTTTTGCCTACAGAGACATGCCTATTTGCGCAGTAGTACAGATTCTGAGTATGTAACTGGGCTTGATGAAATCAGCATTTCTCTTGCTTCCCTGTGATTAGGGAAGCTCAGTTTTAGTCACAGTAGCTCCCACAAGTGTCTCCTCAGTGTGTTACCATTTCCTCAGAAACAGTGTATTTGCTGGGAGAAAAGTGCATTACTGTGCGCTTTCACCGTTCAGCAAATACATGTGTAGAAGCAAAGCGCTAGCTGAAACGACCGTTTCTCGACGTTTTCTAACTCAGGGAACAAGTTGCACACTTCTGAGTTGCATTTGGGCAACTTTGTCAGAAATGAGTTTTTTGCCTACAGAGACATGCCTATTTGCGCAGTAGTACAGATTCTGAGTATGTAACTGGGCTTGATGAAATCAGCATTTCTCTTGCTTCCCTGTGCATAGGAAAGCTCAGTTTTAGTCCCAGTAGCTCCCACAAGTGTCTCCTCAGTGTGTTCCCCTTTCCTTAGAAACAGTGTATTTGCTGGGAGAAAAGTGCATTACTGTGCGCATTCACCATACAGCAAATACATGTGTAGAAGCACAGCGCTAGCAGAAACGAACGTTTCTTGACGTTTTCTAAATCAGGGAACAAGTTGCACACTTCTGAGATGCATTTGGGCAACTTTGTCAGAAATGAGTTTTTTGCCTACAGAGACATGCCTATTTGCGCAGTAGTACGGATTCTGAGTATGTAACTGGGCTTGATGAAATCAGCATTTCTCTTGCTTCCCTGTGCGTAGGGAAGCTCAGTTTTAGTCACAGTAGCTCCCACAAGTGTCTCCTCAGTGTGTTCCCATTTCCTTAGAAACAGTGTATTTGCTGGGAGAAAAGTGCATCACTTTGTGCTTTCACTGTTCAGCAAATACATGTGTAGAAGCACAGCGCTAGCAGAAACGAACGTTTCTCGACATTTTCTAACTCAGGGAACAAGTTGTACACTTCTGGGATGCATTTGGGCAACTGTGTCAGAAATGAGTTTTTTGCCTACAGAGACATGCCTATTTGCGCAGTAGTACAGATTCTGAGTATGTAACTGGGCTTGATGAAATCAGCATTTCTCTTGCTTCCCTGTGCGTAGGGAAGCTCAGTTTTAGTCACAGTAGCTCCCACAAGTGTCTCCTCAGTGTGTTCCCATTTCCTTAGAAACAGTGTATTTGCTGGGAGAAAAGTGCATTACTGTGCGCTTTCACCGTTCAGCAAATACATGTGTAGAAGCACAGCGCTAGCAGAAACGAACGTTTCTCGACGTTTTCTAACTCAGGGAACAAGTTGCACACTTCTGAGGTGCAATTGTGTAACTATCTCAAAAATGAGTTTTTTGCTTACAGAGACATGCCAATTTGCGCAGTAGTACAGATTCTGAGTATGTAACTGGGCTTGATGAAATCAGCATTTCTCTTGCTTCCCTGTGCGTAGGGAAGCTCAGTTTTAGTCACAGTAGCTCCCACAAGTGTCACCTCAGTGTGTTCCCAGTTCCTTAGAAACAGTGTATTTGCTGGGAGAAAAGTGCATTACTGTGCGCTTTCACCGTTCAGCAAATACATGTGTAGAAGCACAGCGCTAGCTGAAACGACCGTTTCTCGACGTTTTCTAACTCAGGGAACAAGTTGCACACTTCTGAGATGCATTTGGGCAACTTTGTCAGAAATGAGTTTTTTGCCTACAGAGACATGCCTATTTGCGCAGTAGTACAGATTCTGAGTATGTAACTGGGCTTGATGAAATCAGAATTTCTCTTGTTTCCCTGTGCATAGGGAAGCTCAGTTTAGTCACAGTAGCTCCCACAAGTGTCTCCTCAGTGTGTTCCCATTTCCTTAGAAACAGTGTATTTGCTGGGAGAAAAGTGCATCACTTTGTGCTTTCACCGTTCAGCAAGTACATGTGTAGAAGCACAGCGCTAGCAGAAACGAACGTTTCTCGACGTTTTCTAACTCAGGGAACAAGTTGCACACTTCTGACATGCATTTGGGCAACTTTGTCAGAAATGAGTTTTTTGCCTACAGAGACATGCCTATTTGCGCAGTAGTACAGATTCTGAGTATGTAACTGGGCTTGATGAAATCAGCATTTCTCTTGTTTCCCTGTGCATAGGGAAGCTCAGTTTTAGTCCCAGTAGCTCCCACAAGTGTCTCCTCAGTGTGTTCCACTTTCCTTAGAAACAGTGTATTTGCTGGGAGAAAAGTGCATTACTGTGCGCTTTCACCGTTCAGCAAATACATGTGTAGAAGCACAGCGCTAGCAGAAACGAACGTTTCTCGACGTTTTCTCAATCAGGGAACAAGTTGCACACTTCTGACATGCATTTGGGCAACTTTGTCAGAAATGAGTTTTTTGCCTACAGAGACATGCCTATTTGCGCAGTAGTACAGATTCTGAGTATTGAACTGGGCTTGATGAAATCAGCATTTCTCTTGCTTCCCTGTGCATAGGGAAGCTCAGTTTTAGTCACAGTAGCTCCCACAAGTGTCTCCTCAGTGTGTTCCCATTTCCTTAGAAACAGTGTATTTGCTGGGAGAAAAGTGCATCACTTTGTGCTTTCACTGTTCAGCAAATACATGTGTAGAAGCACAGCGCTAGCAGAAACGACCGTTTCTCGACATTTTCTAACTCAGGGCACAAGTTGTACACTTCTGGGATGCATTTGGGCAACTTTGTCAGAAATGACTTTTTTTGCCTACAGAGACATGCCTATTTGCGCAGTAGTACAGATTCTGAGTATGTAACTGGGCTTGATGAAATCAGCATTTCTCTTGCTTCCCTGTGCGTAGGGAAGCTCACTTTTAGTCACAGTAGCTCCCACTAGTGTCTCCTCAGTGTGTTCCCATTTCCTTAGAAACAGTGTATTTGCTGGGAGAAAAGTGCATTACTGTGCGCTTTCACCGTTCAGCAAATACATGTGTAGAAGCACAGCGCTAGCAGAAACGAACGTTTCTCGATGTTTTCTAACTCAGGGAACAAGTTGCACACTTCTGAGATGCATTTGGGCAACTTTGTCAGAAATGAGTTTTTTGCCTACAGAGACATGCCTATTTGCGCAGTAGTACAGATTCTGAGTAGGTAACTGGGCTTGATGAAATCAGCATTTCTCTTGCTTCCCTGTGCGTAGGGAAGCTCAGTTTTAGTCACAGTAGCTCCCACAAGTGTCTCCTCAGTGTGTTCCCATTTCCTTAGAAACAGTGTATTTGCTGGGAGAAAAGTGCATTACTGTGCGCTTTCTCCGTTCAGCAAATACATGTGTAGAAGCACAGCGCTAGCAGAAACGAACGTTTCTCGACGTTTTCTAACTCAGGGAACAAGTTGCACACTTCTGAGATGCATTTGGGCAACTTTGTCAGAAATGAGTTTTTTGCCTACAGAGACATGCCTATTTGCGCAGTAGTACAGATTCTGAGTATGTAACTGGGCTTGATGAAATCAGCATTTCTCTTGTTTCCCTGTGCATAGGGAAGCTCAGTTTAGTCACAGTAGCTCCCACAAGTGTCTCCTCAGTGTGTTCCCATTTCCTTAGAAACAGTGTATTTGCTGGGAGAAAAGTGCATCACTTTGTGCTTTCACCGTTCAGCAAATACATGTGTAGAAGCACATCGCTAGCAGAAACGAACGTTTCTCGACGTTTTCTAACTCAGGGAACAAGTTGCACACTTCTGACTTGCATTTGGGCAACTTTGTCAGAAATGAGTTTTTTGCCTACAGAGACATGCCTATTTGCGCAGTAGTACAGATTCTGAGTATGTAACTGGGCTTGATGAAATCAGAATTTCTCTTGCTTCCCTGTGCGTAGGGAAGCTCAGTTTTAGTCACAGTAGCTCCCACAAGTGTCTCCTCAGTGTGTTCCCATTTCCTTAGAAACAGTGTATTTGCTGGGAGAAAAGTGCATCACTTTGTGCTTTCACTGTTCAGCAAATACATGTGTAGAAGCACAGCGCTAGCAGAAACGACCGTTTCTCGACATTTTCTAACTCAGGGCACAAGTTGTACACTTCTGGGATGCATTTGGGCAATTTTGTCAGAAATGAGTTTTTTGCCTACAGAGACATGCCTATTTGCGCAGTAGTACAGATTCTGAGTATGTAACTGGGCTTGATGAAATCAGCATTTGTCTTGCTTCCCTGTGATTAGGGAAGCTCAGTTTTAGTCACAGTAGCTCCCACAAGTGTCTCCTCAGTGTGTTACCATTTCCTCAGAAACAGTGTATTTGCTGGGAGAAAAGTGCATTACTGTGCGCTTTCACCGTTCAGCAAATACATGTGTAGAAGCAAAGCGCTAGCTGAAACGACCGTATCTCGACGTTTTCTAACTCAGGGAACAAGTGGCATACTTCTGAGATGCATTTGGGCAACTTTGTCAGAAATGAGTTTTTTGCCTACAGAGACATGCCTATTTGCGCAGTAGTACAGATTCTGAGTATGTAACTGGGCTTGATGAAATCAGCATTTCTCTTGATTCCCTGTGCGTAGGGAAGCTCAGTTTTAGTCACAGTAGCTCCCACAAGTGTCTCCTCAGTGTGTTCCCATTTCCTTAGAAACAGTGTATTTGCTGGGAGAAAAGTGCATTACTGTGCGCTTTCACCGTTCAGCAAATACATGTGTAGAAGCACAGCGCTAGCAGAAACGAACGTTTCTCGACGTTTTCTAAATCAGGGAACAAGTTGCACACTTCTGAGATGCATTTGGGCAACTTTGTCAGAAATGAGTTTTTTGCCTACAGAGACATGCCTATTTGCGCAGTAGTACAGATTCTGAGTATGTAACTGGGCTTGATGAAATCAGAATTTCTCTTGCTTCCCTGTGCGTAGGGAAGCTCAGTTTTAGTCACAGTAGCTCCCACAAGTGTCTCCTCAGTGTGTTCCCATTTCCTTAGAAACAGTGTATTTGCTGGGAGAAAAGTGCATCACTTTGTGCTTTCACTGTTCAGCAAATACATGTGTAGAAGCACAGCGCTAGCAGAAACGACCGTTTCTCGACATTTTCTAACTCAGGGCACAAGTTGTACACTTCTGGGATGCATTTGGGCAATTTTGTCAGAAATGAGTTTTTTGCCTACAGAGACATGCCTATTTGCGCAGTAGTACAGATTCTGAGTATGTAACTGGGCTTGATGAAATCAGCATTTCTCTTGCTTCCCTGTGATTAGGGAAGCTCAGTTTTAGTCACAGTAGCTCCCACAAGTGTCTCCTCAGTGTGTTACCATTTCCTCAGAAACAGTGTATTTGCTGGGAGAAAAGTGCATTACTGTGCGCTTTCACCGTTCAGCAAATACATGTGTAGAAGCAAAGCGCTAGCTGAAACGACCGTATCTCGACGTTTTCTAACTCAGGGAACAAGTGGCATACTTCTGAGATGCATTTGAGCAACTTTGTCAGAAATGAGTTTTTTGCCTACAGAGACATGCCTATTTGCGCAGTAGTACAGATTCTGAGTATGTAACTGGGCTTGATGAAATCAGCATTTCTCTTGATTCCCTGTGCGTAGGGAAGCTCAGTTTTAGTCACAGTAGCTCCCACAAGTGTCTCCTCAGTGTGTTCCCATTTCCTTAGAAACAGTGTATTTGCTGGGAGAAAAGTGCATTACTGTGCGCTTTCACCGTTCAGCAAATACATGTGTAGAAGCACAGCGCTAGCAGAAACGAACGTTTCTCGACGTTTTCTAACTCAGGAAACAAGTTGCACACTTCTGAGCTGCATTTCGGCAACTTTGTCAGAAATGAGTTTTTTGCCTACAGAGACATGCCTATTTGCGCAGTAGTACAGATTCTGAGTATGTAACTGGGCTTGATGAAATCAGCATTTCTCTTGCTTCCCTGTGCATAGGGAAGCTCAGTTTTAGTCCCAGTAGCTCCCACAAGTGTCTCCTCAGTGTGTTCCCCTTTCCTTAGAAACAGTGTATTTGCTGGGAGAAAAGTGCATTATTGTGCGCTTTCACCGTTCAGCAAATACATGTGTAGAAGCACAGCGCTAGCAGAAACGAACGTTTCTCGACGTTTTCTAACTCAGGGAACAAGTTGCACACTTCTTCGATGCATTTGGGCAACTTTGTCAGAAATGAGTATTTTGCCTACAGAGACATGCCTATTTGCGCAGTCTTACAGATTCTGAGTATGTAACTGGGCTTGATGAAATCAGCATTTCTCTTGCTTCCCTGTGCGTAGGGAAGCTCAGTTTTAGTCACAGTAGCTCCCACAAGTGTCTCCTCAGTGTGTTCCCATTTCTTTAGAAACAGTGTATTTGCTGGGAGAAAAGTGCATCACTTTGTGCTTTCACTGTTCCGCAAATACATGTGTAGAAGCACAGCGCTAGCAAAAATGACCGTTTCTCGACATTTTCTAACTCAGGGAACAAGTTGTACACTTCTGGGATGCATTTGGGCAACTTTGTCAGAAATGAGTTTTTTGCCTACAGAGACATGCCTATTTGCGCAGTAGTACAGATTCTGAGTATGTAACTGGGCTTGATGAAATCAGCATTTCTCTTGCTTCCCTGTGCGTAGGGAAGCTCAGTTTTAGTCACAGTAGCTCCCACAAGTGTCTCCTCAGTGTGTTCCCATTTCCTTAGAAAGAGTGTATTTGCTGGGAGAAAAGTGCATTACTGTGCGCTTTCACCGTTCAGCAAATACATGTGTAGAAGCACAGCGCTAGCAGAAACGAACGTTTCTCGACGTTTTCTAACTCAGGGAACAAGTTGCACACTTCTGAGGTGCAATTGTGTAACTATCTCAAAAATGAGTTTTTTGCTTACAGAGACATGCCAATTTGCACAGTAGTACAGATTCTGAGTATGTAACTGGGCTTGATGAAATCAGCATTTCTCTTGCTTCCCTGTGCGTAGGGAAGCTCAGTTTTAGTCACAGTAGCTCCCACAAGTGTCTCCTCAGTGTGTTCCCAGTTCCTTAGAAACAGTGTATTTGCTGGGAGAAAAGTGCATTACTGTGCGCTTTCACCGTTCAGCAAATACATGTGTAGAAGCACAGCGCTAGCTGAAACAACCGTTTCTCGACGTTTTCTAACGCAGGGAACAAGTTGCACACTTCTGAGATGCATTTGGGCAACTTTATCAGAAATGAGTTATTTGCCTACAGAGACATGCCTATTTGCGCAGTAGTACAGATTCTGAGTATGTAACTGGGCTTGATGAAATCAGCATTTCTCTTCCTTCCCTCTGCGTAGGGAAGCTCAGTTTTAGTCACAGTAGCTCCCACAAGTGTCTCCTCAGTGTGTTCCCATTTCCTTAGACACAGTGTATTTGCTGGGAGAAAAGTGCATTACTGTGCGCTTTCACCGTTCAGCAAATACATGTGTAGAAGCACAGCGCTAGCAGAAACGAACGTTTCTCGACGTTTTCTAACTCAGGGAACAAGTTGCACACTTCTGAGATGCATTTGGGCAACTTTGTCAGAAATGAGTTTTTTGCCTACAGAGACATGCCTATTTGCGCAGTAGTACAGATTCTGATTATGTAACTGGGCTTGATGAAATAAGCATTTCTCTTGTTTCCCTGTGCATAGGGAAGGTCAGTTTAGTCACAGTAGCTCCCACAAGTGTCTCCTCAGTGTGTTCCCATTTCCTTAGAAACAGTGTATTTGCTGGGAGAAAAGTGCATCACTTTGTGCTTTCACCGTTCAGCAAATACATGTGTAGAAGCACAGCGCTAGCAGAAACGAACGTTTCTCGACGTTTTCTAACTCAGGGAACAAGTTGCACACTTCTGAGTTGCATTTGGGCAACTTTGTCAGAAATGAGTTTTTTGCCTACAGAGACATGCCTATTTGCGCAGTAGTACAGATTCTGAGTATGTAACTGGGCTTGATGAAATCAGCATTTCTCTTGCTTCCCTGTGCATAGGGAAGCTCAGTTTTAGTCCCAGTAGCTCCCACAAGTGTCTCCTCAGTGTGTTCCCCTTTCCTTAGAAACAGTGTATTTGCTGGGAGAAAAGTGCATTACTGTGCGCTTTCACCGTTCAGCAAATACATGTGTAGAAGCACAGCGCTAGCAGAAACGAACGTTTCTCGACGTTTTCTAACTCAGGGAACAAGTTGCACACTTCTGAGATGCATTTGGGCAACTTTGTCAGAAATGAGTTTTTTGCCTACAGAGACATGCCTATTTGCGCAGTAGTACAGATTCTGAGTATGTAACTGGGCTTGATAAAATCAGCATTTCTCTTGCTTCCCTGTGCGTAGGGAAGCTCAGTTTTAGTCACAGTAGCTCCCACAAGTGTCTCCTCAGTGTGTTCCCATTTCCTTAGAAACAGTGTATTTGCTGGGAGAAAAGTGCATCACTTTGTGCTTTCACTGTTCAGCAAATACATGTGTAGAAGTACAGCGCTAGCAGAAACGACCGTTTCTCGACATTTTCTAACTCAGGGAACAAGTTGTACACTTCTGGGATGCATTTGGGCAAGTTTGTCAGAAATGAGTTTTTTGCCTACAGAGACATGCCTATTTGCGCAGTAGTACAGATTCTGAGTATGTAACTGGGCTTGATGAAATCAGCATTTCTCTTGCTTCCCTGTGCGTAGGGAAGCTCAGTTTTAGTCACAGTAGCTCCCACAAGTGTCTCCTCAGTGTGTTCCCATTTCCTTAGAAACAGTGTATTTGCTGGGAGAAAAGTGCATTACTGTGCGCTTTCACCGTTCAGCAAATACATGTGTAGAAGCACAGCGCTAGCAGAAACGAACGTTTCTCGACGTTTTCTAACTCAGGGAACAAGTTGCACACTTCTGAGGTGCAATTGTGTAACTATCTCAAAAATGAGTTTTTTGCTTACAGAGACATGCCAATTTGCGCAGTAGTACAGATTCTGAGTATGTAACTGGGCTTGATGAAATCAGCATTTCTCTTGCTTCCCTGTGCGTAGGGAAGCTCAGTTTTAGTCACAGTAGCTCCCACAAGTGTCTCCTCAGTGTGTTCCCAGTTCCTTAGAAACAGTGTATTTGCTGGGAGAAAAGTGCATTACTGTGCGCTTTCACCGTTCAGCAAATACATGTGTAGAAGCACAGCGCTAGCTGAAACGACCGTTTCTCGACGTTTTCTAACTCAGGGAACAAGTTGCACACTTCTGAGATGCATTTGGGCAACTTTGTCAGAAATGAGTTTTTTGCCTGCAGAGACATGCCTATTTGCGCAGTAGTACAGATTCTGAGTATGTAACTGGGCTTGATGAAATCAGCATTTCTCTTGCTTCCCTGTGCGTAGGGAAGCTCACTTTTAGTCACAGTAGCTCCCACAAGTGTCTCCTCAGTGTGTTCCCATTTCCTTAGAAACAGTGTATTTGCTGGGAGAAAAGTGCATTACTGTGCGCTTTCACCGTTCAGCAAATACATGTGTAGAAGCACAGCGCTAGCAGAAACGAACGTTTCTCGATGTTTTCTAAATCAGGGAACAAGTTGCACACTTCTGAGATGCATTTGGGCAACTTTGTCAGAAATGAGTTTTTTGCCTACAGAGACATGCCTATTTGCGCAGTAGAACAGATTCTGAGTAGGTAACTGGGCTTGATGAAATCAGCATTTCTCTTGCTTCCCTGTGCGTAGGGAAGCTCAGTTTTAGTCACAGTAGCTCCCACAAGTGTCTCCTCAGTGTGTTCCCATTTCCTTAGAAACAGTGTATTTGCTGGGAGAAAAGTGCATTACTGTGCGCTTTCACCGTTCAGCAAATACATGTGTAGAAGCACAGCGCTAGCTGAAACGACCGTTTCTCGATGTTTTCTAACTCAGGGAACAAGTGGCACACTTCTGAGATGCATTTGGGCAACTTTGTCAGAAATGAGTTTTTTGCCTACAGAGACATGCCTATTAGCGCAATAGTACAGATTCTGAGTATGTAACTGGGCTTGATGAAATCAGCATTTCTCTTGCTTCCCTGTGCGTAGGGAAGCTCAGTTTTAGTCACAGTAGCTCCCACAAGTGTCTCCTCAGTGTGTTCCCAGTTCCTTAGAAACAGTGTATTTGCTTGGAGAAAAGTGCATTACTGTGCGCATTCACCGTTCAGCAAATACATGTGTAGAAGCACAGCGCTAGCTGAAACGACCGTTTCTCGACGTTTTCTAACTCAGGGAACAAGTTGCACACTTCTGAGATGCATTTGGGAAACTTTGTCAGAAATGAGTTTTTTGCCTACAGAGACATGCCTATTTGCGCAGTAGTACAGATTCTGAGTATGTAACTGGGCTTGATGAAATCAGCATTTCTCTTGCTTCCCTGTGCATAGGGAAGCTCAGTTTAGTCACAGTAGCTCCCACAAGTGTCTCCTCAGTGTGTTCCCATTTCATTAGAAACAGTGTATTTGCTGCGAGAAAAGTGCATCACTTTGTGCTTTCACCGTTCAGCAAATACATGTGTAGAAGCACAGCGCTAGCAGAAACGACCGTTTCTCGACGTTTTCTAACTCAGGGAACAAGTTGCACACTTCTGAGTTGCATTTGGGCAACTTTGTCAGAAATGAGTTTTTTGCCTACAGAGACATGCCTATTTGCGCAGTAGTACGGATTCTGAGTATGTAACTGGGCTTGATGAAATCAGCATTTCTCTTGCTTCCCTGTGCGTAGGGAAGCTCAGTTTTAGTCACAGTAGCTCCCACAAGTGTCTCCTCAGTGTGTTCCCATTTCCTTAGAAACAGTGTATTTGCTGGGAGAAAAGTGCATTACTGTGCGCTTTCACCGTTCAGCAAATACATGTGTAGAAGCACAGCGCTAGCAGAAACGAACGTTTCTCGACGTTTTCTAACTCAGGGAACAAGTTGCACACTTCTGAGGTGCAATTGTGTAACTATCTCAAAAATGAGTTTTTTGCTTACAGAGACATGCCAATTTGCGCAGTAGTACAGATTCTGAGTATGTAACTGGGCTTGATGAAATCAGCATTTCTCTTGCTTCCCTGTGCGTAGGGAAGCTCAGTTTTAGTCACAGTAGCTCCCACAAGTGTCACCTCAGTGTGTTCCCAGTTCCTTAGAAACAGTGTATTTGCTGGGAGAAAAGTGCATTACTGTGCGCTTTCACCGTTCAGCAAATACATGTGTAGAAGCACAGCGCTAGCTGAAACGACCGTTTCTCGACGTTTTCTAACTCAGGGAACAAGTTGCACACTTCTGAGATGCATTTGGGCAACTTTGTCAGAAATGAGTTTTTTGCCTACAGAGACATGCCTATTTGCGCAGTAGTACAGATTCTGAGTATGTAACTGGGCTTGATGAAATCAGAATTTCTCTTGTTTCCCTGTGCATAGGGAAGCTCAGTTTAGTCACAGTAGCTCCCACAAGTGTCTCCTCAGTGTGTTCCCATTTCCTTAGAAACAGTGTATTTGCTGGGAGAAAAGTGCATCACTTTGTGCTTTCACCGTTCAGCAAGTACATGTGTAGAAGCACAGCGCTAGCAGAAACGAACGTTTCTCGACGTTTTCTAACTCAGGGAACAAGTTGCACACTTCTGACATGCATTTGGGCAACTTTGTCAGAAATGAGTTTTTTGCCTACAGAGACATGCCTATTTGCGCAGTAGTACAGATTCTGAGTATGTAACTGGGCTTGATGAAATCAGCATTTCTCTTGTTTCCCTGTGCATAGGGAAGCTCAGTTTTAGTCCCAGTAGCTCCCACAAGTGTCTCCTCAGTGTGTTCCACTTTCCTTAGAAACAGTGTATTTGCTGGGAGAAAAGTGCATTACTGTGCGCTTTCACCGTTCAGCAAATACATGTGTAGAAGCACAGCGCTAGCAGAAACGAACGTTTCTCGACGTTTTCTCAATCAGGGAACAAGTTGCACACTTCTGACATGCATTTGGGCAACTTTGTCAGAAATGAGTTTTTTGCCTACAGAGACATGCCTATTTGCGCAGTAGTACAGATTCTGAGTATTTAACTGGGCTTGATGAAATCAGCATTTCTCTTGCTTCCCTGTGCATAGGGAAGCTCAGTTTTAGTCACAGTAGCTCCCACAAGTGTCTCCTCAGTGTGTTCCCATTTCCTTAGAAACAGTGTATTTGCTGGGAGAAAAGTGCATCACTTTGTGCTTTCACTGTTCAGCAAATACATGTGTAGAAGCACAGCGCTAGCAGAAACGACCGTTTCTCGACATTTTCTAACTCAGGGCACAAGTTGTACACTTCTGGGATGCATTTGGGCAACTTTGTCAGAAATGACTTTTTTGCCTACAGAGACATGCCTATTTGCGCAGTAGTACAGATTCTGAGTATGTAACTGGGCTTGATGAAATCAGCATTTCTCTTGCTTCCCTGTGCGTAGGGAAGCTCACTTTTAGTCACAGTAGCTCCCACTAGTGTCTCCTCAGTGTGTTCCCATTTCCTTAGAAACAGTGTATTTGCTGGGAGAAAAGTGCATTACTGTGCGCTTTCACCGTTCAGCAAATACATGTGTAGAAGCACAGCGCTAGCAGAAACGAACGTTTCTCGATGTTTTCTAACTCAGGGAACAAGTTGCACACTTCTGAGATGCATTTGGGCAACTATGTCAGAAATGAGTTTTTTGCCTTCAGAGACATGCCTATTTGCGCAGTAGTACAGATTCTGAGTAGGTAACTGGGCTTGATGAAATCAGCATTTCTCTTGCTTCCCTGTGCGTAGGGAAGCTCAGTTTTAGTCACAGTAGCTCCCACAAGTGTCTCCTCAGTGTGTTCCCATTTCCTTAGAAACAGTGTATTTGCTGGGAGAAAAGTGCATTACTGTGCGCTTTCTCCGTTCAGCAAATACATGTGTAGAAGCACAGCGCTAGCAGAAACGAACGTTTCTCGACGTTTTCTTACTCAGGGAACAAGTTGCACACTTCTGAGATGCATTTGGGCAACTTTGTCAGAAATGAGTTTTTTGCCTACAGAGACATGCCTATTTGCGCAGTAGTACAGATTCTGAGTATGTAACTGGGCTTGATGAAATCAGCATTTCTCTTGTTTCCCTGTGCATAGGGAAGCTCAGTTTAGTCACAGTAGCTCCCACAAGTGTCTCCTCAGTGTGTTCCCATTTCCTTAGAAACAGTGTATTTGCTGGGAGAAAAGTGCATCACTTTGTGCTTTCACCGTTCAGCAAATACATGTGTAGAAGCACATCGCTAGCAGAAACGAACGTTTCTCGACGTTTTCTAACTCAGGGAACAAGTTGCACACTTCTGACTTGCATTTGGGCAACTTTGTCAGAAATGAGTTTTTTGCCTACAGAGACATGCCTATTTGCGCAGTAGTACAGATTCTGAGTATGTAACTGAGCTTGATGAAATCAGCATTTCTCTTGCTTCCCTGTGCGTAGGGAAGCTCAGTTTTAGTCACAGTAGCTCCCACAAGTGTCTCCTCAGTGTGTTCCACTTTCCTTAGAAACAGTGTATTTGCTGGGAGAAAAGTGCATTACTGTGCGCTTTCACCGTTCAGCAAATACATGTGTAGAAGCACAGCGCTAGCAGAAACGAACGTTTCTCGACGTTTTCTAAATCAGGGAACAAGTTGCACACTTCTGAGATGCATTTGGGCAACTTTGTCAGAAATGAGTTTTTTGCCTACAGAGACATGCCTATTTGCGCAGTAGTACAGATTCTGAGTATGTAACTGGGCTTGATGAAATCAGAATTTCTCTTACTTCCCTGTGCGTAGGGAAGCTCAGTTTTAGTCACAGTAGCTCCCACAAGTGTCTCCTCAGTGTGTTCCCATTTCCTTAGAAACAGTGTATTTGCTGGGAGAAAAGTGCATCACTTTGTGCTTTCACTGTTCAGCAAATACATGTGTAGAAGCACAGCGCTAGCAGAAACGACCGTTTCTCGACATTTTCTAACTCAGGGCACAAGTTGTACACTTCTGGGATGCATTTGGGCAATTTTGTCAGAAATGAGTTTTTTGCCTACAGAGACATGCCTATTTGCGCAGTAGTACAGATTCTGAGTATGTAACTGGGCTTGATGAAATCAGCATTTCTCTTGCTTCCCTGTGATTAGGGAAGCTCAGTTTTAGTCACAGTAGCTCCCACAAGTGTCTCCTCAGTGTGTTACCATTTCCTCAGAAACAGTGTATTTGCTGGGAGAAAAGTGCATTACTGTGCGCTTTCACCGTTCAGCAAATACATGTGTAGAAGCAAAGCGCTAGCTGAAACGACCGTATCTCGACGTTTTCTAACTCAGGGAACAAGTGGCATACTTCTGAGATGCATTTGGGCAACTTTGTCAGAAATGAGTTTTTTGCCTACAGAGACATGCCTATTTGCGCAGTAGTACAGATTCTGAGTATGTAACTGGGCTTGATGAAATCAGCATTTCTCTTGATTCCCTGTGCGTAGGGAAGCTCAGTTTTAGTCACAGTAGCTCCCACAAGTGTCTCCTCAGTGTGTTCCCATTTCCTTAGAAACAGTGTATTTGCTGGGAGAAAAGTGCATTACTGTGCGCTTTCACCGTTCAGCAAATACATGTGTAGAAGCACAGCGCTAGCTGAAACGACCGTTTCTCGATGTTTTCTAACTCAGGGAACAAGTGGCACACTTCTGAGATGCATTTGGGCAACTTTGTCAGAAATGAGTTTTTTGCCTACAGAGACATGCCTATTAGCGCAATAGTACAGATTCTGAGTATGTAACTGGGCTTGATGAAATCTGCATTTCTCTTGCTTCCCTGTGCGTAGGGAAGCTCAGTTTTAGTCACAGTAGCTCCCACAAGTGTCTCCTCAGTGTGTTCCCAGTTCCTTAGAAACAGTGTATTTGCTTGGAGAAAAGTGCATTACTGTGCGCATTCACCGTTCAGCAAATACATGTGTAGAAGCACAGCGCTAGCAGAAACGACCGTTTCTCGACGTTTTCTAACTCAGGGAACAAGTTGCACACTTCTGAGATGCATTTGGGAAACTTTGTCAGAAATGAGTTTTTTGCCTACAGAGACATGCCTATTAGCGCAGTAGTACAGATTCTGAGTATGTAACTGGGCTTGATGAAATCAGCATTTCTCTTGCTTCCCTGTGCATAGGGAAGCTCAGTTTAGTCACAGTAGCTCCCACAAGTGTCTCCTCAGTGTGTTCCCATTTCATTAGAAACAGTGTATTTGCTGCGAGAAAAGCGCATCATTTTGTGCTTTCACCGTTCAGCAAATACATGTGTAGAAGCACAGCGCTAGCAGAAACGACCGTTTCTCGACATTTTCTAACTCAGGGCACAAGTTGTACACTTCTGGGATGCATTTGGGCAACTTTGTCAGAAATGACTTTTTTGCCTACAGAGACATGCCTATTTGCGCAGTAGTACAGATTCTGAGTATGTAACTGGGCTTGATGAAATCAGCATTTCTCTTGCTTCCCTGTGCGTAGGGAAGCTCACTTTTAGTCACAGTAGCTCCCACTAGTGTCTCCTCAGTGTGTTCCCATTTCCTTAGAAACAGTGTATTTGCTGGGAGAAAAGTGCATTACTGTGCGCTTTCACCGTTCAGCAAATACATGTGTAGAAGCACAGCGCTAGCAGAAACGAACGTTTCTCGATGTTTTCTAACTCAGGGAACAAGTTGCACACTTCTGAGATGCATTTGGGCAACTATGTCAGAAATGAGTTTTTTGCCTTCAGAGACATGCCTATTTGCGCAGTAGTACAGATTCTGAGTAGGTAACTGGGCTTGATGAAATCAGCATTTCTCTTGCTTCCCTGTGCGTAGGGAAGCTCAGTTTTAGTCACAGTAGCTCCCACAAGTGTCTCCTCAGTGTGTTCCCATTTCCTTAGAAACAGTGTATTTGCTGGGAGAAAAGTGCATTACTGTGCGCTTTCTCCGTTCAGCAAATACATGTGTAGAAGCACAGCGCTAGCAGAAACGAACGTTTCTCGACGTTTTCTTACTCAGGGAACAAGTTGCACACTTCTGAGATGCATTTTGGCAACTTTGTCAGAAATGAGTTTTTTGCCTACAGAGACATGCCTATTTGCGCAGTAGTACAGATTCTGAGTATGTAACTGGGCTTGATGAAATCAGCATTTCTCTTGTTTCCCTGTGCATAGGGAAGCTCAGTTTAGTCACAGTAGCTCCCACAAGTGTCTCCTCAGTGTGTTCCCATTTCCTTAGAAACAGTGTATTTGCTGGGAGAAAAGTGCATCACTTTGTGCTTTCACCGTTCAGCAAATACATGTGTAGAAGCACATCGCTAGCAGAAACGAACGTTTCTCGACGTTTTCTAACTCAGGGAACAAGTTGCACACTTCTGACTTGCATTTGGGCAACTTTGTCAGAAATGAGTTTTTTGCCTACAGAGACATGCCTATTTGCGCAGTAGTACAGATTCTGAGTATGTAACTGAGCTTGATGAAATCAGCATTTCTCTTGCTTCCCTGTGCGTAGGGAAGCTCAGTTTTAGTCACAGTAGCTCCCACAAGTGTCTCCTCAGTGTGTTCCACTTTCCTTAGAAACAGTGTATTTGCTGGGAGAAAAGTGCATTACTGTGCGCTTTCACCGTTCAGCAAATACATGTGTAGAAGCACAGCGCTAGCAGAAACGAACGTTTCTCGACGTTTTCTAAATCAGGGAACAAGTTGCACACTTCTGAGATGCATTTGGGCAACTTTGTCAGAAATGAGTTTTTTGCCTACAGAGACATGCCTATTTGCGCAGTAGTACAGATTCTGAGTATGTAACTGGGCTTGATGAAATCAGAATTTCTCTTACTTCCCTGTGCGTAGGGAAGCTCAGTTTTAGTCACAGTAGCTCCCACAAGTGTCTCCTCAGTGTGTTCCCATTTCCTTAGAAACAGTGTATTTGCTGGGAGAAAAGTGCATCACTTTGTGCTTTCACTGTTCAGCAAATACATGTGTAGAAGCACAGCGCTAGCAGAAACGACCGTTTCTCGACATTTTCTAACTCAGGGCACAAGTTGTACACTTCTGGGATGCATTTGGGCAATTTTGTCAGAAATGAGTTTTTTGCCTACAGAGACATGCCTATTTGCGCAGTAGTACAGATTCTGAGTATGTAACTGGGCTTGATGAAATCAGCATTTCTCTTGCTTCCCTGTGATTAGGGAAGCTCAGTTTTAGTCACAGTAGCTCCCACAAGTGTCTCCTCAGTGTGTTACCATTTCCTCAGAAACAGTGTATTTGCTGGGAGAAAAGTGCATTACTGTGCGCTTTCACCGTTCAGCAAATACATGTGTAGAAGCAAAGCGCTAGCTGAAACGACCGTATCTCGACGTTTTCTAACTCAGGGAACAAGTGGCATACTTCTGAGATGCATTTGGGCAACTTTGTCAGAAATGAGTTTTTTGCCTACAGAGACATGCCTATTTGCGCAGTAGTACAGATTCTGAGTATGTAACTGGGCTTGATGAAATCAGCATTTCTCTTGATTCCCTGTGCGTAGGGAAGCTCAGTTTTAGTCACAGTAGCTCCCACAAGTGTCTCCTCAGTGTGTTCCCATTTCCTTAGAAACAGTGTATTTGCTGGGAGAAAAGTGCATTACTGTGCGCTTTCACCGTTCAGCAAATACATGTGTAGAAGCACAGCGCTAGCTGAAACGACCGTTTCTCGATGTTTTCTAACTCAGGGAACAAGTGGCACACTTCTGAGATGCATTTGGGCAACTTTGTCAGAAATGAGTTTTTTGCCTACAGAGACATGCCTATTAGCGCAATAGTACAGATTCTGAGTATGTAACTGGGCTTGATGAAATCTGCATTTCTCTTGCTTCCCTGTGCGTAGGGAAGCTCAGTTTTAGTCACAGTAGCTCCCACAAGTGTCTCCTCAGTGTGTTCCCAGTTCCTTAGAAACAGTGTATTTGCTTGGAGAAAAGTGCATTACTGTGCGCATTCACCGTTCAGCAAATACATGTGTAGAAGCACAGCGCTAGCAGAAACGACCGTTTCTCGACGTTTTCTAACTCAGGGAACAAGTTGCACACTTCTGAGATGCATTTGGGAAACTTTGTCAGAAATGAGTTTTTTGCCTACAGAGACATGCCTATTAGCGCAGTAGTACAGATTCTGAGTATGTAACTGGGCTTGATGAAATCAGCATTTCTCTTGCTTCCCTGTGCATAGGGAAGCTCAGTTTAGTCACAGTAGCTCCCACAAGTGTCTCCTCAGTGTGTTCCCATTTCATTAGAAACAGTGTATTTGCTGCGAGAAAAGCGCATCATTTTGTGCTTTCACCGTTCAGCAAATACATGTGTAGAAGCACAGCGCTAGCAGAAACGACCGTTTCTCGACGTTTTCTAACTCAGGGAACAAGTTGCACACTTCTGAGTTGCATTTGGGCAACTTTGTCAGAAATGAGTTTTTTGCCTACAGAGACATGCCTATTTGCGCAGTAGTACAGATTCTGAGTATGTAACTGGGCTTGATGAAATCAGCATTTCTCTTGCTTCCCTGTGCATAGGAAAGCTCAGTTTTAGTCCCAGTAGCTCCCACAAGTGTCTCCTCAGTGTGTTCCCCTTTCCTTAGAAACAGTGTATTTGCTGGGAGAAAAGTGCATTACTGTGCGCATTCACCGTAGAGCAAATACATGTGTAGAAGCACAGCGCTAGCAGAAACGAACGTTTCTCGACGTTTTCTAAATCAGGGAACAAGTTGCACACTTCTGAGATGCATTTGGGCAACTTTGTCAGAAATGAGTTTTTTGCCTACAGAGACATGCCTATTTGCGCAGTAGTACGGATTCTGAGTATGTAACTGGGCTTGATGAAATCAGCATTTCTCTTGCTTCCCTGTGCGTAGGGAAGCTCAGTTTTAGTCACAGTAGCTCCCACAAGTGTCTCCTCAGTGTGTTCCCATTTCCTTAGAAACAGTGTATTTGCTGGGAGAAAAGTGCATCACTTTGTGCTTTCACTGTTCAGCAAATACATGTGTAGAAGCACAGCGCTAGCAGAAACGAACGTTTCTCGACATTTTCTAACTCAGGGAACAAGTTGTACACTTCTGGGATGCATTTGGGCAACTGTGTCAGAAATGAGTTTTTTGCCTACGGAGACATGCCTATTTGCGCAGTAGTACAGATTCTGAGTATGTAACTGGGCTTGATGAAATCAGCATTTCTCTTGCTTCCCTGTGCGTAGGGAAGCTCAGTTTTAGTCACAGTAGCTCCCACAAGTGTCTCCTCAGTGTGTTCCCATTTCCTTAGAAACAGTGTATTTGCTGGGAGAAAAGTGCATTACTGTGCGCTTTCACCGTTCAGCAAATACATGTGTAGAAGCACAGCGCTAGCAGAAACGAACGTTTCTCGACGTTTTCTAACTCAGGGAACAAGTTGCACACTTCTGAGGTGCAATTGTGTAACTATCTCAAAAATGAGTTTTTTGCTTACAGAGACATGCCAATTTGCGCAGTAGTACAGATTCTGAGTATGTAACTGGGCTTGATGAAATCAGCATTTCTCTTGCTTCCCTGTGCGTAGGGAAGCTCAGTTTTAGTCACAGTAGCTCCCACAAGTGTCACCTCAGTGTGTTCCCAATTCCTTAGAAACAGTGTATTTGCTGGGAGAAAAGTGCATTACTGTGCGCTTTCACCGTTCAGCAAATACATGTGTAGAAGCACAGCGCTAGCTGAAACGACCGTTTCTCGACGTTTTCTAACTCAGGGAACAAGTTGCACACTTCTGAGATGCATTTGGGCAACTTTGTCAGAAATGAGTTTTTTGCCTACAGAGACATGCCTATTTGCGCAGTAGTACAGATTCTGAGCATGTAACTGGGCTTGATGAAATCAGCACTTCTCTTGTTTCCCTGTGCATAGGGAAGCTCAGTTTTAGTCCCAGTAGCTCCCACAAGTGTCTCCTCAGTGTGTTCCACTTTCCTTAGAAACAGTGTATTTGCTGGGAGAAAAGTGCATCACTTTGTGCTTTCACTGTTCAGCAAATACATGTGTAGAAGCACAGCGCTAGCAGAAACGACCGTTTCTCGACATTTTCTAACTCAGGGCACAAGTTGTACACTTCTGGGATGCATTTGGGCAACTTTGTCAGAAATGACTTTTTTGCCTACAGAGACATGCCTATTTGCGCAGTAGTACAGATTCTGAGTATGTAACTGGGCTTGATGAAATCAGCATTTCTCTTGCTTCCCTGTGCGTAGGGAAGCTCACTTTTAGTCACAGTAGCTCCCACTAGTGTCTCCTCAGTGTGTTCCCATTTCCTTAGAAACAGTGTATTTGATGGGAGAAAAGTGCATTACTGTGCGCTTTCACCGTTCAGCAAATACATGTGTAGAAGCACAGCGCTAGCAGAAACGAACGTTTCTCGACGTTTTCTAACTCAGGGAACAAGTTGCACACTTCTGAGATGCATTTGGGCAACTTTGTCAGAAATGAGTTTTTTGCCTACAGAGACATGCCTATTTGCGCAGTAGTACAGATTCTGAGTAGGTAACTGGGCTTGATGAAATCAGCATTTCTCTTGCTTCCCTGTGCGTAGGGAAGCTCAGTTTTAGTCACAGTAGCTCCCACAAGTGTCTCCTCAGTGTGTTCCCATTTCCTTAGAAACAGTGTATTTGCTGGGAGAAAAGTGCATTACTGTGCGCTTTCTCCGTTCAGCAAATACATGTGTAGAAGCACAGCGCTAGCAGAAACGAACGTTTCTCGACGTTTTCTAACTCAGGGAACAAGTTGCACACTTCTGAGATGCATTTGGGCAACTTTGTCAGAAATGAGTTTTTTGCCTACAGAGACATGCCTATTTGCGCAGTAGTACAGATTCTGAGTATGTAACTGGGCTTGATGAAATCAGCATTTCTCTTGTTTCCCTGTGCATAGGGAAGCTCAGTTTAGTCACAGTAGCTCCCACAAGTGTCTCCTCAGTGTGTTCCCATTTCCTTAGAAACAGTGTATTTGCTGGGAGAAAAGTGCATCACTTTGTGCTTTCACCGTTCAGCAGATACATGTGTAGAAGCACATCGCTAGCAGAAACGAACGTTTCTCGACGTTTTCTAACTCAGGGAACAAGTTGCACACTTCTGACTTGCATTTGGGCAACTTTGTCAGAAATGAGTTTTTTGCCTACAGAGACATGCCTATTTGCGCAGTAGTACAGATTCTGAGTATGTAACTGGGCTTGATGAAATCAGCATTTCTCTTGCTTCCCTGTGCATAGGGAAGCTCAGTTTTAGTCCCAGTAGCTCCCACAAGTGTCTCCTCAGTGTGTTCCACTTTCCTTAGAAACAGTGTATTTGCTGGGAGAAAAGTGCATTACTGTGCGCTTTCACCGTTCAGCAAATACATGTGTAGAAGCACAGCGCTAGCAGAAACGAACGTTTCTCGACGTTTTCTAAATCAGGGAACAAGTTGCACACTTCTGAGATGCATTTGGGCAACTTTGTCAGAAATGAGTTTTTTGCCTACAGAGACATGCCTATTTGCGCAGTAGTACAGATTCTGAGTATGTAACTGGGCTTGATGAAATCAGAATTTCTCTTGCTTCCCTGTGCGTAGGGAAGCTCAGTTTTAGTCACAGTAGCTCCCACAAGTGTCTCCTCAGTGTGTTCCCATTTCCTTAGAAACAGTGTATTTGCTGGGAGAAAAGTGCATCACTTTGTGCTTTCACTGTTCAGCAAATACATGTGTAGAAGCACAGCGCTAGCAGAAACGACCGTTTCTCGACATTTTCTAACTCAGGGCACAAGTTGTACACTTCTGGGATGCATTTGGGCAATTTTGTCAGAAATGAGTTTTTTGCCTACAGAGACATGCCTATTTGCGCAGTAGTACAGATTCTGAGTATGTAACTGGGCTTGATGAAATCAGCATTTGTCTTGCTTCCCTGTGATTAGGGAAGCTCAGTTTTAGTCACAGTAGCTCCCACAAGTGTCTCCTCAGTGTGTTACCATTTCCTCAGAAACAGTGTATTTGCTGGGAGAAAAGTGCATTACTGTGCGCTTTCACCGTTCAGCAAATACATGTGTAGAAGCAAAGCGCTAGCTGAAACGACCGTATCTCGACGTTTTCTAACTCAGGGAACAAGTGGCATACTTCTGAGATGCATTTGGGCAACTTTGTCAGAAATGAGTTTTTTGCCTACAGAGACATGCCTATTTGCGCAGTAGTACAGATTCTGAGTATGTAACTGGGCTTGATGAAATCAGCATTTCTCTTGATTCCCTGTGCGTAGGGAAGCTCAGTTTTAGTCACAGTAGCTCCCACAAGTGTCTCCTCAGTGTGTTCCCATTTCCTTAGAAACAGTGTATTTGCTGGGAGAAAAGTGCATTACTGTGCGCTTTCACCGTTCAGCAAATACATGTGTAGAAGCACAGCGCTAACAGAAACGAACGTTTCTCGACGTTTTCTAACTCAGGGAACAAGTTGCACACTTCTGAGGTGCAATTGTGTAACTATCTCAAAAATGAGTTTTTTGCTTACAGAGACATGCCAATTTGCGCAGTAGTACAGATTCTGATTATGTAACTGGGCTTGATTAAATCAGCATTTCTCTTGCTTCCCTGTGTGTAGGGAAGCTCAGTTTTAGTCACAGTAGCTCCCACAAGTGTCTCCTCAGTGTGTTCCCAGTTCCTTAGAAACAGTGTATTTGCTGGGAGAAAAGTGCATTACTGTGCGCTTTCACCGTTCAGCAAATACATGTGTAGAAGCACAGCGCTAGCTGAAACGACCGTTTCTCGACGTTTTCTAACTCAGGGAACAAGTTGCACACTTCTGAGATGCATTTGGGCAACTTTGTCAGAAATGAGTTTTTTGCCTACAGAGACATGCCTATTTGCGCAGTAGTACAGATTCTGAGTATGTAACTGGGCTTGATGAAATCAGCATTTCTCTTGCTTCCCTGTGCGTAGGGAAGCTCAGTTTTAGTCACAGTAGCTCCCACAAGTGTCTCCTCAGTGTGTTCCCATTTCCTTAGAAACAGTGTATTTGCTGGGAGAAAAGTGCATTACTGTGCGCTTTCACCGTTCAGCAAATACATGTGTAGAAGCACAGCGCTAGCAGAAACGAACGTTTCTCGACGTTTTCTAACTCAGGGAACAAGTTGCACACTTCTGAGATGCATTTGGGCAACTTTGTCAGAAATGAGTTTTTTGCCTACAGAGACATGCCTATTTGCGCAGTAGTACAGATTCTGAGTATGTAACTGGGCTTGATGAAATCAGCATTTCTCTTGTTTCCCTGTGCATAGGGAAGCTCAGTTTAGTCACAGTAGCTCCCACAAGTGTCTCCTCAGTGTGTTCCCATTTCCTTAGAAACAGTGTATTTGCTGGGAGAAAAGTGCATCACTTTGTGCTTTCACCGTTCAGCAAATACATGTGTAGAAGCACAGCGCTAGCAGAAAGGAACGTTTCTCGACGTTTTCTAACTCAGGGAACAAGTTGCACACTTCTGACTTGCATTTGGGCAACTTTGTCAGAAATGAGTTTTTTGCCTACAGAGACATGCCTATTTGCGCAGTAGTACAGATTCTGAGTATGTAACTGGGCTTGATGAAATCAGCATTTCTCTTGCTTCCCTGTGCATAGGGAAGCTCAGTTTTAGTCCCAGTAGCTCCCACAAGTGTCTCCTCAGTGTGTTCCACTTTCCTTAGAAACAGTGTATTTGCTGGGAGAAAAGTGCATTACTGTGCGCTTTCACCGTTCAGCAAATACATGTGTAGAAGCACAGCGCTAGCAGAAACGAACGTTTCTCGACGTTTTCTAAATCAGGGAACAAGTTGCACACTTCTGAGATGCATTTGGGCAACTTTGTCAGAAATGAGTTTTTTGCCTACAGAGACATGCCTATTTGCGCAGTAGTACAGATTCTGAGTATGTAACTGGGCTTGATGAAATCAGCATTTCTCTTGCTTCCCTGTGCGTAGGGAAGCTCAGTTTTAGTCACAGTAGCTCCCACAAGTGACTCCTCAGTGTGTTCCCATTTCCTTAGAAACAGTGTATTTGCTGGGAGAAAAGTGCATCACTGTGCGCTTTCACCGTTCAGCAAATACATGTGTAGAAGCACAGCGCTAGCAGAAACGAACGTTTCTCGACGTTTTCTAATTCAGGGAACAAGTTGCACACTTCTGAGATGCATTTGGGCAACTTTGTCAGAAATGAGTTTTTTGCCTACAGAGACATGCCTATTTGCGCAGTAGTACACATTCTGAGTATGTAACTGGGCTTGATGAAATCAGCATTTCTCTTGCTTCCCTGTGCATAGGGAAGCTCAGTTTTAGTCCCAGTAGCTCCCACAAGTGTCTCCTCAGTGTGTTCCACTTTCCTTAGAAACAGTGTATTTGCTGGGAGAAAAGTGCATTACTGTGCGCTTTCACCGTTCAGCAAATACATGTGTAGAAGCACAGCGCTAGCAGAAACGAACGTTTCTCGACGTTTTCTAAATCAGGGAACAATTTGCACACTTCTGAGATGCATTTGGGCAACTTTGTCAGAAATGAGTTTTTTGCCTACAGAGACATGCCTATTTGCACAGTAGTACAGATTCTGAGTATGTAACTGGGCTTGATGAAATCAGCATTTCTCTTGCTTCCCTGTGCGTAGGGAAGCTCAGTTTTAGTCACAGTAGCTCCCAAAGTGTCTCCTCAGTGTGTTCCCATTTCCTTAGAAACAGTGTATTTGCTGGGAGAAAAGTGCATCACTTTTTGCTTTCACTGTTCAGCAAATACATGTGTAGAAGCGCGGCGCTAGCAGAAACGACCGTTTCTCGACATTTTCTAACTCAGGGCACAAGTTGTACACTTCTGGGATGCATTTGGGCAACTTTGTCAGAAATGAGTTTTTTGCCTACAGAGACATGCCTATTTGCGCAGTAGTACAGATTCTGAGTATGTAACTGGGCTTGATGAAATCAGCATTTCTCTTGCTTTCCTGTGCGTAGGGAAGCTCACTTTTAGTCACAGTAGCTCCCACAAGTGTCTCCTCAGTGTGTTCCCATTTCCTTAGAAACAGTGTATTTGCTGGGAGAAAAGTGCATTACTGTGCGCTTTCACCGTTCAGCAAATACATGTGTAGAAGCACAGCGCTAGCAGAAACGAACGTTTCTCGATGTTTTCTAACTCAGGGAACAAGTTGCACACTTCTGAGATGCATTTGGGCAACATTGTCAGAAATGAGTTTTTTGCCTACAGAGACATGCCTATTAGCGCAATAGTACAGATTCTGAGTATGTAACTGGGCTTGATGAAATCAGCCTTTCTCTTGCTTCCCTGTGCGTAGGGAAGCTCAGTTTTAGTCACAGTAGCTCCCACAAGTGACTCCTCAGTGTGTTCCCATTTCCTTAGAAACAGTGTATTTGCTGGGAGAAAAGTGCATCACTGTGCGCTTTCACCGTTCAGCAAATACATGTGTAGAAGCACAGCGCTAGCTGAAACGACCGTTTCTCGACGTTTTCTAACTCAGGGAACAAGTGGCATACTTCTGAGATGCATTTGGGCAACTTTGTCAGAAATGGGTTTTTTGCCTACAGAGACATGCCTATTTGCGCAGTAGTACAGATTCTGAGTATGTAACTGGGCTTGATGAAATCAGCATTTCTCTTGCTTCCCTGTGCGTAGGGAAGCTCAGTTTTAGTCACAGTAGCTCCCACAAGTGTCTCCTCAGTGTGTTCCCAGTTCCTTAGAAAAAGTGTATTTGCTGGGAGAAAAGTGCATTACTTTGCGCTTTCACCGTTCAGCAAATACATGTGTAGAAGCACAGCGCTAGCAGAAACGAACGTTTCTCGACGTTTTCTAACTCAGGGAACAAGTTGCACACTTCTGACTTGCATTTGGGCAACTTTGTCAGAAATGAGTTTTTTGCCTACAGAGACATGCCTATTTGCGCAGTAGTACAGATTCTGAGTATGTAACTGGGCTTGATGAAATCAGCATTTCTCTTGCTTCCCTGTGCATAGGGAAGCTCAGTTTTAGTCCCAGTAGCTCCCACAAGTGTCTCCTCAGTGTGTTCCACTTTCCTTAGAAACAGTGTATTTGCTGGGAGAAAAGTGCATTACTGTGCGCTTTCACCGTTCAGCAAATACATGTGTAGAAGCACAGCGCTAGCAGAAACGAACGTTTCTCGACGTTTTCTAAATCAGGGAACAAGTTGCACACTTCTGAGATGCATTTGGGCAACTTTGTCAGAAATGAGTTTTTTGCCTACAGAGACATGCCTATTTGCGCAGTAGTACAGATTCTGAGTATGTAACTGGGCTTGATGAAATCAGAATTTCTCTTGCTTCCCTGTGCGTAGGGAAGCTCAGTTTTAGTCACAGTAGCTCCCACAAGTGTCTCCTCAGTGTGTTCCCATTTCCTTAGAAACAGTGTATTTGCTGGGAGAAAAGTGCATCACTTTGTGCTTTCACTGTTCAGCAAATACATGTGTAGAAGCACAGCGCTAGCAGAAACGACCGTTTCTCGACATTTTCTAACTCAGGGCACAAGTTGTACACTTCTGGGATGCATTTGGGCAATTTTGTCAGAAATGAGTTTTTTGCCTACAGAGACATGCCTATTTGCGCAGTAGTACAGATTCTGAGTATGTAACTGGGCTTGATGAAATCAGCATTTCTCTTGCTTCCCTGTGATTAGGGAAGCTCAGTTTTAGTCACAGTAGCTCCCACAAGTGTCTCCTCAGTGTGTTACCATTTCCTCAGAAACAGTGTATTTGCTGGGAGAAAAGTGCATTACTGTGCGCTTTCACCGTTCAGCAAATACATGTGTAGAAGCAAAGCGCTAGCTGAAACGACCGTATCTCGACGTTTTCTAACTCAGGGAACAAGTGGCATACTTCTGAGATGCATTTGGGCAACTTTGTCAGAAATGAGTTTTTTGCCTACAGAGACATGCCTATTTGCGCAGTAGTACAGATTCTGAGTATGTAACTGGGCTTGATGAAATCAGCATTTCTCTTGATTCCCTGTGCGTAGGGAAGCTCAGTTTTAGTCACAGTAGCTCCCACAAGTGTCTCCTCAGTGTGTTCCCCTTTCCTTAGAAACAGTGTATTTGCTGGGAGAAAAGTGCATTACTGTGCGCTTTCACCGTTCAGCAAATACATGTGTAGAAGCACAGCGCTAGCAGAAACGAACGTTTCTCGACGTTTTCTAACTCAGAGAACAAGTTGCACACTTCTGAGATGCATTTGGGCAACTTTGTCAGAAATGAGTTTTTTGCCTACAGAGACATGCCTATTTGCGCAGTAGTACGGATTCTGAGTATGTAACTGGGCTTGATGAAATCAGCATTTCTCTTGCTTCCCTGTGCGTAGGGAAGCTCAGTTTTAGTCACAGTAGCTCCCACAAGTGTCTCCTCAGTGTGTTCCCATTTCCTTAGAAACAGTGTATTTGCTGGGAGAAAAGTGCATTACTGTGCGCTTTCACCGTTCAGCAAATACATGTGTAGAAGCACAGCGCTAGCAGAAACGAACGTTTCTCGACGTTTTCTAACTCAGGGAACAAGTTGCACACTTCTGAGGTGCAATTGTGTAACTATCTCAAAAATGAGTTTTTTGCTTACAGAGACATGCCAATTTGCGCAGTAGTACAGATTCTGAGTATGTAACTGGGCTTGATTAAATCAGCATTTCTCTTGCTTCCCTGTGCGTAGGGAAGCTCAGTTTTAGTCACAGTAGCTCCCACAAGTGTCTCCTCAGTGTGTTCCCAGTTCCTTAGAAACAGTATATTTGCTGGGAGAAAAGTGCATTACTGTGCGCTTTCACCGTTCAGCAAATACATGTGTAGAAGCACAGCGCTAGCTGAAACGACCGTTTCTCGACGTTTTCTAACTCAGGGAACAAGTTGCACACTTCTGAGATGCATTTGGGCAACTTTGTCAGAAATGAGTTTTTTGCCTACAGAGACATGCCTATTTGCGCAGTAGTACAGATTCTGAGTATGTAACTGGGCTTGATGAAATCAGCATTTCTCTTGCTTCCCTGTGCGTAGGGAAGCTCAGTTTTAGTCACAGTAGCTCCCACAAGTGTCTCCTCAGTGTGTTCCCATTTCCTTAGAAACAGTGTATTTGCTGGAGAAAAGTGCATTACTGTGCGCTTTCACCGTTCAGCAAATACATGTGTAGAAGCACAGCGCTAGCAGAAACGAACGTTTCTCGACGTTTTCTAACTCAGGGAACAAGTTGCACACTTCTGAGATGCATTTGGGCAACTTTGTCAGAAATGAGTTTTTTGCCTACAGAGACATGCCTATTTGCGCAGTAGTACAGATTCTGAGTATGTAACTGGGCTTGATGAAATCAGCATTTCTCTTGTTTCCCTGTGCATAGGGAAGCTCAGTTTAGTCACAGTAGCTCCCACAAGTGTCTCCTCAGTGTGTTCCCATTTCCTTAGAAACAGTGTATTTGCTGGGAGAAAAGTGCATCACTTTGTGCTTTCACCGTTCAGCAAATACATGTGTGGAAGCACAGCGCTAGCAGAAACGAACGTTTCTCGACGTTTTCTAACTCAGGGAACAAGTTGCACACTTCTGACTTGCATTTGGGCAACTTTGTCAGAAATGAGTTTTTTGCCTACAGAGACATGCCTATTTGCGCAGTAGTACAGATTCTGAGTATGTAACTGGGCTTGATGAAATCAGCATTTCTCTTGCTTCCCTGTGCATAGGGAAGCTCAGTTTTAGTCCCAGTAGCTCCCACAAGTGTCTCCTCAGTGTGTTCCACTTTCCTTAGAAACAGTGTATTTGCTGGGAGAAAAGTGCATCACTGTGCGCTTTCACCGTTCAGCAAATACATGTGTAGAAGCACAGCGCTAGCAGAAACGAACGTTTCTCGACGTTTTCTAACTCAGGGAACAAGTTGCACACTTCTGAGATGCATTTGGGCAACATTGTCAGAAATGAGTTTTTTGCCTACAGAGACATGCCTATTTGCGCAGTAGTACAGATTCTGAGTATGTAACTGGGCTTGATGAAATCAGCATTTCTCTTGCTTCCCTGTGCATAGGGAAGCTCAGTTTTAGTCCCAGTAGCTCCCACAAGTGTCTCCTCAGTGTGTTCCACTTTCCTTAGAAACAGTGTATTTGCTGGGAGAAAAGTGCATTACTGTGCGCTTTCACCGTTCAGCAAATACATGTGTAGAAGCACAGCGCTAGCAGAAACGAAAGTTTCTCGACGTTTTCTAACTCCATGAACAAGTTTCACACTTCTGAGATGCATTTGGGTAACTTCGTCAGAAATGAGTTTTTTGCCTAAAGAGACATGCCTATTTGCGCAGTAGTACAGATTCTGAGTATGTAACTGGGCTTGATGAAATCAGCATTTCTCTTGCTTCCCTGTGCGTAGGGAAGCTCAGTTTTAGTCACAGTAGCTCCCACAAGTGTCTCCTCAGTGTGTTCACATTTCCTTAGAAACAGTGTATTTGCTGGGAGAAAAGTGCATCACTTTTTGCTTTCACTGTTCAGCAAATACATGTGTAGAAGCACAGCGCTAGCAGAAACGACCGTTTCTCGACATTTTCTAACTCAGGGCACAAGTTGTACACTTCTAGGATGCATTTGGGCAACTTTGTCAGAAATGAGTTTTTTGCCTACAGAGACATGCCTATTTGCGCAGTAGTACAGATTCTGAGTATGTAACTGGGCTTGATGAAATCAGCATTTCTCTTGCTTTCCTGTGCGTAGGGAAGCTCACTTTTAGTCACAGTAGCTCCCACAAGTGTCTCCTCAGTGTGTTCCCATTTCCTTAGAAACAGTGTATTTGCTGGGAGAAATGTGCATCACTGTGCGCTTTCACCGTTCAGCAAATACATGTGTAGAAGCACAGCGCTAGCAGAAACGAACGTTTCTCGACGTTTTCTAATTCAGGGAACAAGTTGCACACTTCTGAGATGCATTTGGGCAACTTTGTCAGAAATGAGTTTTTTGCCTACAGAGACATGCCTATTTGCGCAGTAGTACAGATTCTGAGTATGTAACTGGGCATGATGAAATCAGCATTTCTCTTGCTTCCCTGTGCGTAGGGAAGCTCAGTTTTAGTCACAGTAGCTCCCACAAGTGTCTCCTCAGTGTGTTACCATTTCCTTAGAAAGAGTGTATTTGCTGGGAGAAAAGTGCATTACTGTGCGCTTTCACCGTTCAGCAAATACATGTGTAGAAGCACAGCGCTAGCTGAAACGACCGTTTCTCGACGTTTTCTAACTCAGGGAACAAGTGGCATACTTCTGAGATGCATTTGGGCAACTTTGTCAGAAATGGGTTTTTTGCCTACAGAGACATGCCTATTTGCGCAGTAGTACAGATTCTGAGTATGTAACTGGGCTTGAGGAAATCAGCATTTCTCTTGCTTCCCTGTGCGTAGGGAAGCTCAGTTTTAGTCACAGTAGCTCCCACAAGTGTCTCCTCAGTGTGTTCCCAGTTCCTTAGAAACAGTGTATTTGCTGGGAGAAAAGTGCATTACTTTGCGCTTTCACCGTTCAGCAAATACATGTGTAGAAGCACAGCGCTAGCAGAAACGAACGTTTCTCGACGTTTTCTAACTCAGGGAACAAGTTCAACACTTCTGAGATGCATTTGGGTAACTTTCTCAAAAATGAGTTTTTTGCCTACAGAGACATGCCTATTTGTGCAGTAGTACAGATTCTGAGTATGTAACTGGGCTTGATGAAATCAGCATTTCTCTTGCTTCCCTGTGCGTAGGGAAGCTCAGTTTTAGTCACAGTAGGTCCCACAAGTGTCTCCTCAGTGTGTTCCCATTTCCTTAGAAACAGTGTATTTGCTGGGAGAAAAGTGCATTACTGTGCGCTTTCACCGTTCAGCAAATACATGTGTAGAAGCACAGCGCTAGCTGAAACGACCGTTTCTCGACGTTTTCTAACTCAGGGAACAAGTTGCACACTTCTGAGATGCATTTGGGCAACTTTGTCAGAAATGAGTTTTTTGCCTACAGAGACATGCCTATTTGCGCAGTAGTACAGATTCTGAGTATGTAACTGGGCTTGATGAAATCAGCATTTCTCTTGCTTCCCTGTGCGTAGGGAAGCTCAGTTTTAGTCACAGTAGCTCCCACAAGTGTCTCCTTAGTGTGTTCCCATTTCCTTAGAAACAGTGTATTTGCTGGGAGAAAAGTGCATTACTGTGCGCTTTCACCGTTCAGCAAATACATGTGTAGAAGCACAGCGCTAGCAGAAACGAACGTTTCTCGACGTTTTCTAACTCAGGGAACAAGTTGCACACTTCTGAGATGCATTTGGGCAACTTTGTCAGAAATGAGTTTTTGCCTACAGAGACATGCCTATTTGCGCAGTAGTACAGATTCTGAGTATGTAACTGGGCTTGATGAAATCAGCATTTCTCTTGTTTCCCTGTGCATAGGGAAGCTCAGTTTAGTCACAGTAGCTCCCACAAGTGTCTCCTCAGTGTGTTCCCATTTCCTTAGAAACAGTGTATTTGCTGGGAGAAAAGTGCATCACTTTGTGCTTTCACCGTTCAGCAAATACATGTGTAGAAGCACAGCGCTAGCAGAAATGAACGTTTCTCGACGTTTTCTAACTCAGGGAACAAGTTGCACACTTCTGACTTGCATTTGGGCAACTTTGTCAGAAATGAGTTTTTTGCCTACAGAGACATGCCTATTTGCGCAGTAGTACAGATTCTGAGTATGTAACTGGGCTTGATGAAATCAGCATTTCTCTTGCTTCCCTGTGCATAGGGAAGCTCAGTTTTAGTCCCAGTAGCTCCCACAAGTGTCTCCTCAGTGTGTTCCACTTTCCTTAGAAACAGTGTATTTGCTGGGAGAAAAGTGCATTACTGTGCGCTTTCACCGTTCAGCAAATACATGTGTAGAAGCACAGCGCTAGCAGAAACGAACGTTTCTCGACGTTTTCTAACTCAGGGAACAAGTTGCACACTTCTGAGATGCATTTGGGCAACTTTGTCAGAAATGAGTTTTTTGCCTACAGAGACATGCCTATTTGCGCAGTAGTACAGATTCTGAGTATGTAACTGGGCTTGATGAAATCAGCATTTCTCTTGCTTCCCTGTGCGTAGGGAAGCTCAGTTTTAGTCACAGTAGCTCCCACAAGTGTCTCCTCAGTGTGTTCTCATTTCCTTAGAAACAGTGTATTTGCTGGGAGAAAAGTGCATTACTCTGCGCTTTCACCGTTCAGCAAATACATGTGTAGAAGCACAGCTCTAGCAGAAACGACCGTTTCTCAACGTTTTCTAACTCAGGGAACAAGTTGCACACTTCTGAGATGCATTTGGGAAACTTTTCTCAGAAATGAGTTTTTTGCCTACAGAGACATGCCTATTTGGCAGTAGTACAGATTCTGAGTATGTAACTGGGCTTGATGAAATCAGCATTTCTCTTGCTTCCCTGTGATTAGCGAAGCTCAGTTTTAGTCACAGTAGCTCCCACAAGTGTCTCCTCAGTGTGTTCCCATTTCCGTAGAAACAGTGTATTTGCTGGGAGAAAAGTGCATCACTGTGCGCTTTCACCGTTCAGCAAATACATGTGTAGAAGCACCGCGCTAGCAGAAACAAACGTTTCTCCACGTTTTCTAACTCAGGGAACAAGTTGCACACTTCTGAGATGCATTTGGGCAACTTTGTCAGAAATGAGTTTTTTGCCTACAGAGACATGCCTATTTGCGCAGTAGTACAGATTCTGAGTATGTAACTGGGCTTGATTAAATCAGCATTTCTCTTGCTTCCCTGTGCGTAGGGAAGCTCAGTTTTAGTCACAGTAGCTCCCACAAGTGTCTCCTCAGTGTGTTCCCATTTCCTTAGAAACAGTGTATTTGCTGGGAGAAAAGTGCATTACTGTGCGCTTTCACCGTTCAGCAAATACATGTGTAGAAGCACAGTGCTAGCAGAAACGAACGTTTCTCGACGTTTTCTAACTCAGGGAACAAGTTGCACACTTCTGAGATGCATTTGGGCAACTTTGTCAGAAATGAGTTTTTTGCCTACAGATTCATGCCTATTTGCGCAGTAGTACAGATTCTGAGTATGTAACTGGGCTGGATGAAATCAGCATTTCTCTTGCTTCCCTGTGCGTAGGGAAGCTCAGTTTTAGTCACAGTAGCTCCCACAAGTGTCTCCTCAGTGTGTTCCCATTTCCGTAGAAACAGTGTATTTGCTGGGAGAAAAGTGCATTACTGTGCGCTTTCACCGTTCAGCAAATACATGTGTAGAAGCACAGCGCTAGGAGAAACGACCGTTTCTCGACGTTTTCTAACTCAGGGAACAAGTTGCACACTTCTGAGATTCATTTGGGCAACTTTGTCAGATATGAGTTTTTTGCCTACAGAGACATGCCTATTTGCGCAGTAGTACAGATTCTGAGTATGTAACTGGGCTTGATGAAATCAGCATTTCTCTTGCTTTCCTGTGCGTAGCTAAGCTCAGTTTTAATCACAGTAGCTCCCACAAGTGTCTCCTCAGTGTGTTCCCATTTCCTTAGAAACAGTGTATTTGCTGGGATAAAAGTGCATTACTGTGCGCTTTCACCGTTCAGCAAATACATGTGTAGAAGCACAGCGCTAGCAGAAACGACCGTTTCTCGACGTTTTCTAACTCAGGGAACAAGTTGCACACTTCTGAGATGCATTTGGGCAACTTTGTCAGAAATGAGTTTTTTGCCTACAGAGACATGCCTATTTGCGCAGTAGTACAGATTCTGAGTATGTAACTCGGTTTG